>NC_083349.1:74326812-75060562 GCF_030254825.1 Meriones unguiculatus
CAGTAACAGTGGCAGTTGTAGTTCCAAGATCCCTTTTCTGTCGGAAGAGAGTCATAGTGTGAGGGGCATCAATGGGCACAGGCACCCAGCGAGGCATGCGAGTAACCAGGGCATACCTAGCATTGGGCAAAAAAAGCAAGTATCATCACCACAATTACTTGGCTCTATCTGGCTAATAATGTTAAAAAGTACACCAACAGCCCTGCCAATTATCCAAAAGCAGGCAGTAGAGTCCATGCTAGAAACAGCCCCTGCTCTCCACATGTCAGGTGCCCTATATGAAGACCAAGCAGCCCCTCAGCTACATATGTGCAGGGGGCGTAGGAAATAAATGAAGAGAGGGAACTGGACAGGAAGGAGATGGAATGGGGGGGAAACAAGAGTGGGGATCAGATGTGGGGAGAATAGGGGAGAGGGCTACAAACAAGAAAGGAGACTAAGAGGGGACTTCTCTTCTTCAAGCTGAAGGGCTGTGACAGGGTAGACTCCTGGGAGGACATGGGTGTGAATCTAGCTGAGACTCCTAACAGGGAGGGACATGAAGACTGAAGTGACCACCTCTTAGCCAGGTAGGACGAGTGGAAGGAGAGGAACAACAACCCATCAACAAAACCTGTGATCCAAAAAGGATCACAGGATGCCTACAAGGGGTAACGAGGGAACAGAGATTGAGGGAATGCCCAACCAATGATTGGCCCAACCTGAGACCTACCCCAGAGTAGAGAGCCAGCCCCTGACACTAATAATGATGCTCTGCTGTGCTTTCAGACAGGAGCCTAACTTGACTGTCATCTGGGAAGGTACAGCCAGCAGCAAATGGAGACAGATGCTGGGACTTGCCGCTGAGCATGGGGCACAGCTCCGGGGGTCCTGTGGAGGTGTTGGAGAAAAGATGGAAGGACCTGGAGGGGGCAGGAACCTCACAAGAAGGCCGACAGATACAACTAATTCAGTCCCATGGGGGCTTACAGAGACTGCCCAGGACTCTTTACCCAGCATTTACTGGTCTTCCAAATGGAAACACAAGTAAATTCAGCTTCCACATGAATATCCCTAGAGGAGAAGCAGTGGGGTCCTTTTGATTAACAATGAGCAGACAAGATAAAATATACCATTTATGTTCAGGTCAGCCTTTTATGTTATTTCTCGCTGAATTCTAGGAAACTGAGATGTTCCAGAAAAGCTAATGTGTGAGTAGATTGAGGCCTGGTTCTGAAATGCACCTAGTGGGTTAGACACATGGGTCATTTCTCAGATTTGAGTGACTCTCTGAACATACTTACTAATGGACTCTAGACCCAAATACTGATTCTTTGACATGCTGGAATGATTTGCATAATTTCTTCTCAATCTGTTGAAGGTTTTTTAATGAGAAACAACTGGTGTGAGTGGGTGTGTTTCTCCATACGGGACTCTGGAGTGGTTCTGAGAGACAGCCCTCCAAGATTCCTGTGCATACAGAAGTTCTGAGCACAGACAAACCACAGAAACAATTTCACCACAGTGCTCAAACATCATCAACCGACAAGAAACAGTAATATGTGTGTATGAAACGTATTATAAACCCACCTCCTAATAAGGTAATTGGCTCTGGGCATTATCAAGAGAGAGGTAAGATATGTGGATCCCTTAGATGCTCACATTCGGAGGAGGAAGATGGGGAAGGCATAGTTCAAGTGAATCAATGAAAAGGAATAGACAGCAAAGAGGTGGGGGGGTAGCTCCAGTAGGGGGTAGCTCCAGTAGGGGGGTAGCTCCAGTAGGGGGGATAGCTCCAGTAGGGGGGGTAGCTCCAGTAGGGGGGGTAGCTCCAGTAAGGGGGGTAGCTCCAGTAGGGGGTAGCTCCAGTAGGGGGGTAGCTTCAGTGGCTGCTTAGTGCAGAGCAAGGCAGACCATCCAGGGTTGAGCTGCTCTGGACAGGACTTGCCGTGCTGGGCAGGAGAACTAGAGCGCGGCTGGCTGCTAGGACTTCTGCCACATCACCAAGAGCAAAGGATTCAGCTGTGCAAGGAAGGCAGGGGGCAGAGGGTTAGAGTATGCACTCCCACCCGAATGCACATGGCTATGCACCCTTTGCTGCGATTTCTATTTTAAATAATCCAGATGTCATTTTTCTAGCCTATAATGCTCTGCCCTTTGCTGTATTTTGTTGCTGGATTTCTCTTTCAGCACTTTATCCCCCTCCTAAATGGCTGCTTACTCTGTTCTCTCATTGTCTTTATAACTCATGAATAATAAAATTTCAGAAAGCACATTAAATAAAGATATTTAAAATCACTCTTATCTGATGAACCATTCAGACCGACTATCTCTCTTCCCTCCTGCCTTCTCTTCTCATAGTGCCTCAGGCGTAGGCAGGTGCCATGTAGCCTCTCCTCTCCAAAGAAAGATGGGAAAGAACTCACAAGAGTATTTGTGTGTGTGCCACCATATGCATGAGGCTTCATGGTGCCTAAGTGAAGAGCTGTGTCTTCTCCAGTTTCAGAGACAGCATATCAGAAACACAGGAGCTAATGGAGGTTCAAAGGGGCTTTGATTCTCTCCATGTTGGCAGGTTCCTGTGTATGATTTCCTGTAAGTGAATTATAACTACAAGAATTACTCTTTCTTTGGGGATAAAAACAAATTATGGAAGACTCCAGGCAGATTTTCTCCTAGGGTGAAAAGGGAAGGAATGGAATAAAGCAGAGGAAGGGGCAAAGAGGAAAGAGAGAAGAGGAAAAAGGAGAGGAGAGGAAGAGAGGGAAGGGGAGAAAGACACAATAGTAAGCCCCAGATGTCTCCCTGGAAAACGAGAAGTGTGTCTACAAGATACTGAGGCAGTTCTGTATCTGGTACCTTAAACCATTTATGTCATGTCTTATTGCCTTAGTTCCCATTCTGTTGCTGTGAAGAGACATCATGACTGAGGAAACATAAGACAAATCGTTGAAATTGGGCTTTGCTTACAGTTTCAGAGACTTAATCCATGGCCATTGTGGTAGGAACCTTGGCAGCAAGCAGGCAGGCATGATGCTAGAGCAGGATCTGAGAGCTCATACTTGGTCCACAGTGTGCAGGCAGAGAAAGAGGCAAAGAGCTGGAGACTGGTCTTGCTGTGGC
This sequence comes from Meriones unguiculatus, assembly GCF_030254825.1. Lineage (NCBI taxonomy): Eukaryota > Metazoa > Chordata > Mammalia > Rodentia > Muridae > Meriones > Meriones unguiculatus. The sequence continues at coordinate 74,329,915 of NC_083349.1, forward strand.
CTGTTGAAACCTCAAAGCTTACCCTCAATGGCACACCTCCTCCAACAAGGCCACACCCCCTAATCCTTCCCAAACAGTTCTACTTAGGGGGGCAAGCATTCAAATATATGAGCCTATGGGGCCATTCTCATTCAAACCACTTACAGCACCCATTTCCTTGAGAGGCATCCGGACGCTTCTGAAAAGAACATATTCTTTACATTATTCTCCAATGACTCAGCCCCATAGCTCCTATCATAAGATCTCGGTTCATCCTCATAATATAACCACCAACTTCTCGAAGAGCAGTGAATCAGGCAAGAGAGGGGCAGTAGTTGAAGTATCTTCTATGACTTAGATTAGAAAGGCACACACATACACCTATTACTTACCTAGGATGCACTACAAGCTCACCAGCTTGTTCTCCCTCTCTCTCTCTCTCTCTCTCTCTCTCTCTCTCTCTCTCTCTCTCTCTCTCTCCTGTTTCTACTTCCCTTCCTCTCCTACCCATCATAGAATTTGCAAAGTAGTCCTCTCCCCCAGGGGTGTATGTATACACAGCTAGACAGAGGTGACCTCTGACCTCTGTTTTCATCCTCAATTTACTTAAGAAGCTTTGGGCAAGCGTAACCTGTCCTGGCTAGTCTAGAGGGCCAGGTAGATACATTGTCCCAGCCCAGGGGAGAAGGGCCAAGCTGTTGACCTTTGTCAAGCCCAGATAACACACAGCTTTGGTTTGGGTGTCATCTGGATTCCTATCACTTGCCCTTGTTTAGCCATTAGTATTACTCCATGCTCTGTAAAGTGTCCTGGCTGGGGTGGTAAATTATTATTTCATGGGTTTTTGCAGGCTGAGCTAGTTATTGTAATGCTGTGTGGGCAAAAACTGCTAACTGTGTCAGTGACAGGGTGAAAGCAACGGCTCAGTGGAGAGGAGCGATTGCTAGAACAAGCATGAGGACCTGAGTTCAGATCCTAAAATCTACATTAAAATAGCTGGGTGTATGCTGGCATGGTAGCACACGGCTTTAATCCCAGATTCTGAGGCAGGTGGATCTCTGTGAGTTCTAGGCTACCTTGATTTACACAGTGAGTTCTAGGACAGCCAGGGCTATATAGTGAGACACTGTCTCAAAAAAGAAAAAATAAATAAATAAAGGTTGGTGTAGCCTCACATGTCTGGAACCCCAGTGCTGTGGGGTGTGGAGACAGGATTTATGGGGTTTTCCACCTATTGCTGGCTATGAGCCTAGTGTGAGGTTCAATGAGATAGTCTGTCTCAAGGGAATAAGGTAAAAACTGATAGAACAGGACACCCATTGTCCTCTTCCAACCTCTGAGCACACACACAGGCATGTGCACTTGCACACACAGGCATGCAAATGTCTCTCACACACATGTATACCCCACATACAGTCACACCCACACAACTGTCTGTTGGCATTACAGACAGTTCAAAGCCATCAGCAGTCTGACACAGGTACATGCCGCAGCACAGACATGCACATACACTTCCAATACACAAACATTTACCAGAGTTACAGATGGTTCTAGAGCTACCTGCAGACAGGGCAAGGCTGATGGAGACACGGCGCACTCAGACATCAGGTGTGTATGACTCACAACCAGTCGAATGCACACAAACATACACTGGCATTGTAGACGATTCTAGGCTGGCCCCAGCGCATGCCACAGTACACACTACACACACCATCCCCACACAAAGACATGCAGCATTACAAAGTGTTGTAGAGCTATCTGCAGACCTAGGCTGATGCAGGTAGGGGTGCTCCCATGTATATGTGTGTGCATGTTCTACACATGTATGCACAACACGTATACATACAACATGCAGACACACAACACCCAGACACACCCAGAGAGGGGGAGGTGCTGGTGTTACAGACAGCGCTAAAGCTGATGAAGAACGGAGTTGGGCTTGCACAGGCGCACGTGTAGCCAGGAGCCTGACCGTTAGGCACAATTAGATGTGATAGAGACCGTGAATCTCTGAACAGCTCCGTGATATTTAGCATCCTTTGGCATTTCAATGACCTTTTATGAGATGTAACGCAAGCTAAAGGACTCATTTATTCCACAATCATCTGATTTTATCCAAAGGAAAATGAGCGTCGAAGCAGGTGCCCTAGACTGAGTCACGGATTGCATTTCAGAGCCTCTCAGACTGACGCTAACTTCAGCCATTTGCATGGAGCTGTGCTATCATCCCTGTCATGGTATCCATGTCAGCTCAATTTTCAGAGCAACTGTAAGAAAACATTGACCTGCACCGATTACAGTGATGTAATAAAGCCATGAGCCAGTAATTGTTTTTCATTACCCTGATCAAGTGACACACGGTCTAGAGTTGTCAGGGTGAAGTCCCGATGCTGGCTTGGGATGGAAGAAAATGGCCATGAATGTCATTTCAAGAGTATCATCAAAAATTAGTTGGCTGGGCTACAATGTGAGATGGTCCATGTTCAAGATGCTATCATGTACTCATAAATACTCTCTGCAGTCTGTACACAGATGCCCTCTGTTTGTCTCATAAATACTCTGTACACAGTCCATAGACATACGCCCTCCCTTCAAGTATCTTAATTTTAAAAATCATACTTAAAAGCTACCTGCACAGGCAGACTGGTCTTTGAGGAGAGATCTGGAGGAGAATAGAGTGGAGGAGGAGAAAATCTCTCAATAGCATTTCAAGTTACACATTGCTCAAAGCATTCTGGGCCACTTGCTTAGAGAACTGGCATCATTGCTCCAGTGTAAACCCGGTCCAATGGACTCCGAGATCCCTGGGTGTGACAGCAGCACTGCTTGGCTGAGACCTGCTTTTCGTGCTTATGATAAGCATTGAAGAACAAGGTTATTTGTTTACTGCCGTTCACGGAGCACACCTCGCAGCAGTGGGCCAGCCTGAGGTCATGACAAACCACTGCTGCCTCGCTGCTGAGAGGCATCCCTCAGTTCAGGTGCTTCCTCAGATTGCTACAGTGTAAGTGTGTCAAGCTCTGGAAATAAGTTACAATTGCCATGGACAGCACATTCATACACTCCCTATGCATTTGTGGGTTCACACACACATCCACACACATGCAACATATGTCCCCACAAAAACATTAGCATAAGAACCTGGACATTAGGTCCTGCAGGGACAGAGTCACAGATATTATCCTCCAGCTGAGAGCAGCCCTCCCTCCACCTCACCCCTCTTCTCGTCCTTTTTTCTTTCTTCCCATTGCTCCCGAGAGCTGCACACAACCAGGATAGCCCATTTGTCTTTGTAGAAAAGAGGCAGAATATTTAATAGCAAATATTAAAAATGGACTCTGGCCAGGGCTGTTTTAAGACTCATATGGCAGACTGGATGTAGCTTAGTCAGCGAAGTGATCGCCAAGCGTGCCTGAGGCTGAGCTCAACCTCCAGCAGATGTGGTGGCCTACACTTACAATCCAGCACTCAGAAGGTGATGGTAGGAAGATCAGAAGTTCAAGGTCATCCTCAGCTTCCTAGGGGTCAGTGCTAGCTATGGCTGCTTGAAACACTGTTCTCACCACTAAAACAACACAGAAAGAACCCACACAGACTCTGAATCCAACAGCACAACAAACATACAGTCATACTCACATTCCACATAAAATTGGACATAAATTGTGAGAATTCTTTTTCTAATGCCATTGATAAAATAATTTTCCTATAGTTTTGCAAAGATTACCATGCACCATAGGGGTCAAAAAAAGAAAAGCTTTAACTGTTTGGAACACTAAAGTTGATAATAAAGCATGATTTCACCTTCCAAGGACAGTCCATCCTCCAAATATTACCCTTCTCTCTGAACAGGGACCAATTCAATGCGGGAGCTGGGTGGACTGGGGGAGTTTCCAAGTGTTGATGTTACAGAAATGCTTTCAAGTTTCATGTGCTTTGTCCCAGTGTAAGAGCTGGAGAGCCCAAGTGAAAATCCCTGACCTCTTGGAACCGCTGTTTCCTCCTCTGCAAATGAAAGCTAATAGCTGGGACCACCGTGGAATGGTGACACAGGCCAGCTCTCCAATAACATCAACATCTCTTCACTTCAACTTTTATCACTCTTATGTATAACAGGCTTTGAAAAAAACAATGAAGAGCTTCTAGAGAAAAAATTCTGTCTCAGAATTAAAAATTTTCTGTGGTCTATTTCATGCATATACAATTTTACAAATATGTAATCTTTTCGTCTTCAGGTGTTAGTATTCTGGTTGTTTCCCTTTTTTTCTTACAATCTTGGATCAAAAGTGTTTTATGTTGTTTTAGTTTTCTTGTCATCACTGAATGATGTTAATTTATCATAATTTGTTTAACTGTTCCCACATTGCTGGCCATTTGGATTATTTGCATAGACATAATTTATGACTCTGTTACTTGTATTTTTAATCTGTGTGTACTCTCAGCACTTTGTCTTTGGAATGTAGCATTCCCTTAGGTCACTTTCTACTCTGAAAAGTAACATTTCCTTTAATTTGTCTCAATTGCTACTAGATCAACTTTCAAAGGGCTTCCTCTGGCTGCTACTCTCTGTAGGCCTCAGATAAAGAACACAGCCAGGAAGGAGGGTAAAGTAACCCTCTTGACCCCTTCTAGGGTCTGTAGATAAGACTCCCTGTGCCTTTTTCATGTGCCAGGCAAGACCTACCAAAAGCCAGTGTTGCTGGGTCTGGCTAATGCTAGATTCTTCCCAACAAGCATGAGTTTGAAATGAGTCCTGCCACAGTCAGACCTCAAATAAGACCAGTCCAGAAAACTGGAAGATGGCTCAGTAAGTAAAGTGCTTGTCATGCAAGCATGAGGCCCTGGGTTCGATCCCCAGGACCCATGTAACAAAAAGAAGTCAGGCTTGGTGTTATGTACCTATAACCCCAACAATGGAGAGATGGAGACAGATGGATCCTGGGACTGCCTGGCCTGCCACCAGAGCCAAATTAGCAAGTTCCAGGTCAATGAAATAATGCCCTGTCTCAAAAACTGAGGTGGATAATGTCTGAAGAGCAATGCCCAAGCTTCTCCCCTTGCCTCATTCTCATTCCAGCATTCCCACGTTTCCTCAAGGGTCTGGGGACACCACAGTGCACAACTTCTTCAGTGCTTTGTGATGTAGTACATCTGAAGTACATGATATGACTGATTTTGACCCGCCACACATTCCTGACCAGTGGAAACTGTAAAAACCTATCATGCTTGTGCAGCAATTGAAAGCAAAATGCTAGAGGCAGAAGATTGTCCACACAAGCTCAACCACAAAGTCAGAGAAGAAAGAGTAAACAGGACTTGTGTGGGGGGAAAAAAAAAAAAACAAAGGGCTTGCAGAGGATAGGTTAGACATCCAGTTGAGAGAAAAATAAAAAAAGAAATGTGTGGAAAGCTGGTTCACAATGAGAAGTCCTGGAGAGCCGCTGTTTAAGGACCTCTTTCTAAGTGTCTAAGACTCAGGTTTATAATAACTATCAGCCTCATATGTATTCAAGATCAAATCAGTAAATCAAGAACTCAGTTCTTCAGGCTTGCTAGCCACATCACAATGCTCAACAACTATATATGGCTAGTGGCCACCACAATAATTTTTGTAAAAAAAATTAGAAAATTTCAAATACTGTTCTAGATATTCCTGTTGCTGCTGTAGTTGGTTACATCTCTAGGGAAGCCCAGCTCTGCCACTGTTGCCTCCCTCAACTGACTTCCCATTTTCCAGTTTCTGGTTTGGTGAGCAGACAAACGTGAAGTCATATGCAATACTTTGACACTTGTTCTTCTCCTCAACTGGCCACCCATACAACACAGCTTCTGTGACAACACTCAAGATTCCATCTCATCTAACGCACCAGCTCTCGTGAGCGTCCCTTTCCTGTCACCCAGGCTTCCTTGACCTCCCACCTTTCTTTCATCTCCAGAGGACTTTTTGGATTTCAACCAATTTTCTTTCCTATTAGCCTCTTGAGAATAATCTCAGGGTGAAATTTACCCTGCCTGACAAGCAGCATTTCTTCTTACACTCAGGTCTCAGCATTCCAGCTACATACAGGGCTGGCTTTCCCTTCTGACCTTTGCCCTCCCCAGCATGGTTAGCTCATTAACCATTTGACTATTACTATACCTTTAAATCAGTCACCAGAAAATTATTCCCTTGGTGGAATAGGTGTCTGTTGTAAAACTCTATCTCTCCCTCAGCTCAGGTAACAGGATATTAAAATATTTGTATCAAGCATGCTGAAAAGCTCACCTGTCAAAAATAGCAATTTGGTGTCAAGTTCAACATGAAACAGACAGTCCCAGAAGGACAAGTCTGAAGAATCTGCTTTTGTTGAGCCTGGATGGAGGTGGAGGGAAAGGGAATGGTGTGACTAAGAGCAGTGAATGGGGGGGCAGGCCGGGGGCAGGGAACGCTCTGCACTTGATAGGCTGGATTTTCACATCCAGCTGGAATGTAATTCACACATAGTAACTCACAGAAAGTCTACAGGCAGGTGACAGGTCAAGTGGCCAGTAAGCCATGGGGATTTATTGTCTAACTGTCCACCATTAAAGCTTCCATTTCCAACTTAGCTCCAGTCAGGGAAAGAAATAAGACATAAGGAATGAGAAATAAGGGGTGATTCAGAGAGGCAGAAGTGAAGGGGAGGCCAAATCAGGAGCAGGGGCTGTCCAGCCAGCACAGCTTTGCGTCCTGTGCTTTGTCTCCAGGTGGTGATGGCTGAGGGCCTGTGGGCAGAGCTGAAGCTTGTGAATGTAGGAACCCTGGTGCCAGGGTATGTGGGCATCCGTAAGTGCTCTATTTCAACAGATACTAAAAGTGAACATTGGTATAAGCCTTATTTATGTTCAGATTCTCCCTTTGTTCCTTGTATGGAAAATTTTAGAACTTCATTTCCTGGTCTGGAATATGAATCTCCTCTGCACTAACAGTGCACCCTGAAAATGAGAGAGAGGCTTTTGTACTCTATCTTTGACTCTAGCCTGGCTTGACTACAACTGGTCAGCTCTAGCTGTGAGTGGACAGGTGGTTCATTATTCTTAAACTCATACCCTCGGCAGTACAACACAGAGGAATTCTTGACCCTGGACTTTGTGTAAATTAAATGAGATCATTTACAATAGCAACTAATATTTACAGAGTCTAATAATATCAGGTGCTACCATTTAGAAACTGTTGCTACTGTCAAGGCCAAGGTCATTATTTTTAGTACTAGTGTTTCAGTTACTTTTTTGTTGCTGTGATAAAACAGCAGTACCAAAGGTGACGTTAGGTAGAAAGAATTAATTTGGACATAAATTCCAGAGAGAGAGTTCCATAATTGTCAGGGAGTCATGGCAGAGCAGGCAGGAACCTGAGCAATCACATATCAGCCCCACATGGGAAAGAGAGAGAGAGACAGACACAGAGAGAGAAGAGAAAGACAGTCCGACACATGGGGGGGAGGGCGAAGGAAGGTGAGAGACAGACATACAGAGAAGGGCAGAGAGACCTGGAGCAGGCTATAAACCCCAAAAGTCACCCCATGACGAATTTCTTCCAGCAAAATTTCACCCTTTAAAGCCAATGCCAATTGGAGACCAAGTATTCCAATACCTGAGTCTCTGGGGGACGCTTCTCACCCAAACCACACACCTGTGATTCACAGTTCATTGTACATGTTTATTGACTTATTTTGACGATAAAATTGTCTGAATCAAATATTTTGTCTCTGTATTTATCTTCATCACCACGTTTGAAATTATAATTTTTATATATACCTACTGGTTTTTAATTTGTTTTGTTTCTCATTCATCTCTCAAATTACATTGAAGTTTTGTGCCTGTGTGTATGTGTATGTTATCCTGTGAGTACATTGTACAGGAGAGTGAGCAATGTCTGCAGAGATCAGAGGTCCGCATCAGTTGTCTTCCTCAGTTACCCTCAGTCTTGAGGTCTCTCAAACCTAGAGAACACCTGTTCCACCAGGCTGGTCAACACGCTCCAGGGACCTGCCTGTCTCTGCCTCCTCAGAGCAGGGTTAACAAGCATGCACTGCCACACTAGGCTTTGCACATGGGCTGTGGGGATTCCGACCCAGACCCTTGTGCTGGCTGTGCAGGCCCTTCACCACCTCAGTTCACTCCTCAGCCTGAACTACATTAAAGGTTTAAATTGGCCGGCGCGGTCCCAAACGACCTGTGCGTCAAAAGCCGTGCTGCTGGCCCCAGAGCTCTGACGAAGCCACTATGCCTCTTGCACTCTTATCTATCTCCCAGTGCTCACTTTTTCTTTTCTGCTTCATCAGAGACTGTTTCTCCATGTGGAGATAATATGGTCCATGCCAGTTCCAGAGAAAACAGTTAAAATGATTCTACTGCAGCTTCTGGTTGGGGGGGGCGAGAGGGCAGGGAGGGAAATCCTAGAGCAGGCTTTGATTGGCCTATTTGAAGTCACGTGCTCATATTTAAACCAATCACAAGTAGTCCTGGATATACAGTTCGTTCTAATTGCGTAATCAGGGACTGAGTACACCCAAAGTAGCAGGAGTCTACCTTGTCTAAATCAAGCAGAGCGACAGGAATACTGGACAATGACAACAGTAAGCCACGCCATTGTGTGCACAGTGCTGATGAGGGAGGAAGAGCAAAGGGCTCAGCCCACATTTGTAGAATGGAAACATTCTGTGTCCATTCCTCGTCTCTTCATGCCTAAGGAAACACACAAGGGCATGGAACCAATCAAGATCCTGTCCCAGTGTCATCCAGTGCTTGAGCAGGACAATTTGTATCAGCGCTTTCTCTCCTCTGAACATCTGTCCTTCCCTCTAAGCCAAACTAAGAGGCAATTTCTCTAGCAACAGCTTTTGGGGTTGTTGTGTTAAATCAGAGGCCATTAGACACATATATGTATATGGAAATACATCAGCTGATGCACAGTATTTATGGGCACATGGCATCCTGGCATTGAGGTTCATGAATGCACAAAAAATAAGACCATGCCCATAACTCATATATACACATAAGCACATTATAAATGTAAACATGTTTATATAGGTAAATGGACATATATTGAGTTCATATATGTACACATGTGTGTATATTCATATATGTGTGTACTTAAGACCATACATATGTGTGCATACATATACATATACATATACATATACATATACATATACATATACATATACATATACATATACATATACATACATAGGAAGTCTTAAGTTAGAATGATCTACTAACGGGTGTTGCTGGTAGCTCCGAGTTTGGCATCACTCTTTCGCCTAGATCTTGTAGGCCTCTGTGTTGGCACCACAAACACTGTGGTGGCAACAGAAGCCTGCAACTCTTCTGATTTATTTACTGTCTCTGTAGGATGAGCTTGAGTTCACACACGAACGTGTGTGTGCGTGCATGAGTGTGTGTGTAATATTTAGCTATCCCTCAGGAGTTTTCAATCTGTTTTTTCCTATTGAAGTTTACTGAGAAGTGTTGGCTGGGCAGTGACTATGATGAGACCCCAGGGCTCCCTGTGTAAATTGAAAAGTCTCCTGAGCTCACTTCTGTTTGTGCTGAGGGAGTCACACTAAATGTGAGAATTCTTGAGAAGCAGCCTCAGCGTCGGCTTCTAATTGTGCTTGTTCATAAGCAGCTGAATGGAAACATCATCTCAGCCCATCTGTGATTACAGTCACCAAACATAGAAACTTCCCCTCAGACCAAAATAGAAAACCTCACCTTTAACAACTTCACGTGGAACACATGCTGGCTCCCAGACTCCCAGAGGAAAGGTGGCCTCCAGCACTCTCTCCCTGCAGATTCCTCTAGTAATCAAAGATGCGTGTGATCTGAGGTTTGGTTCCAGGCAACATCCTCCGACAGCTGAACCTGAATCACCTTCTGCACCAGCTGTGTGCTGTGGCCAGACCTACCAACCTCTGCCAGCAGCTGGGATTGCAAAATCAGAGTCCAGGCCGCACATTTATTTAAGTTTCCCTTTATAGAGAATTCTTTTCATAAGCAAATTTATCCGCCATACTTTTGAATTTCTCTGTTTAGAACAAAAAAAAGAAAAACATTGTTGGGATATTTTTTTTTACTTTTTTAATTCAATTTTATTTTATTAATTACACTTTATTCACTTTGTATCCCCCCCCATAAGTCCCTCCCTCCTCCCCTTCCGGTCCCACTCTCCCTCCCCCTTCTTCATGCATGCCCCTCCCCAAGTCCACTGATAGGGGAGGTCCTCCTCTCCTTCCTTCTGATCTTAGTCTATCAGATCACATCAAGAGTGGCTGCATTGTCATCTTCTGTGGCCTGGTAAGGCTGCTCCCCTCTCAGGGGGAGGTGATCAAAGAGCAGGCCAGTCAGATTATGTCAGAGGCAATCCCTCTTCCCATTACTATGTAACCCACTTGGACACTAAACTGCCATGGGCTACATCTGTGCAGGGGTTCTAGGTTATCTCCTTGCCTGGTACTTGGTTGGAGTATGAGTCTCTGGGAAGACCCCTGTGTTCAAATTTTCTGGTTCTGTTGCTCTCCTTGTGGGGTTCCTGTCCTTTCCAGATCTTACTATTTCCCACTTCTTACATAAGATTCCATGCACTCTGCCCAACACTTGGCCATAAGTCTCAGTGTCTGCTTTGATAGTCTGCAGGGCAGAGGCTTTCAGAGGCCCTCTGTGGCAGGTTTCTAGGTTGTTTCCTGTTTTCTTCTTCTTCTGATGTCTATTCTCTTTGCCTTCCGGGATGGGGATTGAGCATTTTAGCTAGGGTCCTCTCTCTTGATTAGTTTCTTTAGATGTACTGATTTTAGTAGGTTTATCCTATGTTATATGTCTATATGAGTGAGTATATACCGTGTGTGTCTTTCTGCTTCTGGAACAGCTCACTCAGGATGATTCTTTTTTTGAAGTGCATTTATTAACTAAGTGGACAAACTGGGGTACAGATGATTGATGCCCCTGTCAAATCTAGGGCACATAGCAGATACTTAACAAAGCTTTGCTGAGTTGAACTGAATTCTAGTCTGTTACTTTTTGAGGCAAAATTTGTGATTTGCAACAAAAAGAATACAGTAGGCTTTGGCATCTCCATCATGGGACGTAATGTGTAGCAGCCACTTGTGAGCTCTCCAAACCAGACTACCCATCCAAGCAAGAACCAGGACAAAGACTGGAAAACAAAGGAGACTTTTGAGCCCAATACTTCTCAAAGATCTAGAAAAAAGTTGAAAGGAATCTTCCTTTGGGAGTTCCTTTGACTCTTAGTCAGCTTTCCCATAGTATAACAAACACCTGGGGGAAAAAAAAGTGGTTTTGGCTCACTGTTGTTGGGGGTTGCTTCTGTGAAAAGTAAAACCACTCACTACATGGTATGGAGGGGTGGAGAGAAAGGGAAAGGCTGGGCTCTGGTAGCTCAGCTCCCGAGGAGAGCACAACTCCAATGGCCTAAGACTCCCAGTATTAGGCCCAGTCTCGCAGTATCGCCCAGCTGGGAACCAAGCCTTTATGCACTTGAGACTTTTCCCTCTGTGAGAAGTCTCTCCCTCCCACCCACCTGCTCCCCAGTTTTCCCTGGCCCCTCTCCTTACACCTGCACCCTGGACATGGTGCTCCCATCAGACTCCAGCTCCAGGGTTACGCACATTCATGTTCGATCTCTTCTAGTAAATTACACATAAAACCCCACATATGCTGATTTTGCACTCTTTTTAAGGATGAAAGAACAGAGGCAACATTAGGTAAGGTAACACAGGACTAAGTACCCAACAAGTGTCAGTGAAGTTTCACCCGCTCAGTGCAAGCAAGCTCTCTTCCTCTGTGTTCCCCCTGTAGTGGAAGTTTTGGTTTCTTTAAAAACTCAGCTATGTTATATGTTTTCATTTTAATGCCAAGTATGGTCATTGCCAGATGGTAACAGCCTGCCTCATACAGCAAGGAGTCACGGGCTGGGGTCCTGAGAATATAAATGTGAGAGCCCAGAAAGAGAAAGTGTGGGGTGCAGTGGTGATAGAAAGCGAGTGGCAGTTTGGAGAGACCAGAGACAGTGTGGCAGCCTGGAGACAGACAGAAAGGGTTCAACTCAGCAGCTTGGAGGAGACTGCTAGACAATCTGTGTCTGCTACAGACAGAGATTGGTATAGCCCCAAAGAGAACCCACCAACCCTAAACAGCTGGGAGAAGTAAAGGGGTCTGTGCCCCCTCTCCCCACTCACCTTCTCTTCTCAGACCTAGAGCTGGGACATGGAAGGGAGAGGCTTTAAAGAAACCCACTAAAACAGAGTTTAAGGACAGTCTCCCCAAGCATGGGAGCTAAAATGTTACGCTCAGGATGTGAGGCTAAGCACTGCACTCAGGGTCAGCCGCTTTGGACCCAGAGAAGAGCATGTCTGATTGCATGCGGGTTGATGCCCCAGGTCCCGCCTCTGAGAAAAAGGTATCGGACGGACGGGTCTGATGCTCTTTGGGTGGATGACACCTAAATGAACATCAGTACAAAGTCCCAATTTATTTCTAATATCAGAGATCAGACCTCTACTCTTGCCTGATGCGTCTAAAACAAAAAGGGGGAACTGTAGAGAGCTGCATAATGCCGCGCCTTAAGGATGGAGCTGGTTTCCGCCTTCCACCTTCCCGATGGTGAGTGCTCTCTGTCACAAACAACTCCATATCTGGCTAAGGCTGAGGATCTGGCTTGCTTCCGTGTATGTGGACCTATCTGCATTGCCCACGTAGCATGCTGGGGTTGGCTACCCAGAGGCTATTTAAGCTGTGGGCTGGCTTTCCCCAGGGTCAGAAGATTGTTCAAGGTTCCTGAATAAACTGCATTGAAAAAAAAAAAAAAAAACTCTCCACTTTCCTTCCCCCAACCCCTACCCTTGGCTTTGCTTAGGAGGACATCTTAGAAGTCCCTTCTTTCACACAGCCTTGCTCGTCTGAGTTTGAGACACACAAGGCCCGGGTAAATTCATGGGGCATTTGGTTTGCATCAGTGTCCACTGGGGATGCCAGGGCTGTTGCCGCCTTCAAGCAGGAGGACTGCATATGAGCACAAAGCTCCCAGAAAGGATCTAGTCTATTGGCTGGGTGTGCTTCAGGGCCTGCCAAGAGCACAAATCATTGAGACTTCCTCATCAGGATGCTTTGCAGAATCCCCACCCAGGTTAAGGTTAGGACTATTTAGGCCACTGTACTTTATGACTGTCAGCTCAGCAATGGAGGCTGGGTTCACTGTAAAATTCAGGCAGGTCTTAGCAAGAATGTGAGGCTGGCTTCCACGGGTCCAGATGCTTGGGTGTTGGAGTGATGTTTTTGTGCACCATGTAAAGATCATCCTTGTGTTATTCAAATGCTGATTTCTGTGCAGATCTAATGACAGGCCAGACTTTGACATTGGCATTCTTATGAAGCATCTCCTGTCTTAATGTTTTGTAAACACTGTTCCCCATCACTTTCTGATTGGTTTTAATAAAAATATGGTAGACAATAAACTGGGGCAGGATTAGGAGATGGGACTTCTAGACAGAGAGAGAGGGGGTCCTAGGTGATCAGAAAGACAAGAGGCAAAGGTCACCATCCAGATATGAATGAAGAAGCAGGTGCCAGGCTGAGGCTAGGAAGGACAGGTCATGTGGCTGGGATGTAGCCGGGTTAAAATAATTCAGAATCTGCCCATCTTGGTGCCATAAGCTAATAATAAATATAATGTCTCCGTGTCATTATCGGGAGCTGGCATACAAAGTCCTTACTGATACACATGAGAGCAAGAGCCTGCTGAGAAGGGACTCGGCCGAAAGGAAAGAATCTAGGTACATATGTGCTGGAAGGGAAAGAGTCTCAGTGCAGCCATGTGTAGCAAGGGCACAGCTTAGCTGCCCTGAAACCCCCTTGAGTAAGTGAGAGCTCAGGACGGTCTGGTCCTCTTCAGCCCAGTGAATTGCTGCTTCACTGTAACAGAACATGATGACCAGCTTGACAAGCAGAGAACCTTGGCTCACTGATCCAAACTATGCCTGTGTCTACATATGTGTCCTGAAAGAACAGCAAACTGCCACCAACAACGGTTCATATGCATTTTGTTGTCAATTTTGTGTTTTTTATTTTCTTTTTAACAATATGAGATATTTTTCTCAAACCAGCACATTTTTAGTTCTTGTTGACTTTTCATGAGGAGTTCCCCACCATTATCAATCCCTTTTGGGCAGCTGGTCAATCCAATGAGCCCAGGGAGGCCTGTGTTCATAAGGCAACAGGAGCTACATCCATTGCAGTTTGATACCATTTCTTCTCTAAAGCCTCTGCTTCACTGGCTGTCCAGTGGGTCATTTGCAAGAGCCTCCTCCCCCAAACTCAGACCCAGCAATCTGCTTCCTCAGTTGAGGTACAGCTCTGACTGATTTGGTGTCTGTGCGAATTGCTGGTAAGTTACATGTTTGGATTGGCTTCAGTGTCCCTTTAGCATTTTTGTGATGTCATTGACCCTTTTACCTTTTCTAGACTTTTCCAATTAGATGGTTGTAAGCAATCAGTGATGTTTTGTGCCCTGAAGCATATTAAATGCCACACTTTAGGACTCACAGCTTTTGTGCTTGTCTTTCTTGGCCTGGAAACCTCTTAATAGCTGACATTAACTGAACATGTACTATGTACCAGGAACTGTGTCAAATATGTCACAGTGCTCTTAGGAAACAGATCCTGTCATGGGTCTGATTTTGTAGGTTAGGGAAACTGAGGCACAGAATAAGTAACTTGCCCAAGTTCACACATCTATCCAACAGCACTAAATCTCAGTCTATCAGCCTGATACTAAAACTGAGCTCTTGACTGTTCCAAAAAACTACATCCTGATAGAATGTTCTTCAAGCCCATCCCCAGAGCCAATCATTAGACCTTAGTCTTTAGAAGCCTGGTTAATACCCACCTCCTTTGGTGGGGCCTTGGCGAATGTAACAAGATCTTATTATGTAGCCCAAGCTAGCCTGGAACTCAAGATCCTGCTGCCTCAACTTCCCAAGGACTGGACTGTGCAGGCAGCATCATACCCACCCAGGATCACTCAATTTACAAGCTCTTCCTGGCCCTACAGAGAGAAGCTTTTCCGCTGGGTCCTTTTGCACTGGGGCCTGTTGTTATCATGGCTGGCCTTCACACCAGACTGTGAATTCCTCTCAGACACAAAGCTCATCCCACACTTTGTGTCCTTCAGAAGTCTGACACATGACAGATAGACACATGCATCAACAGCTTATCTGGAGAACGGAATCACAAATTAGCAAGTGTTGTTATTTGTAGGAAAGGGGCTCCTTCACTCTCCCTCTCCTCTGGTTCTCTCTGCATCCTGAGGCATGCTGTAGAACATTCCAGACGCACCCCTCAAGACCTCATCATTTGCCTCTGCAATCAGGCTTCTCTGCCCCCTTCCGGCGGGTCAGGTTTGGTCCGCACATCCACTGGATCATCAGCTCCTCATCCGCCACTCTCCGCACCTATTCCCTCCCTTCCTGCAATTCTCTGAAAGATTAAATCAAAACTTCTGAGCCTACCACAAAACAACAGATTAATTGCTGGGTTTTTTTTTCCCTCTTCATTCAAGCCTAATGATCCTCTCCTTAAGACTAACCCATAATTACTGTTCAGAGTTCAGTAATGAGGAGCCATGAATTCTTTCTCAACATATCTAATTTAAATGGTCTTCTCTAAATGGTAGCTATGACATGGTGACAAGACAGTACATAAGCTCATATTTCTGTTGTTGTTAAGTACAAATATTTTGATAAGTGCAGCTAATATGAGATATTTCCTCTTAGCTGGATATAATACACATTGAAATATGACACTGGGACCATCTGTTCATCATAAATATAAATGAAGTGATAATGAGCAAAATGTGTTAAGGACTATCAGGATGATAGCGATCTGATGGTTTAATTTGGATCTTCATTAATCTAAAAATAAAACATTCTACAAATGACAAATAAACACATTTTTACTGATACTCTGCAAGTAACTTTTAGGCTACAGAATATATTCTTACCACTTTGAGTAAGAAGTAAATAATGAAAAAGAGGTTGTTTAACTCCCACTTAGAGCCCTGCTTTCATAGGTCTGGGGCACAGCCTGGTCTGCATACCTGGCCTTAAAAAGGTAATGAGCCAGAACACCAACGTCCTAGTGCAAGCACTCCTCAAGCCAGACCTCGGCCAAGCTACTTTACTTCTCTGAACCTCCATTTCCTCAAT
Organism: Meriones unguiculatus; assembly: GCF_030254825.1. NCBI lineage: Eukaryota > Metazoa > Chordata > Mammalia > Rodentia > Muridae > Meriones > Meriones unguiculatus. The sequence goes on from NC_083349.1 coordinate 74,346,132, forward strand.
TCCTGAAGTCGCATGAAAGCCGTGAGCCAGCCTGACACTCACAAAGTGCAGTGTGCAGCAATACTGAGCCACGGCCTGAGAGCTAGCAGTGAGTGGGCACTTACTAAGAGTGTAGATGGATCTTATGGGAAAATATCATTTATTGTCACTATTTTTCTCTGTTTATTTATGTAGTTCTATTTTGATTTTGTGTTTGTGTGTGTACAGGTATGTGTAAGTATACAAGAGTGTTTGTGTGCAGATGTGTGTACACAAAAGTGTATGTGCACAGGTGTATGTGCATGTGTGTATACAGGTGTGTGTGCAGGTATGTGTGTACACGTAGTAGCCAGAGGCTAATTCCAAGTATCTTCTGCTATCACTTTCTGCCATTTCTGTTGTTTTGTTTTGATTTGATCTGATTTGCTTTAAGACAAGGTCTCCCATTAAACCCAAAGCTAGTTGTCTCGAGTATACTTGCTTGGGAGCAAGCCCTGAAGGCCCTGTCTCCACCACAGCAGGTTACATGCATATGCTGCCATGCTGGCTTTTGCATGGATGCTGGGGATCCAAACTAAGGTCTCACACTTACACAGAAAGCTTTTTACACTGAGCCATCTCCTCAGCTCACTTTACACCTAACGGAGTAAGTGATTTGCCAGACTAGGGTCCCCTTAGGCAATCACGTCCTTCAGCTTTGTTGCTGCTTTTGTCATTTAATCCCCAATACAGAGGAAGAAAAATATTTTATTTTCTGGCTGAAGTCTACACAGCCCAAACAAAACAAAGAGTAGGAGCAGTGTGGTTACCATGGAAGCCTGCATCTGATGGAGTCCTTCTCAGGATATACAGAGTTTGATCAGGGCAATCAGGTTTGTCAACCAATTTCCTTTTCCCAAGGTCTAAAGATCTTTCCTCCTCCTCTCTTTGGCTTATTGAATTCTGCCTTCCATTTTTCCAAGAGAGTGGCGTAGCTTTCATGAGGCCAGTCAGACTATGTTGCTGAAGTCCTCAAAGTCCTCAACCTCCAACAGTACTTTGCCAGCATCTCACTTCTCCTGTGGCTAGCCCCTCTGGTGACAGTCCAGATCCACCCTACACCCCATCTCCAGCTGTTCTTCCAGTGCCGCCTCATGCAGACCTGAAACTCTGCCTTACACCGCCGTGCTTCCGTAAACAGAGCACCAAGTGGCCATCACAACCGTCTGTTGAGTCTCTCTTCCTGTGACTGGGGCTACCATTGTTGAGGGCTGTCAGATACCACTCCAGTTAACGTGCCTGGTGTTAACAATCAGGCCACCCCTCAAACTGTCCCTTCTATTTTAAAAAGTGAAGGAGAGGTTCTGAGGGCTGAAATAGCTTCCTTGTTTTGCATCTCCCACCTTTGTTATCTGTAACTAGTTACTTTTCTTTTTTTTTTTTTAGTGACAAATATTTTCTTTATTTATTTATTTTGTGTTGAATTTCACTCACCCATTAACTAAATTTTAATATCAACCACACAAATTTACTAAAAAGTCTGGAAATAAAATTTAAGTTAATATATAATTGTATACAGTTTTTAGTGTTATACAATTGTACCAATAAACAATAAAACAATTTTAGAATATAGGTTATTAGACAAATATTAATATTAATGTTGTTTTAATAGTGACAATCTGTTTGATTGGCCCAAATTTCTTGAATTAATTAATTAATGAACTTACTGAACAGTTTTTCTAAACATATTTTTGCATTTGATTATAATACCTTTAAACTTCTCATTTAGATAAAATCCAGGCAACAGCATTCAGAAAACTAATATTTTATATGTGGCTAACACTAATAGGAATTTCATAACTGTTTGTCAAACTGAGTCATTGAAAAAATTAAATATTTACATTTGTTCATAAAATGAGATGTGAGGATTTTATTTAGGTGAAAAGTATGATAGCATTAGTAACAGAATATAGACAGTTGCTGTGTAAATGGTTTTGCTTTGGACAACTTGAATCAGCATGTGCAGGAGGCCTGTACATACAACTGTAACACTGGTCATCATCATGAGTGAAAAGTGTTTTTAATATTATCTGATTCTTTCCTACACAGACAAAACTTTCTGTCTATAATCAAAGATAGAGATAAAAATCACAACTTTGCTCCATGTACTTTGTTATGGATTCAGTCCATAAATTTTCCAGAATACCATACTTTAGGAATAAAAATGTTCTTGTGTGATAACTAGTTACTTTTCACTGTGATAAAATCCCTGACAAGAAGAAAGGTAAGAGAGGCAAGTTTTGTTCTGGTTCATGGTCTGAGTGGATACAGTCCATCATGATGAGGCATATGCAAGCGTCTCCATGGCAACATGATCCAGGAAGGTCAGGCAAAGGGAGATTGGTGCTAGTGCTCTGCTCCCTTTCTCCTGCTTTCTCTTTTATTCCATCCAGTCCCACAGCCTATGAGGTGGCACCATCTTTATGCAAGATGGGTCTTCCCCACTCAGTTAATGGTCCCTGACTCATCACCATAGACACGCCTAGACATGTTCCTCATTCTCATCCACAATTCTAAGTTAAATTCAGCCATAAAAATTAACCATCATATCACCTCTGAAGTGCAACCAGCTCTTAAGGTTTGCTGCCTGGAAGTTTTCCTTGACCCCTCCTACCACCACCACCACCACCTTCCCTCTCCTACCTGCCCTTGTTTGAGATGCCAGCTACTAGTTTATTCTTAAACCTCCAACCACCTATACCTCACCTTGATTTTCCCCTTGGTGCTACACTCCAGTGGTCACACAGCCCCTAACAGGACACACACAAATGACTAACACAATGAGCCAATGGTCACAGGTTCTCATCAAGGCCTACAGCATGGTAGCCAAGCACAAAGATGCAAGGAAACCACCTCATGCAGACCTGAAACTCTGCCTTACACCAGCTGTGCTTCCCTAAACAGACAGGTCACCCTGTCGAGCCTCATTTTCAACATCAACAAAATGAAGGCAAGTAACCACAGTAAGTGAGTTCATACATATGAATTTTGCATACTAGTGTCTAAGAGAGCAGTGAGAAGCCAAGATACATACTGTATTATCTCTCTCTCTCCCTCCCTCTCTCTCTCCCTCCCTCTCTCTCTCTCTCACTCTCTCTCTCTCTCTCTCTCTCTCTCTCTCTCTCTCTCTCTCTCTCTCTGTGTGTGTGTGTGTGTGTGTGTGTGTGTTACCTTAGAAGGTCAGAGTCTTCAGATATACCAGGATCTACAGTTACAGGCATCTGTGAACAGCCTGATGTGGGTGGTAAACACCTAAGTCAGGACTTCTAGGGGAATCACGGAGCATCCATACCTGCTGAGCCATCTCTCCGGCCCCCATTTTAACATTTTAAAAAGTGTGCCCTTGAGAATACTGGGAAGACAAGGGCCCACCATTGCTTCTTGGTAGGATAGCCTGCAAGGTTCTTGGGGCAGCCAAAGAATAACTCATCAGGAGCTCTAGAAAGAGCAAGAATCTGAATGGAGCCTGCCCCTATGACTTTGCCCTTCTACCAGCCTAAAGTTGGAGAGTCCTGTTGGTGGGCCACATGCCTGCTCTTTGCAAAAGCCTCAAGAACCCTTTCTTTGCTGGAGAGTCTATAAGCACACAATCAGTTACAGTGGGCAGACCAATCCCCAAATTAAAACTTAACCCCAAATACTTTTCTTCACACAGTCAGCTCCTGGTTCCCTCACCTAATAAACAGTGGCTTCTCTGGGTCAAGCTGCCTGTGGAGCTCTCTGGGTCTTTGCATACCTGGTCCTTGCCTCAGAGACCCTTCTTCTGCTTTCCTAGGTCTTTTTGGTTTTCACAGCACAGTCCTAGTCACTGACTGATGCCTTCTTTCCAGCTCTGAAACCCCAGCACACGCCCTGCCTGTGTGACTCCGTCACTCACATATGTACCCTTCACTCCACACAGAACGATGCCACAGTGCTCCTATGCCACAGTGCCTCCATGAGAATGTACAGACTGAGGAAAGAACCAGCCCATTAACACTTAGATACAATTTGGAACTAAAATCAAGTCCATGTGAAACTGAGAACTCTGAAAACTGTTCCATTTCTATGTTTCTAGTGGAAATGGCTCACTGCACACTTTTCTCGTTCTAACATGGGATTGTTTTCTTTCCAGGGTGCTTTATCTCTGCTCACCGCTTATGAACAAATAGCTCTGTGGTCTATGGAAGAAACTTCACTCCAGAGTTCAAAATGATAAGGTCGAGTAAAATACATGAACTATTTGGGGAAAAACAATCACGATTCACCAGTACTATACATGGCTACTCATTCTACTAGGAGTCCATTTACTTGGATGAAAATACAGATAATTCACTCGTGTAAGGCACAGCTGCTGAATTCAAAGATGCTATCCTGTTCCTGAATGCAGATACATACCAAAGAAATGGAAAGCATGAAATAGAGTACTAAATTTTAATCACTGTTTTCTAAGGGTCTTTCTTTTTTCTTTTTCTCTTCTTCCTTTTTTTTTTTTTTTGTTTGTTTTTCAGGATTCATCATCCAATTGTATATTCATTAAGAAATGGTAATCTGAAAAAAAAATGCTGTGAACAAATTAAACAGGGAGAAGACTGGTTTAATAATCTCTTTAAAGTTTGGTTACTCCACTGGTACCTTGACCCTCAAGTCCACTTCACTCATTATCACTCTTGTAAGATTCCTTTGTAAGGGCTCAGAACACTTAGATCTTGGACAAGGTGTCTTAATGAGGGTGGAGTATGGTAATTATAGTCAAACTCTTCTCTTTAATATAAGCTGTTTTCCTTGTAGAAATAAATGGACTAAGTGATCTTGCAAAAGTGATAGCAATTTTGTCAAGCTGTTTCTACAATTCTATATACAGATGTCACCCTTAACTTGTTCTCTTATGAAAAGTTTGAGACATTTTGAGGTGTGGTGAAGACAAACAAGTGGCAGCCCACTGTAAACACAAGGAAAAAGGACATCGAGTCTCTACAGATACTGCTGTTCACAAATTCCAGACTTCTTGTTCTCACAAATCAGAAAGTTGGATTTAAGGTGGCTGCTTCAAATAGAAAGCTGATTACTCATTTGAAAAAGGTAGTGTTCCTGTTTTCTGCAATTAACCACATTTTTGAAAAGCAACAGGCGTGGAAAAATCACACATCTACGGTGATTTTTTTTCAAAGAAAACAATTAGTACCCATATCAAAAAAGCTAATTCAGATTAATTAAAGAACACCCACATCAGTTAAATATAATACTCCCTCTTTCATTTAATCCACTGTGCCACGGTGTGCTGCTGAAAATTGCTGGGCTTCAAAACAATAAGGAATGGCGGTTTAAAGATCTGGGGCTTGGGGAAAACTTTAGGGTCTGTGGCCATTTTAATCGCACTTAATTATGCATAAGGAAGTGGAACAATTTAATTTATGGGCTTTCATGCTATTAAAAAGCTAATGGAACAGTATCAGAATTGGTTGTTTAAGGAAAATTGCAAGAAGCTGTTTTTCATTCTGAAGCAGAAACGGAAACTAAAATGAGAGGGTGAATGAGTTCTCGTCCTGTATTTCATTTTAGTGATCTAATGGTAATTCGAAATGTACTAGAAATTATCTATGGACAGTTAGAACAAATAAAGTGAACATACTTTTGAAATATTTGTTTCTTTTTTTAAATTTTGAAAATACAGAAAAATGTGTCAAAGACAGAATCCACCCCTGTATGTGCCAAATGAGTCTGGGGACACAAGAAACTTTCAGTGACCTAAGACGGAGCTGTTGTGCAAGAGGTAGAAGTTAGAAGAGCGTGTCAGCCTTTAATAACTGATTTTATTACTCTAGGATGCCATTTTCAACAATGAGTACCTACGACAGTAGCTGAGTGGTAAAGTGCTTGCCCACAAGCCGGAGAGCCTGAGCTGGGTTCCCCATCGCCTATGAGTAAGCCGGGCAGTGTGCGCTTGCAGCCCCCATGCTGGGGAGATCTGGAAACAGGCAGCTCCCAGGGTCCTTCTGAGCAGCCAGTGTAGGGAGAGAGTAAGCGAATAAAAGTGTGTACACATGCATGGATGTGGATGTGGAGGCCAGAGGCCAGCAGCAGGTGTTTCCCCCCATGCTCTACATCTTAATTGTTTTGAAACAGGGTCTCTTACTGGGCCTGAAACTTGCTGGTTCAGCTGGAGGGGCTGGCTGGCAAGCCTTCAGGGTCCTACCGTCTCCAGGTTCGCCAGTGCTGAGATTACAAGCATGACCCGTGCCACTGTTTTCTGTTTTGTATTAATGCTAGAGATTGACCTCAGGCATTACACTTACGCAGAAGACATTTGGCTGCTGAGCCATCACCCCAGCCCTCCTTCTGACTACTACTGTAACTTTTATAGGAGTTGAATTGCCAAGGTTTTAACACGCATTGCCGAATTTTATCGTCTTACAGCAAGCAGCGAGGGCATAGAGGAACAGTGCGGGTCTCCGGGGCAGTCTTTATGGCACTCTCCCTGCACAGGGGACTCCTGAAAGCTTAGGATATACAGAAAGATTTTCAAAGACACTTTCAAAAAAATGAATGTTTTAAACATAGTTCATTCTAAAATACATTTCTCTTATTAGGGTTTTGAACGAAATGCAATGCATTCTAGACGTCCTTCAAAAGAGCAGGACTGTTCGAATGCTGAGCACTGTAGCTCTCCACCCTGAGAGCCTGAAGTGTCATTTTATTTATTTTTTTAATTCACTTTACATCCTGGTTGTAGCCCCTTCCCTCCTCCCCTCCCAGTTCCACCCTCTCTCCTTTCCTCTCTCTCCCCCCTATTCCTCAGAAAAGGGGAGCTCCTTTCCCATCCACCCCAGCTCATCAAGTTTCATCAGTACTGAGTATGTCCTCTGCCCCTGTGGCCTGGCAAGGCAGTCCGGCCAGGGGAAAGTTATCAAAAAGCTGGCAAGTGAGTCCGTGTTTGATGCAGTCCCCACTTCCCTTACAAAAGGACCCACATGAGACCTGAGCTGCCCATCTGCTACATCTTTGTAGGGGGCCTGGGTCCAGTTCCTCCATGGTCCTTGGTTGATGCTTCAGTCTTAGCAAGCCTCTTGGGTCCTGGTTAGTTGGCTCTGTTGGTCTTCTTGTGGAGTTCCTGTCACCTCCAGGTACTTTTCTCTTTCCTCCCACTTTTCCACAAGACTTCCTAATATTTGGCTGTGAGTCTCAGCATCTGTTTTGAGGCACTGCTGGGTGGAGTCTCTCAGAGGACAACTCTGTCAGGCTCCTTTCTGCAGGCTTAGCAGAATATCTTTCACAGTCGGGGGTTGGCACTCTCCCATAGGATGAAGAATGAATAAAAAAACTGTGGCACATTTACACAATGAAATACTACTCAGCTATAAGAAAGAAAGAAAGAAAGAAAGAAAGAAAGAAAGAAAGAAAGGAAGGAAGGAAGGAAGGAAGGAAGGAAGGAAGGAAGGAAGGAAGGAAGGAAGGAAGGAAAAAATTGTGAAATTTGCAGGCAAATGGATGGAACTAGAAAAGATCATCCTGAGTGAGGTAGCCCAGGCCCAGAAAGACACTCATGGTGTGTCCTCCCTTAGAAGTGGATTTTAGCCATATAGCACAGGATAAGCATAATGCAAGAAACAGACCCAAAGAAGATAAGTAACAAGGAGGATCCGAGGGAGGACGCACAAATCTCACTGGGAAGAGGAGATAGAATACACAGAGGTAGTGGTTGAAGAGAGAAAACAAGGTAGAAGAGGGGGCTCAGAGAGTTAAGAGGGTGGAGATCAGCCCTGAGGAGAGCAGGGGTCAGAGGCCTGTAGGGAAAAGAGAAACTGAGGATGGAGGCATCTCTCTGACAAGTTGGAGACACAAGTCAGGGTAAGCCTCTGGGAGGATGTGAGGGGGACTCAAAGACTCCAAGTAGCAGAGGCCATAGAGATGGAAGAGGACACCCTCTAACTGGATTAGTCTCCTAGTAGAGAGAGGGGAACACCAAGCCACCCACAAAAACTTCAACCCAAATTTACCCTGCCTACAAGATGTGCAGGGATAAAGCTAGAGCACAGATAGAGGGAATGCGCAGTCAATGCCTGGCCCAACCAAACAGTCTAAAGTGTCTTAGGACCTAAGAACATTCTGAAGTAGGAAGGGTGAGTCCACCCCCCAAGGTCTAATATCATTTAATACCAAGAAATGGTTTCTAACTGAAAAAAAAAAAATTCCTATGACCTCAACTTCCAAACTGCTACCCTGTTTGCCAAACCCCCCCCCCCCCCCCGTGTCCCTTGGTGGCCTGTCATCCTGATGCCTTGTCTGTGAAAAGTAGACTGGCCCTTCAGAGTGCCTTGGCTTCAAGGCCCTTACTGACAATGACTCTGACAGGCTCTTTGGCTTAAAACTGAAACCATAGCTTCCGATGGCCCAGAAGCAAGGCTTAGTCCACACAGACCATGACTGTCACCTTTCACTCCATAGTCCTAGCATTATATAATAGCAATATTCCAGTATGCTTTAAGCCACCAATATCTAATCTTCCAGGAATGTGCATTTTCTTACACAGACGTTATACTTCCTGAATTACAAGCTGAAAAAATTTCACTTACTATATCACAAGAGCTTTCCAGGGAATTTTATGACCAAAAAAATTAAAAAAGGGATCTTCATAGTATTGCTACATAGCTATACCTTAAAAATAATAACCCCAGTATTAACTGTAAATCTCTATTTTAAAATATTGTTCCTAGGCTGGAATGATAGCTCAGTCAGTAAAATGCTTTTCTTGCAAACATGAGGCCCAAGTTTGATTCCAGGTACCTTGGACATGGCAGTGTATGCTTATAACCACCGCACTGAGGAGGCAGCAGCAGACAGACCTCCAGAGCTCACTGGCCAGCCAGCCTAGCCCACCCACTGAGTAAGCTCCAGGCCAATAAGAAGCTCTGTCTCACAAACCATTGTGACAACACCAGAGGAATGACATCAGAGGTTGTCCTCTGGCTTCCATGGGCATGGACACATGTGCATACCTGTATACATATTCACATACATACATATACATACACACATACTTACATAGAGCAAATGCTCCAGGCATGTAGAAATGCATATGAACAAAGGCTGAGTAAGAGTGAGGTGCTCCTGAGAATGTTCAACTCATCATAAAGAAAGAAATTCTAAAATATGGACAAAAGTTCATCTACAGTGATTCTGCTGTTAAGTCCATTTGTTAATGCTTTTAAATTCTTGCTCCAGCTTGAAGAAATTGACTCTGACACATAGGCATTTTGTTCTGAGTTTGCTAAATACAAGAAAAACAATATGGCAGTCAATCACACACACACACACACACACACAGACACACACACACAAACACAAACACACACGAAAGGCCTTGACCTTATGTCAAAATATTGGTGAATTAAGCACATTCATGTTTTAAATAAAATAAGTATTCCATGCTTTGAAATTCCCACTTTAAAAATTAACTAATAACTATTTTTAATTACATTTGGTTAGAGGATTCACACTGAATAGATACTTTTGGGTAGAAAAAACTTTCTGTGAAAATAATATATGATGTAATTTATTTATTTCTGAAACAATAATACATTGTACAAAATGCCTCAAGAAAACAAATTAAATGTGAATAAGTTTATATGGTCTATGGCATCAAAAGGACTTTCAATTTACTTTTTTTAATTTTATTTTTTATCTGCTTTACATCTTCATCATAGACTCATCCTGCCTCACCTCCCAGTCCCCTCCCCCTCTTCCTCAGCAAAGGGGAGCTCCCTTTCCAGTCCACCCCAGCTCATCAAGTCACATCAGGATTGAGCATGTCCTCTTCCCCTGTGGCCTGGAAAGGCAATTCTGCCAGGGGAAAGTGATCAGAAAGCTGGCAAGTGAGTCCTTGAGAGAGACAGCCCCTGCTCCCCTTACTAGAGCACCCACGTGAGTCCTGAGCTGCCCATTGGCTACATCTTTGTAGGGGTCCTACGTCCAGCTCATGCATGGTCCTTGGTTGATGCTTCAGTCTCAGCAAGGCCCTCTGGGCCCTGGTTAGTTGGTTCTGTTGGTCTTCTTTTGGAGCTCCTGTCACCTCCTTTTCTCTTTCTTCCCACTTTTCCTCAAGACTCCCTACACATCTCCCAATGTTAGGCTGTGAGTCTCAGTATTTGTTTTGAGGTGCTGCTAGGTGTAGCCTCTCAGAGGACAACACTGACGGGCTCCTGTCAGTAAGGTTAGCAGAGTATTGTTAATGGTGTCAGGAGCTGGCTCTCTCCCATAGGGTGAGTCTCGGGTTGGGCCAGTCATTGGTTATACGTTCCCTCAATCTCTGCTTTATTTTTGTTCCTGTACATCTTGCAGGCAGGGTAAATTTGGGGATGAAGTTTTTCTGGGTGGGTTGGTGTTCCCCTCATCCACTAGGAGCTGTGTCTAGTTAGAGGGTGTCCTCTTCTGTCTCTATGGCCCCTGTTACTAGGAGTCTCAGCTAGAGTCCTCCTCATACCCTCCCAGGAGCCTGGTTTTATAAGTAGCATAAACAATTGCTCCCCTTAGACCTAATGTCACTCCCCTGCAGCATCCCTGGATGAGAGTGCACAGCCCTTATCGAGATCAGAAAAGCCATTTTTCATTTGGGAAGACATATTAATGCCCTCATCCTCCCAGATAATGTTTCTTTATGCAGATAAAGGGTACTGCATACAAGACAAGGAAATGTCAGGTGAGGGAGGGTGGTGTTGGGACCAACCAATTGTAAAATTGCAAGAGATATTGTCATCTGTGTGTCCTACTAAGTCGCATGACCTACTAGGCATGCCAGGGTTTGCCAATAGCAGCTTACATGGAGCTGTCATAGAAACACAGATGGAAGCTCATATGTAAAGTATGTATGGAATCAATGTGGATTTGGAAAGTTACCAAGTGAGACATTTTCATGATGGACTGCTTCATTTGAAGTTGTGTAGTAACCCTGCCTATTGTTCAACCAAAGCCTTTAGAAATAAATCACTTTTCCCAACTGTTATAATTGCTAGGATAACATTTTCTTATTTATTATCAACTTTGATTTTCTCCTTAAAGTCTCTTTCTCTTGGTGGGTCATTTAATTATTTCTCATCTCCACAAACATCTGTTCTGATTCTGTTTCCACCCAACATCTTCTCTTGTTCTTTCTCTTTCAGCTTCAATTAGAAGTTTACTAATGCTAGAATCTCTGCTCACATCTTGGACCTTAGCAATTAATTTTAATCAGGCTTGTTAACACTTTTTTAATATGTAAGAAATAAGCAAATATGTAACTAAAAAGCCATTTATGTCTTTTATGAAGGTAACAAATATGCAATTAAAAACTCCTTCTCTCGGTGACTTTGCAATAAATTAACTTGTTTTGTCACTATTGTGCCTGGATAATGTCATTTACTCTAGAGTTTTGACAGTCATATTTTTTTTTTATCCTTGGCAAAATTAGCAAGTAATATTAAGATCTAAGAAATGACAATTAGTTTGTGAATTAGGTGGGATATACAATGTGTTAATTATTGAGGGACCAGGCTGCATGCAATTAAAATTTAGCATCCAGATAATGATAATGGAGAAGGCTTCTGAGCATCTAATGAAGTTGAAAATGCTCATTACCAATAAATTAATTCTCAGTTGCTTAACCAGTCTTTAAAATGTCTATACAAAGGAGTAGATCATAATAATCATTACTGTTCATAAATAGAATAACAGAAGATCCTGAAAGGCTATAAAGACTATAATTTTACTGTTAGGGTTCCCTACACAGCCAGGAAACCTTCCTGAAGACTCAGAAATATGATAGCCATAGAGATATATTTTTCTTAAAACATCCTACCAAGTCTCTGATGCTGAGAGAGTGGAATGAGCAGAGGAAAGGTGTTTCTGTGTTTTGTTGGATTAGGATGTCCTGAGTTGTTCAAATAGACCCTGAACACTTCACTAACTGAGAACATGTCTCTGTAAGGTGCCTGTATTTCTTTTTTTTTCGGAACCTCAGATCCACATCAATTTTTTATTGTTACAAGGACCCTGCTGTTCTAGGAGCTAGAACATCAGTAACAAGCAACAAGCAGTATCTCAAGGAAATGAGACATTCTATTACAGTGTGATAATGGCTATGAAATGCCGGATTAAAGTGTGTGTTACCTGTTGTTCAGTCCCTTCAACTGCATCCTGTGAAGACAGTGGTAGAGATGTACATTAGACCAGGTATTGCTGTGGTCCACATGGAAGAAGATGGTGGTTTGCATCATTGTAGAAGCATTGGACACTGCAGAGAGGGGAATGGTATGTGTATTTGGAAGGTAGGTTTGTCTCCAGAATTTGCAGGAGGAACTAGACAAATGGTGTTTTTATTACTGATTTACCCCAAAAAAACAATGTCAAATAAAAACCTGAACAGTCCTCTTTGGGGATTGGGAAGATTCTGGCATCCATAGGCGATATACGTGAGAGTGTGAAGATGACCCTGAAGTTTGGAGCTGTGATTTATTCGAAGGTAAACAGGCAACCATCAATTCCCATTATTCTAAACTCCCATTATTCTGGGATGAATGAGCACACTCAAGGAGAAAGTACAGAGGGAGAAGTCCAAGAAGCAAGTAACTTCAACATTCAGGAGGCAAGACACAGGGAGAGGAACTATCTGAGAAGACTAAGAAGGAACAATCAGAGAAGCCCATGGAACAGCCAGAACAATTCAGTGACAGCAGAACGAAGAAAGAAAGGAAGCTGGAAAGAGATGAACAATCTTCACCTGAGGTGTTACTGTAAAAGGAGCTGATGGGAAACATTCCAGAGGCCCACAGTGGGAGAATGAAGTAGCAATGTGTGACCCATACAGAGGCAAGTATCATAGCTGCAGAAAGGACACGAAATGGTTCACACAACCAAGTGAATACGGTTCTTTAGTATATTTGTGCAAAAGGAAAAAAATACATATAGAATTGCCTTACTACATATTATATTTCTCTACAAGATAGAGAAGTGCCTGCAAACAAGACAATTTTGTGATTTCATGTAAGTAGAAATAAGATCTGTTTGAATCTTAGTGATGCGGCTTTTAAACATATTAAAAAAGATTTGCTTATTTAGTGTGTGTGTGTGTGTGTGTGTGTGTGTGTGTGTGTGTGTGTGTGTCACATGTACGAAGATGCCTGAAAAGGCCAAAGGCATCAGATCCTTTGGAACTGGAGTAACAGGTGATTGTGGGCCACCTTATGTCAGTGGTGGGAGCCCTCATCCTTTCCAGCCCTCATCCTCTACAAGAGCAGCAAGTACTCTTAACCACTGAGCCATCTCTCCAACCCCAGCTTATAGGCTTTAAATTTTGTGTTTAATGCACAGACACACATATGTACCTTGGCTAATTAACATCAAAATATTATATTTGCAGGCAAACACTCTACCACTCTGCCAGCTGTAAGGCAGTATATGTCCTATCATTTATTATTACATTATTTTGTCATCTTGCATTTTCAAACATTACACTATGCATGTTGTCTTAAGATAGTCCCACACTTATTCAGATAATTCTGTGTTTTGTTGAATTCTGTTCTCACTGTTCATTGTAGCACATTTACTAACTCTAACAAATACACACATATGTACAATGTATCTTGATCATATCCATCCCAAAGGCTCCCATTCTTCTCACCATCCCAAAGCCTCCCCAACACTTCCTCTTCCGCCTTCATGTCTTCTTTTTAAATAATTTCATGAGTCTGATTAGTGCTATATGTATGAACATGGGAGTGCCTGCCCAGTAGAGCATGGTCAACCAGCCACCAGGAAATCAATCAATCAATGACAAGGAAAAATGACTCCTCCTGCCAAGCAGCCATCATTGCCAATAGCTCCTCAGACAGGAATAAAGCTTCATGAACCCTCTCCCAACGATGATGAAATATTAGCTGGCTTGGTCTTGTGTGGGTCTTCTGCAGGTAACAACTGCTTTGAGTTCTTCAGTATAATGGCCCTGTCATGTCCAAAAGGCAGCACCTTTCCTTGTTCTTAGGTTCTTATGTGCCGGGAGCCAAAGCTATTTACTGAAGCCAAAGCCAAATAGTGAGCAAAGGTCATTTAGTGGAGACCTAAGGCTATTTAGTGAAAGAGTTATCTAGGACCCTAAGTCATAGGTGATAGATTTGTGAGGACATCCATCTGTTAGCTTTAGAACATCCATGAGATATCTTAAGAAAACATCCTTACGGTATCTTGCAGGTGCAATATTTAACCCATGAAAGCACTCTTGCTATCTCCTGCAACAGTAATTTAGCCTTCCCCCTTTCCTGCCTTCTCCCTCTATAAGCTGGGTAAAAACTTCTAATAAATGAGGCCTTGATCAGACAAACAGACTTGGCTTCCTTCTTCACGTCTCTATGTCTCCCATTCTTTCTACCCCGCTCCCCCTTTAGGACTCCGTTGAACTCCTGCGGGTCGGGACACTTATGTTTTGTTTTCCCCGCTTCTATAATGTTCATGAGCCTTGGAAGGAAGGACATTGACATAGATGTTCCATTAGTACTGAGCACTCAACAGCCCTATGGTCAACACTTTGACCAGTTTTATATTTTTGCATTGACCACTGTCCATTGCCAAAAGAAGCTTCTCTAAGGTTGGAAACATTGCTAACCTATGAGTATGAACCTAAATATCTAGAAGGCAGCTTGACAACATGGCCATTTACAAACAAACAAACAAACAAAGCCAGTAGTAGGTACTCTCTGAGACCTATGACCTCTCTGCTCATGGGCTTTGAGCAGGTTTATAGTACCAGGTTTGAACTCTATCTATTAGAGCAGGCCTCAGATTTAATTTTTAAAATATTGGTTCCCCCCATAGCAAGCAAACCACTGTTATATCAATAGGAACATCTTGCCTGGCAGGTTGGTATTACAGCAGCCGAGAGAAATAGCCTCTGAGTCCTTACTGACCAATAACTTTTTGGTAGCTGTCCACGCCCAACACTGAAATTTTTATTTACTAACTCATGTCTTTTAGGAATTACAATGTCCACCCATGCAATGGACCCTGTTCAATCTCTGCCTTTTTAAGTTATTTTTAAAATTATTTTCAAAGCAGTGAATTTTCATAAGACCTAGTACTGGTTATCCGATTGTGCACTCCCTCCCCCCTACTGTCTCTGTGCTCCCATTCCTGACCACACCTTTAATCCTCCCATGTACTGTTCCCCTTCACCTCCACAGCACATGTGTTCTATCATCTCCCCACTTAAGGCTTCTTCTCTTCCTCCTCTCACTCGCTTTTTTCTAGCTCCCAACAAACTCTCTAAATGAAAGATATAAATCTCAAAGTTGAAAGCCATAATCCACATAAAAGATAGTATATGTAGTATTTAGTTTTTTGATCTTGGATTACTTCACTTAGCATAATATTTCTAACCATTTTCCTATAGATTTCATACTTTTGTTTTTCTATACAGTTCAATAACTGTGTATTGTATTTTCATTATCCATTCAGTAGTTGGTCAACATCTAGGCTGATTCCATTTCAGCCTACCGTATTCACTATTGTAAACACAGAAGCAGTAAATATGGGTGTGCAGCTATCTCTATAGTACACTGTGGAATCTGTTGGGAATATGCCTAAGAGTGGTATGACCTGTTTTAGCTGTTTGAGAAACCTCCACACTAATTTTCATAGTAGCTGCATTAATTTGCATCCCACTAACACTGGACAAACATTGCTCTTTACCTACATCTTTAACAGCATTTGTTGTCATTTTGTTTGTTTGTTTGCTTGTTTTTGATGATCACCATTCTGACTGAAGTGAGGTAGAATCTCAAAGTAGTTTTAATTTGCATTCTCCTAATGACTAAAGATATTGATTATTTTGTAAGTGTATTAACCATTTGTGTTTATTCTTCTGAGAATTCTGTTTTATCCATAGCTCAGTTTTTAACTGGATTACGTGTGTTCTTGATGTTTAGTTCCTTGAGTCCTTTATATATTTTAAATACTAGCCTTCTGCCAGATGTGTAACTGGCAAATATTTCCTCCCATTCTGTAAGTTGTGTCTTTACTCAGTTACATGTTTTGTTTCTGTACAGAGACTAGTCCTGCCGTTCAATGACCATAGGCTTCTCCATTTTCTAGTGTCTCCTGATTTCTTGCTTCAGCGTTTTAGATTTTTTCTTTCACATTTTTGGTTAAGTTTATTCTAGGTGGGTTTTGTTGTTTTGTTTTGTTTTGAGTCTTTGGTGAATTTAATTATTTCCCTGGTTTCTCTCTTAGTATTTTTTACACATAGAAAGACAACTGATATTTCATTTCCTCTAGCAGTTTTAGAGTTTCAAATCTTATGTTGAGGTCCTTGATCCAGCTGGGGTTAATTTTTGTGTAAGGTAAGAGATAAGAATTTGGTTTCTTTACCAGGCCACAGAAGAAGACAATGCAGCCAATCCTGATGAGACCTGATAGACTAGGATCAGAGAGAAGGGGAGGAGGACCTCCCTTTTCAGTGGACTAGGAGAAGAACATGGGTGGGGAAAGGGGAGAGTGCTATTGGGAGGGGAAGAGGGAGAGAGGTACAGGGGGGATACAAAGTTAATAAACTGTAATTAATAAAAAATTTTAAAAATTTAAAAATTAAAAAAATAAAAATAAATAAATTTAAAATAAAAAAGAATTTTATTTCATAGATAGATAGATAGATAGACAAATAGACAGATAGAGATATCCAGTTTTCATGGCACCATTTCTTAAGTAAGCTGTTTTTTCTCTAATTCATATTTTTTTCAGTATTATCCTATTCCAAGCTTTAAACAACAAACAGTATGACAGATCTGATAATGAAATCCATGAGACAATGTCCTACTTGATTTGATAGGCCATTCCTGAATGTGTGCATCTACACTGAAAAACCAAAACCTGTCTTTTCAATAAAATCCAGAATAGAGGTTGTGTTAGCCAGCTGGCCTAATAAGCTAATTTATATTTATTTACTAATGTAAATCATTTTAGTCTAATAAAAATAATATCTAACAAATGTGATGCTGTGCTGGGAAGATGACCTCCCACTTTGAAAATAAATATCAAGTCTTTACCTCAACATTTATTCTTGGTAAATGCAGAGTCTCTGCCTTGGCATTTAAATAGCAGCGGGAGAGCTTAATCAGACCAATGGAGAGCTTCAGAACTGGCTGGAGAGAACAACTGACTTTTGTTGACAAGAAAGAAGTTCAAAGTGTAATGCTGACTACTGTATATTCCCAGGGGTGGCCTGTGTGGGAAGAGGAGGGAGAAGTGATTATCCAGCCATTTGGATTTGTTTGTACATTTGAGCCAGAAGAAATGACTTTCTTGCATTCCTCCAGGGTATAAGAAGAAGCACCAGAGAATCAAACTCACTCTCTTTGTGTGCTCAGAACTCAAGTCCCCCAAACACCACCAGCACTCCCCAAGGCCAAGTATACTTGCATGCCCAGCGGCAGGGTATCTGCCCAGGCTGGTTCAGAAGAAATTAATTTTTAAAATTTACTCCCAAGTCTTCCTTGCCTTGTGACAGTAAAATAAAACTGCAGAATGCCCTGATTATTTTTACCATGATGATAATCAATGATTTTTTTTCGGTTTTAGATAAGTATCATCTGTACACATGGTGCCAAGTTCAAATTTCAACAAATAATTATATAATTTGCATTCCAGTACCGAGTGATCATGACCACTGCTTGCTTCACACATTGTATATTGCTCTTCCATCTGGATCTCAGAGTATGGAAGCCTCACAAAGCCATTGTTCTTCATGAAGAGGGGAACTAAGGGTATAGATTCATTGATAGATTGCTTGATTACTATGCATGGAGCCTGTATTCAATCCCCAGTACTGTCTAAACCAGCATGGCGGGGCACATCTGGAATCCCAGAACTCCAGAAGCAGAAGCAAAAAGATCAGAAGTTCAAAGTCATCCATGAGATACTGACACTAAAAAATAAATACGTAAAAAGGAAAGCAGGCACACCTCAACTAAATCGGGAAGCTGCCATTTTCACTTACATGAAAGAAGCATCATCCAGTTACCCTTCCTGGTCCCACCCATCTTAGTTAAGGCTTCCATGGCTGTGAAGAAACACCATGACCAAGGCAACTCTTCTAAAGGAAAATGTTTAATTGGGGCCGGCTTACAGTTTCAGAGGTTCAGTCCATTATCACCATAGCAGGAAGCATGGCAGCCTGCAGGAAGACATGGTGCTGGAGAAGAAGCTGAGAGTTCTAGGTCTTGATCCACAGGCAACAAGGAGACTGTGTGACACACTGAGTGTAGCTTGAGCCTATGAAACCTCAAAGCCTGCCTACACAGTGATGCACTTCCTCCATCAAGGCCACACCTCATAGTAGTGCCACTCTCTTATGAGCCAAGCATTCAAACACTTGATTCTATGGGGGCCATTCCTATTCAAACAACCACAGCACCAGACACCAAGAAAGAGTTCATTAGCAAACAAGTCAGATTCCTCCATCACCCTGGCCACTTGCCAGAGGGATCATTCCTTGATCAGCATCCATTCTACTGCTTTCCTGCAAAGCACAAACAGCTTCTTGTCAAGTAGATGTCACTTGCTGTTCCGTCCAGCAGGAGTTCAATGAGTTCCTAAGGAGCAGTGAAAAGAATGAGGCGACAAGAGACACAAAGAATAAGAGCAAGTCTATAGTCTGATCTCACTCTCATTTATTTGAAAAATTTCACACAACTTTATAGGGAGAAGGCAGGACAAGAAAATGTGTCATCAATATAGTTTACAAAACATAACAGGGTGATTAATGATGATGCAGAACACCGCAAGAATGTTTACTAAAAGAGATACTACAAGGATGTCAGCTAAGATATCTCAAAATGTCTAGCCTGACACACAGATGTCTCATAGGTTCCAGAAATGTAAATCTCTCACCTCTGATCTTGTTGCAGCTGCCTGTAACTTTCCACTAGCTGGCCTTGGCTCCTGGTATCTCCTCCCTTTCTCAAATAATTTAAGAGGCTAGCAGGTAGGTTATGAACATGAGGTCTTTTGAAGACAGTGGGCATTAACCAGAGGGGGGAAGTAGAGACCTGATCCTCCCAGGGCGTTCTGCAGCTTTTTTAGGTGTCTTTTTGGGGAGTAGAGGAAGACCCCATCAACACCTGAGGGCATCCCCAGCAGGTTGTGGTTAGGGTAATCAGACACCAACCTCTATGCAATCAGGTTTGCTTCTCGGGGAACTCAGAAGCGGACAATTGGGTCCTTCCCCTGCGGTACCTTGTCCTACACCCCTGTGGTGCCCATGCCACATTAGGCAATCATTTATGTGAGTTTTATGCTGTTCTCATGAGAGCCAAATGCAAACAATCAAGACCCATGTGATGGACTGTTACCAGTCTTCCTCGGGCTCAGCTAAGCCTCTGTCAGCCAAATTAAGTCTGTGATGATGAACTTGTATGGGTTTAGATGCCAGGGAGTCAATTTGCTGTTTTACAAAGCTAGTAAGCCTTTGGATGGCCCATGGGCCGAAAGATATGAAAAGAAGGAAGCCCACCATGGGTCCCAAGATTGAAGGGAGGAGAGTAGTGAGCCAGGGAGAGGTTGAAAACCAATTATGAAACCAACTTTCCTCTTGTTCTCTCTGTCTTTTTCTCCTCTCTAAGCCCTCTCTAACTTTAGCCATGCAGTCTTTCACAACCCCAGAATAGTCCATGTAAAAACAACATTCTTCCTTGAGGGCAGCACATATTCCCCCTTGTTGGAGGAAAAGTAAGTCCATTCCTCTTCAATTTTGTAAGACTACTTCAGCCAATGAGGAGAGGGATTTCTGGAGATGTGTGATGCCTGTCTCTAGCCGTTCAACATCTTCATCAATTGACCAGCGAAGATCAGAGTAATGCTTATTGGATAGAACAAGAGAGATTATACCTGTCCCAGTACCCGCAGCCCCAAGGCCAAGAACAGTCAGCGTGACTGCCGTTATAGGTTCCCTTTTTGGTTCTTAGTAAGGCTTGGTCATTAACAGGATCCCAAGATCGAGCAACTTCCTCCTCAGTGTGGTATATGAGGCATGGGACCAGCTGGACAAGGGTGCAGAAGATGGTCTGACTTCCTTTTCGATGAGGGGTAAATATGCATGGTGTGAGGCCATCACTGCAAGCCCACCAGGTATCATTGCTGGGGAGAATATAGTCAGAGAGGGAGGATACTTCCGTAATAGTTACATTACAGAGATGTTGGTAGTGAGGGGGGATCTTTTTGTCAATACATAACCCTTGTCCAGAAACAGAGCTTAGGGTTAATTTTGCATTTCCTTGTTGAGACCATCTGCATTGGGAATGATCAGAGGAGTTGGAAATTTCTTCCATAACTGCAATTCCTTCATAAAAGGGAGGGCTAGAATCATAGCAGAGCCAACAGGATTTAGTAAGGTTAAGGTTGGAATGATTTAAGGTTAAGAAGGTATGATTAATTATATCTAGCATAACATGGTAAGTATCAAGTAGTAGGTATCAACTGAGGGAGGTATTGGTTCTGTAATATAGGAAGGGGGAAATGTTATCTGGACTTTCTCTGGAGCCAAAACAGGTTTTGGAGGAGATGCCGTCTGGACCTTTTTAGGAGCCAAAACAGAATTGGGTCCCACAGCCACAGGTCAGTAGCTCAACTCTTTTTTGAGGGAAATAGTAATAATGGCTCCAGGGTCGGTATCAGGCCAAGAGATGTATAAGCGCAGGCCCCAAGTAAAGCCTCTTTGCCAGGAGACAATGTCTTTTTAGCAGCCTCTATAAAAGATAATTTTAGGGTAGGGAAAATAAGTTTTCCATCTGCCATATCACAGGAAAATTTTGTTTTTTAGTGGAGTTATTAATAATTATATTAATATAATCATCGGTGGCCTTCTTTTCCCAAGACCATCTGGTAGTGACAGCTAGGGTTTCACATCCCCAGGTGGCGCAGTAAAAGTCTATAACATCGCCACATCCTCTGACTTTCTTGTTATCTGGGCAAGCATAGAGGGCTTGAGCATGTGCCCAATCTCTACAAGTAAAGAGGGATTTAGGATAAAAATATTATAAGGAATGCCAGTGATGTGTTTAATTTGTAATTGGTGGTAAAACTCTTGAAAGTTTTTTCCAGTGTAACCGAGACCATCGTCTGTTTTAATAACTTTAGGTTTGCCCATAACTGAGAGGCAATTTAAACATGAGTATAACATTTTTTGAGGCTTCTCCTGCATGTAAACTGGCAAAAATGAACCCACTGAAGGTATCTATTGTTCGGTGAAGATATTTAAGATTGCCAAATTCAGGGAAGTGAGTAACATCTATCTGCCATATGTCATTTGGGACGAGGCCTCTGGGATTAACTCCCAAATGGGGAGTGGGCAAGAGAGTGACACAGGCAGGACATTGTTTGACAATTTGGTGTGCCTGCTTAAAAAGCAGTTGAAGTGGTTGGGCGTTAAACCCTCAAGCTCAAGCATTTCCTCCCTTCCCAAACAATCAAGTGTTGCCTCCCTCCCCCGAGCAACTGAGCAACCGCAGGAAGCGCAGGGTTGGTTTTCCTCCACCTGCACTATACTAACACCTGATATGGGAATTCAGGTCCTGCATACAGGAGTTTTTGGCCCCCTGCCTCCTGACACCTTTGGGCTACTTCTTGGTCTCGCTAGTTCAACCCTCCAAGGACTAAATATCTCCCCTGGAGTTATTGACAGTGATTATACAGGAGAGATAAAGATTTTAGCTTCTTCCACTTCTGGTCACTTGACTATTAACCAGGGACAAAGAATTGCTCAGTTGCTACTGCTTCCCCTCACACATCTTAAGAAAAAAAGCTTTCAAAAGTCCGGAGGCACTAATAATTTGGGCTCCTCGGATGCTTACTGGATTCAAACAATTACTCAGGATCAGCCCCTCCTCAATTTAAAACCACAAACTTCAAGTTAACCCTGACACTACATACTACATAAATCCCACCTGAGGTGTTCTCAGGGACTCTAGATACTTGTCATCATACCGGGAGCATGGAGTGCTTTGCTACCAATGGTACTAGGACTGAGGGGACGGATCCCTGAGTGGATGATGGCCATTTTATGATGCCAACACTAAGTAGATGCTACACAGGGACCATTGGGAGAGTGAAGATCTTATTTTTAACTTAGCATTTTGGAAAGTCAATAGCATAGAAAGTTTAACCAAGAGAAATCCGACATGGTCTCATTTTCAAGAGCACCTTTCCCCAGTTTCAAACATGGCCAGTTCTGGAGCTGGGCCTTGGTGTGAGTGTGACTTGTGGGACAGGACTGTATATAGGGAATCCAGTTTTCAATGGTTCTGCCCCCCTCAGGGATGTGTATTGTTGCTGGTGTTCCAGCTGGACACAGCACATTTAGGAAAGGGGATGCACAGTATGCTCAGCAGGCTTTCAGACTTGGTTCTTCCTGTCCACAGGGCATGAGAAGCTCAGAATACAGTTCACCAGCCTCGACATCTGTCAGTCAACTAGAACTCAAGAGTTTATCCTCAAAGGGCCTAGGTTCAGTTCCCAGCACCCACATGGTGGCTCACAACCTTCTGAGACTCTAGTTCCAGAGGATCCAATGTCCTAGCTGTCATCTTCAGGCACTATACATGCCTGGTGAACAGACATGCATGCTGGCAAAATACTAATGCATATAAAATAAAAATAAATCATTAAAAATAAGGTTAAAGGTTTATTTATATGTTGAAACAAAGAATAGTATTATTAAAGAGCCAGAATTAAAAGAACTGATCCAGCAAAGGGGATACCTACTCTAAAGAAATAGATGACCCACACATGTTTAGTATTATACTAGAGTTTGAAAATAATAATAACACATGTTTAGTTTTAGGGTTTGCATTTATTTATTCAAATACTAAGGATTTGTGTGTAACATTTGCTTATATAAGAATTTTTAGCCAAGTAGACATAGATTAAGAACTGAAAATCAACACAAGAGGAAAGCAAGTTTTGAAGTAGAAAAGATATTTATTCAAGAAATACTTAATTAAAGACCCAAACCATAAATAAGAGAACAGGATGGAAAAATGAGAAAATGAGCCCTAACTACCTGCTCCATCCTCTGTCTTCTACAGAGATTTTTCCCATTAATCATTCTCCTCTCTGTCTCTCTGTGCCCCTCTCTATCTGGTCTCTGTCTCTGGGTCTCTCTCTATCTCTCTGTCTCTCTCTGTCTCTGTGTCCCTTTGTCTCCTGTCTCTCTGACGCTCTCGTTTATCTTGAGACAGGCTCTCAGTTTGTAAACCTGGATGCCTGGAATTCTATATGTAGACCAGGACACCCAAAAATTTACAGAGATTCACTTGCTTCTACTTCCTAGTGCTGGGATTAAAGGTGTGTGCTGCCATCCCTGCTCTCCGTTACATACACAAATGCACAGACACATTTGAATGAGTCTGCAGTTTTGGTTTGTGTCTTGCTTTAAGTTTTTATTTAAAGACTTACTTTTGTGGCTTGGAAGGTAGTTCAAAGGGATAACAGCACTTGTTATGTGAGCCCAAGGACCTACATTAGAACCCCAGAACATACATAAAATGTGGCCACGGCTGGACACAGGAGCCTGCCCGTGTCTACCCATAAATGTTGGGGTTACAGGCATATCCAGCCAGACAGCCTAGTCTACGTGATGAACTTCCAGCATAACAGGCAATCCAGTCTCAAAGAAGTATGTCCAAGGGTGATAGAGGAAGATAGATCTTTCTTTTCCATACCCCCACATCTTTGTATGTGTATGCACCATACATGTTTACCATATGCTGGGTGCATGCATGGACACGCAAACACAACAACAACAACAATAATAAATGAATAAATAATAAATAACTCGCTGTGCATGTTTGTCTTCTTTTGTTCTTTAAATTCTCCAGAGAAAAAGACTTCATGATGATCCTACCAAAGTCTAGCAATAAAGTTGTGTCTCTAGCATAGTAGAATTTGTACTCATGCACTGAGCCCCAAAATAAATTGACCATCTTTTCTCTGAGAGGCTTTCAATGTCTCAGAATCTCTCCATCACTGCACCCTTGCTTTTCCAAAGTGCTGACAGGCACCCACAGTTTCCCTTGCTTGTGGGAGGTCTCATGTCCCAGAATCTCCTGTGCAAAGGGCCTCACAGGGAAGATGAGGCTGCAGCCAGTCAGCTTCCTGCCTGTACCCCATGCCCACACCTACTGCTCATTCTCCATGGATGTGGTGAAGCCCCAGCCATCAGGGTGTGGGCAGACATGGAACAGGAAGTTGATTCTTTCACCTTTAGGGATTCCAGGGTCCTGACAGAGACAAGTCTACATGAATAAGCCTCACCTTTCATCTTCCGTTTCATTTTAATGGCCACCATATACAATTCACTGATTTTTAATTTTTTTTTCTTTTTCTTTTGGTCCTTTAAAACTCATCCTATCCTGACAAGCAGGCAAGCACAGTTGGAAACACCCTAGCATAAGAATGAGGTTCTTCTGAAGGATTCTCTTTGGACTCAGTGTTAGACAGGGGAAGAAGGCCTCAGGGGCAAGAGGGTGTGCAGGAAATAGGTTGTGCTCTGGAATGAAGGGAGTGCTGCCATTCTAGTGTATCAAAGGGAACCAGGGCTAGCAGACATTTCTGGAAATTTGTTGTCACTTCCAAGTGAGTACATGCTAACTCCTTTAATTTCATGATTAGTGTCATTTTATCATTGAGAAAACCATGTGTTTGTTTTTGGTTTTGTTTTGTTTTTTGTTCAGTGGCATAAAGCT
The DNA here is from genome assembly GCF_030254825.1 of Meriones unguiculatus. Lineage (NCBI taxonomy): Eukaryota > Metazoa > Chordata > Mammalia > Rodentia > Muridae > Meriones > Meriones unguiculatus. Next base: position 74,370,884 of record NC_083349.1, read on the forward strand.
AATATCAAATCAAGAATGTGGCTCCTGGAAATATTCATAGAATTTTCTTTAAAATATGACACAGTTCAAGAGTTGGGCAATAAATTTCTTCCCTAATGAGACACCAAAAAGAAAGCAAACATTTGATGTTATGCCCAAGGAGAGCCGATTGTTGAAGATTTATAGGCAATCTGTGAAAAGACTGTCTGTTCCCTCCAATGAGTTTTTAATTTGAGTTTGATAGTCTCCAGGTGTCTGAGTTTGTCTGTGACCATGGATGCATTCAACTGCAGTAAGAGATATGTGTGTTTCTTTGCTCCTCCTTGAACTGTCACAGCGCTGGCATATAGAGGCACTGTTCATGTCAGCTGTGTTTATAGGCATGCATACATGATAGTAGATAAAGACAGGCCCGAATCCACCCACACCAGCAGATGGTGTGAAAAAGTCCTCCTTTTACAAGTTTCCCCCACAGAAAGATGGTCTTCATGAAAGGACCTCATTGCTTCCCTGCTGAGCCTGCCACGCCTCACACTGTGATGTTCAGAGGCCTTCGAGCGAATTCTAGCCTCTCTGGACACATCTTGGGTCTTTCAGAAACAAGGTACCTAGGATTCTTTTCCTGCTGCTATTCAGATAGAACCCGTCTTGTGTGAGATCCCTCTGGAAGCCTGGCTATGCCACAGCATGTGCTCTCCTTAAGAAGGTACAGTGAATGACTCACTTAGCTTCCTTCACCTTCATTAAGAGCGTGAGGGTGAGGTCTTTGTGTAGCCCCATTATATACCCTAAATATCAAATGGAGAACCAATGAGCAAAGTTAAATGTCTTACAAATGCCAGTCATGTATGCAGGGTCCATGAGAAGCCAGGCTGTTCATTTTCATGCTCAAGTCATGTGTCAAAATCCATGTGGAGTTTCCCATGGCTGGAAGGGCAGGATGTAGCCGCTCTGGCCTCTCATGATAAACAATGGTCTTCCCTCCTCCCATTCAGGTCATCCACCCAGTCTCTTCACGTCTGGTCTTCTGGGGAGGGGCACAAAAGAAGGCCAAAAGAGATAAGCATGCTATGTAGACAGAAATCATGGCCAACCAGGTCTTCAGCCAGACTGTCTCCTAGTTCCATGGTTACTGACAAATTAAATGAAAGCAAGGAGCCAAAGGTAGAAAAATCAAATGGGAATTATTCTGTAATCTACAAGGCTATCTAGACACACAGTGGTGATGATGGTGGTGGTGATGGGAGGGAGTAGTGATGAAGTTAGGGAGGATGATGGTGGTGATGATGGGGGGATGATTGTGATGATGATGGAGGAGTAGCGTTGAAGTTAGTAGTGATGGTGTGGTGGTAAAAATGGTGAAGTGGTGGGGTATGGTAATGGTGCTGATAACAGTGGTGATGGTGGTGGTTACACTAGTGGTAGTAGTGATGTTGGTGGCAGCTACAGTGGAGCTGGCAGAAATGGTGATGCAACAGTGCTTTAAGTAGACATGTTGACTGGATATGGTACAAATGACAGTGATCCTAGCAGTAATTATGATGCTTTTATGTCTTACTGCTGAGTGCACTCACAAGAACCCTGATAAAGTATGCTCTTGCTTAATAGAAAATTTGATTAATTCTTGTCTTAGGTAAATTTGGATCAAAAGCCAACTGAACTACACAGATACTTGTCTGAAAACAAACCTGGCAGTGATTCCTCTAGGGAAGGGTGTCAGACAGCACAGTTGCTGCCAAGTAGTGAATCAGTATGGAAACACTCACAGAATGACTTTAAAGATGGTGCTGGGCTGTGGCACCATCTCCCCTTTGAGTGAATTTTCTTCATCTCCTAAAGCTTTACAAAAATGAGCTGCTAGTAAAGGAAAGACTGAAGACAAACTTTGGTTTACAGTTCTACTTCTGGGACAGAACACGGACTTTGGGCCTGTCAATCTTGGGTGTGAACCTCATCTCACTGCGTGGTTAGGCAGCATGGGAGATGAGGCACACTGAACTAAGCAGACGGTTGCACCCTGAGTCCAGGCAAGGTGGGACATGACAAGTACTGTAGCCACCACTGTCTGCTTCTCCTTTTGTCTACACTTTTTTGGATGAAAATCCTAAATGATATAATAATTTACCTAGAAATGCTTCTGTGTTGCTTCTATAAAATAAGGTTCTTTGAAAAATTATTATATCATCTTCTACTTCCCATTTTTAAATAATGTTACAATTCTAGAAATGATTCCATCATATACCTAAATATATTAACAATAATTTTATCATTCAATGAAATATTCAGTCGATATTCTGATTTCCCTAATCATCTTGTAAGCTCCAATTTTTTACAGTTTACTTGGACCTATGTCAAAAAAGGCCCATGCGTTGTGACATTGGTGGCAATTTCCTCCCAGTCTCTTTCTAATCTCTAGGTTCCCACTCTCTCCCTTTTCATATCTTTTTTACAAGACCTATTTGAAGAAGCAAGGTCATTAAATCCTATATAATTTTATAAACTGTTTTTGCTGGTTGCACCCCATTAATCTCCATCCATTATTTCATTAAAGGTTACAAGTGGTGGCATTCTAATTGTATCATTCTTTCCTGCTTGTTATAACAAGGAAAAGCAAAGAGCAGCTTTAAGCAACAGATTTGTTCCAAGAACTGTTTGAAGAGCCTGAGTCATAAAGCTGACTCCTGACCAGTAGAGTAAGGGGCTCTGACATGACTGAGGCATTCACACCCTATTTTTCAGAACCCTGGAATTGCCTTGATGCCTGAGGCAGCCAAAGGCACTCCTCCCATATGCTCTTCAGTGACTATTTGCCTTAGGAAATGGAGTCCCATGGAATATTTCATTTGGAAAAATGTTTTTTTCTACTTAACCAATCCAAAATGTCCTCGTTTTTGTTTGTTTTTTTCTTCATACTGTAACTTGGACATGGACTTACAGCTATAGCATGTGGACACACAGTCTCATCCACAGTAGCCACACTTGCTATGGACAATGGGGTGTTAGAAAATAACACACAGACATTGAAAGTTCTTGCATACTGGGACTCTTGGTAGCTCATGAATGTCTGCTGCTCTTTAATAAGGCTTGGACAGGCTGATGGGTTGACGACCCACTCCGGGAGCCCCAGATGGGGTCTTGTCAACATGAGTGGGCTGTCACTAGTCAGATTTGAATGATTCACCATTCTCAGATGGGTAAGTAAACCCAGCCTGGAAGCAAACACCTCAACCAACCTGAAGCTTATTAGCTAGGTCTGTGCTTCGTGAAGCCACCAATGCTTGGAGCTATTTGGGTTTCGTTTCTCATGCAACAGTAGAGGTTATAACTGCTAAATTATTTAAAGTAATGTGCAAGACAATCTCAAATAGCCTCCCTCTGGCTTGGGTTTGTATGGATGGACTCCCTGTCCTCTGCTGCATCTGAAAGGGAGAATCCTAGAAAACCCAAACAAGCAGAGATCACGCAGGATAAACCAGACCCGAAATTGCCTATTTTCTGTCCCAGATACACACACACACACACACACACACACACACACACACACACACACCCCTCCCCTCAGGCAGGCAGCTGCAGCTGCAGCAGCAGAAGCCCTTATGCCATCTGCTGGTCACATTGGGTATAGGACCCTGGGAGGTTAAGCAGCCCTGAGGTAAGCTGCCAGAGCGCCAGGCAAACACACTTCAGCAGTCCCTGAACTGAAAAGGTTCTGTGTAAGCTCTAGGGATAAGCAGGGGGCAGAGACAAGTGCCTCTCACACAGGCATTATAGAAAATTGTGGCTATAAGGATGGACACAGGCTTGGGACTTTAGAACACTGACCTGGAAGACATGCCCTAGAGGAATGTTTCATTCTGTGAGCTGGGAGGCAGCAAGAGTCAGGCAGCCTGCACCCTAGCCCAGAACAAACAAGAGCCCCACTCAGGGACATTGCAGAGCACAGTAAAGGAGCAGGGGGCTGGAAATGTGAAGTCAGACCACGTGACAAGGGCCTTGAAGGATATGTCAACAGTCAAGGTACCAGCCAGCCTGTTTCCCCAGTGCTCCTAGCAGTAGGAGAACAGAAACACAGAAGAACAGAAACACACATAAAGGAGAAGAGTCACATGTTCTAGAGAACATTCCACTTAAAGACTTGAGAAAAATAGCAATCTTAAAGACCTTTAAATTAGAATAAATACATACATTTTTAAAGTAAAATTTAAAAGAGCAAAGATCACTTCAAGGCCATTTCCTATTTACAGCACTCTGCATGGTCACTCACAACTCACTGGAGTTTCAGGATTCTAAATGAGAAACACTGAGACTTGTCCAGTAATCAGAGGGTTGAATAAAGCAGGAAGATTGATGCAAGTTAGAGGCTAGTCTGAGGTAATACAGTGAGGCACCATATTAAAAACAGTTATTATACACAGATATCACTGAAGGAGTTAGAAGCAAACTCTGTTTTTCAGCCACTCCTCAGCAGTGCCCATAGAGAGCCTCCCACCATGATTTTGACTCAAGCCAGAGAGGTCAACTGGTTTGTGGCAGGTAGCACAGATTTTACGTGTGGTCCCCAGACTTCAACCTCATCTGGGCCAGGCAATCTTTCTCCAAGTCTATGTTCCCCTAGAGTTTCGGTTTCTCATCCCAGTTCCATTGGCAGGAGCAGGTTCCTCTCTAGGGAAGAATTCAAGCCAGCTTTATCCCAGACTCCAGAGAAGAACAAAGGATGGCCAGCAATCACAGCTCACAGAATGCCAACAGGTCTTTGCATTAAAGATTGAGTTAGACATGTGCCTTCCTAGAGAATTATTAAGAACTTAGAGACAAAGAACATGAAAGGACTGAGGTTGGGGGGGGGGGCTGCTGTCTGTCCTTAAGTCATTTTTTGATAATGAGTGTCATATATTTAAGTGTTCACACATAATCATCACCGTGGCATTAACTATACCATCAAAGACAATCTGATTACATAATATGCTTCTTCATATATCACCACTATGAACTTGCTAATACATGTAATTATAAATGGAGAGCAGATTGGGGGTACATCCAGAAAAAGCCTCTGGAAATGTTTTCCTCCTGCTGTTGTTTATCAACATGAATGAAGCAGAGCTGAACAGTTGTTCTGGTGCCACCATGTTCTGGAAGCATTGCTGGGCTGCGTCTCTCCCCACTCACAAGGTCTTTGTGGCTCTATGCACTGTCCAGGCTCCATGAGCTGCAGAAACCGATCCCCAGCTGCTGCTGGCTTCATCATAACGGAGGTGAGAAGAAGGATTGGAAAGTCGCTGGGTGGCATCCAGGGTCATGGGCAACTCAGTTCTTACTAGCCAGTGAGTGGCAGAGAAGCAGTTATTGGGTGGCTTTTTTCCTGGTAAGATGTGAACAAACGTATGTTCACCCCAAATAGAGCATAGATGATAGACAATGAAATTAGTGTGCCCAAGCCTAGCTTGGTGAATTGTGAGTTTAACTGAGTTTCCTTTTAGGGACATGGATGGGGGGTACAGGAATAGGGCAGTAGGATTACTTATGGGCATGGGCAGCTGTACCACCAGTCTTTCTCCCTACAACTGTTGCCATGTCATGCCACACGGCAAAGACTCCCAACACCAGCATTAGGTTGTTTTTTAGTTACAAGGATGATAATAAAGGTAATTGGGAAAATGGTTGCTTTTTGCTCAGTTGGGGTTTTGTTCTCCCATGAGAAAGGGGAGTATTATATTTGAGTTCCTTTCAACACAAAATTCTGGCTTCACAGAGTGAATGACACTCCTCTTAGGCTAAAATGACAGTCATGCTACATTTACTCCACTTACAGCTGAATATGTGCGCTCCCCCTAATCCCTACAGTGCCCCTCAGATCTTTCTGGTACCTTCAGGCTATTTCACCATGAACCAGCACAGTCACTATGTGGGATTTGTATTTCCCTCCTGCCTCAGAGAGCATCAGGTGGCCAACCCCATCGTCTGACCTCAGAGGCCGCCTGAACATCCGACGTTCTCCAACACTTCTGACCTAAAGGCAGCAGGGTACTCCTGGATATTACTATGTCCTTTTGCTTCTTGATTCACAAACTACCAATATATTTGCCCAGTCTATTGAGAGCTCTCAAAGAGTAATTTTAAGCATCCAGTTCTCATTCCTCCCACCACTGTAGCTCCATTCCAGTCCAAGGGACCATCTGAGCATCATGTCCTTCAACCCTTACTGTCCCTCTCATACATACCAGTAACAAAGCAAGTATGCCTGAACATCTCAAAAGATAGACAGGGGTGAAAGGAGGATATGACCTCACTAGTATCATTTCAGATCCTCCTAGTGTACCCCTGGCATGAATTTTTCTCATGTATAAAATAGTTCCTTGAGTAGCACTGACACAGAGGAATAAACATGTAAAGAGAAGTAGGTCTGGCCTCAAAGCATTTCTTGCAGCCTCTGGTGTCCTTAAGATAGGACTTGAAGATGAGCAGAACGCATGGGCTGCCACACAGAGTTCTTCCCTTTGCCTCTGCACCACCACAGGGGGCAAGGGAAGAATTCTCACTTTTTAGTCTAGCCTTTTAGGGTCCACCTGTTCTATGAACATAGGCCTAAGGATGCCTCCATCATAATTGTGATGACTCTGTGGCCAGATGCTGCTGGGCTGTCACAGCCCTTTCCTTGGTAGCTCTAATTCTTCCCCAAAATCTATAAATAAATGTGACCCCCTCTGCCATGTTGCCCACAACTATTTCTCCTGTAATGGTCCTTGCATTTCTTTGGTAAATAATGATGCTAAGAATTTTTCATGTATTTATTATGATTTATTACTGTAGTTTGTCAGATGCTCTCTACACAACCTCACACATTTTAGAATCACTTTATCATTTTCTACTAAAAATATGGGATTATCTAGAAATTATTCATTTTTCAGAGTCTCCAAAGAATTAGCTTTTCTTTCTCATTTCCAGTCCTTGTTTGTGTCTTTCACTTATTTCTCTTGCTTTATTTCAATGTCTGAATCCTCAAGCACAGCACTAAACAAATGTGGTGATGGTGAATGTCCTTATTCCCTAATTTAATAAAGTATCCAACATGTCTTCATTAAGTATAATATTTGCTATAGGTTTGTAAAGTAAATAATATGAAATTGTAAGCAGAATTTTATATACTTCAATGTAAAGTAATTCTTTTGAGAAAAAGATGTTCCCTTCTACTTCTGGCTTGCTTAGAATATTTTCATACACATTTCTCTGCTGTTTTGTTAAATCCTTTTTTTCTTTGTTCAGTTGTGGTATGAATATAATGATTAATTTGGGGATATCAAATTTATCATATACTCCTGGATAAAGCCCACTTAATCATATGTTTTATATTCAAAACTGGATTCACATTTTTGAAGTTTTGCTAAAGACTTTTGAGTCCAGCTTCATGTTGGTTTGAAACATTTCTCATTTGTCATCAAGGTTATCGTGGCCTAATAAAAAAAAGTCGGGAAGTATCCCTTCTTTTTCTGTTATCTAGAAAGCCTATGTAAAACAAACATTCTTTTTTAATACATAAAAATTTCATAGCAAAAATCATCAGGGTCATGAGTTTTCTTTGAGAAAAGATTTATCATTATGCAGTCAATTTTCTTATCAAATATAATTTTCAGATTTGTGCCTCTGTCAGTTTAGATTGGCTGTGTGATATATTTTCATTAGCATTCCATCCAAAATATTTTCTACTTTCCTTTGCTCTCTCTTATTTGACTATGGGTTACTTTAGAATATGCTGCTTAACTTCTAAGTACATAGGAATTTTCAAATTATCTTTATTGATTTTTCATTTCATCCCATTGTAGGTAGAAAAATACACTCTATGATTTTAATCATTTTTAAACATGTTGAGACCTGCTTTATAGTCCAAAACCTGATCTTTATTGGTGAATGTTGAATGGACCATATATTCTTCAGTTGTTGTGTGTTGGTTCTATAAATATCAACTAAGTGAAACTGGTAATGTGTTAACTGAGTCTACCTCTGTTTTTAAGATGTGTGTATGGGGGAATGAGGAGGGTGGAGGGTGGAACTGGGAGGAGAGAAGGGGGGTCTGCAATAAAAAAATTGTTTTCCTTTTTTAAAATTTATTTGTATTTATGTATTCACTTTACATCCTGATAGTAGCCCCCTCCCTCCTCCCGGTTCCCCCTTCCACTCTCTTCCCCCCACTAACCCACCCCAGCACATCAAGTCACATCAGGAAGTGGATCATCCTTATCCACTGAGCCAGGGCAAGGCAGCCCTACCAGGGGGAAGTGACCGAAAGCAGGCAACAGAGTCCATGTCATAAATAGCACTGGTTCAACTCACTAGGGGACCCACAGAAAGAGTAAACTGCCAGTGTGTGTGTGTGTGTGTGTGTGTGTGTGTGAGAGAGAGAGAGAGAGAGAGAGAGAGAGAGAGAGAGAGAGAGAGGATGGTGTGCATATCATAGGTGCAGGTACTCACAGAGGTCAGAAGGCGATGTCAGACAGCCTGAACTTGAAGTTACACTTTGTTGTGAACCACAAGGTGTAGGCGCTGGGCACGCAGCTCAGGTCATCTGGAAGTGCTCCAAGTCCTCTCAACACTGATCCATCTCTCAAGCCACTTGGGTCTGTCTTTACTGGACATTCTCATTCTGTAAGTTATTAAAGAGCTTCCCAGAGGGTGAGCCTTCTGAAATCACACTAGAAATGGAAACCATTATGGACCCTTTCCCAACGTGAGAAAAAATGAACTCTAGTGTCTCTCTTCTCAGCATCTGTAAACTCCAGATCTCTGCTCAGAAATTTAAAGTCCCAACTACTGTCTCTGATGTGTTCCTTGGCATCTCACTCTGTGAGACTCTCAGGATGCAGGCAGTGACTTGATAGGATTTTAAACCTTCCTTCATTGTAGCCAACTTTTTCAGAACTTTGTTCCTCAACTCTGACCTCCTTGGCATGCTTATGCTTCACATTCCCTGGTCTCGCAAGATTACAGCCTCTTCAGCTACTGAGCAATACTCTGTGAACTGGAGAATGTCCTGAGGAGAGGAGCTGAACCAAGAGAATAAGAATGGAATTAAACTTCAACCACTCACACTTCTCCAAGAACTGTTCCTCCTGTTGCTTTGATGGCCCTCCAGTGCCCTCAAATTCACACACACAGACACACACACACACACTGCCTTAGCTTCAGTTTTGTTTTCTTTGACATGGTCTCATGTAGCTGAACTGGTTTTAAACTTGATATGTAGTCAAGGATGACCTTGAACTCCTGATCCACCTGCTGAACACTATGATCTGCAAGTGTATTATCACACCTAGTTTATGCATGTTGATTGTCAACCCCAGGGCCACGTGCATACGAGGCAAGCACACACTAAAGCTAAAGCCCCAGCTCCAAAATTACTTTTCTTCTAGCTTTTCTAATTGCTGCCAGTTCTTCTGCTGTCCATGTCACTTCAGCTGGAGCTAAAACCCTCACCTGTGTTAACTCTGTTGCTGCATGCATCAACTCTGCCTTCAAACAAAATCTCTGCAGGAGCTTCACACATCAGTGGAGGAAAATTAGTCCAGTGTTGGCCAGGTCAAGAGAAGTGTCCAGACTGACATACATACACAGAAAAACTACTCTTTAGAACTTCTGTATTTTTAAAAATCACCAAAAGAGGAAAGAATATGGATATTATATTTAAAGAAATCTCAATTTGAATATTGTTCTGGCTTGCTTTCTGTTGCTATGAAAAATCACTACCCAAAATAAACATAGCAATGGAAAGGTTTCTTTGGCATACAGGTCACACACAGTTCCTCACTGATGGAAGTCATGGCAGGAACTCAAGGTAGGAACCTGGAGGCTGGAACTGAAGTATAAGCCACGAAGGAACACTGCTTATTGGCTTTTTCCTCTGGATTGCTCACCTACCTTTCTTGTCAGCCATAGTGGGGTACCCCCACCCCACAGACATGCCTACAGGCCAATCTATGGAAGCAAATTCCCAACAGACACTCCTGCTTTGCAGGTGTGCCTGTGTTTGTGTCAAGTTGAGAAAAACTATGACAAATGCAAGGTTCTTTCTTGTTGCCTATAGGCAAGTGATTTCACTTCTCTCAAGAAAAGTTCCTACTTTGCATTTTTGTGAGAACTTATTATAAGGTTAATCATGATACACAGAAAGTAGGCTGCACATTGTCCAGCATGCAGTAGACAGCACTGTGAGCTGGGGGTGGGGGTGGGGCAGGAACATTTTCTCCACTTCTCTAATTCACTTTGGACCCTATCTTGTGTTGAATTCACAGCTGCTGAATAAATGCATTCCATTTGACTTGTATTTTCTTCACCAAAAAATGTATTCATATAATACTAGGCCTGGGCACCAGAGGTTCACAAGTCCAAGGCCAGGCTGGGCTGCAGAAAGAATCCAAAGCCAGAGTGGGTAAACTAGGGAAACCTTATATGAAAATAAAAAGTGCAAGTAGCTGTAGCACAGCAGTTGCCTCCCCTCTGTGATGGCCTGAGTTCAAGCTCTAGGACTTAAAGAAAGGGCAGGGTTCAACAGCCCTAAACCCTGAGCTATCGCTGTTCTGCAATAGCGCAGGGGGACCTAAGATGGTATTGAGAAGCATTAGGCTGAACAGAGATTTTTAACCTCAGATGAAGGATAAATGGCGCCCTGTGTACTTGAGCACTGGGAAACTGGCGGTTCAATAGCTGATAAGAAATCAGCTGCTGCCTCCAATGCTCGATATGAATTACAAACTGATCTTCCATAATAGCCCAAAGATGTCTAATGCAACCATTCAGCAGCATGCTTTTAAAAAATTAATTTTCTTTACAGGATGTGTAAGTGGATTAATTTGTAGAGGATCGTGGATGCCTTTGTGTCTATGCTGATGATCTTGTTAATAAAACATTGCCAAAAATTCTGTGGGAAAGATGTGGTTTCTGGTTTCAATCTCAACAGATGGGGCAAAGTTCTCTGCAATACAAAAAAAAAAAAAAAAAAGAAACTAAGAAAAGTCAGAAGACAGCACTAACTATATTAAGGTGAGACCCTGTCAGAAAATGAGATGAAAACAAAATAAAGTAAGAAAATCCCCAGACAGCATAGGGAAGAATAAAGACAAAGCAATTACTGAAGATGAGGAATAAGCACAGGGGACTGAGGAGATAGTTCAGCTGGAAAGGCACATGCCCTGTAAGACCCTGTAAGGCTCTGCTTTCAGTGCCCCCAAAATCCACGTAAGAAGCTGGATATACTTACAATCCCAGCCTTAGGATGGTGCGAACATGAAGACCCTTGGGCTCACTGGTCAGCCAATCTAATCAGCAAGTTTCATATAAAGTGAAAACCCTTTCACAAAAGTCAAGGGGAAAAGCATCCTGCTGTCATCATAAGGAATAACACACAAGGTTGACCTGTGACATCTACATGCACACACACTGCATATCTACAGACATACACACACCCAAGACGCTGGGCATGGTGGTGTACAATCCTGGGAGGCTGGGGCAGAGGATTGTGAGAGTTTAAGAATATTTTGAGCTATATAAGATGCTCTATAAAAGTTTTATAGTTAGAAGAAAAGTGTGGCCATTTTATAGCACAGCTATGAGTTCTGTGGCGTCTACCTAAGAGACAGTCTGTGTGCCTCTCCGTGAATGTGGTTGTATTTTTATCTTCTTCCCCATTAATTGTGGTGATAAAAAGTAAACAAATATGAGAGCTCAAGTCCAGGTCTTCAGAGATTGTGATAGTCTCTATCTTTCTTTCTGGAGTGTTGCCACCTGGCAAAGCCCAGGACCAGCTTCATTGCACAGCCTTGGCCTGACATCTGGTGGAGAAACATGAAGTGGCATATTTATCTCAACTGTCAAAAATGTGTGGCTGCGACCCTGAACAGGCAGCCTTCTTCTGAAGAAAGGAAGGCATCTGGAGTCAGCCCAGAAGTTTCCGTGAGGCAACGGCTTCCTGTGGATGAAGCAGTAGGAGTTCCTCCTGGGAGTTTCACTTCCACTGTCCCACTGAGGCCTAAACACCCAAGAAATAGGACTTCCTTTATCTGACGAAGAAAAGACCTGTGGGAAGGTCCCATCAGTCCTCCTGGTTCCAGGTACAAAGTGTGTGAGACTGGTGTAGCCGGGGTCATTTGGCTGCAAACTGTACTGTGAATCATACTGCCACCATCTCCTGTTATCTAAATGTTGGGGAGTCATCCTGGGGGGCCCAGCATTCAGTCTGCTGAGCTAAAGGAAGAATGAGCAGGGAGCTAGATTCTGAGGTGAAGATGAGACTGATTCTAACAGTCCCAAGCCTGCTCCAGGGCAGAGATCAGGGGCAGGAATTAGACATACACATGTTCTTGTGAGCCTGTCTAGGGAAGGCTCTGGTGGTCTGTTTCAGCAGTGCCCAAGAGATGGCTTCCTTGGGGCTAATTGGGAAAGTAGTAGCTCTAGTCTTTCCTGCGCAGGGATTGAGGGTTTGGCTTTATGAATACAGTGGTTTGATGAAAGCGGTCCCCAGCACTCTCCATGTATTAAAGAACAAAGTCTAAGCAGCAGGCCTGAGGTCCTTCAGAGCCTGGAATCTGCAACCAGGATGGAGAATGCTTCCTCCCCAAGTCATTCTGAGGGTGTAACACTGTATCTTGGAAACCTTTTTTGGGTACTTTTTCCAAACCTGATCTCTGTGTTTTCCCATGCAGCATGCCACCCCCTCATCTTTCTCAGCCAAAGGTATAAGCAGCTGACACACACCATACCAAACATGAGTATCTCCCTGCATCTTCTTTCTTCTCTTAATTTATATCTGCTACACGCACAAACCCATCTCTGTTCCCACTACAGTCTAAATCCCAAATACCACCTCCATTTCTCTCTCCCTCTTCCATGCCCTTATACCAATGGCCCAACAATTCTTTTCAAAAGGATATTAGTGCATAGTTCTTGCTGTCAACCAAAGCAACTGAAATTAAAGCATGATGTTTCATTAGAATATTCTCTCTAGAGAGAGATAGAGAGCCTTTTGTCCAATTCAGGACTCTGTCCCCAGGACCAGGAATAGTGTCTGGCACTAGTTCATGTATAGTTGTTTACATAATTATTTATTTATGATGATCAATGTGATTCCCTGTTGTGTTCATATAATGAAACAGCTGTGCAAGTGTGACACAAAGAGACTCTAGCATCTCCATGCAGAGTGGTCCATGGTGAACAGTATGGCCACAGGCATGTTTCTACCCAACTCAAGGAACAAGCTAGCCCCTCTGGCCATTTGATCAGGTTCCTCCCAGCCAGGAGAGAATGAAGCAGAGTTCCTTTTGACAGGTTTGGGCTTTCAGAGACCTCTGAATAGTGGCCCTTCAGTGAAAACAAATGCAAAACAAGTGCCTGTGTGTTGCAGGTTTTCCAGGGTTCTAGAGAAGCTGGCTCTGCCAGGCCAGTTTGCTCTTCTATGTCCCATGTCCAACATACAGAAAATGATGCACCAGGGAAAACATCAGTTCCCAGGAGGGGGCAGAATTCTATTTATTGCTGTGTATCCTCAGATTTAATGCCTCACAGCATTGCATGTGCACAAGAAACTTTTCACTAATGGCAGAGAGGTTAGTTTCAAAGAAACACCAGCAGTAGGTGGCAACACAGTAAAACATTTTACTAAAGGCTCTAGCAATGGGGGAAAGAGGCACTGACAGAACTCGACTTAATTCCGTGTGTAACTTGGGTCAGCAGAGATGAGAGCCAAGAGGCAATGTGGACAGAGAAGCGCTACGGAAACCTCAGGGACAGTGGGTTCTCAGGTTTTAACCTCCTGAGGATAGGCAAGTGTGAGCAGACACCACTGGGGGACAGAAGTGGGAAGAACTGGATCAGAAACCGAGAGGGCTGTGGCTAGGGTGATTCAGTGAGATTCTTGCTCAGAGATGCACACTTGGGCTCCATCGAAGGTTTAGGAGCCTAACTAATATATGGCCAGGCAAAGACTTTTTGGCCTTGTGAAAGAAAAATATTGATCATAAAATCCAAGATAGAAAAATAGATTGTAGACCTACAGACAGAAAGAAAAAGTATATCATATATAAGTATAGTTATTCATATAAATATATATGTATTTGTACAGTGAGAAAGAGGAGACTGCCAGAGGATCGTTTCATCACTGGGCATACTGTGCTGAAGGAAATAGAGCAAACAGTAGGGAAACAAGTAGAAACTGTTGCCTTTTTATTCACCATGTAAGTATGCTAGTGAATATGCTGGTGCCTCTCTGACCTTTAACTCATCAAATAGGCCAGGGTGACCAGCCAGTAAGCTCCATGGATCCTCCTGCTAATGCTTTTGCAATTGTGAGAAGTGCATAGCATTAGGCTCAAGGGATAGGGATTAAATGCATGTCCTTGTGCTTACAAAGCAAGCACTGATCCATCCCCCAGCCTCCACACTTGTTATACTCTGAAACTAATTCCCCTCCAATCTGCTGTGTTCCCTGGCCTGGAGGCTCCTCCTGATGGACAATGTGTCATTTCTGTGTCCACTGCCCAGAGATCACTACTCCCCCATGCTACTGCTGTCTCATTCACAATTTATTCTTGTAATATCCCAACCATTGAGAAGAAAGTACCTCATAGGACAAGCAGTGTGATAACTGAAAGACTTCTGTTGCCTTTTCCCTGGAGGCAGTTTCATCCTAGAAAAAGACTTCTGTCTGTCGCTTGATGGCGATCAAGGCTCATACAATTTGGATACAACTGGTAACTGATACTGCCCAGATTCTTTTAAGTCTTAAGAAGGGTTTGGATTTTGTTTTGTAATATCTGGAGGGGAAACAGTTTTTCTTTAGTTCATATTCTTGCCTGGGTAAACACTGCCAAATAGATCCTGAGAGTCAACAGGGCACCAAACTCAGTGAACTTCTCAATGACTGCCACTGTCGAGGTAAATTAGTCAGGAGTTGCCAGGAGTCTGTCTGTGCTCTCTGCTCTTGCTCCACCTGCAGGCCAAGCTGAAAATTGCTGATCACTGGCCTGGACCACATAGATCGGGTCCAAATCTATTCCGTGATGGTTTATCCTGGAATTACTGAGCTCAGTTGTCCACAGACCCATCCCCCAGCCTTACAGCTTAATAGTTTTAAAGCACCTTCCCATAAGAGGAAGGATAGAGAATAAGGAATGGAGGAGATATGATTCCCAGAACCCAAGGACAGTAGGCAAGCCAGTTCACAGCAGCCAAGGGTGGGAGAAGGATATGAGAGAGAAAGAGAGAGAGAGAAACTCAGTATATAAATGAAATCAGTGGCCAAACATCAGCCACTGATCTACATGTGCACCACAAACACATATGTGTGCACAACCATACATACACACATGCCCACACACGATACATACATGCATGCATGCATATCTACATACATACATACATACATACAATTTAAAAAGTATATACCTGAACTGGAGAAAAACATCCTAGGCTTGAAGACAGGATAAAGCAAAAGAGAGTGGACAGAGGCTAAATATGCCTCATCCAATAGACTCTCTCCCTTCAGCCAGCCAATGGGCCCTGGCTTCTCTCCTAATAACAAAACTTCTTTGGAGACAAGTCCTTGCTGACTAAGCATGATTTGGTAAAAATAGAATAGGCCAGTGTTTGGACTCTGAGTCAAACACTTGCTTTGGAGAATGCAAGTCCTGGCAACAGACTCAGAAACAAAAGACAACCTGAGTGCTGTCCAGCATCCGGGACCCAGGTCTTAAAACTAGGGAGTCAGTCAGCTCCACACCCTAACCCTGAGAAGGTAACGATGACAGCCAGCATTCTCTAGGGGATATAGCTGGACTGGACTCAAGCATTTTGTGTGTATCACTTCATTTAATCTGAACAGTGGTCCCGGCAGGTGTGTCTGTCAGCCCTGTGGAAAGGTGGATAGTTTTGAAAACAGCTAAGGCCGTGCGGGGTACGGCTTAGTATTAGAGAGCTTGCCCAGCGAGAGCAAGGCCCTGGCCTCAATGTCAAGTGTGGGGGCTGGGGTGGGGAAGCTAAGGCACTTGGCCCTTGTGTCCATTCCTTGGTAAGAGGAGGCTAGCGGGCTGAAGTACAATTCAGTGTGAGAGTGCTTTTCCTAGTGTGCATAAGGCCCTGAGTTCAGTCACAAGTAAGGGTAGGGAGGTTTATACACTTCCTACTCCAAGGCAGGAACTAAGTCCATGCTGCTAAGTCTGACTGACTGATGAGCTGCCGTCTCCATCCTCCAGCCAAAACTAGCCCTAATGGTCATGACAGATGAGCTGTCCCGTGAGTTTCCTCTGGAAACTGGAAGCCATTGGCATGCAGAGCGGGCTTCAGCTTCAGACCCAAGTATGGATCCTGGATATGTCCCTGAGCAACTGGGTAATTAAGCTCTTAAATACTAGTTTCTCAGTTAAATAGGATTTTTTAAATATCCTTTTACATAACTGTGGTAAAGATGCCAAAAGATGAAATGCATGCAGTGCCTAGATGCCCTCAGAGAGTTCATTATTGTGATCATGGGTTTGTGTGTGAGAGTGCGAATATGTGAATGTGTGTGCTTGTGTACAAGCATGCTGAGACCAGAGATAAAGGTCTGCTGTCTTTATCTTTTTCTCTTTATTTTTGAAACAAGTATCTTGCTGAACTTAGCACCCATTGAGAGGGTTGTCTGCCAGCAAGCCCTGGGGATCCTCTGGTCTCCTCTTCCCTAACTCAGAGGGAAGAAAAGCTGGAAAAGCATCCAGGTTTATAGGTGGGTGCTGGATCTGAACTCATGTCCTCATGCTTGCACAACAAGGGTCTTATTCACTGAGCCATCTTCTGAACTCTATGGTTTGTGTGTGTGTGTGTGTGTGTGTGTGTGTGTGTGTGTGTGTGTGTGTGTGGTAGGAGGGGTGATGGCTCTGGGACCTTAAGAAGGGGACCCAGCAATGGAAAGACAAAGGTCCTGCGAATGAGTGATGCTCAACCCAGGTACATTAGGGCCCATAAATTCTCATACCTAGGCCCCATTCTCATGCCAATTAAACCATTATTCTTGAGGGTGAAAGCCAAACTTTGGTGCACTCCAATAGCACCCCAACTGACTAATGTTCTGCCAGGATGAGCCACTCCTGAGCATGTGTGTGTTTGGTCTGGCAGGGAGCGAGGGATGGCCCCTCACCGCTTTCTTCTCTGTGTCTCTAGAAGTAAAATCAAAGCTCAGGCCTCATCTGACAGTTGAAATCTACACGCGGTTTGGACAGGTCTCTTTGCAACCCTGGTGTTGCAATCAGCAGCTCCTCCTGGCTTCAGTGACAGATGGACGCAATGCATACACCATGAGATTAAATAACAAGGAGATGTTATGCCAACAACATTAACTTGTCCAGCCCTGTTCCTTAGCAACTGTGCTATTACTGCAGGTCTCCTTCTGATGCCTCTGGTCCTTCATACCACTCCCTTTCATTAAGGCATGAGGCAGTTATTTATAACTTTAATGAAAAGGAAAGAAAGGCAAGGAATGAGAAAAAAAAAACAACTAGTAACTTCCCTTCAGATTGTGCCAGGCCTGCCTCCAGACAAACAGAACCAAGTCTACAACCTTTAAGGCAGGTGCTGATGTTCCTGCTTACTTAACTCCTCCAGCGCTTCGCAAGGCTGCCTTTGATGGAACAACGCCTTTGCAGTTCAATCTGAGGCTGCTTAGAGAACTATTGTTCAGCTTCGGGCTGGACTCTGAAGTACAGAACGTGGTGATCTCAGGGAAAATCGTTTTTTATGCAGCACAGCCACAGAGAAGGCAACTGGGGCACTTGTGGGGCCATTCCTTCCTACGCTGTCAAGCAGAACTGCTGAAATGAGTGCTCTTTACACAGAGGCTTTTGCTGGAACACAGCAAGGGCTGGGGCTTCCTGAGACATCCCACCTGGCCAATTCAGGGTCCCTAACCCTGAAAAGTAAGAGACCTGAGGAATGGACCCGAGGTTTGGCTTCCTGTGTCCTGATGAGACCCAGATACACTCTAGGCCTTGCCTGCTCCTCTTTGGTGTTGATCACTATGAGCTTTTGGCCTCTGATAATTTTTTAAGCCTCTAAGAAAAAAATATTTGCTTTTGTCTCTTTGGACCTAAGCTTTAAAATATGTCCAAATTTATTCTTTTGTTTGTTTGTTGTTTTTTAAGACAGGGTTTCTCTGTGTAGCCCTGGATGTCCTGGTATCACTTTGTAGATCAGGCTGGCCTCGAACTCACAGAGATCCACCTGCCTCTGCCTCCCCAAGTGCTGGGATTACAGGTGTGCACCACTGTGTTCAGCTTCTAAATTTATTCTTAACAGCTAAGGACCTTAAACAGGGTTAAGGTTCTATGGTTCTGCTAATTGAAGTTTTATAATAATTTCCCCTGAACTGAAAGATTTTCTCCAAGGTTGGAAAGACACTCATGAGATCAAGAAGGAAGGAAGCCTCACAAGTCCTAGAAAAGCTGAGACTTAAAAAATGCGAAAGGCTCCTCCCCAAGGTTTTAGAAGCAGCAAACCATCACTGGGGAGAGGAGACTTTCAGACCAGTAGGGCTGCCTGCAAGCAGTGCAAAGCTCTCCAGGATGCAGCTCTCAAATGTTGACCCCAAGTGGGGTCATCCCTGATCCTCTAACTAACTCTGGTAAGCACACTGGTTCTCCAAGTTGAACATTGGTAGAATTATTACTTTGACCTGTTTTTGTTTCTCTGTTGGGGTGAGTAGACATTTGTTTCTCACATTTTCTCAGGAAAAATCATACAACTGGGATCAGAAAATATTTGACTTTTATTATGGACTTGTCTAAAATGATAATTTGGAATTAATTTCAATTATGAATGTGGAGTTATTAGATAAATCAGTGGCTTTGTCACTCTTAAAAATCAGATTCCTTAAGAGAAAATTGCAGCTGTGCAGAGTCTTACTTTAGCATTGCAGTAAATTGCTATTGGGTATTGTATTTAGTATATTGATAAAGAAACATTTATGTTAATATATTCCAAAAGTGAGCTGTTGTGGAAGGTAAAATGGTATCGGGCTAAATATGTTTATTATTAGCCCTAGCACCAAGTGATCTGATACCCTCCTCGAGCCTTCACAGTACCTGCACTCACGTGAACATTCCCCCACACAGAGACATACATGCACACACGTAATTCAAATCAAAATAAAATACTTTTAATTTTTCTAAATTTTGACATTTTAAAGCCATTGTGCCAAGCCAGAGGATCTTCCTGGGAATGCATTAGTCTCTGATCTGTGGCCACAGTGCAGAGCAAGCTGAGGTACAAACCCAGAGCTTGCTTGTAAAAGGCTTTTCTTGTTGCTATGGTAAAATACCCAGCATAGTACAGGCACCTATTTCGGCTCATGCTTCAGGAGACAGAGTTCACCGTGGCAGGAAAGGCTCAGCTCCAGCCAGCTCCTGCCTGTGCTGCTTGTCTACATCTCAGTAGGTCAGGAAACAGTGCTGGTGCTCACGCATCTTTCTCATTTTTCCATTTCTATTCAATCTGGGAGCCCAGACCACAGAGTTGGTGCCATTAGCACAAAGGACAGGTATTTTCTCCCAGTTAGTTCTCCCTGGATATGTGCTCCCCAGACACAGAGTTGTAACTAACTCTGCCCAAAGAGTTTCTTAATCCAACCAAGAGAAAAAATCAAAATCAACTGCGCTGGCTGGTTTTTATGCCAACTTGACACAAACTGGAGTCATTTGAGAGGAGGGAACTTCAATTGAGAAAATGTCTTATTTGGGGTATTTTCTTAATTAGTGATTGATGTAGGAAGATCCAGCCTATTGTGGGTGGGGCCACTTCTGGTATCACTGGTGGTGGTCCTGGATTAGATGAGAAATCAGGCTGAGCAAGCCATGAGAAGAAAGTCAGGAAGCAGCACTTTTCCTTGGCCTCCGAATCAGCTCCTGCCTCCAGGTTTCTGCCCTGACTGTCTTCGATGAAAAAAAAATAAAATAAACTGTGAGTGGTAAAATAGACATTTTCCTCCCCATAGTGATTTTGGTCATGGTGTTTCATTACAGTAAATAGAAATTCTAACTAGAAGACTAGCTGTCACAGTCACCAAGCTCTTGACTATTATATCTGGGTGTACGGAAGCCAGATAATCAATAAAGTCCTGGCCACATTCAACTCACAGTTGGTTCATTGGTTCCATGGTCTTACCTATTTTGTGGTCCTCAAATTATCAGAATAAACTCACTTGACAGTATAACCTCTGTCCTGATTTAATAGTGAAAAGCTGTCAGAATAGGGAATAGGGAAAGATGTTCAGAACAGTCTAGAAGAGCTCCTCCCAATCAAAGCAGCAAACCAGACACAATATTGTATCCTAGAAAGATACGCACAAAACAGCACCTCCTTTAAAACCTCAAAGATGCAGAGGTTGTGATTACCCATTCCCTCCATTTTACTCACCAATCTAGGCCCAATTTAAGATAAAAATCGCACACACATGGATGATGGGAGAAGGAGAAGGCACTAAAACACAGGAGACAGCCAGGTATGCAAAGGCTTTCTTGGCTAGTACTGTGTTGGATGATATCTTTGCTCTCAAATACCATCATGGCCTTGGTGTGTGGTGTCTTTGTAGACTCTGACCATTCTAACCAGAATGAATCAATCTGAAACCATGCGTGCAGTTACCAATACAAATTGATTAACATTCTCCCAGACTATGACATTCCTGCTCTCCAGCATAACAGAGTCCAAAGATTTGGACTTATTCCCTTGGCTTGTATTTTATCCAAGAGTTTGGACTTTATTTGGGCTACCATGAGTCTGGAATCATGTAAGAAAATCTCATTACTCACAAAAAAGCGAGTAGACTATCAGGAAGGGGAAATGAGCAGTCCCAAATACAAACATTTCTAGAATAATCCTAAAACAGAGAGTCTCGTCTCTTCCCGAATTCACTCCCCCATCTATTTACACATTAACCCACTTATAGTTTTAGATGGTTCCTGGGCTCTCTGAGAAACACAAAAGATGAGATGTGGGCTTTGTCTCTGTAGCATTACCATTTCCCTGGGTTTTGAGGACAGTCAGGAAAACTATGACCAAACCCCACAGGATCTGAACACAGGTCCACAGATTGAGAATATGCCCAGCTCCACTGGAAATCCCTTTTCTGTGATTTAAGCCTGATCTAGGTACAGGGAGTGGATGAGATCATCCATTCCTCCCGCATACTGCACCCCAACAGCACCCACTGCAAGTAATTGCTGGAATTCTTTGGTAAGATACACTCACCTTTTGGCACCTAAGTTTCTTTGCATTGAACACACAGAGTACCTTCCATCTCTTAAATGTTACTAAAAGTTAAGGCGAAATAATAGGAAACCCCAAACACAACTCTCATGTGGCAGGTTAACATGAGCCCCGCCCCCCATGCCTTGTCCTCTCTCGTCTCCCAGAATTCCACAGGCCATAGGATACAGGCCAACAACCTTGCTATGACGCTTTCCCTGGAGATGAATTCTCTGACTTGCTGACTGCTGTCAGTGTGTGTATATGTCTCTCTCTCTCTCTCTCTCTCTCTCTCTCCCTCTGTGTGTGTGTGTGTGTGTGTGTGTGTGTCTGTCTGTCTGTCTGGTACCATAGGAGATCAAAGTCTTCAGACACCCCTGGTGTGCAACCTGAAACCTACCAAACAGTGGGAATTTGTTGTTCAGTTCTCTGTAGTCATTCCCTCACAGTGGCTACTTTATTCTTTATGGTGTCTGAAATGAGCCTGAGCATGTAGGAACTCACAGCAATGTCACTGTAAAGCTGGAGATATGTCTTCATTAAATTTTTATGTGTTATGTGGTTTTCTAAACATAAGAGTAATGATGCATAAAATCAGAAAAGTAGTATAAGAAAGAACTGAAGCTAAATCATTGCTCGTGCACTGGCATGGGCTGTGTCCTTGGGGCAAGCCCCCACCCTGAGCCTGCTGCATAAGGGATGAGATCAGCTGCTTTCTTGTATCCTTCTGTGATCTTGGGCCTGAAGTGCTTTTCAGGACTTCTCACTCAATGGATAAGGAGATTTACTTTTGTAGGTGGAACAGCCAATAGGAAGATCTCTTACTGGCATGCTCACTGTGAGGTCTTCATGCAACCAAAGACACCTATGAGTACAGCCCAACACAAAACAATAGACATACTTGAAACATAATGCCCTAGTTGATTTTAACTGTCAACTTGACACAGCCTAAAGCCACCTGAAAAGTTGGTCTCAGTTGAGGGATTTCTCAAACAAGATTAGTCAATGGACATGTCTTGACTCTTAATTGATATAGGAAGTTCCAGCCCCTGTGGATGGCACCATTCCCTGAGCAGGTGGTCCTGAACTATATTTTAAAGAGATAGCAAAGTATGGGTCTGTGGATAAGCAAGCCTCAAGCAGCACTCTCCATGATTCCTGCTGGACTCCCTTGGCTAGGACTAGTTTCCTCAACAGACGTGGTGCTGTGTGGAATAGCAAGCAGTCCCGCCGTCAGAGTCCTGCCCTGACTTCCTTTAATGATGAGCTGTGACCTGGAAATATACACTGAAATAAATCCTTTGCTCACCTAAGTTGCTTTTTATCAGAGTGTTCTATCATAGCCAGAGAAAAGAGAATTATCATGATTTCCTGTGTGTGTGTGTGTGTGTGTGTGTGTGTGTGTGTGTGTGTGACTGAACTGCATGATTCTCAAGTGTGATCTTTGTAGATCACATCATCTTTCAATGTCTAAGTGTTGGAAAAGAGGGGCTGGAAAGATGGTTCAGAGGTTAAGAACACTGGCTGTATAGACCAGGAAAGGATCTTCACCAACCCTATATCTGACAGAGGGCTGATATCTAGAATATATAAAGAACTAAAGAAGTTAAAAAGCAACAAATCAAGCAATCCAATTAAAAAATGGGGTACAGAGCTAAACAGAGCATTCTCTGTAGAGGAATATAGAATGGCAGGGAAACAGTCAAAGAAATGCTCAATGTCCTTAGCCATCAGGGAGATGCAAATCAAAATGACCCTGAGATTTCACCCATCAGAATGGCTAAGATCAAAAACTCAAGTGACAACACATGCTGGAGAGGATATAGAGAAAGGAGAACCTTCCTCCATTGCTGGTGGGAATGTAAACTGTACAACCACTATGGAAATCAATCTGGCGCTTTCTCAGACAATTAGAAATAGTGCTTCCTCAAGATCCACTCCTATACCACTATACCACTCCTAGGCATATATCCAAAAGACGCTCAAGTACACAACAAGGACTTTGTTCAACCATGTTTGTAGCAGCTTTATTCGTAATAGCCAAACCTGGAGACAACCCAGATGCCCCTCAACTGAGGAATGGATACAGAAATTGTGGTACTTTTACACAATAGAGTACTACTCAGCAATTAAAAACAAGGAAATCATGAACTTTTGCAGGCAAATGGTGAGATCTAGAAAAGACCATCCTACGTGAGGTGTCCCAGAAGCAGAAAGACACACTCAGTACATACTCACTTATAAGTGGATACTAGACCTATAAGATAGGATAAACATACTAAAATCTGTGCACCTAAAGAAGATAAACAAGAAAGAGGACCTGGGGTAAGATGATTAATCTTCACTTAGAAAGACAAATGAGATGGACATTGGAAGTAGGAGAAAACAAGTAACAGGACAGGAGCCTGTCACAGAGGGCCTCTGAAAGACTTTACCTAGCAGTGTATCAAAGCAGATGCTGAGACTCATAACCAAACCTTGGGCAGAGTGCAGGGAATCATGAAAGAAGAGAGAATTAGTATGACTTGGAGAGGATAGGATCTTTACAAGGACCAAATATATCTGGGCCTAGGGGTCTTTTCTGAGACTAATACTCCAACCGAAGACTATGCATGGAGATAACCTAGAACCCCTGCTGGGATGTAGCCCATGGCAACTCAGTATCCAAGTGGATACCCTAGTAAGGGGGAACAGGGACTGTCTCTGCCATGAACTCAGTGGCTGGCTCTTTGACAAACCCCCCCCCCCAAGGGAGGAGCAGCCTTGCTAGGCCACAGAGGAGTACAATGCAGCCAATCCTGTAGAGACCTGATAAGCTAGGGTCAGATGGAAGCCGAGAAGGACCTTCCCTATCAGTGGACTTAGAGAGGGACAGTGAGGAGATGAGAGAGGGAGGGAGGGATTGGGGGGGGGGTTTACAGCTGGGATACAAAGTAAATAAACTGTAACTGTAAAAAATAAAAATTTAATTAAAAAAAAAAAAACACTGGCTGTTCTTCCAGAGGATCTGGTTCAATTCCCAGCACCAACATGGCAGCTCACAACTGTCTGTAACTACAGTTCTACGGGATCTGACACCTTCACACAGCCACACGTGCGGAGAAAATGCCAATGCACATAAAATAAAAAGAAATCATTTTATAAAAATGTTGGAAAAGAGTCTTGTCCAAGGCCCAGCTGGCAGCACTGCAACCAAAAACCTGTGATGTGGGCAGTGCTTGCCTGGGCTAGAGCAACAGCCTGAAATGAAATTCAAACCAGTTTTACTGCTGTGGAGCTGTGAGCTGTCCAACAGGCAATTGTCTTGTCTTCCACAAACCTGGTCACCTTCCTGGGAACACGTGCTGAGTACAGAGTACTACAGAGATTCAAAGCCAAATCACCCTCCATGAATAGATCATAAGACATACATCCTAACAACCTTCACAGTGAACTTGAAAGATGGACACATGATCCAGTTTTGTGTTGATCCTTGGTACAGACTATCTGATTTCTCTTCAGGCTTCAGCGGCCACCCAGAGCACCATTACCTGATGATTATCGTAATGAGCACCTGAGTGGCAATGGCCTGATGAATGACTGCCAACCTCGTATGTTTTGTAGGGCGTTCATTCACCCAGCAGCACATGTCCCTCCTTCCATTCAAGTAGAAAATCACCAGTAGAAATGACAAACTGTATTAAAGGGCCACAGCATTAAGAAGGCCGAGAACCACTGCTTAAGAGCGAGCTCGGCTTGCCTGCTTGGAGAATGGGAATCCACCTCTTTTTTAATTGTCTGAAAGAATTAGCACGATAAAAGAAAAAGACCTACGGTAATTTGGACAGTTGAACATGGACTTTCTTTATGCCATTGTCATCCATATTCATGGTTTCCTTATATTAGGGAATTGAAAAGAAAGAAAGAAATTAACTTTATGGCAGCTCTCTGCTGATAGGTAGCTGGTGGCACATAAAGCGTGAGTCACAACACCTGTGGGCACTGGCAGAAATTATTAGTGATCAGTTGTTACCCAGCCCAGGTCTCCCAAGCTTACCACACCCCAGAAATCAACCACATAGGCTCCAACTTCTGTTCATCCCTGAATGTTTACCAAGATCTGAAGAAAAGACACAGAGCAACTCTAACAGGCAGAGCCTGGTGGAAGGAAATAGGTCACCAGAAGCCTTTGAAGGGCTTAGCTCACCCCTGATCCACCAAGAACAGCCTCTTCCTCTATCCATTCCTGCCACTGTGATGGTCTGCCTCTCCATGGGCCCAGAGTCAACAGCCCCAAGAACTGCAGACTGAAGTCACTGCAACCATAAGTCAAAATATTAACTTAGTTTTTAATGTTTTTTAAATATGTCTTCCCTTGTGCTGCCTATGTCAGGAACCTGGTCACATCACTGAAGAAAGCGTCTAATCCATGCTCTCACTCTCTCCCACTTGCCATAGGCCTAGAGCTTAGTCCTGAACAAATCAGTCTTTCTGTTTCTTATTCTAAACCTTCCATGGTTCCCTACTACTCTCCTGAAGGGCCAGGCCCTTCTGGCTCAATTCCAGGATGATGTTATTGTTGTTTCAGCTGCAGCCTTTGGAATTTTTAGCCCAGTGCTACCACCTACCATGGTGACATCTTGGTAAATTTCTGAACTTCTCTACATGTTTGTTTTCTTCTCTGTAAAACAAGGATAATGTGGTAAGAGAAGAACAAT
Source organism: Meriones unguiculatus (assembly GCF_030254825.1). NCBI lineage: Eukaryota > Metazoa > Chordata > Mammalia > Rodentia > Muridae > Meriones > Meriones unguiculatus. The sequence continues at coordinate 74,396,809 of NC_083349.1, forward strand.
GTGAGGTCCTTTGCACTGTGCCCAACACATAGCAAAACCAACTAATTTAACCAACTGTATTCATCTTTCTTGGCCATTCTCTCCCTCCTGCCTCTTGCAAGCAAACCCTACACTCTCTCTGTCCTATCTCTGTTAGCCCTGAGACATGTCGGTCCAAAGCACCTTCCTTGTTACTCATGGTTTTGGATGTCCTTCAGAGTCTGAGTCAAGTGCTGCTTTATCTGAGAAGGCTCTAGGAGCCACAGGGCAAGTATGAGAGGTCAATACTGAACAGTCATGGCATATGCCATTTTTGAGATCCTTACACCTGCCTGTGAGCATTCCAGTTTCCTGCAAATTTGCCACAGGCTCCCTCTCCACAGGGACACTGGCAACTGGTTCTATTCCTCTCCCAGATGCTATTGCTCCACTAGTTTTTCTCCTCCTCCTTGGAATTTCAGCCCTCTTGCATCCAGACTGAGAATGGTAACAGCACCTCTGCTCCTTCTAGCCATGGGTTACTGCCCCTTCCTTGTGTGTCCCTACACTTCACCTCACATTTAGGTAGTGAATGAACCTCTACTAGATCTAGATGTGGGCTGAAACACTCAACTGTGATTAGATAAGATAAAAAAAATTACTCTGCTAGACTTTTGACCTTCTGGATTTATAGCCCAATGGGAGACACTCCCTGGGGCCTCTGTCCTGTGGGAAAGGTCCCGCCTCTGACAGTTAGTGAAGGTAGACAGTATTACCCTAATGTGATGAGTGATACTGTTAACTTGACACAATCCAGAATCACTTAGGAGAAAAAACTCTGGACATGTTTGTGAGGAAATTTCTAGGTTGGGTTGCATGGTATGGGTGACATCCTTTCATGAGTGAAAGAGAGAGAGTGAGCTGAGTTGGGTACCAGCATCTTCTCTTTCTGCATCCAGCCTGCAGGCACAACTGAACCTGTTGCCTCACACCCCTATTCACTACAACCCCCTCCATGACAGGCTGGACCCTCAAGCCAAACGCCAAAGTAAGCTTTCCCTTCTGTATGTTGGCTTTGTCAGATACTTTGTCAGAAAAGAGAAAAGTAACTAACACCTCCAGTCTGACCAGATCATTTCTTCTGGTGCAGGGGAGTGGACAAGAAACTGTCCATTATCACTGGTCTAAGCTTATCAAAGCCCACTCCTCTTCCAGAAAGTAACATTGGGATGTAAATGCATCAGACTTTGTAATTGTATCATGGAGAGAAATAAAGGGCAGGGGGTGTGGAGTAGGTAGGCAATGTGACAGAGACCTGTCCATAAGAAAGAGCTGTAAACTTGAGAGGTACTGACAACTGTTCTGATCTTCCAACTGCCTATAATCCTGAATGGGGCATTGAGCCCACAGCATTTGTCCTGAAAAGGGCAGCGGCTTAGAAGGACACTCTCCTCAACTCGAAGGAGCCTACTTATAAGCACACCAGCTATAGTGTGGACACCAAATATGCCACCTTAGGTTACCTCCTACCTTGAGCCCACCCCTGAGTGAAGACCCAAGGGTAAGATTGATTGTGTCACTCTCTCAACCTAACTCTCTCAGGTCAAACTTAAAGTCTTCATTTAGTCTTCTCAGTAAAATGTATTTTTTTCCTCCTTTGCCTGGATGTAACAGAGGGGTGGGGGAAATGATGGTAGCATGGCATTCCATTCGTAAGTGGCTGCCATCCAGAAGGAGGACATGTGCTCTGGAACTGGGAGACTTGACCACCAGCAAGCCAAGAAAAGCTTTTGTGAGAGCTGAGAGGTGAGGTGGGGACCTCTTAGAAGCAGAGGCTGTTGCTTTTGCCGGATCCTGTTTCTTTTCTCCAACAGCAGATGCTCAAATGACACCATTTGACCTTTTACTATTAGGTCCTCTTGAGAGCCCGCAGTGAGGTTTATTGAGTTACAAGGCCTGTAAAAATTCTGAGCAAATGTTTGGGGCCAGACCCATGGGGTCCAGGCAACACTGTGATCTGGACACACCTTGTCCCAGGGTACAAGCTGTCTTTGTTATGTCTGGATTAGAGTCAGTGGCTTCTCCTTTACAAGAGGCAAACAGAAGACGAGGACGTGAACCCTATATCCCCCATCCCTAGGGAGGGACTTCAGACAGGACGTATTTTATAGATAAGCAGAGCAGCAGCAAAGACAAAGGGCAAGAGAGAGGAATAAAAATGGGACGGGGGACATCTGAAACACCCCTGCTAAGAGCCTGAGAGCACTGGCTGCTCTTCCAAAGGACCTGAGTTCAATTCCCAACAACCATGTGGTGGCTCACAGCCATCTGCAGTGAGATCTGACGACCTCTCTGGTGAGCAGGTGTACAAGGAAGGCGAGTACTCATATACATAATACATATAAATATAGTAATTTTTTAAAAAAGAACTTGCTAGAAATATCTGTACTTGGTTGTTGGAATGAGACTCACTGCCTCCACAGTCTGGCTTTGAGTGTCCAGGCTTTTTGTGGATAATGACTAATTCCCATCCAGTCTGAACCTCTTCCTTTCCCAGTTTTTATATATAGCTTATTTCATATTCAGGAAGAGTAGAACCAGAAAAAAAAATGTGTTCATAAATCCCTTTGTAAATGATTTTTATTTTTTATTTCGCTTATGGGTGAGTGTGCAAGTAGATGAATGTGTGCCAGAAGAGAGGGTCAGATCTTTGGAGCTGAAATTATACCCCATGCAGGATCCAAATCAGGTCTTCATTACTGAGCTGCAAGTACCACTGCACCTTTTGCCCACCTCATTCCCATAGAGTCACTATTTAGTTGGGTGTATGTGCATGCCACCAAGCACGCATGGAGGTCAGAGCACAACACTAGAGAACCTGTTCTCTCCATTACATGAGTCCTGAGATTTCATTCCCAGGGTCAGTCCTGGTAGCAAGCGCCTTTTAACCAGATGAGCACTCTTGCTGGCCAGCCATAAATCCATCTTAAAATTATAATCCATATTCACCAAAAAGCAAACTTGTTTATGACTCTATCATTAAAGTTTTAAAATGCTCTAGATCTTATTTATTGACCCATTCATTGTATGTTTTTAGAATTTTCCAAGCTACATGTGGAAAATGGTTGATAAAATGCTAACCATTAAATATTCATCTACATTCATGGCAGCACAGAAACTCAGCATGAAATCCTCCACTTCTTTTTTGATGGCCCTGTGGATTTAGGGTCCTGCCTCAGAGGGATGAAAGTCTTAGTGCCAGACACTAAAGCCATCATGCAGACTGGGGACAGAGGGTCACAGAAAAGCCAGCATGAATACTTCATCTCTGGAATTAGTAAAAACTGATAAAATCTAGTTGGACACTAAGATTTTCCTGGCATGGCTTTGGCTAGGTATATTAATTCCACAGCTGGACTGTACGCAACTGATGTAATATTTATTATATCAAACACACTACACGCTCCAGCCTGACAACCCTCCCACATGGCTCAGCATCAAAGACATACACATAGAATGAAGCAGTCAGCGTGTGGACATTACAGACATGCCTTCCCAGCATCTCTCTGTGAGGGATGAATCATGTGTCCATCAAGTCATGATCTTACATGAGTGCCCTTGAGGTCAGTTCCTGGCCTTGCATCTAAAAGACTACTAGATGTTCACTAATGCAGACCAAAGGTAGTTGAATAGTTCACCAGAAAAATTAAAATTAAAATTAAAAAAATAAAAAAATGGAAAATGAGCTGCCCTGATAAAAGAGCAGCCTGAACATCCATTGGGGAGAAGCTCGGACGGCTACATCACCTGGAGTTATTATGACTTGTGTCTCTCATGGTTGCTATCCAAGGTCACTGTTGCTAGCACATACTGAAATGCTCCTCTGCTGATTTGGTGAGATAAATCTATTGATCACATGCCAAAAGTGAGGCCTGCTGACAATGCTTGCAAAAAGGATTACAGAACCTCTTGTCAGCCAAGTTCCCAGCTGGCTCAGGTCCCTGCTTTGTTCTCCTTCCTGCAGGAGTGGACCTGCTTACTCATCTTAGGCACTTGATACAACAGAAAATTAATTATGAAACACACTTTCTATGTATAAGCCTATACAGATTTCTCTGGAACCCATCTCTGAGAGATGTTTTTACACATCAGTTTGTTTGGCAAACTACTTCCAAATAGATGTCACATCAGGTACCAATTAATTAGTTGGTGTTTAGCTGCCAGTTTCTCAGTTTGCAGAGATGCTCCTGAGCACAGCCTAACTTAGCGCCATCATTAGACGACCCAGAAGATCTTACAAATGCTTAAGTTTTTAGCTTGGGTCCTTGCATGATGCACTGGTAGCAGTCTTCCTAGTGTAAGAGAGACACTTTCTTCTCACAGTAGGTGTGGCCTTAAACTAATCAGGGAACATTTTATTTTTTTAACACCTTAACAATGAATTATTGGAATATTTAATGATGGGTAACTTTATTATGCAATTTAACTAAAACTAAATAATGTTCCTTCTAAACTGATGAGCTACACAGGAACTGATTAAAGAAACTGATAGATGAATGTGCAAATATTCTATCATGAGGATTGTCCTCCAAAACTGATAGAGCACAAATTGTGTAAAAATTGACAGTGTATTCTCCAACTGAGACTTGTAACTCATGTCAAATTCAAGTCCAGATTCTTAACAACTTTGATATGTATAAATGAAGTTTCACAAAGGTATTTTTGAGCAACATTAGGAAACAGGATCATTCTTAAAGTATTCTAGTCAGGCTGCACATTAAAATCTTCAGAAGTACTTCAAAGAATGCAAGCTCTCTGGTCCCACCTTAAAGCCATTAGATGAGGGCGGGTGAAGGTGTTGACAAAGACTGGGCATCAGTGTATTTTTTTTGGTTTGGTTTGTATTTTCCTAGGGGGGAATCTAAGAGCAGCCAGGGCTGAAACCAGCAATTTCAAGAAAAAGACCAGAGTTGACAGGATTCCTCTCTAACTAATCTTGCCTCTTCCCCATTTCCTTTTCTTTTCATATGTACCCATCAAAAGCACGCTCTGGCTTTGAGCCTGGACAGGAAATACAATGCCCATCTCTGGGATGCCTAGCAAATACAATAATTGTTTGTAACATTCTGTGTGGGTGTACACTGCATCATCAGAGTACAAGTTCTGCATGCTCCAGCCTCTAGATGAAGCTCAAAGCCAGTTAGGTGCTACTGCCAGAGGTAGTACCATCTCCCCTCCTACCCTGCTTCAGCTTTTTTTCAGTCAATGGAATGTGACCCTGCAGCTACTGAAGACTTCCAGAGCTGCCTAACGACATAAGAAATGTTCACGCCCCCCATCAGCTGCCGCTGTCATTTTAGTACCACCCCTCTTCTTGCACAGCACTCTGATAAATGAGCCAGTCTTCTTCCAAAAGTAACAGAAGAGAAGGGGAGACTGTGCTGGAGAAGCACTAGAGCCTCACAGACTTGCTATGGACCGTAACTCATACCACACACTTCACAGGCCCTGGCTTGAGAGCAGGGTGCTCTGTATCCTTTCCCAAAGCTCCTTCACTGCACGGTGGCTGTCTCAGCACCCATTACTGAGGCCCTTGCCCCAGATACACTCCTCATTAACAGAACTCTTAAGAAGTTAATGTGCTGATCCCCAAACCAGCCTCAGGCCCTCCAGCCTTCACCTGTTCCTGAAACCCTGACAGTGACTAGCATTTGAACTGTGCAGGTTGTAGGTGGACATTTCTTTTTCTGTATTATCAGTAAGTAATCCAGCTCTTGGCTTCTGGGCTGATATGTTGCAAGAATCTCCAGGGAGCAGGTGCTGAGCAGTCAACTGGCAGCTGTTGATCTGTTGAAATTCAGCAGTTAGAGGATGCAGGAGAATGCTGCGGCACACAGCCCACACTGAGCACTCGTGAAAGCAAACATTTAAGTTTCTGTCTGGTGATAAACACTTCTCTGCACGCACACACACACACACACACACACACACACACACATCTGTCTTTAAGCACAGGTACAGGTGTCCTTAGGGAATCACACCTTTCTCCTTTTGCCTATCTCTTCAGTGATCAGTTCCTCTCATGTAGCCCAGCCTGGTCTCAGATGTACTGTGTAGCTCAAGATTATCATGAACTGCTGATCCTTCTTCCTCCATCTCTTACCTCATGGGCTTGCAGGCAGGCACTATCACATCCCATTGTGCAGGGTCTGAACCCAGGCTAGGCAAGCTTTCTACCTACTGACCTGCTTCATCCTTTCAATTTGGTAGCCGAGAGTTAGAAAACAAAAGCAACATCCCCTGAAATGTAACTTGAAACTGGATTTGTACTATAAATTTAAATGGTTTTTAAATGAAAAATCTTTTTGGAGCCTAAAAACCATATTCAGAAAATGCTGAAATCCTGAATATTGATTTGGGATACATATTATTGGAAATCAATCATAAATCCAAGTCATTATGTCTCATCTGGGGCCTTTTAAAAAGGTAAGGTGAAAAATTTCACCAACCCCAGCACCACATTTAAATCCCACCCATGCTGTAAGCAAGGTGAAAGAAAAGAAAGCCCCGCTTCTGAATTATTTTTTCTGAACCCAGAGAAATAGCTGTGTTTTGCTTTCAGAGGTAGAAGAAAGAACTGGTAAATCTGCTCCTCTCACGCGCCCCAGGCTCTTCTGCTCCAAAGCCCACCTAACATTTCACAGAAACGAAACGAAACAAAACAAAAACAACAACAAACCACACAAATAGCTAGCCGAGAAGGCGGGCAGGGATCTCGCACTGTGTTGGCATATCTCTGGTGCGGGGAATAAGGTCTCATGATGACCTCCGGGGCTAAGGGCTATGGAGCTCCCCAGCTCAGGCCTGGCAGAGTGACATCAGATGACCACGCTGACGGTCACGCTCTGGCCACGGGGCACGATCTTGCGAGGCCAGGACAGCAGCATCTTGCGCAGCTCCTCGCGGAAGCTGTCGTGCAGCCAGGCGTAGATGAAGGGGTTGTAGCAGGCTGAGCTCATCGCGAGCCAGTGGCAGAGAAGCTGCACCAGCCCGAAGGCGTAGGGGTCGATGGCACGCGGGTCCAGGTCCCGCAGCAGGTTGAAAACGTGCAGCGGCAGCCAGCAGACTGCGAACACGACCACCACCACCACCAGCAGACAGAAGGTGCGGCGGCGACGCGCTCGGTCCCAGTCCGCTTGGCTCTGGGTCACGCTGCCGGGCACCACGCGGTTCCGCAGCTTCACGGACACCCGGATGTAGGACAGGAGGATGGCCAGCAGGGGGAGCAAATACGTGCCCAGCAGCAGTCCCCAGGCGTAGAGCTGGCGCTGGCGCTCCTGCGAGCCCCAGAACTCCTCGCAAAGGCGCACGTCATGCGGCTTGAGCTCCACATGGTAGGTGTGCACCGCGGCGGGCAGCGCCAGCACCGCAGACAGAGCCCAGATACCCAGCACCGCGTAGGCACTGAGCCTCAGAGAGATGCGCCGGCGGAGCGGGTGCACCAGAACGACGTAGCGGTCCAAGGCGATTGTGGTGAGCGTAAACACTGACACGTAGACGGTGACCGGCTGTAGGAAGAAAACCAGGTGGCACAGGCCTCCACCGAACACCCAGCCACGAGGCTCGAAGGCGTAGGCCAGCGTGAGTGGCACACAGGCGGCGCACATGAGCACGTCGGACAAGGCCAGGTTGCCGATGAGGAAGTTGGTCACGTTGTGCAGCCGGCGCGCGCGCGCGATCACCAGCACCAGCAGGCAATTGCCCACCAGCCCCACCACCACCACGACGCTGTAGAGCATCACGATCAGCCCCTTGAGCTGGTGCACCAGCTGCAGACTCTGGAACGGCGTGACTGCCGCAGCTCGGGGAGCCGACTCGTTGCCCCGCGAGGCCTCTGCGCTCTGGTTGGCTGGAGTGGAGCCGGCTGGCGACAGCCCAGAAAACAAATCGGGGTCCCCAGTGGTTCCAGTGGGCAGTGAGGTCATGGCCACCTGTCCAAGGGTAACCAAAGTTGTCATTTTCCATCCTCCTTCGGCCCTTCAGAAACTTCCCTCATCACCCAGCTCCTCTCTTGACATAAGTACCCCAGAACATCAAAAGCAATAAATGCTGCCCTTACAGCTCTATAGAAAACGCCTAACACGGGTACTTTAAAACAGCCCCTATCCGTGGAGAGCTCTCGCGGCCCAGGGAAGGCAGACTGGGGAACTGGTCCTACCTGTAAGCAGGATTGCTGGCGAGAAAGCGTTCTCAAAGGCGGAAGCGGACTGCCTGCTGTCCCTTAGGCCCTCGGGGACGACGGGCACTCTAGGCGTTCCCAGGGGCCGGCAGCTTTTGAGGGGTCTAGGAGCTCCTCCCCTCCACCTCTTCCCCCACACCAGCTCTCCCTTCTATGGAAGATGGAGGCGGAGCATGCTGCCCAACTCTGTGCTTAGAGAAGGGGGCCGCGAGTGTAGTAGGGATGGAATAAGAAAGGGGGTGGGGCCGGGTACCCGCCGCAAGCTCCAGAGGTGAGCTCCGCTGCCGAAGTGTGCGGGGGAGGGGGGGCTTGGAGAAGCTGTTCCGGAGGGACGCGTTCCAGGGGAAGGCAGAGGAGGTGCGGGAAGTGCCAATTTGCGCGGTCCACCAGTTGCTGTCTCAGAAGGCACAGGGTCGGGGAGAATGTGAGGATGGGGAAGTCGGGATACACTAGGGAGTGAAGGGAATGAGGGTCAGGCCACCTCCAGATACTGCAGAGCTCCAGCTGCAGCTGACAGAGTCGCTAGAGCTGGGGTCTAGCAAGGATTTGCTGGGCTGCATCTGGCGCTGGTCAGGGATCTTAGGGCTCTGACTCTCCAGTGGACCCTTTCAGCTTTTTTGCCTGCTCGGTGGCCCCAGGTCCCTCTCAAACAAAGGAAAATTCAGCACCACGGGCAGCTCCCCCGGAGACCTGCCCAGTGGTGTGTGGGCACTGCCCGAGGGGGATCACGACAGTCGGAATTAATGCACCTGTTGTGGCTCTGAGGCTTGCTCCCTGCGCTGCCGGTTCCGGGAAGTGCAGGATGGGGCTGGAGCGTTAGTGACTTCGCCTCCAATATGGATCGGCACCACCAAGGACCATGCCATCACTTACCTCCCTAGCTCAGAAAACGCAGCTATCAGGCCAGTGTGTGGATCCGTAAATCCACCCCAAGATCTGAACCCTGCCACCCCGTGTTCACTTCCCTTTCTCAGCTACAGCAACCCAAGGCGCCAGCTGTCTTAGCAGAGAACTGTTGAGTTCCTGGCCTGCTGTCTCTGCTTGTCCTCCTCTGTGTTGATTTAGAGATGTTGTTGTTTTGTTGTTGTTGATGTACTAGCGATTGAAGGATTTCAGTAAGAATAACAAAAGTGGCATTTGAAAAGCTTAAGTTTCATAAAATCTTTAGTAGCATTAAGCTGTCAGTGAAATATAAATTAAGCTGCACAGTGAGAGGTCTATCAGGAAGGGGGCTTTGTAACCACCCTGTTCAGGAGCCCTGGCTCCTGAAAGAGGCTGAGTTCCATGGTCTGGTCTCTGGCAAGTCCTGCTTTGCTGTCTGGGGCTTCAGGTATCCCAGCTCCCCTGCAGAGCCAAAGCACGTTATTCCATCCTTGCAATTTCAGTGAGTGGCTTATGAGAAGTCAGCTCTAACACAAAGCTCCCATTGTATACCTGCTTCAGCTCTGCACCCACATTCCCTGAGCAGCAATCCACGCAGCAGACACCAGGATGAATCTCCCAGAGCTAAGTGGTTCACATATGTACTGGGCACTTTCCAGAGAGGAAGGTAATTTACTGCTTGCCAGATAAATCTGGTGAAGATTCTAGGTGACGATAAATATTGGCAAAGCTATTAAGCAACAGGGCTGAAACTTCTATCCAGATCTGCCCAGATCTACTTTCTTCCACAGTAAACCTGTTCAGGTGTGTGTGTGTGTGTGTGTGTGTGTGTGTGAGTGTGGTGTGTGTGTGTGGTGTGTGTGTGTGTGTACATGTAGACTTCTGGTATCATTCTTCAAAAGTTGTGATTGTTACTGTTTTGATATTGGCACTCTCGGGGCGGGGGGGCAGAGATCACTAATTAGCCTAGGCAGACTGATTAATGAGCCTCAAAGGATCTACCTGCCTCATTCTCCCCAGCACTGAGAGTGCAAGTACATACCACCATGCCAGGTTTTTTTGGTTTGGTTTGGTTTGGTTTTCAGGAGTCTTAGGGGTTGAACTCAGGTCGTAATGCTTGTGTATCAATCACCTTAGCACCCGAGCCACCTCCCCAGCCCCAACTGCTGGATTTTACTGTCCCTGCGTGAACAACAGATGAACTCACACAGACAGAAAACACAGCAGATTCAAATAGACCTGTGGAAAAGAAGCTCTAGGAAACTGTTGCATTGAGGAAAGCTCCACAACACCAGTTGCAAATCCAAACTTACTGTAACCAAAACAGATATCTGTGCCTCACCCAAAGCATCCCTTCTATCTCATTTAGGAGACAAACTCTTGGGCCATATGAACTTGAAGGAATATTTGCTAATAATGGCTGTTATGGTTTGAATAAGTATCCTCCAAAGGCCTGTGTATTAAAGATTGAGTCTTCAGCCTATGGTGCATTGGGGAGGTGGAGTAGCCTTTAAGAGGTGAGATTTAATGGGAGGAAGTGAGGTCACTTGGGATGTGCTTATCAATGAAGATTATGGGAATCAAGTCTTTTCCTCCCCAGCCTCTCCGCTTCCTGGAAACAATGAGATGGGCAGCTTGCTCCAACATACACTACCTGCAAACCACAAGCCAAAACAAACCTTTACTCTTAGTAACTTGGTTATCTCGGGCATCCCATCCCATCACAGTAACAGAAAGCTACCTAACACAATAGTAGACGATGTGATGCAGAAAACCAGCAGACAGAGACAGCAGAAGCAGAAGCAAAGATGTGCCTGTTTCCCGCACTGCCAGAGCTAGAGCCACAATCCTGCGCCGCCATTGTTCTCACACTCAGGCCCCACACTTGTGCAGCACAGCGCACACTTTCACACTGGAATTGTGGCAAACACAGGAAATGTCACAGAAAGAAAGCAGCTATCCAGCCCTTGTCTAAGCTCAGGCAGCCACTGGACAGAAGCTCTCCTGGATGGGGTCTTCCAGGCCTGCCTTTTGTGTATCCCAAGGTCCAGACACTCCCGTGGCTCCCAGCTTGAACCCTTTAACAGATCTAAGTGGCTCTGCAGCAGAGCACAGGCTAGCCACCTGCGAGCCTGTGCTGGGCAGCGCGAGCACTGGTATAGTAACTTATAAGGGAGTAAAGACTCACGTGGTTAATCTAGATGGCTTGGGAAAGGGGGCTTACCAGAACTGCCCTTTTCTGATCTGGAGTTTTCTTCTTGTCCTGTCAAAATTTAAAAGCTAGAGTCAAAGGGCCTGTTGTCCCCTTAGCCAGAGGCATCCTTGCAGTATCATTTAGGGCTGCCTCATTTTGATCTGGAGTCTGATTGAGCCCCAGAGTTTTTGCTGAATGCTTGGGCAAATGCTGCCCAAGTTCTTGACTATATCCTGAACTCTGGAAGAGTGAGTGGTGCCAAATTTTATAGAAAGGAAACAATCTAAGGAAGTTTCCACCCGCCCCCTGTCAAGTTCAGCAGACAGGTAAAAGCAACCATTTCTTGTTCTCGTGAGTTACCACTTGGACTGTACTTACTGTAGGCAGACTCTGGGTAGACTCTAGACAATCTCAAGGGACAGAGTTGGCCACCCCCAGCATATCCCTTAAGTAGGAAATACTCAAAACAAATGTACCTTTTTATTGTATAATATGGGATCTTTGTATGAGATTGGCTTTGTGATGATGAGAATTTGGTGGGTTTTAGTCGTGCTTTGTGGAGGCATTGTTTGCCAGGCATGCAAAGCCTAGAGCCAGATGTTGTAAGAGTAATCAGAAGCAAAATAACTTTTAAAGGTATTATCATCCAAAGTTCTGCAGTCCAGTGAGTGAGAGAGCTCTACAAAAATTGCTTAGATATAGGAACTGTGATGCATGCTGCCACCACATGCAATGCAATGCAGAGGTTAATGATCACTGGGAAATCATTAGAATCGCTTTCATAAGGTAGAGCTCTGTTAACTGTCGTAGATCATATGTGTTTAAATGTACAATGGATTTTAGAGCATGCATAGCCTCCTTACCCAGCTGTATCAACCTTACATATTTTGCTAAGGCATGTTGCTCTTCCCATGTTTGTGTGTACTGCATTCCACACATGGGCACATAACAAATTCCCATGAATTAGTTCCCATAAATTGTTTATATGTTCATATGGTATGAGATGAATGGGAAGCGACATTCTTTGTGCCTTTAGAATCACTGAAATGTTCTTCAGCCAGGACTTTGCATCAGGAAGCTGCATTTCCTACTGTAGCCACTTACTCAGCATCTACCTTCCTGGAATGTATGCCAACCATCTCCTTGCCAGCTGTAAGTGGAGCAACACACTAGGCTGCTAGGTGGCAGTGCCCCTTTGCTTTCCTGGTCATTTCATTTAGTTTTGAAGTGTGTGTCTTCTATAGCTCACCAAGGGGCCCGCAAGTGATGCTGGGGGTGGGGGTGGGAAATGTTCCACTGTTTATTGATGTAATTATCCAGGCTGGTTGCTAAGGGCCCTGACTGGGTTATCCATATTCTCCACCCAGTCTGTGTTCAATGGTGCTGGGCTTCACACTACCCCTGAAGATCCAGGCCCGTCAGGGCACCCCGCTCATGGAACTGTGATACCTATGCTCAGCAGTTTTTCCCACCTCAACTTACTCCGTCTAGAAATGCCCTCATAAGCATACCCAGAAATTTGTCTTCTAGGTGATTATAGGTCCTGTGAAGTTGATAATTAATACTAGCCATGATAGGCCTATTTACCCTTGCTGACCATCTTGGCATAATCCTCCCCGCCACCTCCCCCAGGAAGGCATCAGGGCCTGTCCATGACAGTGACCACAGTCATAGGAAAATGCCGGTATCCACTGTATCCACCAAGTGTCCACCAGCAGTACACCTGTTGCTTGTTCTGTTGTTTGACTAAGAGCATCACATGGAGGTTCATATACTTGAATATAAGGTCCCATTTGGTGGTGCTGTTTGGGGAGGTTTATGAGGTATGGCCCACTGGAGGAAGTGTGCCACTGGGGCGGGCTTCGAGATTAAAAGCTTCATACCACTCCAGCTTGCTCTCTCGGCTTCATGCTAGTGGTTCAAGATGTGAGCTCTCAGCTTCTTGCTCCTTCCTCCATGGCTATACTTGCTGCCATGCCTCGTGCTACTATGGACCACAAACCAAATTAAACTCTTCCATATGTTGCTTTTGGTCATGGTGTTTTATCACACAATGGAAAACTAATAAATACAGCTCACATACACATATAGAAATGTATACATCCTGAAAAAGTGTAATATCTGAAAGACTGTTGTTTTCAGGGGGGAGGCATTAAGAACCAGAGAGAGAGCTGACAAAACAGTAAGTTTATGAAGGCGACATTCAGGAGCACAGGCACCAGGAGGTCCCACCCCGGTCAATCACTTTCCTCCAATATAGGGATGAGTTGAATCTCATGGAGAGGAGAGGCCCTGTGAGGCTCTTGGGAACCACCTTCTGTCCTCTGCAAGGAAATCATGATAGGCCTGATCTCATGAGGCATGCCTGTTGGTCATCTCAGCTGCTGTGCTTCAAGATAACCACAGTCATGTGCAACCTGGAAGAAACAGTAACATCACAGGGACTAATTGGGGCTGGCGGTGGAGGTGGAGACTGCAGACTTTAAGGCAGCATGTTTATACATCTGTTCATTGCGGTACATGCGTGTGAACCTCTGTGCTGGTGCATGTGCATGTGGGAGACACCATAGTGCATAAGTAGAGGTCAGGGAAGGATGCAGAAGAGTCGTTCTTTCCTTCTCTTAGTGGATTCCAGGGCTAGAACTGAGGCAATGTGGTTTGGAGGCCAGTACCTTACCCAGTGAGTCACCCTGCTGGCCCCTTCTCTGTACTTCATTTACAAAGACAATGAGTTTGTTTCTTGCTGGCCCCTTCTCTGTACTTCATTTACAAAGACGAGAAAGTGTTTATTCAATAGAGTCATTAAAATCATTTAAAAGGGAAAAGACAGACTCAAAGGAAGCACTGAGTGTCTCCTGCATAGTGTGGGGCTGTGGGGGAAGGGACTAGAGTCACTTCTGAACTCTGCAGGTGGGAGGGCTGAGTGAGCAGTTAGTGGCGGTTTGAGCTCTCTAGCCCTGGCTAGCACACAGGACATCACGGATTCTCCACCTCCTGCCGGGCTGCAGGAGTTTGTTCTCACATCTGAAGGAGTCAAAATAACCCACTCTACTTGTTATCATTCCGATTCCCAGGCTGTACCTGTGCTAGCTCAGACTGAAGCAGCTGTCTCATGTTCCAGCCATTCACATTCATAACAAGCCTCGGAGCTGACCATTGATGGCAGTCCATGACTCTGCCAGGAAAAACAAACAAACAAACAAACAAACAAAACCCGGGATACTTTCCTGTTATTGTCTCTTAAAATCTCTTAAGATGTTGCTTCATAATCTCTTTAAGAAAGAAGGCAGGCTGTTTCCCTAGTGACAAAGACCCCTTAGCAAGACAAAGCACCGAAAGATGTGCTCCCTAGGGACAGGCAACCTATCACACGGTCATCCCAGAATGGTGGGCGAGAGCACATGAACATGTGCATGCATGTGTGTGAGCACGTGTGTCTGTGTGTCTGACAGTTACGAAAACCAAAAAAGGAAAAGGAAGAAAAGAAAAGAAACAAATAAAAAGAGTGTCCCAGATATAACACCTGAATGAAGATGGCTGTGTCTAGGTAATAAAGTGAGATATTTGTTGGGCTCATAACTGTTGTATGGGGAGATATATTAATGGAAAGCTAAATGGGGATCTCCTTTGGGTCAAAGTCTCCATCTGAATATGTCTACAAATTGCTCTTCAGAACCAAATGTCATAATGCAGATACCAGATGGGTTTTGCATCTATAAAAGCCATTTCTGATTGCTAATACAGGAGGGTTGAAATTGAAATGGGAAAGCAAATTAGCTGGCCCTGCTGCTGGAGAAGAATGCACTCTAAATGGCCTTCAAGCGTTTTGTTTTGGTCTCCATGTTTATTTACTTAATTGGGGAGCCATATGTATTGTCTACTCCTAATAAACCAAGGCAGAAACATGCTGTCCATACTGCTGATAGCTGTGTACCCACAAAAGCCTTGCTGAAAGCTAAAACCAAAGATGTGTGAGCTCCCGAGTGGTAGAACTTCTGCCTTTGTCATCATGCTTTACCTACCATGATGGACTAGACCCTCAAACTGTGAGCAGAAATAAACCCTTCCTTAAGTCATTTTTGTTGGGTATTTTGTCAAAGCGATATTACACATAACTAACAAAGGTTCCAAATTGCCCTCACTAGCACCACAGGACCTTCTCTTTCATCTATTGAATTACAGAGAACATTCTATATGCCTTTAGTTAGTGCCATGGTTAGTAACAGTGGCAAAATGTGTCCTAATTGAACCAGGCAGTATTCTTTGTGGATGATGAAACCCCACATCCTTCCCTGCATTTTCTCTTTTCTTCTGGTGAGTACCTACATTTGCCCAGAGCTTCCACAGGCACAAAAATTTGCCATTTTGCACCTAGCACACAACCAATCAGGCTTCATGAAGCTTCTGGGAAGGGCAAAATCTCTAAGGATCATTGGGGGTTCATTTGATGCTTCTATGTTGACGGTAACTAGTGGCCTTCAAGGTCTGGTTACTTCCCAGACACACCTATCCTTGTTGTGTAAACCTGCCTAAGACATTATACCTGACTGGTTGATTAAAAGGCCCAAAACCTGGGCAGGGAAGAATAGGGTAGGTGTAACTAAGGTTCCCAGGCTTTGAAAAGAGGAGAATCATGGGAAGAACACAGACAGGAAGAAAGGAGAAAGGATGACGCCACATGGACTAGGAGGAAGGACTCCAATAATAGTGTGGAAAGGCTCAGATGAAGACTAAAAACAAGTATTAATAAGATTTTGGATAAATATGCCCAGATAAGGCAGATGGCACTGGATGGGGTCTGGGAGGAGGATGGTGAGGTTATTGAGACAGTATAGGTAAAATATCTGCCCAGCCCAAGGTAAACAAAGCAATTATAAAATTTAACAGGTGTCTGTGCCTTATTAATTGTGATAGCAGGCTAAATAATGCCATGATAGTCATAGGGCAAATAATAAATAATATACAGGCCAGCACCAAAGATATTACTCCAACAAAGGATGAACTCTCTCCATCAGGACTTGAGTACACCGATTTTTTCACATGTGTGCTGTCTGCCACATGGCTTTGCGCTCAGCAGAGGAACCTCTGTTTTGATCTAACAAGTTCAGATGCCCATGGTAGAGTGTTGGGAGAGTTTTCTCCCTGCAGGAGAAACCACCTATCTTCCTTCTTCACAAGGTCTCAATGACAAACTGAAGTTCAGGTCCAACAAAGATCACCTTGGAGAAAGTGAGTTTATTAGAATTACTTACAAGGTGTGTGTGAGAAGCTACTGACAGGAACTGAACGTTAGTGACCCTCAAGCACTGGAAGGTTGGAACCCAGCATTGATGATGGCTGTGCCCCTTATCCTCCCTCATCTTCCCCATCTGTGTATTCTAGCCCCTCCTCAAGACCCCAAGGCCATGTGAAGTTAAAACAAAATTTCATTCAGCTGAGTGGAAGGGATGGCTGAAGACTAAGGTAAGAGTCCTATGACCCTCCTTGGCCACTCTTCTATGAGAGAATGCCAACAGTCAACAAGCCTGGCTGTGATAGTCTTTCACAAGAGGGCATTCCTGGAGTTATAAAGATGATGGCAGTGCTCAGAGGATGGTCACATACAACTGAGACTTCATGTAAACCACACATTTTGCATTAATGTAATCAGTGGCTCAGGACAAAATGTAGCTCAGTAGACTCCTGGGTTAGTGAAGCCAGAGACCTCCATGGTGACTGTGCCCACTCAGGTCACCCAGGACAAGCCCTCCCCAGCTCAGGGTGTCTGCTTTGATCTCACCTCTAGCCACGTTTCATTTTGCCTACCCATGTATACCCAGTTTCTCAGACACATAAGCTTATTCTGGTGCCATTTCTAGTATGAGAAGACCCTATCCTACCTGGTTCATGGTTGTAATGGTTGTATCCCTGGAATGGTCTTCAAGGTGTTTGTCCAGTGAATCCTACACCTGTCCTTGATGTCCCTACCAACTCTGAAGGTCTAGGACTCAGATACTGTGGTCCTGAGATGCTCCCGGGTTGCTCTAGTTATTTTCATACCACATGAAATTATATCTCTTGTTTGCAGTTCTACCTTTCCTTCCTGTGTGCTGGACATCTGTGTGTGTGTGTGTGTGTGAGAGAGAGAGAGAGAGAGAGAGAGAGAGAGAGAGAGTCAGAGTTTGTGTGTGTGTGTGTGTGTGTCTGTCTGTCTGTCTGTACATCTGTCTATGGATGGATGGGTGGATGGATGAATGGATGCCAGCTGTCATTCCTTAAATGCTAGTCACTTTAGTTTTGATTTTTTGTTATCATTGCTTTGTTTTGTTTCAGACAGCATTGCTCACTGGCCTAGAATTCATCAGGCAGGCTAGGCTCCCTACTCAGTGATTTCCAGAATAAAATTACAAACAGGCCCCTACCAAACCTGGGTTTTTACATAAGTTATAGGGCTTTAACTCAGGTCCTCACACTTTCAAAGCAAGTGCTTTAGCAGACCCACTAGCTCCCCAGCCCACCTGGGTGCCCTGCTCAGCTTCACGTAATCTCTTCTCTCCACAGGCCTGCCTTTCCTGGATATGGAGGAAACAACCTCAGGCCTGGACCCACACTTAGCTTGCATGCACCCTATCAAGTTTTCCATTTTCTCGCTTCAGACATGGAGAGGAAAGTCAGCCTGCATGATCCTCAGCAGTCCTCAGAGTTTAGCAAGCACTGTTTTGTTCGATTCTGTGACTTAGCAGATATAATCAAAATGTTTGCTCACTTGTACTCCACAGGTGCTTTCTACCAACGAAACTCTGCTGCATCCAATCTGCTTCTGTATCAGGATTAGAATAATTGTAATCACCATTCTTTTCCTGACTACTTTCCTTTATATCTTACAATTCATAAACATAATCAATGAATGCAGTAGTTCTCTTTTTGCATCTAATTGACAAGAATAATCACAGCTACAGGGTTCCCTAAGATATTTCTTATGCAATATCTTCAACAAAAAGAAAACACACAGGATGCAAGGCACAGTTTCCTAGGAAACTGTCACAACGTTAGTAACAGCTGACAACCCTGAACGTGTCAGACTCAAGAGCTTGCTTCTGTTTCTCCCATTTGTTTATTTGTATAGTCTTTTACTTGAAACGGGGTCTCAAGCAGCCTAGGATGGCCTCAAACTCAATATATGTTGAAGAATGCCCTTTAGCTTCTGATCCTCCTGTCTCTGTCTCCCAAGTAGTGGAGCACAGACATGAACCGGCAGCGTAGATGGCACCGGGGGTAAAACAGGACTGCGCGCATGTCAGGCAAGCACTATACTGACTGGGCAACATTCTCGGCCCATATTCCTTTTATTTATTTTTACATTTATTTCTTTGTCTGTGTGTGTGTGTATGCATGCATGTATGTGTTGTAAGACATGAGGTCTCACAGCTCAGGAGTTCAATCGCGCCCTTCCCAGAAACTCCCCCAGACCAAGACTCGTTGCAAAAGCAAGAGGTTTATTTATCATTGTATAATGGGGTCACCCCCACTGGTCAGCAAAGAGTGGCACCGGGAGACAAAGGCCTTTAGGTTTTTAAAAGAAAAATTGCGGGAAATTTAAAGTTTTAGTTTTGGCAATTTAGGATTGGATGAGGAAGCTATAAAGTAAGATAATTGGTTAGTCTTAGGTGCTCAAGCTTGGCCAGTCCTGCCAAGTGTGGATGCAGCTGCACTTTAAGGTGGGGGTGATTAGCTCATCCTTGAAGATTAGGGGCTGCGGACTCTTGGCTGGAGGTCAAAAGCTAATCAGAAGAAGTCTAGGTTCGTTGCTAAGAAACGCTATCTCAAGAACAAGGATCTGGTCCTTCTTTTGCTGAGTGAAGGTCATTGCTTGCTTGCCCTTTTTTTATATCTGTCCTCACGGATAGGGTCACATTTCTTCACTCTCTGGAAAGGTACTAAGAGGCTTTAGCTTAACCTGGACCTAAAACTCAAAACTATAGGCTTTAGAAGACATATAGGTTACAAAGTTAGCCTAACCCTTTCATTTCCCCCTTCTCCTTGTAACTGCTTCAATCATGAAGCAGCTGCAGAGTGAGAATTTTATCTTAAAAATTTTTTTTTTGACTCAACATTTCAGCCTGTAGAATGGGACAATGGGCCGATGATCCGTCTTCTGGAATTTCTTTATGCTGATGATGGATCGTTGAAATCTCAGTTTAAAAGAGGCTGAAATGCTGGTCAAAAGTTGGGGAGAGTACATGGGTAAAGATTACTAGGAGGCAGTCAAAGGCTGGTCAATGAGGCAGTCCTTAACAGTCTCTGGTTAGTGGATCCAATTGAAGAGACAGGGAGCAGTCATGTCAGCTTTTAACAAGTCCAGATTTTAGCTTGCAGCCCAGAGTCAACCAGGTGAAAATCTGCTGAGACAAATTTAGACTAGAGACAGAAGTTAAGATTTGTCTGTTAAACGGAAAAAGTGAGGAATCCCAACACCAGGGAAAAACTCTTCTGGGATCCATTTGAGCTATGCCAGATCTAGGTCTCATGACCTTTTGATTTTTATAAACTCATATGAATTTTTGGTACACAAAAGGAAATATATATATATATATATATATATATATATATACACATATATATACATATATAAAAACTCAGAAAAGTAACATATCAGCAAATCTAATACAGCAACATTTTGAGAGTAACAGGTAAAAACTATATCCAACAGAATGGGTACCAGTCAGTTGTTTGTTTTATATCTTTTATAAACAACTTAAGTGTGTCCATGTGGCAGCCTTTTTGGAGTTAACGGCATCTGAGCAGCGGAACTCAGCCTCTTGGCTATTTTTTAAAGTCCAGTCTCTCACAGACTGACCTTGGTGGTCTTACAGTGGACTGCTCTGACCCTGAGAAACTCCATACAACCATAGTAACCAGACAGCAGGCTCTGTGCAACCTTGAGTAAACCCTCCTATATTTTGGCTAAGTAAAATTGCCTGCGTGAGAAACTGCTTGTACTTTTTTTTTTTACTTAAGTGTTAACCTGACGTCCATTAAATTGACACTTTGATCAGTATGTAGATCAACATTTTTTAGATTTTTATAACCTGAACTCCTATATCCTCAGACCCTATATAAACTTTATATTTTTTTTATTTAACTATTATTATAAGACATTGGCAACTGATTTAAAGCCTGTGAGCAGGGTAAACCTGTTTTGTTTTTTTTTTTACACAAAAGATATAGTACCTAGTAGTTTTAACTAACTAATGAACTGTCCAATGAGCTGATAGTGAACCTAACTGTCTGCTCTTTAGCTGCCAAGTTACTGTTAACTAAGCCTAGCCTTTTAGCCTAGCTGTCAATGTGATCAGAGACCTGAGAAGGATAAATTATGAGCTAAGTAAATGTATCGATCAAAATGACAGAGATGACTAGTTAGTCCATCACCTAGGCAGTGTCCCTGGCTCATGTGGTCTCCTGGCTTTCTGAGCAGAGGCAGTCCAGCCATCAGGCATAGAGGATGAGAAACTGCTGCTGTGGAAAGAGGAACAGGAGAGATTGACCTCACCTTGCCTCTCACAATGTGAGACAATGGCTCTTTAGGTGTCCCCGGCTTTGTCCACAGTTTAGGCTGGGCCCTAGCAGTGGGCCAGTTGGGGCAGTATTGCCCAGTGGTTAGCATACCACAATCCAGACTTGCAGTCATCTGTCATTGTCCAAATCTTTTCGGAGACCTTGGGGAGCTACTGCCAGGATTTTGGGACTTTCTGTCACAATAAACTTACATATGTTAAAATGTCATATTCATTAGATCTCTGATAAGCTTGAGGGCCAGCATATCTGAGTTACTCTTTGTTTTTATCATCTGTTTTGAACTGTGTCCTATAAAACAGAATGCTATTTAATCTAGTTCTAGCATATTTCTGAGATGCATGTTTTAGAACTATATATTTTAAGACAAATAGGCAAACTTTATAGTTACCCATCCTAGGCTTAACCTTAAAAAAAAAACCCTATATAAAGACACTAGGTAGAGCTCAACATCTTAACCAACTGCAGTCGTTAGCATAGCTTTAAGTCTGCTCTTTCTGAACTAAAATTAAAGCAAACATTTTAATCAGATACAGTTTATAGAGGGGCTAGCAAATCTTGCTGATCCTACCACTTTGTATTAAAATTGAACAGTAAAAAGCTTTGCACTTAACACTAATCAGAGGACTGAACATAACTGAGAGACCTAAACAAAATGGTGGTAAACTCATGTCTCCACCCTCTTTATCTCTGAACCAGCATGGCGGCTGGCCACGTGTAACTGAACTCAGCTGGAAGTCCTAAACAAATATGGCAGCAAAACTACAGCTTCATGTGCTCTCTATCCCTGAACCATCATGGCAGCTAGCCATGTGTTAGCACAGGCTGTGACTGACAATACCAAAAATAGCCATTAGGTGCTGTTGATGATACAGCAAACACTGTGGAGCATCCATAATCCCCCACAAACAAAAGTTTTAACATAGTGATCAAATAAGTTTTAGAACCAACTGCATAACAGAACAGTACAGAACACTTTTAAACTGTATGAATTATTTTAGCCATACCAAACCTATCAGCCAGAATTTTTTTTCCCCTTAAAAGAGCATAAAAAAACATTTTGCAATGAAGAATCACCAGCCTTTTAAATGAATTATAACATATTTAAATACAGTTTTTTTTTCTCAAATCATATTAACTCTCTGGCTTTTTATAATACATCCACTAACCTTCTGCAACATCCTATATACCTTTAGGTTCCTAGCTTTCTTTTTCTGGCTTAACCGACATTTTTGTTTTAGACAAGCTATTAATTTTTTTTTTTCCCAAGGGTTGGGAAACTGTTTTAAGTTCGTTGTTGGACTGCCCAAGAGTTATTGCTTAAAAAATCTGATAAACTGTAAATGTTTTATCCTCTTAAACATCTAAACAATTTTTAAAACTCGTCTCTGCAATATCAAAGCAAAGTATCTTTTTTAGGAGTGAATTTACAAAGCATAACCATAATTTTAAAAGTCGAAACCAGATTTTAAGACCAAAATTTATCAGGGAAAACAACCCAATCTTCAGAACCAATATCAACTTAGAATAACACTTTCTTTTTATCCTAAAAGGAAATAAAATCATTTTGACTCAGAGATTTTGCAACCTTTGTTCTTTTCCTGAGCCACACCATGTGGCAATTTACATTGTTGTTATTTAAACATATGCATTTATAGACCCTACAAACACATAGGCACATATACGTGTTTAAAACAAGAATTTGAATTTAACCTTAAAACATACCCAATTATTTTTTTATCATATCAACCATTTAAGACCAGTTGAAAACAATCGTATAATGGCCATATATTTAAACAGACAGACTCAGCTGCAATTCTAAACATTACAGCAAGTGCAGTTTTTTTTTTTTTTAAATTACTGTTTGATCTGTAAGTTGCAAGCCCCCTAGGTGGGAGGAGGGAAGAGAGGAGCAAGAGGGCGTGGTGAGCTCTTGCTGCTCACTTCCCTGCTAAGCTGGCATGAAGGCAAGGAGGAGGAGTTTTTCCTCACTCTCCAAAGCCGGAGCCACTCCTGTCATGGAGCAGCTACGATGCCAATCGCCGCCTAGCCATGTCTAAGGACTTCCACCCAGCAAGCCCATGAGCCTTGCCTGCTCCCTTGGCTCCCTTGTGAGCTCTACTGTAGCTTACCTCCCTTGCAGGTCCTGAACCTGCTTCCTGGCTGGGCCTCTCCCCTCCCCCGTGCTCTTTGGCTGTCCATCGCAACAAGGGGATGGCGCATCAAGCCCATGCCCTGCTGGGTGTGCATTGTTATTCCACAGACGCTCAAGTGCCTGAGCACCGCCTGCCCAAGCTCCAGCCCCAGCTCCACACGTCTCCCCAGCCACCCGAAAGCATTCCCTCCTTGGCTCCCTCAGGAGGGAGAGCACACTGCTTGGTGTCCTGCCATACAGCCATGTGCATTCCCGGGCCGAGAACTAGTTCTAATTTTAACTATCCTCTGTCCAAATTTTTATCAGTCGAAGTCTACCAAGAAACAGACACAGAAAAATACATACATACATGAGAAACACAGGATTTAAATTGCTGGGGGAGCAGAATCTCTCTGCTCCTCCCTGTTCACAGAAAGGGGCAAGCTGAGTGTCCTACAGGATGTCCCATGAACTTGGCATTAATGACATGTCTGTCTGCCTTAATGAAACCGTTCTAGGCGAGTGGCCTCGAACCACTCAGGGGACTCGAACCCCTTCTACAGATGCTCTCGAGCTAGACCATTTCCCTGTCAAAAGAGTCAGAGAGGCAACAACAACAGAAACACAAAGAATCAGGCAAGTAATCAAACAAGGACACCCTTGTGAGTGGTACCACAGTGCTCTGATAGAACGGCTGCCTGGTGGCGGTCGTTCTCTACGAAAATCAGACGGGAGGAGGACCGTCTCAGATCCAACCTCCCAAACGGAAACTTGGGGCGTCCCCCAGTTCCCAGTCAAGCGATATTCTGACACCGTCTGTCAATCGCAATGACTGATCAGATGACCAAAAAGGTCCAGATAGGCGCCTAAACTGAAACAGATTGGTACCACAGAAATCTAATTGAGAGGCTGCCTCATGGCAGCCATCTCTGACAAGAAACAGATTGGTAAGACAGAAACAGACTAACCTGTTCCGAGCTCGACCTTCGAGTTCAGTCTGATGAGGGTTGGGGAAGGGGCACGCCCTTTCCCGGCCAACGCACCAAAAATGTAAGACCTGGGGTCTCACAGCTCAGGAGTTCAATCGCGCCCTTCCCAGAAACTCCCCCAGACCAAGACTCGTTGCAAAAGCAAGAGGTTTATTTACCATTGTACAATGGGGTCACCCCCGCTGGTCAGCAAAGAGTGGCACCGGGAGACAAAGGCCTTTAGGTTTTTAAAAGAAAAATTGCGGGAAATTTGAAGTTTTAGTTTTGGCAATTTAGGATTGGATGAGGAAGCTATAAAGTAAGATAATTGGTTAGTCTTAGGTGCTCAAGCTTGGCCAGTCCTGCCAAGTGTGGATGCAGCTGCACTTTAAGGTGGGGGTGGTTAGCTCATCCTTGAAGATTAGGGCTGCGGGCTCTTGGCTGGAGGTCAAAAGCTAATCAGAAGAAGTCTAGGTTCGTTGCTAAGAAACGCTATCTCAAGGACAAGGATCTGGTCCTTCTTTTGCTGAGTGAAGGTCATTGCTTGCTTGCCCTTTTTTTATATCTGTCCTCACAGATAGGGTCACATTCCTTTACTCTCTGGAAAGGTACTAAGAGGCTTTAGCTTAACCTGGACCTAAAACTCAAAACTATAGGCTTTAGAAGACATATAGGTTACAAAGTTAGCCTAACCCTTTCAGTGTGTGTGCATGTGTTTGTGTGTGTGAGTGTGTGTGTACTTGAGCTAATTGATGTGTTGTAGATGTCAGATGACGACTTGGAGAAGTTCCTGTTTCCTTCCACCATGTGGTTCCTAGTGATCACACTCAGCTTGTCACCTGGCTTGGCAACAAGGGTCCTTACCCTCCGAACCATCTCGATGCACCCCCCCATTGTTAACTGGCCTGCTGAAAATGGGCTTGAGTGTTTCAGGGACTCCTTTCTCAAAGGATGGTCCAGGGCTCAGCAGCAGAAGCACCTTGGAGCCAACAGAAAGAGAGAGAGAGAGAGAGACACATACACACAGAGAGAGATAGACACATACACACAGGGACACAAACACCCACACAAACATACCCATTGCATTAGTCAGGGTTCCTTAGAGGAACAGAACCAACAGGATAAATATGTAATATAAAGATATTTATTAGATTGGATATACAGGATATAGTCTGTCTGAACGATGCAGAGGCTGAGAACCTGGTAGCTTGTGTGTGTGTGTGTGTGTGTGTGTTCACTTCAAGTAGTTTATGATGACTCAAGATGGAACCTGACTCTCTCCTTGGTTGATTAAGTATCTTAATGTAAGTATTATGTGGGTGGTGGCCAGGAGCTTCTCTGGCCTGTGTGCTGAGTGGCCTGTGGGATGAGCTCCTGTGGGTTACAGCTCCCTTTGAGCTCTCCATGCTCCTATGAGTAACTTCTCACCCAGACCTCTCTAAGTAACTCTGATAAACTTACTGGCTCACAAAGAAAAAAGAAAATTTAAAGCAGCAAGGATGAGGCAAAGGATCCTGGAATCTGTGCTGTCATTGTTCTCTGGGGAGGTTTTAAGGTTTCTCCTGAGGCCACACCCAGTGTCATCATGGGTCTGAAAAAAGCCCCTCTTTTGTAAATGTCGGTTTTTTGTTTTCAATTCCCTTTCTTGGACACCTGCTCTGATAATTTCATGTATGTCCTTGGACAGCTGGATATGTACATGTGTATGTGGGTATGTGTGGGTGCGGGTATGTGTGCATATATGTATGTATATGTGTGTATGTATATGTATGTATATGTGTATGTCCTTAAAGAATAGCAATGTGAGATTAAAGAATGGTTTAACATTCATACAAATGTGACTGTAGTAGGAATGCTGTCCTGAGTATTTGTTTATTCAATGCTGCTTTTAAGGCCCTTTCATTCTTCAAAATGCATTTGAAGTTCATTGCTTCTGACAGATTTATTTTTTTCCTGTGACAAAGGTGAGGCTTTGGGTAGGTGTGGAGAGAATGTACTGGATAAGCAGCCTCTCTCTCTCTCTCTCTCTCTCTCTCTCTCTCTCTCTCTCTCTCGGTGCAAGAGTTGGTTGCAGGTCCCAACTACACAGTGACAATAGAACTTCTTTTCCTTTCTGAAATGGCCTCAGGTAAGTGTTCTGAGCTGGAACAGCTCCACCATCATGGGACCAAGGCTTTGGTCTTCTAGTTCTTAACATTGCTCAACATTTGTTGGAGGATCAGGAAAACACATTTCTAATTCTTTCCATGAGAAAACCCAGAAGAATTAGGTAGCATTCTCCTGTAATCCTGAGCTACATAGCAAAACTGTGTCTCAATAAACCAGAAAAAGGAAGAAAGAGAAAGGGATGGAGGAAAGAAGGAAGGAAAAACAAGATTGAAGGAAGGAAAACTGGAAGGGATGAAGAGGCAAAGGGAGAGAGGAAGGAAGGGAAGGAGGGAGGGAAAGATTGGCAGCTGCATCATTACCCCTTAGTATGGAGCAGCTTGGGGATACACCCAGCCACCAAGCTCAATTCCATTTCTTACAGAGGAAGCAGGAACTAGTGGGGACAGCTGGAAGCCTTGGAGTCATTCAAAGCATTGTCCTTTTTCTTGGTGCTTGAAGGCTCTAAACTTCCCCCACCTGTGGCCAGCCTATGTAAGCACCTAGGCACTTCTTGCCTGAATGCCCTCATGACTGTCTGGTCTTCGCTCTTGGGCCCACACACTGTTCCCTAGGCTTGCTTTAGCTTCGTCTTGCTTTTCTTGCCTAGTTTTTATATGATAAGAAACTGATTTATTATTTATAGTCCATCTGCATTTTAAGAAGACTCCCCACCAAAAAAGAATCCTCCACTAAATGTGAAGAGAAAAAGAAAGAAAGAAAGGATGGTTTGCAGACAGAGTTCCAGAAGCAGCAGGGTGCTTTTGTGCTCAGCACCAGGGAGAAGGGGTCTGATCCTAAGGGCTTCTAAAGTCATAGAATTATTTAGACTTCATGCACCCGGGTCATGACTTCATCCTTCATAATGGTACTGGCTATAACTTCACATGGGAGAAATTTGGTCATGAGAAATTCATCCTGAAGCATCTGGATACTATCATCTTGTCCATAGCAAATACTGAACCAAACACAAATACTTCCCTACCAAGACTGAGTGTCTCTGGATAGCAGACCTGGGAAGGTGACAGAAGGTTTGAACACTGTGGAATGTGGAACACATGACATTTTTGGTCCATGAATAGCAAGACTGGCAAGAAGATTGTCACTGCCTGCAGTGGACATCTTCAGACCTAACAAGTGGCATCCTAACCATCAGACTAGCCTTCCTCTCTCTCAGGAGTGGCTCCTCCTCTCTACCTGCTTACTTCTTGGAATCTGTGTGCTCTTGTTGCATCTTGGGGTTTCATGTTGTCCTTATTCCCCTCCAAATCTAGCTGTGCTGCAGAGCTGAGCCTACAGTTAAGAAATGAAATAACAAAAGAAAAAAAAAGCTTCCACTAAAAGCATCATCCTGAAGAGTCCTGGCTGTGTTTAGAGTCTGCATCATCCTGTTTTCCAGTGGAGATGTCCCATCTCCATCACAGATCACAGGAAGTCACCCACGTCTCTCCTCATTCCTCTCTCCACAGTATGAATGTGGGTTATCAACTTAGGATCAACTAAGAGATAAAGCCACTGGACGTACATGTGAGGGATTTCCTTGGTCAGGTTATTTAAAGTGGTTAAAATTTAAAAGTGTGGTAACACCTTCTGGTAGTAGTCTCTTAAAAGGAGGTCTGGGGACTGGGAGTACTGTTTTTGCCTTGCTTGTCTTTGTGTTGCCTTCTCACCATGCTCTTGAGCTCGGCTGCTGCTGCTGCATTCTTTCCCTGACATCAGAAGCTTCCAATGTGGGCTGAAGATCAGTGGCTCTCTGGGAATCCTCCAGGCCTTAAGCACCAAGGTGAGATTATGGAGGCACCGGGCCTCATGGACTGACAAGCTACCAGGAAAAGGAAAGGAAAGGAAAGAGGGAGAGTTGACCTCTGTGGGATAAGGTGATGGCATAGGAGGGGCCAGGCAGGTGGACAACATCCAGAAAGAGGGGAGATCTCTTGGGGGAGGTCCAAAAGGAGCAAACTCTACCTCCCTCCCAGGTGTGGACAGAGCCTGTGCCTTCCCAGTATACTGGTCATTAGGTATTTAGGTGGGGTGGGGGAAGGACCAGACATAAAGAGCTCTGGGTCTGGCACCCAGGTATGCCAGAGAAAGAGAAGACTCAGCCCTCAGTGACCCAGTCATTCCGGGTTGGAACTCCATGTGTCATAAAGAGCCCAAGTCTGGAGTTAGTTGAAAAGAGTTGTCATGTCTGGTGGCACTAGCATGGCATATAGTCTCTATATAGCCAGTCTAGATGTCTGGTGCACTGGCCACAGTGAAATCCACCCACACACCCAGGTGTGTCCCAGGAGCCCATGGAAAGAGCCAACCATGGATATTAGAGATTAAAGATTCCTCTTTGCAGATGACAACTGAGAGCAAACTGAATGACAGTCAGCTTCCCTCAGCTATTCAACAGCCAAAGAATGCACTTTGACCCACGTGAAGGATGTTCCTGGGACACTAATGACAGCCTAAGATAGCAAGCTTTCTATGGCCTCTCCCGTCTTATGACTTGACTCTTCTACCCATTCAAACTACAAACCAGAGCCTATGAACACACACGAATGAAAGGGCAGAGCTATAGGTCCCAACTCAATGCTGGTGTCTCAGCCGTGCTCACCCCAGTAGGCCAAGGGCATCCTCAATCACTTTCATCTTTTAAAGTACTGTTCAATGTAGACCGGAAAAAAATCACAAGGTCTCACCTCTGGATGAAGAAATATAGGCAGTCAATGGCTGCTGAGAAAGGGGAGTCAGTTTTCTTCGGGGTGCTCTCTGATAGGTTATCCAATCACAAGTGGGTAGCCCAATATCTAGAGGTGAGCAACACTAACTGGACTCGGCGGGTTGTTTTGTTTTGTTTTATGGAGTGAGTGTATTGTCAAAAATAGAGAAGAGGTCATGAATTCGAGAGGAGTAGGGGAGCAAGGGAGTAGTTGGAGGGAGGAAGGAAGGGTTAGAAAGAATGTAGTACTCACGTATGAAACTCTCAAAAATATTTTCAGAATTTTAAAGTTGCTGTTCATCTTATAAAATCAAGAAGAGTGTGGAGAATTTTTTTCACTTCAAGCCCACAAGGGCTTCTGTTGCTTCCCAGAATTCCTAAGTCTACAGCCTCTCTTGTCCCAAGCCCCAGCTTCAGTCTGCACTTGTGTTTCAGCCCCCTTTCTGGGGTTATATTTGTTTGGTTTAATTGCCCCCAGGAGACCAGCCAGAACTGGTGATTTACCCACCCATGATATTCTGTAAGTGCCAGCTAAATCACATCTAGAGAAAGTCCTGTCAATTTCCAGAAGGAGTGCAGCTGTGAGAAGCGGCATCCCCAGAGGGTGCAGGTTTCTTTCCAGTCAGCAGAATACCACCAAAACAAAAATGTCCATGAAGGAGGCTGGAGACAATATCCTGCAATAGACTGCAGGAATCCTACTTTTGCTTCCCCTTTGATTCCTTGAGGGCAGAGCCAAAGTGTTACAGGGGAAAGAACTTATTCTCACAACTGTTCTCATTCCTTTTCTACTCAAAACTAACTTCCAGCAGAAGCTGTGAGCACTGGTTGTCCAAGTGTCTGACTCAGGTGCTAGACTCCCTGACATGTGCTGAAACAGGACCCGTGCCTGCCTCTGCTGGGCTGTCTAGCCCCCTGTATTCACTGTCACCCCGATTCTTCAGGAGGCTCTCCAGAATGTTAGAGCAGCATTAATATGTCAGATGCTCTGAAGGATTCCATCAGTGTGACTGTGTTTGCTGAAGTGTGGTCCTGTGGCCTACCCCGGTTAGTAACCCTCTGTGCCAAGGTCAGTCATGGTCATGGGGCCAGCACCAGACCATTCAGTGCATCACTACTCCCAAACACCCCATCCTCTGTAGAGCTTCAGAATCAAAGCTAGAGGAACAGGCTGCAGAAATGGCTCAGTGCTTAAGAGCACTTACTGTTCTTGCCAAGGACCTCAGTTCCCAACATCTGCAAGGCTGAGTTAAAATTCAGGCACCCACACAGTGGTTCACAACCACTTGTAAGTGCAGTTCCAGGGGATCTAAAACCCCCTTTTGGCCTCCATGGACTTCTGCACATGTGTGCACATATACTTAAGCAGATGCATGTGCCCACACACCTGCTCATGTGCACACAAACACACACACACACACACACATTCTTAAAAAATAAATATTCAGAAAAAAAAAAAAAAACCCTAAAGCAAGAACTAGAAGTAGAAATGACCTGGGAAAGTCTGCATAATTATTTTACTCCCAAGCAACCGAGAGTGAAAGTCTAGCCAGTTAATCCAACCTTTTGATGTTGCAGCAAGGTATTACCCACAAAATTCACACTCAAGAATTTCATAGCCCAACCCAAGAGATGGGTCATCAGGCTAAAAGCACTGTTGCATAAGCCTGTCAACCTGAGCTCAGTCTCCAGGGCCTCCATAAAATGAGAGACCTGACTCCACAATGTTATGCTCTAACTACTACCTGCGCTCTGTGGCACTTATACCCCTCCCCACGACAAAGTTTTTAAATTAAAATAGTTTAAAAGGACCACACAATCAAGTTACTCCCAAAATTGCTTGAAAATATCAATGTTGTATGTTTACCATACTGGTTTGGGTCGCATTACTAGGTATCCTGGAGTAATGTAGCCTATGAGCCACGGTTGGATACCCCCCAAAAAAAACACATTTATGTGTCAGGGTGACTGAGAGGCTGCAAGCTGAAGAACAATCTGTTGTGAAAAGATGGGTGTGAACATGTTCTAAGGGAAGAGGGGACCCTCTGAGGTAGTGGATGAAGCCTTCATGCAGACAGCAGTAGAGGCATTACAAAACCACTTTGTGTGACTGTCTGCTGGGAGCACCAGGCCAGGACTTGAATGCCTGGGACAGAGACACCGATCTTCTTGGCTGTATGATGTTGACTTTTTGGGCTTACTTCTCCATCTATGACACAGACCATGGGCCTCATTTTTTTTCCCTATCACTCCAATGAGCTTAAGGGAAATACAAAGTAAAAAGGCTCTGTGTGGTCCAGGTCCTCTATGTAGGCAGTGCGCACTAAGCCTTAACAGCTGTCATAAGCCCTTTATTTTTATGTCTGTTCCCAACAGTTATTGCCTGTTTCTACCCTATGGCTGTCCTGGCAGTATGAGATTGCCATGCTCATTCCACAGAAGCACCAAGAGGTTGGTTTCTGGAAGATACTATGGACTTTACAAGCTACACCTCAGCCTGACAAGAAAACTACAGACATCTAGAACACCAGCATTGTAGCACCAGCATAGCTACATAAATTGTTGCATGTGAAAGAGTGGGCTGGTCTCATGTTTCACGGTTGGGGGTTAAGCATGTACATGATACAATGAATGTTGGGTTCCAACACAGACTCTTCCACTTACCAGAAGTCTGGTGCTATTCCTTAACATGGTCAGCCTCCGTTGTTTTGGTGGTTTGAATAAGAACGGCCCCCAAAGGCTCATATATTTGAATGCTTAGTCATCAGGGAGTGGCACTATTGAAAGGACTAGAAGGATTAGGAGGTGTGGCCTTCTGAAGGTACGTCACTGGAGTGGGCTTTGATGCCCAGCTCTTCCACCTCTCCAACATCTCTCTCTCTGCTTGCAGATTAGAATATAGCACTTACCTACTGCTCCAGAGACAGACATGCTGCCATGCTCTCCCCACTGTGGCCATAGATAATGCACTAAGCCTCTGCAAGGAAGCCCCCAATTAAATGCTTCCTTTTATAAGAGTTGCCTTGGTCATGGTGTCTCTTCACAGTGATAAATAACAGTGACTAGGACAATTTCCCTATCTCAATCGTAATTTTTATGCCCCCCTGATAAAACTGAAAAGTCAGAGGGCTTAGAATAACAGTTAAAGCTGAGTAGGTATCCCAGGAAATATGAAGTTATTACCCATATTTTAATGATGAATTACAGAAGCACAAAAATGCAAAAGAAGCTGAAAGGTTTCTAGCATTCTGTCTGTCCTTCCAGCCCTTCCGTTGAAGCTCTGAGGACCCTGAAGCATCTTTCATCTCTTGGTTCTCCAGCAGCTGCTGCTGCCCAGTTGATCTGCCACAGCAATCTAATTCAGCTCGTGCACAATTCTTTCTTCCATCAACAGGCCTCTTTTTAAAAATATAAAATATATGATTTTTTTCCTGAAGCTTTGTCACTTTTTAGAATTAAAAGTCTTGAGCAGTTTAAAAAAAAAAAACTGCCATAAATCGAGAAGTTAAACCAGTATTTAAAGGCTAATTTTGATAGACGCCTTGAGCAACAGAAGTCAGATGTGCTAAACAGGTGAAGAGACTGGTGAATGAGTATTCCAGCCCCCTGCTTAGTGAGATGCTTGCTTTGAGTTCAGGTGAAACACTGGCTGGAAATGTAATATGCTTTCCCCTGTTGTGGCAAAATAAAAATCTAATTAAGCCACAGAATGTGCCACAGAGAACTCTGCTGAAGCCATAATATGATTAACAATCCAGGGACCCACACAAGTGTGGTGACCACAAGCTGCCATGATGGAGGTTGAGGGGTCATCATGGGGACTTACATAAATCCAGTATCAATCGCACGCTGCAGGCATTAGAATATTGCCAAAGTCGAGCACCTCAAGTGGCTGCTTGCGGGAGTGTGTGTGTTGTGGGGGTAGGGTTGGGTCACATACGCATGGGTGGGTGAGTAGGTGGTGTTTGAGATAAGGCCTCCTACAGCCCTGGCAAGGCTCAAACTCTACGTATCTCAGATTGGCCTCCTGGTCTTCATGTTTCTCTACCTCTCGAGTTTGGGGATCATAGTATGTATCACCGTAGCCAGCTCAAAGGTAGATTTGAACATCAGTGTGGTGATATTGGGAGGCAGAGTCTAGGGGAAGGTGGATAGGTCATCATGAGCCCAACTAGTTCCCAGGAGAGGACTGGCTATAAATGTGCACTTGCCCTTCCCTGCTCGGCTTCATCTCATTACATGATGTCCTCGGTCCCTTAGACTCCTACCCCAGTGACAATATCTGCTACAAAGGTCCCTGCCAGGACTAGTGCCATCTGTTTGGACTTTTGGCCTCCAGAACCTGAGCCAAATAAGCCAGTTTTCTTTATAAATTATCCAGCCTTGAGTATTTTATTATGGAAACAGAGAACAGACAATACACTCTCCACTCAAAGAGAAGAGCTTAGGATACTAGGAAGGAATCTTGCTTTTACTTTTCAAGGATTCCAAATCCTAAGCAAAGAATCTTCTCCCTAGGCTAGTGCAAAATTATGTCAACAAGGTGTGAGGGTTTCATATGGCTGCAAGTCCAGCATGCATTCACTGAAGGGCATAGTTATTAAGAAAAATAACATGTGCTTAGGCAACAAGTATGATAATCATTACAATAATGGTTAATAGGGCAAAGTTTGAATTTAAAGCAATTGCCCTATACTCCTAATTTACATACATACATACACACATACATTCATACATACATACATAAGACCCAGCCTGACCTGGACCCAACCTGGAAGAAAGATATGATCAGTCACTTGTAAATGACAAGAGTGCATGAAAACTGATGAAAAATCTAGAAAGCACATACTGAAGGTGCTTAGGCTGCTGGGAATAAAGAAACAACAGGCTCTCAGTTTATAAGACTTGGGACACAGGAAGGAAGGCCTCAGTGACCCAGAGAAACAATAAGATTATCTTGAATATGAAGATTCCCTCAAATAGATTCTTTATTAACATATTATTCATAAGACAAACCTAGCCCAAAGAATTGCTTGTACCCAGGCACAGTCCTTATGAATACATTATATGAAATACAATTATATTAATATATTTTCTGAAATATGTTTTGGATAAATTAATTATGTCTAATAAATCTATCATAGGAATGTTCCTTTGAACTTGTGCCTAACTCCCACTCCACTTCTCTCCCCCAAGGCTTCCACCCTCAGCCTCCCTTGTTCTCTACCGTTCAGCTTTGGAAACTAGGCACCAGGGCAAAGATGAGCTGAACATCCCTGAAGCTGATTCTACTATAGCAAAGGGAAGCTCAGCACATGAAAGTACCCCACTGTGCCAGGCATAGTGGTGCATGGCTTTAATCTCAGCACATGGGAGGCAGAGGAGAGCAGAGCTCTGTGAGTTCGTGATCACCTTGGCCTGCATAGTGAGTTTTAAGACAGCTGGAGTTACATAGTGAGGCCCTGTCTCAGGAGAGGGGAAAAAAGTACCCTCTTTTATATTATTTCAGGTTTGTAGAAAACATACAGATAACAATTGAAAGTCTAACAAATTCAATTTTCTACCTACTGATTGTATGGAAAAGGTAGAGAAGTGTGATATTTTAGGTGGCCACCAGCCCAGTGTGAACTCTCTGTGAGTGTTAGCTAATAATAAAACTAACTCACATTCCAGCGCTATTACTTATGCTTTGACCTTAATGGTTGGTTGAGTTGGTGTTGGTCAATGGACCACAATAACACTCTTGTAGTTGAAATTGGAAGAGAGTATGATCCCTCCTCTAATATAAATACAGCTTAAGAAGAGAGATGTTGCTGTGGGTGATAAGCAGACTTACTTCCTATTCAGTGAAGAAGTTACCACCTGCAGGGAGTGAATAACCTCAGCTGATTCTCAGATTAACAGAGGTTAGGCACTTGTGCAGGCACCTGAACATTGCTCTTCCAGAAGCTCTGTTGTTCCCCTAATCTACCCACAGGAGGAAGTGGCTGACCATGGCCTGAGGCAATCAGTCAGGTCATGTTTGGCGAGAGCCTTGGAAAATGAGTGAGACTGACATGAAGAAAATGCAAGCGCCTGGATGGCTGCTTAGGTCAAAGCACCAGCAGGACAGGAAGCCAAGAAGTACATAGTCAGGTACGTAGAACTAGTTGTTAAAGAGCCAGAGCAGGACCTGGAAAAAAACGTACAGCCAGATAGGGAGTTGAGGATAGTGGCAGTGTGTAAAGATGGGAGCTGGGGTGCTGATGAGGCTACTGAAGAAACCCCAAGCAGAAAGAAGGCCCAAATGGGAAAGTAATAGAGCATCACTGTTAACTTCCGGAACCACCTTTCCCACTTCCACTAAGCAGTGTTTCCCCAGGTGGAGATGTGGTCAAAGGGAAGAAACATAAGAGCTTTCTGAATAGTTGGCCTGCTGTTCAGAGCTCCTAAAGTGCACACACCCTCCTTTGTCCAGTCAAGGTAGTGCCCGAGTCCTGTGTATGTGTGCTCAGGCCTGTCAGAGCCAGTGGAGTCCCAAGCCAGTGGCTCCCAGAAGAGCTGGCTCTCCTCTGGACACGAGGGAGCAGGGGTCCTAATCTAAGAATCTTGGTCAAGATACACTTTTGGTCTACAACACAGTGCAGCCTGGGCTCCAGTGTGAAAAGGTTCCCCACAAATGTAAGCTCTCCCTGTGGAGCCCAGGCCCGTAATTACAGTTTCCGTCTCTTGCCTCGGTTTACCCACATGTTAGTCCGGCATGGGAGAAGGGGAGCTTGCTGCCAGAACACTGGAGAGTGGCCTTGTCCTGGGCCTCTAGTTCTACATGTGGCCTAACTTCTGTCCTGCCCTGGGCCACAAGCAGAATGCAGCCCATTGCCAAGTCTTCTGTCCGTCCATGTAAGGCATTCTGTCCAGCTCATGCTGGCCACGGACAAGGCACATTCTGCTTTATGTGTGTCAATCAAGAAGACAGATGGGCTTATTCCTCTCATCTATTTTGTTGTATTTCTGTCTCATATTGCTCTGCACTAAAAATCAATAGCAATTACAGAATGGCATCCCTGCTAATGCAGCTTCCTCTATTATGCTATATCACCACCACAAGCCTCTTCCACAGCACAAAGCTCTCAAGCCCCAATGTTCCACCCAGAAGTTCTGGCTAGCTTCTTTGCTCTGTGTTCTACATGCAAAAACCCTGCCACTTTTCACAGTGGCTTTCTGAGTGCTGTGTTCTTCGTTGTAGAAGGCAGGCTGCTTTCCTATAAGAAGGTGGGTTTTTCCCTGAACCCTCTGAGATGTGAGCACTGAAGTGTTCAACAGTGCCTGTTCTTCACAGAGGGATAGGACCTACCCTGGGAACACCGTGATAGCAGCACCTCTGGGCAGAGCTCCCCACAGGACATCTCAGATACCACACTCAGCATATTCTATTGTGGAATCACTCCAGCATTTCCCTGGCAGGGTCTGCAGGTGATCGGTGCACACACTTCAACAGAAACGTAACACATTCCTCAAAAATCCATTCATAAAAAGAATGTAGTGTGACATTAACATTTTAGCTCCACAGTGATCTCAAGGCAGATGTTTTCCAGGTTTATTACAAGTAATTATATAACTTCTTGCATCATAAAAGTTTTCATAACTACACTAAAATACAATAAAACAAAACCCAGAATCTTAAACACAAAGAGTTTGGCTTAGACAACTAACATTTTTGGCATGGACCAACATGCCAGAGTCACCCCCATGATGGACCTCTGTTCAGACCAAGACAGTTGGCCAAGACAGTTTTCCATTCCTAGCCCTTCCCCTAGCCCCTCCACAAAGGCTGGAGGCTCTTTTGGGAGTGCCCAGCAGATGCCACCCATACCTCTCCCAGTGTCCATCTGAGGGGAGCCAGGCTCTTTCTCTCTGGGCTCCTTGACTTGTACAGCCACAACTGAGGGCTTTCCTAGGAAGTGTGGAACAAAACTGACATAGACTAGGCAGACAGGAGTAGTTGGCCATGCCACTTCTGAGAGGGAAAGAAACCACCATGATCTAAATTCAGACACCGTCCATCCTTGTGATTTGTATTTTGTGACCAACAGATTGTTTAGAACTGTGTAATGGGGTTCAGAGGGTGGAGAGATGGCTCAGCTGTTAAAAGTGATTCCTGCTTTTGCAGAGGACCAGGGTTTAGTTTCCTGTACCTGTATCAGGAAACTCACAACTGCCTATAATTCCAATTCTAGAGAATCTTACACCCTCTGGCCTCAGAGGGCACTAGCATGTACATGGTACACATAAATTCCTGGAGGCACACATGCATATAACTTTTTAATCTTGATATTTAGACATTTAACATTTGAAAAAATATTATTGGGCTGGGGATGTGGCTCAGTGAAAAAGTACTTACCCATCACTCATGAGGCCCGGTGTTCAATATCTGGTATGACAAAAATAAAATAAAATCGTGTTACTTAACTCTTAAATATTTGAGTTTTCCATATATTTTGATTTTGCTTTAATACATTTTTAAGTTATCATACAAAATTATTGGATGTTATAATGCATGTTACTAACCCTCAAGATCTAGGTACACCCATCCATGTTGTATAAACCTATCCGATTGGCTAATTAAACAACCTATACCTGGACAGGGCAGAATGGGGTAGGTGCTGCTAAGGTTCCCAGGCTTGGAGAGGACAGGAGAATCATGGGAGACAGATGGATGGGAAGAAAGGAGGAAGGAGGACACCATGATGGGTTAATGTGAAGAAAAAAAACACATGGGCCAAGAGGAAGGACTCCAATAATGGCATGAAAAGTCCTAGAGAAAGAATACAAGCAAGTACTATGGGATTTTGGCTGGAAGGTAGAACAGATGAGGAGGACTAAGGTGGATGGCATTGGATGGGGACAGGAAATGGATGGTGAGGATACTGAGACAGTGTAAGTGAAGTATCTGCCTGGCCCAAGGCAAATAAGGCAATTATAAATCTAACAGGTGTCTGTGTCTTACTATTTGTGATGGCAGGTTAGATAATACCGCCATGATAATCATAGGGCAAGTAATATAAACAATATATAACGCAATACCTTTTTTAACTTACTACAACACAAAATGTTTCATTGTTGGATGTATTTCATTGTTATGTACCTATGTTCAGCCCATTACTCTCTCTTTTCTGTCTTTTTCTCTCCTGTTGTTCCTTTCCTCCCTTAAGTAGTTCCCCCTTGTGTTTTTTCATCCTGTGTGTGCTTTTAAATTTGTATTTGAAGTCATGTATACATTGAACTATGGATCCTATCTATTGTGAGTATAATGCACTTTATGGGGAAATGTATTTAACAGGATTCATAACCTTTTGAATTTTGTTAAAATTTTGTTTTACGGTCTAGCACAAAAACCTATTGTGGTGAGTGTTCCATTTATATGGGGAAAAAGACTGTTTGTTCTCAGCCAAGAGTTCTATAAATGTCATCTAGGTCAAGATGGTTGCTAGTGCTGCTGCAATCTTCCAGAGCATTTGTCTCCAAGTTCTCTGCTGTATCAGTTACTGAAAGGGGAGTGGGGCATTCCTGCAATGGCTATTGGTTTGTTCATTTCTCCTTTTATGCTGTTTGTTTGTTTGTTTGTTCCTGCATTTTGAAGCTCTGTTATGATATACACACATATTTATAAATATCACAGCTTCTAATGGATCTCACACACATATACACACACTTTTCAGTTTTTCCTCCATTATAAAAGGTCCCTCTTCATCTTTGGCAGTTGCTTGTTTTGAAGTTTGGTTTAAATAATTCATAAGCTTCTTTGTGAGTCTAAAAGAGAAAAATGAAAAAAAGCATGTTTGTCCCTGAAGCTGCTTGACTCACTTATACTCAAAGGCATCTGCATTTTCATTCCTCTCATGGTTGAAGCAGATCGCAAAGCTTAGAGCAGCATGGTTATGCTCTGTCAGAACAGCCCCTCCCAGATGTGATTCCAATTCAGCTGCCAGGGAAGCAGCTGTTTCTGCCTGCTGAGCTGGCCAGAAAAAGTGACAGTTTACCAGTTCTCAAAACCTGGATGGCTCCTCCAGAATGTATCACACTGTTGAGGCAGGTGCTAATGGTACTTGTTGTAAGCCTCAAAACACAACTGACTTTCTTATAATACCCTCCCCTTCCTCCAGCCTGTCTGTCACCCTGTCTGCACCGGTCTCAAGATTCTTGAGCCTGTAGAATCAAATGATCAATGTATCAAGACCCACTCTGAAGCCCAAACTTAACGAAAAGCCCAGAGGGGTAAATATCTTACAAGAAGCAAGCTTATCTAGGCTTAAATTTGAGGATACAGCACATCACACAGAGAAATCATGATGAAAGGAGACTGAGGGGGCTACTCACATCATGCCTACAGCCAGAAAGCAGAGAGGATGAGATGGATGCTGGCACTCAGGGGAGCCTCTCCTGTTTCTTCAGTCTGGGACCCCAGCCCATGGGATGATGTTGCCAACTTTCAAGGTGGGTTTTCCCTCTTCAAGTCACTATTTCTGGAAACACTCTCCTACATACAGTTACAGGTATGTTTCCATGGAAATTCCAAATCCTATAGAGCTGAGAAGATTAACCATCATAGCACCCCTGTGGTTTTTAAGTTAGAAGATGGGAAGACTGGTGTCCCTGGGACTGCTGTGGACCATCTCATTTTATCTTATATACAGTCAGCACAAGGGTAGAACCTACTAGATGTTCAGTATACACTTTTGGATGACTTGATGAATAATTTTAAGGCATTGCTGTCAAAATATATTCTCAGAGGGGAAAGAAGGGAACATACTGGGTGTCAAACACTCCATTTTTTTAAGAGACTCTATTGGTCAAATTTCTATTACAGAAAACAGAACCACTCTAGCAAATATGTACCAAAATGAACATTTCAAGGAGCCACATGGCTACAAAGAATGAATAATCTCTAAGCTAAGTGGCAAACCCAAACGCATCCATAGAGCTTGTCCACTGAGTAAAAGAATTGCCATTTCTGTTCTGATAGGGAAGCAGAAAGTGCAGGCACTAACTGAGACTTCTAGGTCTACACCACTAGTGGGTAATGCAAGAAGACTCTGGCTCCAAGGCCATATGTATGTGCTAGAACCAACCACATAAAGTGGATGCTTTAACTCTTACTGCTTAAATCTGCTCTGAATTCAAGTCCCAAACAAGTATAGCTGATCAGTGATCTGAACCCCATCCAGAGCCACACCCGCAGAGAGCTGGAAACACACAGCACTTAGCTGTCCAGGTGCGTAGAGGAGAAATCCTAGAAAGAGGTTGGATCAGCTGCTCAATGCACTAGGCAGTGCTTCTACTGGGTGCCCAGTGAGAAGGGGGTTTGGGTTTAAGGAGCCTCAAGAATGTACCTAGCTCCTAATGTAACCCAGGATTGAAAAGGCTGGAGCAGAGTCCTGAGTGAGTGAAGAGGGAAGAATGAAAGGAGGAGAAGCTGGAAAAGGGAACAGGAACTATAAAAGTACCCATGGAGAAAAGCCAGAGGTATGAGAATAACCCATCGTTAGAAAACCTAAGCTGGTTATCAGTGTGATAGAGGGGTCCCTGTAAGATCAGAAGGGCAGCAAGAGGAATTGAGATGGAGGGGATGACATAGTTACAGATGTTCGGTAAGATCCATTTTGGAGTTTGGATCTTAGACATTCCCTAAGGTCCATGTATTAAAAGTTCTGTCCCAGATCATGGCACTGTTGGAAGGTGGAGGGAGCTTCAAAGCTGGGGCCTAGTGGAAGGAAATTAGGTTACTGGAGGTGTCCCTTGAGTCTCCTGGCCATTGGGACCCTGGCCATTTCCTTTCTCTCTCTTTCCTTCCTAACCACCATGAAAAGAGCAGCTTCCTTCCTTACATGTTCCCACCATGATGCTCCCTACTCAAACCACAGAGCCAAGAGACTGTGGGTGAAGACTTCTGAAACCATGAGCCAATGGAAACTTTCCTTCCTCAAATTGATTCTGTCATGTACTTTGTCATAGTGGCAGAAGCTAATGATGGCCCTGTAAAGCTGACAGTGCCTACCCAGTCCCTCCCAAAAGACAATCACACATGCTTACAGTACAAATGTAGGCACAGCCATATAGAATTAAAAAATAAAAATGGCCTCTTGGATATCCAACAGAAGTTATCACGGAGTGATTCCATCACAGCAGGGGAATGCAGTCTTACTGCCCCTTACTTGAAAGGGGAACTGGAAGTATTTCGGATTATTTTTCATACCTTAGAAAATTTTCATATTTCTAATGAGATAACCTGGCACTATTACATCTGGAATGGCTCTTGTGTGCTGAAGATTTGGTCCCTGATGCAGAAAGCTCAGCTGTAAGGCTTTAGAGATGTGACTAGATCATAAGGGCTCTGATGTCATGATCCATTGTTGACAAATTCATGATCTGATGGTGGAGCCTCCTTTGGGGAAGTAGGCCATGGGAGGTATGTACTGGGAGACTATATCTTGTCCCTGGCCCTTTCCTTTTCCTCTCTGTCTCACTCTCACTCTCTCGGCCTCTAACCTGTATGAAGTGGCCATACTATACCACACACTTTTTACTGTGCTGTCCTGTCTCAGCACAGGCCCAGAAACAGATAACCATGGACTGAAACCTCTGAAATCATCAACCAAAATAAACCTCTTCTCCTTTTAATTTCAGGTGTTGTGTATTTTGTCATGGAGACAGAGGGTTAGCAGGTTAGCATAGTATCAAAACCCAAATACAAAATGTGTGCATTCTAGATGTACCTTATGCACAACAACAAAAGTAATTTTATATATTTGTATATGATACAAAGTTTGTCTGTTGCAGTTGATGGTGCTGAGTGAATCTTTTTCTCCTTTGGAATGCTAAATAAACTGTATATTATGTGCCTGCATTTTGATCGAAGTCTACCATAAAAAGTCAGATATGAAATTTTCTACTTTGTAGGGCAAGTGTAGTAAGCAATCAAAAAACTTTGAGACTTGAGTAGTTCAAATATACATTCTATATATTCTCAGTTTGCAAATATGGTAGATCATATATATCAACATAGACTTTTAAAAATGTTAGGGATAAGACAGAAAGTTCAGCAGTTCCTCTAACCCTAACCCTAACCCTAACCCTAACTCTAACCTTTCTGCTGTTGCAGACTACCCCAGGTTCAGTTCCCAGTACCCACAACAGCCAACTCACAACTGCCTGTAACTTAGTTCCAGGAGATCCAACATCCCCTGGCCTCTTAGCCTACATGCACAGGATGCACATAAACTCAAGCAGTTCCACATAATACATACATATACATACATATAAACATACACACATAAATACATACATACAAAATACATACATATATAATACAGATTTTTAAAATGTTCAGGGACCAGCAGAATAGATCCCTGTGTAAGGCTGCTTGTCTCCAAACCTGATGATCTGAATTTAATTCCTGGGACCCTCACAGTAGAAAGAGAGAACCAACATTAGTTGTCCTCTGACCTCTACACGTGTGAGCTGACATTCTTACACTACCACACACATGCCAAATAACATAAAATCCACCCAATTGTACACACCAAATAAATAAACCCACACAGAAGCTCACACCCATCCATAACTACAGCCCCAGTGGTTGTGGTGCCTTTCTCTAGTCTCCACAGGCACAGGGCACACATGTGGTACACAGACATGTATACAGACAAAATACTCATAATCAGAAAATAAACCAACCAACGATGTTGACTAAAGTGCGAGATGTTGAAAGCTACAGATGGGATCTTTTTAAAAACCTTGGTCCACTAGTGTGAGTGTAGTTAAGGGACACGTGAAGTGTGCGTGTGAAGATGTGTATGCTGTGCAATACCCTCCAAACTGAAGCGCCCCTTCTAGGAAGGGTAAGAGAGTCTCATGAAATTCAAGAACACAAACCTCACAAGTCCCAGAAAAGCTGAAACTTCCAAGATTCGCAAGGCCCCCTTTAAGGTTATTTAAAAAACAGACTCTCCGGCCTGAGGAACTGTCTGGAGATGATAAAACTGGAAAGACGAAACTCCTGTGATTCACCACCCATGTCAGGGTGGGCGTGGTAGGAATTCAGAGCTGCCTGTGAGCCGTCCCTGTAAGCGACCCCAATAAAAATCAAGCTGGGCTTTGGTAGAATTGATGCTTTGATCTGTCCTTGGTGCTCTATCTGGGGTGAGCAGAAATTTGTGTCATTTTTCCCCAGAAAAAGTCACACTATAGTGTGCTTCCTGGCACATGATTGCTGGAGGTTAGCTTAGTGGCATGAGGGAGCAAAGTAGAATTAGCTGATATCATGTCAAAGGGCTCTATCTCTATTCCTATGGCTCATTTCTGAATGTGTAGAAGAAAATAGACAATATGTTCACAGCCATTAAGTTAGGTAAATGGCAAAATGATTGTCAATAAAGTCTAACTTCTCACAAAATAGTTTGGTTTAGTTTATGAAAATGAGAATGTAGTGATTCTAAGGTGGTTTTACACATTTAATGCAACTTGATCAACTTTTGCTTCTGGTGACACATTTAGATTTCCTACATAGGAGGGTCCAAAACAGCAATCCCTGCTCTGAGGTTTTAGTCAAATTTATGGACTTAAGGTGGCTCGTCTCATATACAGAGATGCAGTTTAAAATCACCATGGCTTCTACTGTCCTCTGGAGGAAGGCAGGTGGGACAGCTCAGCGCTGCAGCGAGCTTTGGTCACAAGCAAGAGAGATGGCCCTGGAGGACAGCAGCAGAAGATGCCTTCTCCAAGGGAAACTGGTGAGCTCCCAGGGACAAGATGGTTGGAGATACGGAATCAGCAGAGTACCTGGGAGAAGTCCTGACTCTGAGGAACATAACTGTGGGCACCAGGACAAAGAACCTTGTTCATTCTGAGTGTCCCCAGAGCTGCTCAGATTGTCCAGGCTGGTTACATGCCCTGCCCAGTCTCACAAAGGCAGGACACCTTGATTTCTACCCCTCTGAGGGCATACACAGTCAAAGAGGTTTCCCTAAAAAAAAAAAAAAAAATCAAGTCACAGTCTCCTGAGAGGGCTTCATAGAGATGCTGAGACATAGCCAGGGCACGAGCACACGTCATGCTTATAATTACATTTGTGCTACTAATGAGGAAAGACATCCCAGAGAGGTGATGTCACTTTGCCAGGAGCACACATGTAGGGCAGAACTCAAGTTCTGGATCTGCTCTTTGAGCCCCCAGCTCATGCTACCCACCACCCAAAGTCCTCAAAGAGTATGAGAAGGGCACAGGGGACAAGTTCCGTGCCCGACATTTCCATCAGTATACTAGCAAGCTGAAAACTGCAGCTTCTCAGAATGTCCGTGTTTTCTCAGTCTAGATGGAAATTAAGGCCGTGACCAAGTTCATGATGTGCTGCTGTGCTTCAGGGTACTGCTGAAGGCACTGTCTCATTACAGCTCGGAGATGCAATTCCTCAGTCCATGTGGCTGGAATACGTGCCTGAGAAGGACAAATTAGATGTCCCTGGTGAGGCTAATCATGTAATAAGTGGCAGTTGCACTCCCAAGAGCACAGACTCATGGAGAAGTGGCCCTGGACGTTGTTAAGGAGCCATGGATAAGCAAACTTGTGCACTCTTCATGCCCATCCTTCCCCAGAGGGAAGAGGGAGGCTGAGGGTGGCAGGAAATTGGGTACCAAATAGGGCACTTTGGCATAATGAAATGAGCTTGTTTGTCTTAACAGCCCAACTGATCATATTTGGAAGAAAATGTTTTCTATAAAGTCCCTTGGTTATCTTGTCACCATGATAACAACCAATGCTTAGGCTGTACAGTGGGGCTGAGAACAAGCAGGAAGAAAAGCAGGGAGGGCAGCATCTGTGACTTCTGTTTGAGTTTCCTTCTGCACAAGCAGTGGGCAGCATAGAGATAAACAGACAGTGCTTCAGGCAAAGAAATGACACCAACTATGTGTCACAGGACAATTTCCTACCAAATCACTCTGGGTTAAGAGTGTGTGTGTGTGTGTGCATGGGGGATGGGAGGTTACCACATTTCAGAGAACCATAGGACCACATAT
This sequence comes from Meriones unguiculatus, assembly GCF_030254825.1. Classification (NCBI taxonomy): domain Eukaryota; kingdom Metazoa; phylum Chordata; class Mammalia; order Rodentia; family Muridae; genus Meriones; species Meriones unguiculatus. The sequence continues at coordinate 74,441,643 of NC_083349.1, forward strand.
TTATGTGCTTTGATGATTACATAAGAAAAGCATGCCCACTATTTAAAGAATCAGATAATGGACCGGTGGATAAAGCACCTGCTGTGTAACTACCAGTCCCCTGCCCCATGAGGAAAGGCTGATTGTGGTGGTATACACTGAAGCCCCAAAGCTGGTAGCAGTGGAAACAGGCGTATCCCCAGGGAATCACTGCCTGGCAATCCAGCCTACCCTAATCAGTGAGTTCCAGAATAGTGAGAGCCGAACTGACCATACCTGAAATGAAACTCCTTAGATACGATCCCCTGGTAATCATGTCTCCATGACAATGGCTAATATTTAGGCTGTACAGAGTAGCTAGCTATAAAAGGTGGAGGAGCAAGCTGTCTCAGTGGGTAAAAATGCCTGCTGTCCATTCTGATAACTTGAGTTCCATCCCTGGGAACCATACAAAAGGGAAAGAACCAGTTCCTACTATCTGCCTGACTTCCATATACACACTATGGTTTGCATGTGCCAAAACACACCCGCATCCACACATCAATTTTTTACGAGTAATGCTCACTTGCCTCCACTTTCACATCTATATGCATTCACTGACACACACACACAAACATGCACACATAATGTGCACACACACACAATCAAATAACATCAACTTGCAGGGTAATTCTGACTCCTATGGCAGCCTCGTTAAGGGCTTCTTTCGATGCCCACTCACATCAACACATTTATTGAAACTTGGATGTACTTCCTTTCCTCAGGACTTTCTCTAGTATTGAAACATTTCCTAAGTACCATGGGTCCAACACACCTGCCCCTGCCAGAGATTCAAAGGTGGTGGTCAGGATAGTGCAGGTTCAGAGCCCCCAGCTCTGCTCATTTGGGGACCTCCTTCTTCCTGGTCTCCTAACTCTGGCTCTTCACTCCCACCTAATTCTGCTTCCACTACCACAGGCCCAGGTGTGGTACCTGTTTAGTTCACTTCTCCATTGCTGTGATAAATGCATGTAGGCTTAGATTTTTCAAAAACCTACTTAATTTGGGGTTCTTAAGCACTAAAAAGGTGATTGTGGACCTTTTTAGATGTAGTTCCTTGGGCGACTCCACTCTTCGCCTTCTGGATACCAGCAGTCCAGTCCGAAGGCCAACACCAAGCAGCAACACAAACCGGCACAATTCAGCAGAAACAGCAAGACTCCACTGAATCTGAATGTCAGTGAAGGCCACAAGATTCAGTTGGATTGCCCTGAGAAGTTCTCTGGAACAAAGCCAAGTGTCGAAGAAGACCATCAAAGCAATGTTGATTGGAAAAGCGTCTCACTGTCTGTGGGTGTCTATCTATCTCTTCTCCTCAGAGTCCTCCCATGGATGTTTTCAGCTGGCCAAAATCATGCCCCTCACACAAGATAGCTCAAAGCAAAATATCACGTGCCCTCTCACAAGCCAGTTTCTAGCAAAACAACACATGACACAATTGAGTCTTCAAAGAAACCAGAAACTTCCACTCCAAACACACGCCCAACATGACCAAAAGCAATTTGGAGACCAAAGGATTTATTTCATCCTACATTTCCAGGTAATAGCTCCTCACTGAGCAGGAACCTGGAGGCTACAATGGAAGCAGAGGGCTTACTGGCTTCCTTTCTCTGGCCTGCTCAGGCTGCTCTCATATACAACTCAGGACCACCTGCCTAGGGGCAGCAGCACTCACAGTGGGCTCCTACATCAACCAACAGACAGGACAGTCTGAGAGAGGCAATCCTCAACTGAGATCTCACCTTCCCTGGTGACTCCAGTTTGTGTCAAGATGACAGAAAGTAACCAGCACAGTGCCTAATGGCTCCACTAGTTTTCATGGGAAGTCTTCTCAGGAATTTCAGCTTTCCCAAATATGGTGCATCGTGACAGCCTTCCTGTGCCTAGTTCCCACACTATCCCTGGGAGCACCAGGCCTGCCTAACCCTGAGCAGAGCAAGTCGGTGCTTTCTTTTCCAACCAACATGGAGACCCTTCAAGGAACTACCCATCCGACCCTACCCATCCGTCTTCAGCTGGTGGCACTGTTTCCGAGTGCCTTGGAACTTTTAGGAGGTGGGCTTCCTTGAAGTGCACAGGTTGCTTTGGGTGAAGCTAGAAACTTTATAGTCTGGCCCTACTTCCTGTCTGCTCTTTGCTTCCTGGCTGTGGATACGATGTGGAAAAACCACCTAGAGGAAGTTAGAGCTCCTTCCACCTTGCCTTCCCCTCAAACTTGTGAGTCAAAATAAACAGATAGATAAATCTTCCTCCGTGATAAATTGCTGCTTGTCAGGTATCTGGTGACAGCACTGAGAAATATAATCAATACAAGAGGCCATTAAGGTTCAGTGATGTCATGAGGTCATAAGGTCCTTTGGGGTGCCCGATTCCCACAAATAAGACTGGTGTCTTTAGTAGGAAGAACAGACACTGTGCTTCAGTCCATATCAAAAAGAAAGCCATGGTGGCATACACCTTTAGCTCCAGCACAAACTCAGATCTCTGAGTTTGAGGCCAGCCTTTTCTACAGAGTGAGTTCCAGGTTAGCCAGGGCTACACAGAGAAACCCTGCTTTAGAGAGTGGTGGAGGCGGGCAGGGAAAGACCACATGAGGAGGCAAGAAAAAGTCCCTTGTGCAAACCAGGAAGAGAGGTTCACCAGAAAAAAAAAAAAAAAAAACAGCCAGGAGGCCCCTTGACCTTGAACATCCAGAGGCCAAGATGCTAAGAAAAATGAATGTCTGTGTTTGAGCCACCCAGCCTGTGGCATTCTGCCACAGGAACCTGCGCTAAGCAACACACATTCCACCTGCTACAGACAGGGTTTTTCACTTAGCAGTGGTACATGGGAGACATTTTGAGTCCTCTCCTACATTAGCTTCCTTAGCATTCCTAATGTTTCAACTTAAGTGACAGTAAGGTTTTTCAGGTTAGAAGCATAAAGACAAGATGGAAAGACAGAAACTATAGTTCTAAGAAAAAGGAGCACATCACCTCAGAATCTGGTTGAAGCGTCTCCTACACAATTAATGGCCTGGCTGAGTGTGCATTTAATCCTAGCATGAGGAGGCAGAGGCAAGAAGACCTCTACGAGTTTGAAGCCAGTATGGTCTACATACAAAAATTAATGTTTGTGTAGGGCCTTTCTCCCTTCCCGGTTACGAACCTGCAATTGCCCCAAGAATCTCGATAGGAACCTCTTTTACGGTGAGTGGAAATACCCTAGATATTTCTCCTGCAACGCTAGTGCCTCCTGGTTTTATTTACAATATTATAGACCTATCCCAGGTGCCTCTGGAGCCTCCCTATAATCTTATATATTAAAAAAGAAGAGAAAAATTTCTTAGCAAGTTGAGAGCTACCAGAATGGCACCAATGTTCCTGGCTAAACCCTTAACTATGACTCTTTTTTTGAGCCATGCTCTGGGGAACATATGCCTGATTCAGTCTCCTAAGTGCCTTTCTTTCTGTTTTCAATAACTCCAATTCTACTTTATACTGGCTCATTGTGAAATTCTTTCCCTTCAGTGTAGCAAGGATCCAGTTTTACTTGAGTCAGGGTCCCTAAATATTAAGGAAATTCCTTGGGCTGCTGGCCTGACATTGTGGAATTCTATGTCTATCTCTGCTATCAGTGATAGTGTGTCTCCCAATACATGTGTTCTGAGTTCAAAAACCCACTAGAGCAACTCTCAAACATTCCATAATGTAGTGCCCACATTCTGACAGTGAAAAATTATGGTACTTACCCTGGGTCTAGTTGGGCCCTACAATACCTCTTCTAGGACAGGTTCCTCCCCAAACCTGTTCTATCTCTCAAAAAAAGCTTCTCCAGCTCTGGAAGGAATGGGCCTGAGGGACCAAAAACAGGTCTGAGGCCTTCTAGGCTCTCCCTCTTGGCCCATGCTGCAGCCACTGCCATAGGAACTGGTTCTGGCAGAGGTCAGGCCTCAGTGTTGTGATAATAGTGCCAAATCAGACAGGAGCTTGCTTTCCAGTTGTTTTTCAAATAGGATGGAGAAAACATCACTACCACCGTCTAGGCTGGCTGTTTACAGTCTGCTCCAGCTACCACCTTCCCTCCTAGCACCAGCTTCTCAGAAACAGAAACTTCACACCTGTAATTGGAAGGTAACAGGTATCTCAGAGCTGGCAGCTGAGCTGCAGGCTCCCTAAGGTTCTGTGCAGAACTGACCCTACAACCTCTGGAGGGTCTGTAAAGCCTTGATAGGAAAAAAAAAAAAAAAAAAAACCTCCTGCAACCCCAATGAACAAACACTCTAAGGTCCTAGCCAGAGTCCCTACAACTAAAAGTGTGGATGCTGCGGCTTCCACCACCACCACTCCTTGAGAGGTGTAGAGGAAGTGCTCAAAGGCTCTCTGCCTATTTCCTCCTCTATGTCATGTCCTGAGTGAGTCAGGGAAGCCTGGCCCTCATCCCCTCAGCCATCACAACCCTTCTTTCCCCTCAGTGGCTGAAAGCTGCCTCTAAAAGTTCACAGCCTCCTCATTCCCAAAGATAGCTGAAGTGAGCAGCAGCCCCTGCCCCGGGCCTCACTGAAAGCTCAGTGAGTCTATGTGGGATGTGTTAATTCTCTTCCCAGACACAGGAAAGGACAGAGTAAAGATGCTCCTGAGCCTGAAGCTCTGTATCTCCATGCACTGGCACAGGATGGATGGTCCCCAGGTGACAGAGGGGCACCCACTGGATGAGCATATAAGAGCTTCCCTTTACATACTGCTCCAGACTCACCTGCATCTGCCTTCAGACTGAGTCCTTGATCAGGATAGACGAACGGGTCTCCTCATGCTGGTTGTGTGATCACAGGTCCCTTATCTACGGTGGGTCTCAATGCACTCCTGAAAGACCTCATGCCAAGACAGAGCAGCCAGGTGAAGGTTCCTGAAATGGTTGAGACTATGCCTGCTTCTGCCATACTCAGGAATCTGGGATAGCCCAAACAAACCCACATCCCAGATGCTGCTCCTTCCCCAGAACCCGCAGCACATCATTCCAAGATATTTCCACTCTGACTTTCTTTCCTACTGATGTATCTGCCTTGTCTTGTTTGATCTCTGTCAGAAGCCTGGGGACAGGGAGGGACTTTTAAAGGTGAAGGAAGAGCCAGGAAATACTATCTGACCCCAGAATCTCCACCTAATCAAAAGACACCAGGCTCAGAGCAGCCTTTTCACCCCTCAGCTTCTGTTGCCCCATCTACAAAATAGCCATGACACTTACCCACATCCTGAAGGCAGAGGCTGGACCACATGACCTTCTGAAGGTGTGTCCTGTGTCAGGCTCTCTAATGTGCTGCTCAGAGGCAGGTACCTTTAGGTCCCAAGTGGCATAAGACCTATCGGTGCTCATCAAAGGCTGTGAAGTTAATTCCTCTTCCCAAGACTCCCGGACATGGCTGAGATCTTGCCTATCTGTGGCAGTACCCACCCACTGGGGCAGCCCCATCAGGCTTTTCCCCTCCCCTCTATACCTCTTAGCAAGAGAGGCACAGCCAGCCCACAGGACAGCTAGCCAGTCTCCAGATGTGGGCTGAAGGGCCACTGCTCATCCCTTCCCTACTGGTCCCCATGACTGGCTAGCACCATCATCTAATAACCACAGGAGGCTCCTCCCCTACAAGAGCCAGCAGGTAGTCACAGCAAGTGGAGCCTCATGACCTGTTCTCCAAAACCCCCTAGTTATGGAGGAAGACAGGATGCAAATGCTCAGAGAAAGACAGGTCTACCAGGATTGTGGCGGACAGAAAGGTATTGAATCCCCACTCACCTTGGCCTGCTCTGCCTTGTCAGCCAAGTGTCCCCCTCTCAAAGGTGAAACTGGGTGTGACAGGCTTTGAGACATGGGCCTGCTCTGCCAAGAGCTGGGATTGTAAGTCCTACTGCATTTGCCTGGGCTCATGGGCCAGCCTGGCCAACGTTAATCAAACTGCTCAAGTTTCTTGAACTTCCTTTCTCAAGTGTCAAGTGCAGCATTTAAATAGATACATCCTATTTTCAATCATGGTTGCAGCAGATACCTCAAAGGTAAGCAGCGGAAACAACCTGGAAAATTGAGGTGTTCTGAGACAGTTAGGGACTCCCCTAACTGCCCTGCAATCTTACTACTCCCTCTTTCTGGGTTGTCGCAAGACCCTCCCTGGGAGTTTAAAATGGGTCACTCACTAGGAGTAATTTGTGTTGTAGTAATTTAAAAAATGGCAGTTGAGCTATTAAGTGCTTATTCTTAGCTCTATGATTATCATGGTGGCAATATTTAATGTGCTATCACAAATAATAAGACACAGACACCTGTTAGATTTTATAATTGCCTTATTTACCTTGGGCCAAGCAGATATTTCACTTATGCTGTCTCAATATACTCACCATCCACCTCCCAGGCCCCATCCAGTGCCATCCTCTTTAACCATCCTCATCTGAACTATCTTCCATGCATAATCTTATAAATACTTGTTTTTATTCTTCATTTGGGCCTTTTCATGCCACTCTTGGAGTCCTTCCTGTCAGCCCACATGGTTCCTTCTGCACACTAATGCATGGTGGCACCCTCCTTCCTCCTCTCTTCCCGTGATTCTCTTTCCTGCACAGAGCCAGGGAACCTTAGCCACGCCCAGGTATAGGCTGTTTAATCAACCAGATATGTCTTAGGCAGGTTTACAAAACAAGGATAGGTGTAACCAAGATCTTAAGGGACAGTAACACCCATCAGACCAACCTCCAACAAATTTGCCAAGTATCAATCAACTCAGAGAAGATGAAATAGCACATATGTAAATTTCATGCAAATATTTTAAACAAATTAGGATAAACTCTAAACTTCTTAAGTGGAATGTGGGTGATTGGCTTTATTTTTGTAAGCTACTAACCACCTGGTTCAGCAAATCAAACATGAAATTTAATTACACAGACACACGGGCCATTTGGCAAATTGATGGGTGGGTTTGGTTAGGATGCAGCCTCAAGGGGCTGCATCTTGCTCAGAGGACTCTTATGAAGGCAGCTCTCATAAAGGAAAGCATTTAACGGGGCTGGCTTACAGTTCAAAGGTTTAGTTCATTATTGTCATGGTGGAAAAGCACTCAATTTGGAGAAATGGTTTTCAGCCAGGGTATTTACTAGCTTTAACACAACAATTAGCAATAGGTGCTGCTTCCAGTGCCTAGTTTCAATGGCCAGAATGAACTAGGCTTCCTCAAGATGTGTGTGTGGGAGAGAGAGAACATCTGTGTGTGTGCAAATGTGGATGCATCTGTGCAAAAGGCCAAGCTCAGCTGTCGTTCCTCAGGTTCCATCACCTTGGGGTTTTGGTTTGTTGGTTGGTTTATTTTTGAGAAAGTGTCTCTTGCTGGCCTAGAGCTCAGTGCTTAGGCTAGACTGGCTGGCCAGTGAGCCCCAGAGATCCAACTGTCTCCATTTTCCAGTGCCAGGATTACAAGCATGTGCTACACTTGGTAGTTTTACATGGATTCTTGGGATCACACTCAGGTCCTTATGCTGACAAGGCAAGAAGTTTCACCAGCTGAGCTAATGCCCAGCCTTTCTTGAGTATTTTAGAGCACATCTGACAGACCCTACCTACCCCAGCTGGACTCACATGGCTTCACTGGCTCCCTCCCTTCTTCCTCCCTTTTCCCTCAGGATCGAGGCACCCAAATTGTGGCAGATGCTTTCTCCAGCATGGGATTCTGTCATCATGAGTGACAGTCATGACCAGCCATCCTCTGGGAGAGGCATCCCAGTCCATACTGCTTTCTAGGTGGAGAGGAAATGACTCCCTAGAATCTGGCAATTTCAGAAGCCAGCCAGCCAGCCCTCACTGGCCACCTACCTTGGGGCTTGCAGTGGTTTGAATAAGCATGGCCTAGGGAATGGCTTTGGGAGGTGTGGCCTTATTGTAAAAAGTGTCACTGGGGGTGGAATTTGGGGTTTCAAATGCCTAAGCCAGGCCTAGTGTCTCTCTTTCTTACTCCCATTGGATCCAGTTATAGAACTCTCAGCACATGTCTGCCTGCAGGCTGCCAAGCTTCCCACCATGACAATAATGGACTAAACCTCTGAACTGTAAGCCAACCCCAATTAAATGCTTTCCTCTGTCAGAGCTGCTGTGGTCATGGTGTCTCTTTGAAGCAGCAACAGAATGCTTCACTGAGACAGGGCTTGTCTTGATTAATGAGCAGACCTGGAAAGAAGGCCCCTGTCTAGGAGGCAGCTGGGGCTGCGCAGAAGCGTCAGGCTCAGTGTTGAAGCTCAGAACCCAGCTCCCTATAACTTAAAGGCAAGCTTCTGGGAATCCATCCTGCACCATTTCTAGCTCCATCAGACTACCTTCCTAGGGCGGGTGGCTGGAGAGGGCCCAGGGAATTTCATTTCTCACGAAGGCTGTGCTGGTGGGCCACTGCTGACCACTGCTGTGAAGAGACTTCTCTCTTCACAGACAGCCTGGTACACTGGTCAGCATGTTCAAAGCTTCGCTCTGCCCTTCCTGCTGTGTGACCGATGCAAGCAGTTGATCATTCTGTGCACTGAAGTCCCTGTCTTCAGATAAGTTGTTCCCTAGAGCTGTAGTGTGGAGTAGGTAAGAAAAAAAATGGAGCGCAAGAAAGGCTCTGGCACTAAGGCGCTGAGCTGGTGCACCAGCACTCCCAGCAAACGCTGGTCTGGCAAGTTGTGTCTGTGAGCCTCTCCCCTTCCAGAGACCAAGAGCACTTTGCCAAAGTCTTTTGTTTAGGCCTCAAAGCAAACTTCTGAAGCAGACCACAGTAGTAGAACATATGTAACACCTGATCAGAGAGGCAAAGTCACGTGCCCAAGGTCACACAGCTGAAAGAACCTGAACTTGAACCCTGGCTTCAGTCTCAGTTTCCCTCCTGCCTTTTCACAGCCATGGGAGTGACCTGAACTTGAACTCACCAAGACCAGGGGTGAGGATGGATCCAGCAGGGCAACCACCATGTGACTGTTGGCATTCATTACATTGAATAGACATAAACCCAGCTTCCTGTGTTTCACTGGCCTTATGCACAGGGCCCGAGGGTCACTCTGAACATTCAGCTCTAGAACATGCTCATCCACACACAAACTGCTGTTGGACAGCATACTCCCACAGCCTTCTGGACCGAGGATTCCCAGCACTTCTGGGTCTTTCAGTTGCTCCCATTCCTCAGTCACCTGGCTGCAGGCCAGGTGAGGTGGCTGTGCTTGTATTCCCAAGCCTGGGGAGGTGAAGACAGCAGATCCCTGGGTCTCAGACCAATGAAAGACCTCAAAAATCAAGGTGGATGGCTTGCTCACAGCTGGCCCCATGTGTATGCATGAGGGAGGGTGCTGAAGCAGTTCTGCTAGATGGCTTGGCTGAAGGGCATGAGCATGCGGCTCTGCTCAAGGTGGCTCTCCTTCGAAGTAACAGCAGTACTCCTGGCTTTCATGACTGGAGCCTTGTTCACTGAATAGTAGAGATGAGAAATGAGTTTCCCCTTCAGCTTTGTCTGTTTACACATGACAGGTGGCTCTGGAAAATCACACATCTGCCACATCTCTGCTGCAGATGCTGCCAGCCTACCAGAGGACTGAGACAGAGAGATAGCGCAATGTGGAGCTTGGAGGCCTGAGTCTGGGCTCAGATGTTTCAGGACCCCCAAAGATTGTCAGGGCAGTAGCTGGCTCAAACTAGACAATAAAGAATTGCTGCAGGAACAACTGAATTAACTGGTGTGCAGGTCAGAACCAGAGCACACAGCTTGCATTTGTGTCTGTTGTCTGTGTGACACTGGACTACAGCATAACTTCTCTGGGCCTCTTGGAGCAGATGGGAGAACGGACAGAGATCATGTTGGTGGAGAGAGATAGTTTCACGTACTGCTCAGGACTGACATAGTCACCATAACGAAGAAGGCAGAAATGGCTCCTCCTGTCTCTACAAGAGACACCATCCAGTCCACCCTTGGCAGCAGCAGGAGTCACTGACAGTGCCACCAAACCAGCATTACTTCTGCCGAGAGGACTCTAAGCCACCAGTGGGGTGATTTCTGAGCTCTAATGGCTAGATGTCTCATTCGCTGTCACCTGAGGTCCAGCCTGTGACAATCTACCCTCTCCAGCTCCTGCTCTCCTTTCCTCTGGAGAACCTCAACAGAGCACTTCCAGATCAAGTGAGGTGAGGAGTTCAAGGCGAGGCTTTCCAGGCAGGTTCCTGCACCCAGAGGGGCTCTTGTCATATAAGAACCCTAGGACCAACCTGCAGAAGACTTCCCCATCTGTGTTCTCTCTGTAGTTTTCTAACGTCTCCAATACAAGACCGAGAGGAGAAGGCACGCCCTCCTAAGCAGCCACTGCCCTGGAGATCAGTGGCCAGGGATGCCCAGGCACTGCCTAAATAATCTACTCAGTATCTTGTTGTGGACGTTTTAGTTTATAATATGCAAACATGTTTTTGTTAAAATCTCAAGTTGGGGATTTTAGTTTGTCCACACCTGTTAAGTGTCTCGTGAGGAGCATGGTCTTTGCCAGGTGGAATTAGTCTGAGGACTTTGAAGGGTATAAACATGACAGCCCAGAAGAAAAAGGCATGACTATTTGGAAGAGGACTAGTTGCTGCTGGTTCATCCTGCTGCTGCATTTGCTGATTTGCTGGTTACCTTGTCTTCTGGATGACTGATACTGGTATTGCCCCCAAAAGAATCCTATGACCCTACCCAGCAGAAAGTAGCAGAGAGAACTCCGCCCCTGTCCTCACTAACCTTCTTTCCTTCCTATCCAGTGTTGGGGGGGGGGGGTTGGAAGGAAGGTAGAAGTGTTTAAGGACCCTAAATAAGGCAGGTGTGTTAAAAAAAATCAAGGACAACATTATCTGACTTAACTTCTTTTCAGAGCATGAGGGGCCAGTATCATCCCATAAGTTACAGTGGTCCTCCTCACCATATCCCTAGACTCACTGATGGCAAAATCCATGGGCAACAACAGAAATCCCACTAGGAAGTCTCCTCCTCAAGAAAAGGGTGGGCCCAGGCCTGCTTGTGAGAGTAACCATTGAAACATATTTATTTAGGAAATTAAGCATCCTCTTTAAGTCCATTGATGTAAGCCCTTGATCGCAGAGGGCATATGGGGAGGGGTAATCTACCACAAAGTCTCAGTCCCATAGCCAGCTAATTGGGTAACCCTATATCACAGCTAGATCAGTAGTCACTGGGATGTTCTCACCTGAGCAGCATGCATACTCCTGGTGGAAGGAGGGCCCCCTGGAAGTCCCCTCAAGAGATCCCAGATGCAAGGCTAAGGAGAGGGGCAATGTGCATTCCGGCAGGGCCCTGCACGGCTGTCTGCAAGACCTACCAGGGCACTCAACCTCTTCCAGCAGTCACCAGTGACTCCATCATGTGGACCTGGTACTCTGTGTCCCCATCAGCCCTGCCCCAAGTCTTCCTCTATAAAAAGAGCTCAGGGCACAGTATCAGAATCAAATAAATAGGTTATGCAAATTAGGAGTCTAATTTTAGCCCTAAGATGAGAAAAACTAAAAGATGATTTGGAATTCAAGCAGTTTGTGGTACCACACACCTCTGATTTCAGTAAATGGTAGGAGATAACAGTAGGATCAAAGTTCAAGGCTAATTTGAGCTACATAAGACCTTGTCTTGAAAAAAAAGTCTTCAATTAGATTAGACAGTATGGAAAGTGGAATCTGGGACTTGATCGGCGTCTATTTCTCCAAGAGGAAGGCTGGCCATGCACACCTGAGTCACTTGGAGTGTGGCGCTGAGAAACAAGTATCTGTACAAAAAGAACCCCAGCCAAAACAGGCAAGGAAGCCACATGATTGGCAAAACCTTCTCAGTGACAGCTCTGCACACAGGAGCTCAAGAGCTTTCTTCTTTTGCTGGTGAGGAAACAGAGCAGCTAGGTGGCCAGGGTCTCAGCCAAGCAAGACCAAGGCCTGGAACCAAGCTTTAGGAAACACAGCTGTCACTGAGCTGGAGCAGCTGAGTGGGCCAGACCTCAACTTGTGGGAGCCTCTGGAAGCTTGCAGAAAGATGATCTTAGATGCCTGTAAAGGAAACATGGCAGCAATGCAGCTGTGTCACTGTAGTCTGTCAGCAGAACTTTAGAGAAGAAGTGGCCTCGTTGGTCTGCTGTCAGGTGGGCTCTGCCACCCACTGGTTAAATGACCACTGACCACTCACCTGAAGTTTGGGAGTTTCTGGGTAGTAGGGACACTACATGCTTTAGACTGTTCACACTCAGAGAAGTCCTAAGGCTACATGACTGGTGCCCACACTCATTTGTGAGCAGACGAGAGGGAACTCTACCTTCCAGATCTAAGCATCTGATTGAAGCAGAGGAGGACCTTCCATGTCTTCCCTCCCATCCTCATCACACCCCTGACCTGGGAAGAGGTCTCTGCCCACACTGAGGACAGCCGCTACTTGCTTCTCCATTTTGTCACGTCTTTGAGTAACCGTTAGGGCCACTTCTGCCAGGAGGAGAAGTCAAGAGTTGCTGCTTGGAGCATACAGTGTTTCCATGGCAGTCAGGAGCTATCTGAGGAACTCACTAAGAAGCCCCAGAGAGAAATATCAATTAAAGGTCTCAAAATTCTAAGGCAACTCAGTCTTCTTGCACTGTGACATCTCCAGGCTGTAGTGCTGAGAACTATTGGGGTCAGATCCCAAGTTGGACCAAACTCTGTTTTTCAGACTCTAGAACTCAGGATATCATAAAATTTCCCTAAACTCTATGTACCTGACCTAGGCTGTAAATGTTAGCAGCTCTTAGGGCTGAGGGTATAGCTCAGTTTGTACACTGCCTGCCACACATAATGGTGTAATTCCCCAGTGCTATATCAACTAGGAATGATGATGCATGCCTCTAATCCCAGGAATCCAGAGAAAGGCAGGAAGATCTGTTCAAGGTCATCCTTGGCTACATAGCAAGTTTGAGGCCAGCCTGGGCTATATAAGATCTGATGGAGATGAGGTGTTTTTTATTAGTTTGTTTTTTAAAATGCTATCATTTCCCCCCACGACTCTAATTAAGACACTGATCATAGGAGGTGCTTCCTCAGCCCAACAGAAGAAACAGTAACGAAGTCACTGCCTTGGATGAGCCCTTGAAAGAACTATAATACAATGTGGGTGTTTTGGATTACCATGGCAATTGCCTAAATCGAATACATGGAGGCTCCTTAGTAAACATTCATTGAATTAAAAGAAAATAAAGAATAATGGGCTATGACTAGACAGTACGATAATTTTGTTTTCCAACACTTATAGGAAACTAGTTTTCTTCTAAAACAAAAAGTCTTCTGTGCCTGCTGATTGTAGTAACAATCATTATCTGCCAGGTCTGTGTAAGTTGTGTCCCCTGCACCAATGGAGATCGAGGATGCGATCAGGTCATACAGCTGCAGGGTCAGGGCTCAGAGTCTGTGCTTTGACCTCCTCAGCTCCCTTCAGTATTCTGAGTTCAGGACTGGGAAAGTGATACAACTGTTAAATCCTCACTCTTGTCTCTTGGGAGGAATAGAGGGAGGTCCACAAAGGCCTCAAGGGGTATAGGATAACACTGTGTCACATGCACAGGGATGGAGGAAGTGATAGCTTGGGGAGGAACAGAGGTGTATACCTAACACCAGCTAGCCCTCCCGGTGTACCAGAAGCCCCTCTGAGGTCAGAAGCCTTGATCATGACCCAGCAGTAGAATTTCAGTTGGATAATGGGGGGGGGGACACCAATCTTCCCACCATGTGGAGATGTGTGAGACTGGCTGAGCACAGAGCAGGTCATCAAGCTCTCATTAATAGCATACACAGAGAAAGGTGTTCTGCTCTGGACACGCTGAAGCTTGGATGGCCATGGCTGCTCCCCCCTGGATTATATGGCTGGTGGTGAGTAGGCTGTCTCTGGATGTCATTAAGCTGTTTAGAGAAACCCCGACTGGAGCCAGTCACCTGCCCTTCTTGAAACCCTTGTCATGGCTCCCAGGCTGCAGAACATGGCCAGTCTTCTGAAAGCCAGGGAAGCTCTGCACTGTGTACCATGTCCAAGGCAGCAGGCCAGCCCTGTGAGCAACTGCTGTGGTGGTGGCCTGGAGTTGAGAAATGCGTTTTTCACCTTGTCAGGAAGCAGAGCAAAATCAATTGACAAAAGGTCAGCCAGCGGTGACATGCAGCTAGAGGTGTTTGGCAGTTCATTAAGCCAAAGCTTCCAGACCATCCACACTGTGCATTGGCGTCCACTCACCCAGACCTGGCAGGGACTGATGAGAAGACTTGGAATTCTTTGCTGGCGAGTGGTCACAGGTCAGGGGTCTCTCAGAGATTCTCTGGGCACTCCATTCTATCCTCATACAGAAGCTCTATTCTTCAGTGTAGCAGGGCAGGAAGATGGGGCCTTTATAAGGAACTATGAAGCCACTAAGAGCCATTAATGAAGACACTAGATTACTTCTGTCAAATGATGGGAGGAGCCTATAAGAGAGACCAACCAGCACCACTTCGACTTCCATTTCTCTAACTTGAGCCAATAGAAGCCCCCACTAGAAGCCCTGAAAATATTCTTGAAACTCTCTGCCTCTATAACTTTTGAGCTAACTAACTCTGTTCTGTATAGTGTACTCAGTCTCAAGAATTTTGTTAAACACAAAACAGGCCAAAACAGGGAACAACCTAGAAAGTGCCCCTGTTGTTTACAAAGAGATAAAAAGACTGAGGAGCAGCCCTCTTTAGATGCATTTATTCACTTGCTTACCCTTTTCACAACTGCTCCAAAAATGTTTAACAAAGACCCCCACACACTTATGAGGAATGAATTATATGGAAAACAGAAGCCCCCAGGAGATTTTCTAGGAGTCTCAGCCTACAAGAAACAAAAACTAACTAACCTTTCAAGGTGAATGAAAGAGGAAAGGCATGGGGGCTAAGGAGGAATGGCAGTAGGACAAGGACAAACTAGCTTTCAGAAGTGCCAGTACCAGAAAACACCAGGATCTCAACAGCAGGAGTCCAACAATGTCTACTTCTGACAAGCGGCTGGCTCCTGCCACTGATAGACGTCAGCTACTAAACAGCTGCAGTCCCAAGAGAAAAAGCCTAGTTAGCTAGGATCACATACTATGTGCTGGGTGAGGGGAGGCAGGTCCCCTTCATGTTGAACAGAAGTACTGCCAACCAAATGACATGAATGGCAGGGGGAGGCCACCTGCACGCCAGTGTTGGTGTCCTCTACCACAGCTTATTTCTTTTGTTAAAGCACAGAGACATGGGTAGTCAGAAAGGCTTGATTTATCTGATGAACCAATGGTACAGCCAGGACTTCCAGTGTGAACATGCTTCCAGAATAAGCCCTCCCTACAACAGTGTCCGTCCTCCTCTAACACACCAGACCTTGGTTTGTACTTCCTACCCTCTGCTCTGCAGTCCATGACCAGCCTTTCCATGGTGTCCTCTCTCTCTCTGGTCTCACTGAAATTGTGCTCTGGTCATGTGAGGCATCTCTCCCTTCAAGTACCCATGAAGTGCTAGGCACTTGGTTGGAGCACCAGACCAGGAGCTCTTCCACAATCTAGAGATAGCCCATAAATCAAGAATTTGGACACCGCTGTTTATTGAGGAAGGTCTGGTCTCTTCCTTCCTCAATGTTGACATGATATACAACATATCGGGCTGTAATATGTTCACAGCCTGAGCACCTTTGCCATAAAGACAGCTAAGCTACCATGAAACATAGCCTGCTCTGTGGACACAAAGAGAGGGTGTGGGTATTTCCAGGTCTCCTGTTCTACCCAGTGGTGCATGGCTGTATCTTGAAGCCCTATGCCAGTGTTGGGCAGTATGACCATTAAGGCTAGTTGCTGGGTCACAGCTTGGTCAGATCACTTTACAGCCACGTTAGGGAACGGGGATATTTTCAAGTTCTCTGACACGGCGGACAAGTGCCATGCCAGGGCCGTCACCAGTAGTGAACACGCGGCGGAGTGAACAACGGGCTGAAAGTGGGTCCTGAGAAACCAGGGCAGAGGGGATGCGCTGGGTCCCTGGTTTTAAAGTGTCCGAAGGTTGAGAGAGGTGAAGGGACCTATACTGGGACAACTTGCAGGCACAGGAGCTACCTGGCCTCAAAGATATCCAGGTCTAAGGCTGGCATACATTCACTGCAGTGTGGCCTCCCGAAGGTTCTGATCCAGGTTCAAGTCCCAGCTTCACTACTGCTGAAAGGGTTAGGCTAACTTTGTAACCTATATGTCCTCTAAAGCCTATAGTTTTGAGTTTTAGGTCCAGGTTAAGCTAAAGCCTCTTAGTACCTTTCCAGAGAGTAAAGGAATGTGACCCTATCTGTGAGGACAGGTATTAAAAAAAAAGGGGCAAGCAAGCAATGACCTTCACTCAGCAAAAGAACGACCAGACCCTTGTCCTTGAGATAGCGTTTCTTAGCAACAAACCTAGACTTCTTCTGAGTAGCTTTTGACCTCCAGCCAAGAGCCCGCAGCCCTAATCTTCAAGGATGAGCTAACCACCCCCACCTTAAAGTGCAGCTGCATCCACACTTGGCAGGACTGGCCAAGCTTGAGCACCTAAGACTAACCAATTATCTTACTTTATAGCTTCCTCATCCAATCCTAAATTGCCAAAACTAAACTTCAAATTTCCCGCAATTTTTCTTTTAAAAACCTAAAGGCCTTTGTCTCCCGGTGCCACTCTTTGCTGACCAGCAGGGGTGACCCCATTGTACAATGGTAAATAAACCTCTTGCTTTTGCAACGAGTCTTGGTCTGGGGGAGTTTCTGGGAAGGGCGCGATTGAACTCCTGAGCTGTGAGACCCCAGGTCTTACACTGCCTCACTCCCTCTACAAGATTCTTCTGTCTCCTGCCCATAAGGGCTCATCCAGGATGCCAACCTGCTCTAATGGCTTGCCTAGCTGACCAAGGCCTGGCATGCCTAGCAGTCTGATTCCTTGACATGTAGTTACAACCAAACTTCCCCACAGTATGTCTCACTTTTTCTGTCCTAGGCCCTGTGCACCTGATAAGCTGGCCCCTTTCAGGAGAAAGCCCTTACATGTCTGCTTCCAAGCTTTTGATGCCCTGCCCTGAATCAGCAGACAAGGCTGGCATCTTTCATCTTCTCCAGGCTTTACTTGAAGGCTGGAAGCAATTCCTCACACTACCACCAGGGACTAGTCTGATTTCTCATCCTTTTCTCCAACCTGGGAACTCCAAGTCTGTGGAAGAATGACTGTCCCAGCAATCTGTGTTGAAAAGCACAAAAGCAATTTGAAGAAAAGGTAGCTAAGTGCTCAAGGAATCTGCCTAACCACTAAGAATCAGCAGCTAGTAGTGACTCAAAATGTCCCTCTCTTGTGCTTCCCCTGGCTGGATGTAAGGGCATTAAACTAATAGATAAACTAATGTCAACTCCACTTTCTCATCTCCCTGACTGACAATCAAAAATGTACTATCAAAGGCAATGAGTTAACCCTGAGAATAAAACAGCTGGACTCAGGCTGACCAGATGGCTCAGCAGATAAAGGCACTTGTCCCATCCCAAGACCACACATGGTGTAAGTTGTCCTCTCAACTCCACAGGCCTCCCACCGCACCCCCATACACAAAAGGGGAAACAGATGACAGACTCACTCATATGCCTTGGCGTGACTCGACTCACTTATCAGATCAAATGGCCCATTCTCCTTGGTTTTAGTTTGAGTATGTTCTTGTGTTGCCCTGTGTTCAGACCTCTCCTATTGACAGGTACAAGAACCAAGCCTCTGGGATGTTTTTGCTCTTCTTAAACTGACATGCTGGAGGCAGAGGCCTCTTCTTCTGCTGACTGATGTTACAGCATGGTCTGGTGCTTTGTATTTTAATTAATTGACCCTCCCACCCCCAAGATTCTTACTGTTCTACCCCCAAACACTCACGTATATTAAAGTGATACTGTGTAACCTTGCCTCCAAATTATCCCTGATTGGCCAATAAATGCCTACACCTGAGCAGACAGAAGTGAGGTAGGAAGAACTAAGGTTCGGGGGCTTGGAGGACAGAGGACCATGGAAGGAAAAAGGGAGGAGAGAGGACAGGAGAGGGGAAGAAAGGGAGACCGCTATGGGTTAGCACAAAGAAGAACCACATGGCTGGGAGTTTACCCTGAGAATAAGTGTGAGTGGAGAGAAGCAGCCTAGATGGGAAGCATGTGGAAGTATTTATGGGATTATGGATGGGAAGTAACCCAGATAGGAATGACTAGAGCATGACATGGGATGTGGAACTGGGAGATAAAAAACAGAGGTTAGTTTCTGGCCATCCCCATAGTTTAAGGCATATTAAAACTCTTAACAGGTATCTGTGCCTTTTATTGATGATAGAGGGTTAAATAAAACCTGCTGTAATAATCCATGGATTAACAGTAAAAATTAATAACCAATTTTCTACAACTGACTACTAACAGTTGACTACTGTAGCAGCCAAGAGAACATGAAGACCCAGCTAACAGGAATGTTAGATGATCCATCTCTGGGACAAATACCCAAGAAAACAACTCCAGGAAAATTGACTTTGTTTTCACAGGTGTCAGACCATCACTGTGGGAGAGCTGCTAACAGAGGAAGTTGGCACACCAGAATCTCTTCCTTTTTCTTCCATCTGCACCCCAGCCTATGCAACAGTGCTGCCCACATTCAGGGATACTGTACTCCGTATTTAATCACTCTGAAGGCACCTTCAGGGCCACTCACATGAGCTACCATCACCACACTCTTTTGACTTACTAATCTTCCTAGGCACTCATCCCAACCAAGATGACAATCATGATGAACCATCATGCCAAAGCTGGTCGGGCAAAGTAGCCCACTGTTAGAGGACAAATGGCTAAAGTGTCTATTCTCATATTAAAGTGGGCACTGGCCACCCGGCTCTCAGCATTGCAAATACCTGTTAGTAGTCCTGGCTCCTTCTCAGCCCTTCTCATCTAAACCTCTCCAGTCCCTGACCTTTCCCCAGCTTCTGATTCCTATAAAACTTAGCTATTTCCGCCATGTGCTCCTTTGGTGTTCTCTTGGTTTTTCTTTCTTCTGGTACCATCTTGCCCTCTGACTTTCTCTCTTCTCCCATGGCTCAGTCTATTGTGATAGCCATGTTCAATCGACTTTCTCTCTGTACTGACTCTTACAGATACCTGACAGAATTCTGTCTCATAGCTACAATAAAAACCTTCTCAACCATACCTAAGAGTGGCCATCTTCATTTTCATTCACTCACATCCCTGAGCACACCAGTTAGCTATCTATCAACCATGGCACCTCTGTGGGGTAGTAAACTTCCCTTTGCACAGTGAATAAGATCCACTGAAGCACAAGGAGAAAACAGGAATTACAATTGTTTCTAAAAGGGGAAAAAACAAAAACAAACAAACAAACCTACCAATACATGGTAATTCCTAGGTAGAACACGGTAATCAAGGGACAAGTGACAGCCTCTGAGTTTCTGGCCAGGACTGACACTGTTCCCTTCCTGAGTATCAGTCTGTGTATTAGTTTGATGCATATACTTTATCATCTTCAACAGAGCAAGCTGGCAACAGTTTAAAAACAAGATAAAAATTAAACAAAGGGACTTGCTGGTTTTATCTCATTGCACTACTCAAAACACTGCCAAACTGGGGCTGAAGCAATGGCTCAAGCATTAAGAGCATCTGCTACTCATCAAGAGGGTGTGGGTTTCACTCCCAGCATACTCACAGTGGCTCCCAACTATCTGTAACTCCAGTTCCAGGGAATCCAACACCCCCTTCAGGCCTCCACTGGAATCAGGCACACATGTTCAAAGAACACATGCAGATAAAATACCCATACACATAAATAAAACTAATATATGTATATATTATAGCATGTATATAATACAAACCTAAAAGACATTCTAAGTCATTTTTCTGCTTAAAAATAATTTTAAAAGGAACAAATATGGGGGCTGGAGAGATGGCTCAGAGGTTAAGCGCACTGTTTGCTCTTCCAGAGCTCCTGAGTTCAATTCCCAGCAACCACATGGTGGCTCACAACCATCTATAATGAGATCTGGTGCCCTCTACTGGCCTGCAGGTACACACATGCAGACAGAACATTGTACATAATAAATAAATCTTAAAAAAAAAACAAAAAGTAAAATAAAAAAAACAAACAAATATTTGATGATTCTGCCAGTCTTATCCCATGGTGAGAACTGTAAATAACATGCCATCTAGAAGGAATTTCCATAAAGTAAATAGGTAATAATTCTTAAAAGATTTTTTTAAAAGCAGAAACCTTAATTTTATTTTATTGTATCAGATTTAGGATTTCATAGTGTGCTACATTCCTATTTTCATAGCATTTGTTTTCCTTGTTAATGTAACATTCATTCTGCCATGTTTTCTCCATTCACAAAGTTGTTTCCCATAAACAATTTAAATAAATTTTTGCATTTTTCCTTTTTATTTATTGTTTTATTACAATTTATTCACTTTGTATCCCAGCTGTAGCCTCTTCCCTCTCCTCATCCTCTGCCTCTCTCCAAGTCCACTGATAGGGGAGGTCCTCCTCCCCTTTCATCTGACCCTAGCCTATCAGGTCTCATAAGAATTGGCTGCATTGTGTTCCTTTGTGGCCTGGTAAAGCCACTTCCCCCTTGGAGGGAGGTGATCAAAGAGTTCATACGAGAGACAGCCCATTCCCCTTACTAGGGCAGCCACTTGGAGACTGGGCTGCCACAGGTTAAGCTTTCTTTCCTTTGAGAGGGGATTCTTTGTTTATTCTGGCAGAGGGAGACCTAAGGAATCTGGTCAGTTTTAGGTACTTCCTAAAGCTATTTTGAGTTGTTTACCTTTTTGTTTAAAGAGCTTCCCCGAAGGATGGAAAGTTTTAACCTCCGAGGAAACTTGTTACACAAACACCAGCTTGCTTTTGGACATGGCGTTTAATCATAGCAATAGCAGCCCTAAGACATAAAATTTATAAAGTATTTTGTGTATGTGTCCCATGAACACATGCAACAGTTCAAAGTGACTAGGGAAGAACTCTAAGTTCTTGTATTTTTGGGTCAATGCTCACCACTGCAATGCCAGGCTAACTGGACACCAAGCTTCCAGGCATTCTCCTGTCTGCACCTCCCACTTTGCTGTAGGAATGGTACCACACAGATAGCCTTCATGGGTCCCTAGGATTCAAACTTTGGTCTCCACACATGCACAGCTAACTCTATTGGGTGATCTTCCCAGCTCCAAATCGTTTTCCAGTTGCATGGCTCTCACTTAAAAAACATTTTTTGGGGATCATTCTTTTAATCCCAGCACTCAGGAGGTAGAAACAGGCAGAGGCCAACCTGGGGTTACACAGAGAAATCCTGTGTCAAAAAAACAAAACAATAAAACAAACAAAAAAAAATCCATATTTTTTCTAGAGAACAGTTTTAAAAGATACAAATGCTACCCCATAATGGTTTAAAATATTTTTTCTGTCTTATGTGTACCAGTATATGAGTACATGTTTACATTTAAACAATCTGGGGCAGGATAGATGACTCAGCATTGAGTGCATAGTGGTGCTTTTGCAAAGGAAATGGGTTTGGTTGCCAACACACATCAAATAACTCATACCTCTAGCTCAGTGGTTCTCAACCTTCCTAATGCTGCAACGCTTTCATATAGTTTTATGTTGTGCTGACCCCAACCGTAAACTTAATTTCCACTCCTACTTCTAACCGTAATTTTGCTACTGTTATGAGTTACAGTGTAAACATCAGATATACAGAATATCTGATATGCCACTCCTGTGAAGGGGTTGTTCAACTCCCAAAAGGGTCGAAACCCACAGGTTGAGAACTGATGCTCTAGTTCTAGATTAGAGGTCCTTCCTCTTCTGGCCTCTGGATGCACTGTATACACATGATACATAGAAGCTCATGCAGGCACATATACATCCGTCAGACACATACTGAACACTCCACAGATCACAAAGGCAGATGACAACATGTATACAACATTTGTGTTTCATGGCTGTCTTAAAACACACTTCTCCATTCCTGGGGGTAGAGACTCATATTGTCTTCTTTTGTGCTATGCTTTTAAATTTAATTTAGTCCATCTGGGCTTTCTTTGATGAATGGCATGACAGGAATCAACTTAATTTTCTCAAACAGTTTTCAATGAATAATTCCTCATGGCCAGAATAACTCTTAAAAGGGAGTGTTAATGTATGCCTTCATTCTTATTTTTACTCATTTCCCATTAACCCGTTTACACCATTGTAACTGTTTTAAATTTAATCAAACTTCTGAAAGAAAAATGTGATGTTATCTTTTTGGTACAGCAAGTTCTTTCTATTTTTTCTTCTTTCAATGGGTATTTTCCTTTTTTCATCTTGTTTACACTTTTATATGATGTTAAATTTTATTAAAAACATGTTTTTTTGGTCTTTGTACTGGCTTTGTATAAATTCACACATTAATCCAAAAGGACATGTCTATAACAATCAAATGTTCTTATTATCAAATACTTCTAAGATTCTGGGTTCCTCCACCAGAAAAATCATGCACATCATACATGCCTAGAGCAAACGTGTAAACTTGCACTATGCTTGCCTAGAGCACACTATAGATATACACCATGTGTGCCAACAGTACATGTACACACTCCACCTACAGTACATCATGTACACACAATACATACATCTACAGTGCATGCGTACATACACACTATATACACCCATAACATGTGTACACCATACTGTATCACATACAGCATGCAGACACTCCACCTACAGTACATTCATACATAAACACTACATAGTATACGAATAGCACGTGTATAAAAACAAACTACATGTACCCACAGTACATGTATATGCACACACTATTATGCCTACAGCACATGGAAACAGTTTTGTAGTTTCCTCAGTACCTCACTGATACAGAGGTTAAGGCTGATGTATGCATTATAGCTACCATGGTGCAGAGCACCCTGTAACTGGAACTGAATGCCTACGTTACAGCAGTGGGTATCAGGGCCAGGGACATCTGCACAAAACTTAAAACAAGTTTAATGACATCTGTACAAGATTTATTTTTCATTAAGCACAATGTTGTATAATAAGAATATACACCTGATACAGAGGAGTGATTCAAAATCCACCAAATGTTTATGAGGAGAGAGCCCAGGCCAGCAGCTTTGTACCCCAGCTCAGGAAGCGCTTCAGTCATGTTCTGTGAATGAGTAGGGGGCAAGAGACAGTGCCAGGTTTGCCATGCCTTCTGACAAATTGTCGGAAGACTAGACAGCAATGCTTCAGTCATTCTGCTATGCTGGTGGGTGGCAAAAGCTTTCTGCCTTTATATAAGCATTTGTTTAAGCCACAGTTTCCCGAGACTTGACATTTAAATAATTTCTCCAAAAATGCATGGCTGTAACATTGACAAATAAGACACACAGAAGAACCAAGAGCATTGCCATACATTCAACCAAACACACCAGAGAACATCCATTCTTACTGAATTTAGTAGTCACAATATTTAAGCAACACATAAGAACCAATACAAAGTGTTACGATTATCACAACAGAAAAGGTCCTCTCTACTTCTTTCAGATGTCAATTAACAGTGACACATTCCAACCTTGAATTTTAACATCCCTTTAAGAGACCTATACTTGGATAAAAGCAAACATAACATACCAAGCTAAAAGCTAAAAAACATACCATTAAAAAAAACACCAAAAAACTCTAAACACCTTAACAGATGGATAGCTAATGCAGGGTTTTGTTTTGCTTTTTAGTTGTTTCTTATTATCTCCAATTAGTGTGTATTCATAGAATATTTAGTTTAATGATGGCTGCTTAATAAACAATTAAATTTTAGTTCAAGGGCAATTCCTCTTGCATATTAACCAGGGAAACAACTACTGTGAGAGGGACAACAGAGAGAAGAGAAGAGGAAGAAGCAGCAGCTGCCCACAGCCTCAATAAGACATAATCTGGAAGGTTTGTACTCTAACTACTGAAAGAGTCTGAAGGTCATTTGAACATTATGTGCACCTCTTCCCATTACCTACAGCTGTTTGCAAGCTCACCATGGCCTTTGCTAGTAGGTTTGAAAGCTCGTATGCTGACAACCTTTGATGCTGTTTGGTCTATACAGAGTACATTGAGGTGAGGAGTGTGTGAACTGTTCCTGAGAAATCATTCACAGGACCTGACAGAAAGCATACAAGGGGGCAGCAGCTAGACAGGTCTCAGCACTAGAGACATGTATACAGTGTCGTGACCAGGGGCATCCATTCCTCTGCAGTCTCACCTACACACAAACCAACTTCATCCTCACCAAAGGGAGAGTAAGTGGTTTGTAATGGGAACCAGAAAAAAGACTTCTCCAGAAAATTTAACAATGCACAATTTGTATTTCCAGGTGTGTTTCTTCTTACTAACCCTTCCTAGGACCTGTTAGGTAACAGGCATACCACCATATTTTACTTTCTGCCCCCAAGAAAATAATTCCTGTCAGGTCAGGGTGCAGGTATGAACCCAGAGGTCACCAGATGACATGGTCACTGAAGTGCAAGGTCAACCTTTAAAATGCGTACTATCTCCTAACACAATCATGGTAACTTTGACACACCATTATTTCAAGATGACTGTCCTGGCTTTCTTTAGGCCTACTTTTAGGCAAATGACACACTAGCCAGTTTAGCCAAATCAACTGCATTACACTGATTGGCTAACTGATCTACATGATTTGGTCTTTAAGAGTCTGATTGAGAAAGCACTCCTCAGCAGGGGTAGAAAAACTGCACATTATACTGGCCAGAACACAAAAGAAAATATTTTCTGGAAATACAAGATGGGAAAGAACAGATTTTATTTCCTCATAACTGGGGGCTAAGAATTCTGTCAAGATTTTAATTAATAAGCAAGCCCAATTTCACCCAAGTAAGTTTTATACATTAAGAGTGCATACATCTTCCCCATGCCTTTCAGTACCAGCACAGTGGTGCCCAGCTGACTCAGAGAATGTCACAGGCTTTTCTCTACATACTTTGTGCTAAAACAAAATGAGTATGACTATTTCTCCATTAATTTAATAACACAAAAGCACCCACACTAATGCCAATTTATATAACAGAATAATTGTATAGAGAAAGTTCCGTGGGAAAAAGAAATTACTTTCTCCCAGGGGAGAGGAGGGTATAATTAAGACACTTACCTGCTATGTCTCAAAAAATGTTCCAACTTTACTACTGTCAAAAGTATTAAAGCCATGTAAAAGAAACCAGTTTTAAATGATACTGACAACTTTGTGGCAAGTATTCCATCAGAAAAGTAACCTTTTGGGTTTCTTGATAAAATGAAAAGTTCCCTTGACATTAGAGCAGAAAAGACTGTGGGCCATAAGAGCCAGCCTGTCCCTCCTCAGAGTTCTTCACTACAGCTCAAATGAAACAAAGCCAACTAAAGCCTGCCGAGAAGTACCGAGAAGTACCGACAGAGCCAAGCTGTCAGCTCCTAGCTATTCCTTCCCTAGACCATTGTTTGCAAATACAGGGCTGCTACTGGGTGAAGATCTTGTCCCCAGTGCCCCTTTTCTAGCTCTTCTGCCAACAGAGTCCACAGTAGTGTCCTGGGGGGCAGTCTCTCAAGGGTCAGCATCGCTGTCAGATGGCGCCTAGTGGCACAAAGCCAATGCTCACTTCACAGTCAAGCAAAATTGAGAAAATATTTTTCCCTTGCATGTCTATTTTTGTTTACCACTGAAAAACAACTAGAATAAGCTTCTGACTTTTGTGACGAACTAAAGAGTACTGCTGGTGTAGTGAAATAGAAAATACAGCTAAAGAGAGCCTTCAATCACCAGTGCAAACTCCCTGCTGCACTCAAATATCAAACATGATGTTTCCAAGACGCAGGGCAGAGCTGACCTTTTACAAGTACTAAATGTACCCGTTAAAATGAGATGGACCAAGAACTACTCACCACATGTGGCTTTAGTAACTACTAGTCTCTAGAAGGACCCAAGGAGTAGCTACCACTATTGCAGTCTCTACAGGAATCACAGCCCTAAACCAAGGTTCCACCCACACTAATCAGGTGAGGTGATAGCAGAAAGGAAACCAAGAATTGACCCCCATGAGAACTGGGACAGTAGGGTGAATTCTGGCCAGCCTCGAGTGCTGCCATTTTTTTCAATCTGGCCCTGCTACAAACACAAAGCTATACAACAGGGGCCATGGTGGGCTGGTTTGGGATAGCAACATCTCCAGAAAGCATTGTGAGTTTGATGACATGGTCACACGGAAGCAAAGTACACAAAGCTCAAGGCACAGAGTTGAGACTGTGAAATAATGGGGAAAGTTACAGTGAACACAATTGTTAACATTTTCCTTTACAAGTCTAATGCTAAACAGAGACCATTCTGAATTTTAAAAAGGTTTGAAGCATGGATGAAAACACTGTATTGAAACATTTGCTTGGCTTTAAAGCAAAGATACCTTGACATGAGACACCATGCGCCAAGTCCACAAATGAACAAGACAAGAGCTTAAAAAAAAAAAAAGATTCTTTCCTTCTTGCATCTTTGGAGGAAGCTGATTCGAACGTTGGGCTATACTTAGCAATGGCCACTCTCCAAGACACTTGCTCTGTAGATAATTCATTAAAAGATTGTCCCATTTCAAAATCACCCCCAAGTCTAGCAGCAATTGTTTTTGTTAGTTCTTGTTTTAAAAACTGAAAAATCAAAGAAAGAAGTGCAGCATCCTCTCTCTCTGAGAACAGCCTGACAGAGCCCCTGAGTGGTGCAGGCCCCGTGGTGCCTGGAACAGTTTCTGCAGCTCCAGGGCCTCCTCTCCAGGAGAAAAGGTGCTCAAACAGTTACTATCTATACCCCCTGGAACTCGCACAAGTAGATGGACTGTCTGAAAAAAAAAAAAGAAAAAGAAAAAGAAAAAAGTCAGAAGAAAAACCAGGAGAGACAGAGAGCACTCTGCTCATGCAAGGCTATTTCTCTCCAATACCTATCCCCTGGTATGTTTATTTTACAGTTCTGAGAGAAGTGAAAACAAGCCCATACCACCAGGAACTTATCTTGGGGCACTATTCTACCCCTGAATACAATAAAGAATACCTTGGTGGTCAGTCAGCACTGGCCTGAGCCCAAGGTCAGATGACCCCAATTACACATGCCATGCTATGCCATCTACACTACCACCCCACGGCCTCCAGTCTCATCCCTGGAAGTTGACCCATCAAAACCCATCACAAAGCCATCAAAATAGTAAAACCATTGTCACTCACTATAAGCCAACTCGTCCCCAGCTCTCTTTCGGGACTGGTCGCCTCTAGGAATAAAGAAAGAAGAAGCTGTCAACAAAACTAATTGGTTTCTTTACACATAAAACCAGCAGACATAAACCAACGAATGTGATAGTCTACAAACAGCAAGTGCTTCAGGTTCTAACCCAATATCCTGTTAAAACAGACACTGGACAGCAGCTGGGTCATTTGTTCCGAGGACTCTTAGCTCAAGGGTGTATATATTCTGTTACATATACAAAATTTTTAAGTGAAGGGTCATCTATAAAGATGATTTACACTGAGTACTAGAAACAGATGCAAACTAAAACATGTTTTTGAAGACAACCCTGGATTCTGCTTACAGCACCTCCAGTAACCTGCATGTACTAGCAAACCTTTAAATATCAAACAGAAGCAAGTTAAAAACCTTCCCCTCACGCCCCAAACTGAGACTTTGAGACTCTCAAAGCCTTTGGTGCCTGAAGAACCTTGTGGGTGGAGAACAAAAATCTTCAGATACAGGACCCAGCCTTGCCTCACAAGCCTAGAGGAAGTTCAATGCAGTTAAGAGTGGCTGTGATAGGAATCTCTTATGAACCACACCTCTGGCTTTCTGGCTTCTCAGATGCTAACACTGACTCTAATGCGTAAGCAATGAGTAATATGAGTAATAATGGCACCCTGTAACCAGTTGCTTGTCTCTCAGCCAAGAGTGTAGCTCATCCCATCCTTCCAGAAACACTTTTTCTTAGCTCCTTCTGGCTTTCCTCTCACCCTGCTGGTACCCTTTGCTGGCTTTGCTTAACACTGTTAACAGGCCACCTTTCCTTCTCCAAACACATTCCTCCCTCAAGCTGTAGACCACACCAGCTCTGTGGCTTCCAGATCTATAGGCAGCTCTGACTTCTATCTGCCTGAGATCTGAAGGTCCAGCACCCTCATCATTAAAAACACAATGAAAATTTACTACATCTACAACAGTGTCCATTCAGCTCCATCCCCAAACCTTCTTCAGGCTTGTTATTATTCTTGATAAGAGCAAGAGTGAGTATATACAAAGGTATAAATAAGATAGTTCACACCTCTGATTAAAACTCTTTATAGCCTTCCATTATAGTTCAAAATCAATTCCAATTCATTTCTCAGCCCAGTGTCAAGGCTCTGGCCTGTCTCTTCCATCTCATTTTCGAGCCCTCACAATCTTCACTCACTGTGGGGCTGGTGATCTTTTTCTGTTTGCCACTCTCTTCCCACGGCAGTCACACAGCTGCCTCCTCACCTCAGCACAATTATCTTCTTGGACGCCAATACCACGTCCCTGATAACCAAGTCTACTTCATTTGGCTACTTCATACCAAGTCTAATTTTCTTCAAATACTTATTTTTCTTACTTGAAAGTGTATGTGTTTTACAAGTTTATTATTTGTTTGCCAACAGTAGAGCATAAATACCACAAAAGTGAGGACTCTGTCTTGTCTACCCCCACATAGGAGACATTGAAAATCTATCTGCTAAATTAACAAACTGGTCAATAACTCATAATCTCAGATAATTACTAAAATACTGACCTGAACATCCCAATTGGTTACTAAGTCAATGCTCATTTTTAAATATTGCAGGATTTTGAAATTTTTTCTAGATATTCCAAGTTCACTCTTTGAAAACAGTAGACAGGAAGAGTGACAGATGCCAAAGACAATACCTGACTTGTGAAGTCTGCCAGCTCCACACTGTCTTCTGTTATGAAATGAAAAAGGCCAAATTCTGGGACCACCTTCTCAGAATTTTTTTCTCTTAAAAATTAAAAAAAAAAAAGAAAAAAAAAAAAAGCCAGTGGCATCTTTACAAGGTTCTACTGTATTCCAGAAACTAGAGTCGCCTCTTCTCAGATAGAACACTTTCTTTGCGATGTGTCTGGCAGGACTCTAGGCTGGCCTGAATGTTATGCTCCAGCTCAGGGCCTGTGTTTTCTGTTTTCCAAAAAGCTTAATGTCCACAAAGTAATTTCTGGCAGCAGAACACCAACCTATTCACCCACTCCAACCAATTTAATTACTCACAAGAGAGAAAGGTTATGTCCCTTTTAGCTTACATATTCCTATTCTAGCTTTGAAATAAGTCCTCCCTATACTTCCATGCATCTAAAGATCCACTGAAGAGGAAGATGTATCTGAAGATATTTGCATATTATGTAAAGACATTTCAAAAAATTTGAGGAAAAATTTAAAGCTTGAAACACCAATCAAGAACCACAAATTTGGTAAAACAAAACTCACAAGTAACTGCTAAAGCCCAAATAGTAAAAGTAGTAAAAGGGTTATTTGATAGCCCGTATATTTTGAGTTTTTCTACCCTTTCTAGTGTTTTCTATCAGTGAACATTATTTCTCTCTAAAATAATCCTAGCTAGACAATGAATAAAGAGAATATTAGTATGACAGGGCATTACATGGAAGGTCCATGACACAAGCAGAGAGAGGCTATCTACAGAGGCTGAGCATGGCAGTCCTTTCTGATAGGTGGTTATGTAAGCCTAAAAATGGCCTTCCTAGGATGTCAGCTATGTCAGGGCCTATTCTGTTCTAAAGTACCTGTAAGAATCATTTATAAGGCATAGTTTAATCCTCACAGTAAATGTGTTAACTATAAAAGCGGATTGATTAAGCTTGTGATATAGATATATTAATTTTAATTTTTCTTGGAATACTACCAATTCTTTAAAACAGTTTTAAAAAAAAAAAATCCCACCATGGGTAATAAAAATTCTAATTCACACTGAAAGTTCAAGGTAATTCCATGGTCTCCTAGGCCTTGGTACCACAATACTACAGTGGTCCTTTCAAAGCAAAAAAACAACAAAACAAAGAAAACAACACACAACAACAAACAACAGTTTGATAGTGCATCCAGAGTCAGCTACTCCTCTGATTCCAACTCAAGTCTGACAGAGAGCCACATACTCAGAAGCTCTACACCCTGTTCATTTGTTCTAATCCTTAAGACAGGAGTAGAAGACACCTCTGGATGAAGGTCAAGGCTTCAGTGACAGGCACAAGTGCAATTTTTCAAAAGGCAACTTTTTAAAGGGGGGAAGTAGTAAAAGTATACCTAAAATTAAAATCCATATTATCGTGCATTTATTTGTTAAGTATCTAAGAGATGGTTCAGTGGTCAAGAGCACTTGGCTCTCCCTGAGGCCCTGGGTTCAGTTCCCAGCACCCAAACAGTGGCTTACAACACAACTTGTAACTCTAGTACTAACGGTGTCCAATTTACCTACATAATTTAAAATAAATCTTTTGTTTGTTTGTTTTATTGTTTTTGAAACAGGCTTTCTGTGTTGGCTTGGCTGTCCTGGACTTGCTTTGTAGACTAGACTGGCCTCAAACTCACAGAGATCCACCTGTTTCTGCCTCCCCAGGTGCTGGGATTACAAGCATGCGCCACTGTGCTCAGCTGTACACCACCTTTTTAACAGTGAAATAAAACTAAAAGAATCTAAGGCAAAACTTAATTACAATTCAAACTACAGAAGTCAAATACCTTAATCTAATATAGTTACAAAAAATATAAAATCAATTTCTCATGACAGAAAACAAAGCCAAAGACCAATTGAAGAATGCATCTTTAACTAAGAGCCAAATTCTTCACTATATAAAGAGCTCTGAAAAATAATAGGAAAAAACTAATAGAATAACGACAAACAAGCACTTTGCAGAAAACAAATGCAAATATATGCTCAGCTTTATTCATGTGAGAAACGCAACTACACTTACTCTGAGAAGATTTTACACTTTTTGAAAACACACAGAATACATGTGGCCATGAAGAGCATATGCAAAATGGCAGTATTAATTACATTTCCAATTTTATCTATCCTTGACCCAGCCAGGTAACTTCTGAGACACACATGCAACAAAAGCACAAAGTAAGACATGTTTCTGGTATTCTGTTGCAGTTCTGTCTGTATCATCAAACAACTACTGGGGCCTAGTTAAGTAACTAATTAAGTTAGTACATTGTCTAATAGTGTAATAGAGACACACTGTGGAATTCTGGGGCAGGGGAAAATAAAAGTAAGGGGAAACTTCAACTATAAGAACACTAGAAAAGAATCACACACACACACAAACAAAATAATGATGGTTACTTAATGGGTTGGGGTAAGCAATAAGAAAAGCAGAAGTTTATTCTTACATTATTTAAAGATGATCTGGGAAGGAGAAACTCCTAGGGCTCAATCTCTAGCTGAGGAGCTGTGATCAGGTAATGGATGCTATGGGCAGGTGGTGGATGCTAGGGGAGATGAAGTCACTTATCTTTGGAGGTGGCTTCTGGCAGGTTGTCCATACCCCAGAAGGTAACCCTACACCCACATACACACAGATAACACTAATTGGACTCTGGGTTATTAAAAAACAAACAAAAGAAGAAAAACAAGGAAGACATGAAGTTGGGAGGGAACAGTGAGGAATATGGCAGATAATGGGGAGATGGATACGATCAAGATGTATTACAGGCATCAATGAAACTGTCAAAGAATATGGCATTAAAGGTATCACTCTATGAACAAAATACTCTAATATTGGGAGATACATACTTCCTGAATCTCAAAGATTGAAGAAAGCCATCTAATCACATTCTAAGCACCATTCCTCTGCACTGATACTTCTGAGACAAGCTCCTGGGGAGGGAGGTAAATGGCCAGTAGACTCCTCAGTGCCTCTTTACCACTACCTTATGATGGCAGATGGCACTACATCTGACAAAGAACAACAAACAGCAGCAACCACCAAACTCCCTTTCATTTTTAACGTGAAACAGAATAAGCAACCCTGGGAAAGGCTGTTTTGTTGTTGTTGTTTTGGTTTGGTTGTCTGGGTTTGTTTTTTTTTGGAGGGGGGGTTGTTTGTTTTTCTGAAATTCAGAAATTTTTAGAGGAATGTGTTAAAAGGACCCTGCTGTTTGAGGTTGTAGATCTCCCAGTCCAGATAGCCATTCTGAGCTTGGTGGAGGATATCCCTCTCCCCAGCAGGGCCTTCTACTCTCTGCCTGACCTTATCTGGAGAGTGTCATTAGGCATAGATGCCCTTAACAACATCTGATATATGGCCTTTGACACAGTTCCCTGATAGCTCTCCCTTCCCTGTGTCAATAAAATAATTAGGCACTGCATTCCTGTTCCTATGATAGTGCTGTTTAACGCAAATCAAGCATCCTTGAAGTGCCTAGTTCTAACCACTTATATACATCCATCCTGAGAGCCTCCCTAACCTTAACCCTTTGTTCTCCTCGATTAAATTTGAACTATCTCTCTGAAGTGGTTCCTTCATGCTATCTCTCTGAAGTGGTTTCTTCATGCTCGAGGCTTCCTGAGCTCTGCATCTCACCTTCTCCAACTCCTGCCTTTGTGGGCTGGTGGCCAACAGCCCCTCAAGGAAGAGGAAAAAAAAAACCACATACTGTTTACCCCTGTCTTTTTCACAAGTTTCCCTACCACTAAGTATTCAGATACCAGAAGACAGGTGAGACAGCTAAACATAAAATATATAAAAACATAAATTGGTGGCCTGCAGGGGCACAAAAGACCAGCTCTTCATGCAAGAGAAATCTGGGCAGCTTCTGGGCCACCTGAAGCCCAGACATACATCTCAGACCCTCATTCTGTTCTGAAGGGCTTGGAGGGCACAAGCCTGCTCTCATGTTTACAGGGCTTAGGGTTGGGGGTGTGAAATGGCATTAAAGTCACATTCAAGTGACCAGCTTCAGGAAGCCTTCTGCTACCAAACCCCTCAGACTATTCAGATGGCAGCACATATATCACACTATATCCTTTATCCAGTTCTAGCTTTGAGAAGTTCCTGGTACTAACAGAACAAAGTCCTACTCCTGGGCCTGCCTGTCCTGACCCCAATGCCACAAGAAGCCCTGTTAGGGTCTCCCAAGCTCTCATCAGGCCTGGCTTCATCTCAGACCCCTGCTTAGGACGGGGGACGTGGCTAGGGGTGCTCCTTTTCCCATCCCCTGTTGTTACATTATCTCTACAATAAAATACAATTTTCTCTATGCAATATATGTGTGTGTGTGTGTGTGTGTGTGTGTGTGTGTATCCTGTTAGGTGATTTTATAAACACATATATATATCAATGGGCAGCACTTAATAAAAACAATAAAAATGTCATTAGAACATTTTAGCCAAAGAAAAAAGTGCTTCTGGCTTATTCTGTAATTGACTTAAGCATAATTATATAGCACTCCACTAGAAATGAAAACCTTTAAATATTTTTCAACTTTACTTCAAAGCTTATAAATTAGATCTTGGCATGAGAATAAGATGTAACGTTACTAGTGTGTCCTGGAACAACTTCGTGACTTTTATAGTAATTCAATTATTGAAAGAAAGAAAGAAGCATGCAAACAAACAAACAAACTATACTTTCCAAGATTTCTCTGGGGTATGGCCATAATATAAAATTGCAAAAATTTTAGAAAAATAAACTTATATACAAAAAGAAAGGGAATTTTCTAGACATTATAAAGAGATACCCTTTTTAAAGAACATTAGATTTAGAGAAAACATGAAAGACAGTTTATAGTGATAAAAATGCATAGTAACTGATTATAGTGTTTCAATAATATTTTTTGTTGTGCTCAGCATTAATGTGAAAAACTCCAAGGTGGAAGGGCCTTGTCCCATCTACTATTCATTCTTCAAAATGCATACAAAAATGAGCAGCTTATATCAGCTCTGCACTGAGCTGAAAATCTCTACAGACAAAGCCCCAGCTCTCAGACAATGACTTCTCTGTCCAAGATGCCTGGCTTCGCTGGCCAGGCTAGAAGCCTAGGGAAATGGGAAATTGTCACTAAAGAAAAAGGCAACTTGCCTGGTAAAACCATTTTGTATGAGTTCTCTTTGAAGCTTCTGATCTTGAGCAGCATATTCAGAAAGTTCAGATTCCACAGTTGGGGGCAGAATGTTTGGAATAAACTTAGAAAACAACGTTGGAGCCATCTGAACCCATTCTGTGAAGGAAAACAAATGATTCATCAAGAAAATAATAACAAAACAAGCACATTTCCTATTTAAACAACAAAAATATGTATTAAACCAAATAAAACCTAGTGCAACCCTATTTTGTTGAACATACAAAATGTATTTTTTTCTTTCTAAAAGTATAAAGAAAATGGACATTTTCACAGTATTGGTTCAACAAAAATTGAATGAAAATCTGTAACTTTCATGTAAATATTGTAAAAAAGAATTCCAAAGGTAGGAAAACACAAATGAGATTTCTGGGCAAATCCAAGTGAAAGAGATGTGGAAAGAAGCAGCCTGATGGCAATCAGAGGTCTGTGAGCCACTAATTCAAACAACAGAGCAGCCCCAGAAAACACTTCAGAGGAAGTGGTTAAGTATATAGCTCAGGAGGAAGCAACCCAAATGGGGCAGAGAGGTGGAGAACTAGTTGGTGCTTAGGAAATAAAAATCTTTTTTGATCCCTGTTAAATCACAATTTCATGTGGGAAGAGAAGGCAAACAGTAAAAGAAAAATTGCATTAAGAAAAAGACCAAAAGAATAATCTATAGAAAATACAAAGGCAAAGAGAGACCAAAGGAATATATTTCCACCAAATATGACAAAAATGTATATTGGAGTGTGTATACAAATCAGGTTCAGATGAGTAAAGGACAGAAATGGACTATTTGAAGAAGAAAAAAAACACACATATACAGAATTAGGTAGGCTTGTTAATATTAAATTAATCATTAAAGGTAAAACACACATGCACACTGGTGGACCCACCCAGGGATGGCGCTGCTACCTGGCCTTCCTGACTCGGTCTTCCATGACCTCTCTGCTCAGCCTTTTCCATGTGTTTCAGGTAAGGTTTTCAAGACCCCTTTGTAAACACTGTGGCTGTTCATACTGAAAAACCACTAATATGCCAATGCTTTGGAAAGCCAGTATGCTCATTTGAAAGCTGCAATCTGGCCACATTTTTGATGCTGTGTAGTAGCGGGCCAATGGCAAGTAAAATGTAGGAAAAAAATAAAACAATGTCCAAATAAAGAGCTAAATTAGAGAAAACACTCAAGTGCTGGGAGTGATGCAGGCCAGTCTATACCTCCCTTGCACAGTGCCATGGCAAATAACCTCAGTGGTATGCCCTTTCTGGCGTGTGGTTTTAGAATGAAAGAGTCATTGGAGTGTTCTGGTAATGACTAGCCAATCAGTCTAAGGTGCCAGAAGGCAAATCCTTCCACCAGTTGGTATAACTTCAAGTAGTCATTAAAATAAAGATAAAGCAACAAAAAGTGTGCATATTAGATGAAAAGAAGCAGGTAAGAATGCTGAAGCTGTTTCTAAAAACTGATGCAAACTTAGCATCAATGCTAAGTCCTCCAAACTGCCAGTGGGTGGGGGCAGGAATCTAAGGCTGAAAACCTCTCAAGGTACCTCAAATGTGTCATCTAAAGACTAACATTATTGAGGACACCTGTGACATAAGACAGTTCGATGTTTAAAATTCAGCTTTTGAAATATTCCAACCTTAATCTGTCAGGTGGCTAGAATTTTATTAGACCAGGAAATAATGGGTACTGGCAAGACATGGAAATGTCAAAATATGTTTAATAATGCCTCTGAAAACGCCTAGGACAACAAAAGGTTATTCTGTGATAAAGTTCACCTTTTGAAAAGGACAATTCTCAAATACAAAATTCCCCTCACAAGAAGTATAAACCCTATTACAAGAGCCCAACCTGGATAAAATAGAATTTAGATAACAGGCAGCTACATGTCTTCCTACCCACAGTGATAATGGCTTCATTCTGCAATCCTGCTGCGTGTGTAAAAGGCCATGGCCTACTTAGGAGGCAGGATTTGTCAGACTGCACTGAGAAGACTTCCAACATAAAAGAGAGACATCATTCATAACATAGTATACAAAAAATATTCATGGGTATTTTAATAACACTATAATTCAAATATCAGAAAAAAATAGAAGAAAAATATCAGCCTACTAAAATATGTAATATTTTTTAATTTTATACAACCAATCATTTTATACAAATGACTTGTTAAAAATGACAAAGAGCAGAGTTTAAGACCAAAGCCAAAGTTACATAAACATGAACACTCTACAGTCACTAGTCACTTTATAGCGCCCTGAGAAAGAATATTTCTTGAATCTGCTTCCTTGATTCCAGTTATACTTGGTTCTTATTTTAGCAAGCCAAATTTTGAAGTGTCTTTTAAAATAATCAGCCATGAATTATTTTAATAATTATTAAAATAATCATTAAATTCAAGTGGTGAATAACTACAGTTAAAAATGACTATTTGTATCAGGCTAAGCTCTTCATTTACATTTTATTTCCAAAGTTCACAAAACAATAATTTCTGTCAAGAAAAAAAAAAACATCCTCTGTGTTTACTGTTTATGTATCTTCCTCAAATTGTCATGACTGTAACTTTATCAACTGTTCTAGAGCTATTGCAGGTGCAAACTGAACTAGAAGATGTGATCTGAGTGTGCATTCCTATGCATATTTACAATATGAAATGAAGGAGAAACTCTGTAACAGCAACGACAAAACTAAGACCAAACACAAGATTCCTTTTTCTTGCTTTGTTTTATAACAGTCTAACTTTCAGGTTGGCCTTAGATTCACTACACTCTTGCCTCAGTGTCACAAGTGTGACACTTGCAAAGGTCACCACCATACCCAGTAAATGTATCCAACAAATTATTTTGTGGCTCTCTCAAGGTGCTACACAAACCAGAATAGCTGTTTTACAGAGTAAGTTCCAAGTGAACCCTGAACCAGGATTTCTCACTGATTCCAGTTCCCCGATTCTTGCTACTGTAAACCCAAATGTCATTTGACCTCATGAAGCACATAAAGACCACTGCCCTCTTGGATAAGGCTGTAATAAATAGAAACACAGGCCCAATCCCAACAGAAATGACAGGTGTTTACCTGGTCTGAGAGTGTACAGGCCTTTCACAATATTTGCCATAGTTGAAGGTGTGACCTGAAATGGTGTTGACTGGGCTTCTAAAAGTAAAGCTGGAATAAGAAGAAAAAAACAGGTAAAAAAAAAAAAAAAAAAAAAAAGAAAAAAGAAAAAAGAAAAAAGAAAGAAAAAGAAAAAAAGTAAAGAAAGGAAAAAGGAAACAAACACAAAGGAAAAAGAATAAAAGAAAAAGAAAAAAGCATGTAACACTTGCTAACAGTAAGTTTCTCTATTAGTATTTCTAAGGCTGAATGGGTAAACACCACAAGAAAGGAGCAGCACAAGACAGAGCAAGAGCTTATACACACACAAGATTACAAAAGCCTTCAGCACAGCACGCAATAAAACAGGCATCTTGCCCTGGTCTGCTGCAGCGCCAATAAGCAAAGCAGAAGAGAAGTGTCTGAGAGAAGGAAAGCCTCTTCTAAAGGCAACACTGGGGACACTCACTAGGTAGCTCAACGTGCCTGCCAATGACACAGGACCCTTTCTCAATCACCCTCATCTAAAAAGTTTGGATCAGAAGTCATTTTGGATTTTATTGGCTGAGCATCCCTAATGAAACAAATTTGAAGTACTCCAATTTCTGTCACACTCAAAAATCTACAGATCACAGCTGGGAATGACGGCATATACCTTTAACCCTGCCCCTCAGGAGGCAGAGGCAGGCAGACCTGCGTTAGAGGCTAGCCAGAACTACATACTGGATCCCCTTCCCCTCAAAACAAAATAAATTACAGATTTCAGAGCATTTTGGATTTGTATACTAGGGATACTCAAAACCAACAATTTTATTAACTATATCAAAGCCTACTTTCCCAAATGCTCTATCTTCTTGGGGGGGGGGGGGGAGAGGAACCTTCCTATGAAAAAGGCTAGAGAAGATGACAAATCACCTTTTCAACTTTAGCAACTTTGGTTACAACGAAATTGACCTTGGCTTTTGACTGAACAAAGTATTACCTACTACATCCCCCCCGTCCCTTTAAAACAAGTAATACTTCATAACACTTTTAGATTATCTCAGTAACAAATACTAATTCCACTGTTTATGGAACAGAGCAAATGCTACTGCCCTAAAACAGTTCATTTTTAACTTGTCTCCCAAAGATTAGAAAAACAAAACCACCCACTATCCAAATCAAAAAATCAGAAACAGGGAAGGGAGGGAAAGAAATGAAGAAAACTAAACGGTGAGTTTATATAAGCCAGGTCTGTAGTTCACTATTTTCCTTTAATTTCCTTTATTTTCCTTTTTTTTTTTTAATGGAAATACCTTCTTACTTCAATGATTAGGTGACTTCAGACATAGGTTATAACTTCCAATGGGAAGTCGTTACTAATAAAGATCACTGTCAATTCTGAGTGACAAATTTTAAGGATAATAAATGTAAACTGTCATAAGTCGTGATGCTTTAAAATTTTAAAAACTGAAATTCTAAATGTTACATTCTGAAAAATCTTAGCATGTACTCCAAATATAAGTGCTCTTTTTACCAATCCTTGTTCCTAGTTTTTGACCATACCTGAGGACTTCATGCTCAACCACACACTTAAATTATGGCTAAATACAAACCCTACCCATAATTTCTATGTCAACCAGACAGCTATAAAGAAATAGCAAACTTTAAAGACATACGTGACTTATGAAATGTGTATAAATAATTTGGAATGAAGCCAGGTGTGGTGGCACACACCTGTAATCCCAGCACTTGGGGAAGCAGAGGCAGGTGGATCTCTGTAAGTTTGAGGCCAGCCTGGTCTACAAAGCAAGTCCAGGACAGCCAAAGCTACACAGAGAAATCATGTCTGAAAAAAACAAAAATAAAAACAAACAAACAAACAAAAAAAAACCAAAAAATATTGGGATGAAGTGAATGTAACTAATTATATTCTTAAGTATTACCTGATGCTGGGGTACAGTCAGGTTTGGCTGTGCTCACCTACCATGTGCGAAGTCCTGGGTTTGATCCCCAGCACCACATAAACCAGGGACTTGAAGCACAAGGATCAGAAGTTCAAGGTCATCTTTAAGAGTTTCAGGCTAGCCTGGACTACAAGAGACTCTATCTCAATAAAGCAAAACATAACCACCAACTAGTGAAAAGAAGAATTATTAAGAGCCTGATAAGATATTTTAATAATTTGCTAACATCCTTTCTTCTCTATCTTAGCTCTTTGGGGAAAGTATTTAGAAGATTTTCCTGCTTTTTTTTTTCACCTAAGAAACTGGGACTTGCTGAGGATGCAGAGGCAGGGGTGGGAGATGGGGTATTCACTACACCCAGCAAGGGCTGCCCTGTGTTTGCAAACTAGATGAGCAGTACCACCAATACACACACTTGCACACACCTGTGCATGCCTGCACACACACCTATCTAAAGCACAGGCTAGCTGATGGCAAGAAGAGACTGGAGGACTTGCATTCCCTGTGACCCGTATACTCACTCCTCCCTCAAACATGCTACCACAGAGACACTGGTCTTAACATGGACTGATACTAGTAAAGTGCTGTTCTTAGTAACCAGTTTCTTCTGAAAGGCATGTATTAAAGAACAGGCCCTTCAATAACCCTGTTACTCAGAAATGTACATCAGTCACGGTGTGAGCAGAGCTCTAGTTCTAATCTCTCCTTTATAAGGTTAAAGCCTTAAGTACCTTGGAGGGTCCTGAGCTCCTCTGTTCCAAATGTTCCTTGGTGCTACGATCTTGCATAGGGTTTTCTTTTTTAAACTTTTCATTACATTTATTTACAGTGTGTGTGTCTGTGTGGTATACACGTACATGAATGCCACAGTGCATGTGTGGAGGTCAGAAGACAACTGGTAAGAGCCATTTCTTTACTTTTACTCTGCTGAGTCCAAAGACTAAAAGGGTTAGACTTGGCAGAAAGCAACCTGACCTATTGAGCCATCTTACCGTCTTCATTGTCCAGGAGATTCTTTTACTAAGTTGTTCTGAAAATGTAAACTAAACTACATGAACTCAAAAAGTGTCAAACTAGTACTAAAATGTACACTCCTAAGAAAATTTAAGTACAATTATTTGAAAGTCTCTGCAAAGTAAACTCTATCTTTAATTGCAAAAGTCAACACATTACACTTTCTCTGGAAATGCCCAACCTGACTGCTACATATTTATTGTCACATCTGACAGTACAGCACCATGCAAGTACTTCAATTAATGTAAACTCCTAGAGCTCTGCTTTCAGCTTAACTCATGATGAAAACTAATTTCTATGGAAAACAATTTTATTAGCAGTCAAAACCATAAGTTAGTTCATTTCTCTAAGGGCACATGATCATACACACAGCACTGATAGAAAAGTAGCCTCACCTACAATGATGACACTCACTGTCATATTCACAAAACATTAGTTCATGAACATTTGAGGACCAATTTGTTTTTAGCACAAAGAATGTCATTTTGCCTTGCCTTACTAAGTTTAAGATATGGACTCTACACTAGTTTAACACATCCCATTGAGAGATAGGAGGGTCCCTGATCCCCCAAGGGCCTAGACTCTAACTGCTCACCAAATAGAATGTAAAAAAAAAATTCTGAGCCTAGAACTTTAGACAGTTTCCAAGTTTCTACTTTCTGAATCTAAGAACATTCACTGAGAAAACTGAAAATCATACCTGAGAAACTAAAAATCACACTAACTTCAAGTTATGTAAGGCAGCAATGGGAAGCCTTAGCTGGGTCACATCAGCCACTGTGGAGCTGAGAAGATAAACTGCCTTACCAAGTCCTTTCCAGATTACACAGCTAACTAAAAGATGTTGCTGGCTGAAGCCACTATGCTTCCAAATAGGAATAGTAGCAAGTCAAAATCTGTTAAAAGCCAAAAAAAGAAAACTAATGCTCAGACTTTTAGAAAATTACAGAAACTGAGAATACTTACTTGTTCTGTTACTGTAGCCAAGACACCAACCTTGAATCATCATTTTGACCTTATCCCTGCCTCAATTGTTATGGTAATGACAACCTATCCTATAGTGCCATGAAGTTTAATACTTTAAATACTTGTAAAGTATCTAAAACATGTAAACCATGTGTGTATACCTGTTCAAAAATTCTTTTGATGACCACCTATGCAGCTGTTAAAACACTTATAGAGCTTCCTCTCATGGGACCCAAACGACTGTGACCAACAGTCACATTCTCTGTCTTCCACCATAAGTACAATACCTAGTTCAACACAATATCTAGTAAGTTTAGCTTTATCCAATTTATAAAAATTTAAGGGCTTTTTCCATTTGCTGGGAAAAAGGATGTCTGTCTTTAAGTATCAATTTCATGAAATCCCACACTAGAAGTACTCTCACCCAATCTAAGTACAATGTTCTCTTCAATATTCTTTCCACATGTCCAACAAAACTGACTTCCAAATTAGCAAGTATAAAAACATGTTTAGAAAAGAAATACATAATCTATCAGATGGAGCATTTCGCTATGACATTTTAGCAAAGAAGAAAGCATGCTTTAAGAAGTTACAAGCACTGTCAGTATTCAGGTCTATGACCAACGGCTCGAAGCCGGTGCTATAGCACACCTCTCCAACCCCAGCACTTGGGAGGCTTAGGCAGGAGGATTGTTTAAAGTGTTTAAAGTTCCACGCCAGCTTGGGTTATAGAGAAAGACCCTCTCTCAAAACCAAAACAAGTGGAATATCTCAGGGTTAATGTACAAAAAAATCTTATAATTATCCGACCAGTCTTTTTGTTGTTGTTGTTTTTTGAGACAGGGTTTCTTTTTGTAGCCTTGGCTGCCCTGAACTCACAGTGATCCTCTGCCTCCCCGAGTGCTGGGATTACAGATGTGAGCCAGCTTGCCCGGCTTTGACCAGTCTTAAAAACAATGCATGATATAGATCCAAGCTTGTGAATCTCTTATTTTGGACTCTGGATTCTCTGAAGCACGATGACGTCACTCAAATCTACACTCTTGTGTGAAAACTGTGCCTTGAAAGAGTAAACTGACCCAGTATGTGAATCTTCTCTAACAAGAGCTGTGGTTAAGCTTTGAAACAATTACTTTATAAATGTCAGTAAAACTGTGTTGTGGCAACTAATTACAACTAAAAGACTGCAAGAAACTATAAACTACAATCCACATTAGTGTCAAATTATTTGCAAGATAAAAAAAAATGCCTTGCTAGATTGACCAAAACATGAGTTTTTGAAGGTGCTGAGTCATAAGTGATGGTTCGCCTGGACTTCACTCAGATTGGGTTGCTTCTTTTTAGATAAAGAGGAAACAATGCCACCTATTATGAGCCAGGGATGGGGAAAGACTGAGCTTGGCACCTGGACCTTACTTAGTTATCTATACAGCCATGGTACATGCTTTAAAAATGCAGTTTGCTAACATGGTAAATGGCAGCCACATGAGACTAACAGTGGAAACCAGAGCCTGTGTTGACCCTCTGTCACTGCTAATGCAGTTATGTATGGACCTCCTAATCATGCTCCTGCTCAGGGAAGAAAGGACAATATAGATCAGGCCAAGCACAAGACACCTGCCTAAGTGGCCTAGAACAGTGGGTGACTGTTCATCCAGTTTCAATCCCTAGCCATAGACTAAGGTAGGCTTCACAACTTCCTGCTCTCTGGTTCTAGAGATGTCAATATTAGTTTAGAAGACAATGTTCTCAGATGAAAGGAAAGAGTAAGAGTGAGCTGGAAAAAGGAAGGGAGAGGAGAAAATAAAAAGACGACCATGGCTAGTGCTGTCTCACCCCCATAAGAAGTAAAAGTATACTTACGCATTAGGCTGTAAATGTGCTTCTCTGCAACGTGTTCTGTAAACAGCTTTATAAGGTCATCTTTTAAGTCTCTGTTAAGCTTAGTTTCTATGTAAAACTTATTCTGAAAAAAAAAAGGAAAGTTTTTATATATCAATAGGGGAAAGTAATCACTCCCATGAATGGGAGAACTAAACACTGTTTTAGAGAATAATGTATAATTTTATCAATTAAAAAAATAGTAAAATAAAAAGAGCAGCAAACAGCAAACCCCAACCATTCCTAGTCACAGCTCTTTTGAAAGGCTGGACGATTCAAACATTAACTTCACAGTAATAAACAGTCCCCAACTGATGACAACACAAATATGGCCAATGTTCTGCTATTTGAAAAAAAAAAAATACACATATATGTACATATCACCCAGCTTAGTATTTATATCTATTTATGAGTTTGAGAAATTCTGTAGATAAAATTTAAGTCTTCCAAGGCAATTTTACCAATTTACATTTCTACTCTAAATTATAGGCCTGTTTCTCTACAGATTCATAAAAAATGAGTATTTCTAAGCACTTTTTTAAAAGAAAGTA
This sequence comes from Meriones unguiculatus, assembly GCF_030254825.1. Classification (NCBI taxonomy): domain Eukaryota; kingdom Metazoa; phylum Chordata; class Mammalia; order Rodentia; family Muridae; genus Meriones; species Meriones unguiculatus. The sequence continues at coordinate 74,485,324 of NC_083349.1, forward strand.
ATTTTAAGTTGTATTTAACAATGATGTTAGATTTATTTTCCTTTTTTATGCTATATATTTTCTATAAACAATCCAATTCATACCTTTGTCAAAAAATAGTTTTACTGACCTTTTTCTAAGTAATCCATGAAAACTAATTACCAAAGACAATGAATTTGTAGCTAGTGTTTTGCAAATTTTCCATAATCTTCCCCACCTACTTTTGTCTTTGGTATTTTGTCTTTGAACAAGGTGTTTGAATTTTAACATGATCTAATATTCTCCTTCCTGAGAGGATTAAAGGTCTTCTGTTAACAAGTATGTAAATAGGACCTGTGGGAATATTGGGGGGCGAGGGGCAGGCAACACAGAGGGAATAAAAGAGGGTTGGAGGAAAAAGTAAACAGAATGTACTATCTACATGCAGATAAACTGTTAAAGAACAAATTTAATAAACGATATCTGTGAGAAGGGGGAAGAAGAAATGTCTTCTTCACTTCCACTGATGGTGATGAGAGTTCCTACTCTTAACTCCAAACTCATAAAGACACCCATCTGTCATCTGACTCAGGAACGGAAATTATAAAATATAGTAAAAGAAAACAGAACACAGTTAACCCTGCATGGTTTGGGAAAAGGAGACAAAACTCTAACTTACCATATATATGAAAAGAGGCACGATGCTCTGTAATGCTCCCATATACTGTCCCAGAGCTATATTAAATCTTTCAATATAGAGGTCTGGAGGGCTGGCCTGTGAGAAAGAATATCAACATAAGCACTCTGGGAAACCAGGACAAAGTCCTTCTTCAAACCCCTGTAATGCAGACCAAGTTAGAAAGAATTAAGATGGGGTGGGAGGTACTTACACTCTAAACTCAGTTCAGGTTTTTTTGTTCCAAATTCCATTATATGACACTTCAATTATATTTAGTCACTTTTAAAAACTGTATAACTTTAACATATAAATAATTTACAAGTATGATTTTAATAAATCACCATTGAATTAGGGAGATACTTCCTACAATTATCAAACTATAGTAAGGACCTGGAATTGGGGAAAGGGAGTCAAGGAAGTAGAACAAACTCTAGATACTACCAGAAGGACTGAATTGATGCCCGGCAGTTAAGAATTCTTGCTGCTCTTGCAAAGGACCCAGGTTCAGTTCCCAGTACCCACATGGCAGCTTACAACCACCTGCACCTCCAGTTCTAGGGAATCCAACACCATCTTCTGGCTTCCACAAGCACTGTACACATGTGTTGCACAAGCATACAATGAAATAAAACACTTATACACATAAAATAAAATAAACCAATCTTTTTTTTAAAAGACACTGTTAGAATGGCTAATAAACTTTTATGTTAGCTCAACTGTAACTAGCTTCTCTAGCTAACCAACGATCAACATGGGAAGGAAGGACTCAAATGACTAACATATACCTGCAGGTCTAAACAGAAGTACAGCATAATGGATACCTAACTTCACTCCCTGCTACAAAATACTAAATCACAAAATCACTAAGGGAACCTCTCCAAATTTACTGTATGTTGACTTAACATGTCAGGTCTCAAAGTGTAGCTGTATCTGAAGTAAGGAAATAATTAAGATCCCATGAGGTCATAAGGGCATAGCCCTCATTCTGTAAGACTATGCCCTTAAAGAGGTAACAAAGGGCTTACTCCCAAGCCATTGCTATCAAAATGTAGCCCAGAGGGAAAGGCTTTGGTAAGAATGCTTCTATCTACAAGTCAGCAAGAGTCCTCACCACAAATCCCATGATCTAGAACCTTGATCTTGAAACTTCTCAGCTTCCGAACTTAAGTTAACCATTCTGTGGCACTGTTGTGGTACCATCAGTTAAAATATTTTACAAAAATATATCCATGTGCTATTTTATTTTTACTCTTTAAGTTAAAAAAGCCTAAATGAAACAGTAATTTAAAATATTAAAATATTAGCAAATGATAAGATACATACATGTGTTCAACTAATAACTCCTAGGCCAAGGTATTGGGAAAAGGGAATGCATAAAATAACAAAAACAAAACACATTCCACATAAGGTCTTTGTAAATTTATCACTTGACAGTCAAACCTTAAAGACAATGTCCTGCCTTCAAGTTCTGCCACACCAAGACTCCTAAGTAACAAGTCCAGAAACATAAAATGAGGGGGCTAGAGAAATGGCTCAGCGGTTAAGAGTGCTTGCTGCTCTTCCAGAGGACCTGAGTTTGGTTCCCAAAACCCCTTTTCAAGCAGCTTACAACCACTTGTAATTCCAGCACCAAGGACCCCAGCCCTCCTCTGGCCTCTTCAGTCACCCCACCCCCATACACACACAGAGATACTCATAAATACACATATAAATATATGTGTGTGTGTGTGAAATTATAGAAGCAGTGTCTTAAACTATTTGAGGAATGCTGAATATTCTAATATTCTAAAAGATCACCTCATAATGTTTTCACTTCTCCCTTAAAATATATGCTGGGAACTGTGTCTACTTCATCTTTCATTACAGAGTACTTACGGGTGTGGGTGTTCTCTTTCCATTTCTTTTCCTAGTCCTCCTACCTGCCTGTGAAATAAAGGTTGTCTCCATCATACATATGAGGTAAACTGCTCAGAAATATTTAACCATTTGAGTGTGGCAAACTAAAAAGCACTAAGACTCACTCAGATTCTGGTGACTGAATTATTCTAGACCTAAACTCTCTTTTGAGTACTCTGAAACCCCCACCATCACCTTTTCAAGTTCAGACCTCGCAATTTAGGGCACAGTCCAGTCCTACTTCTCTGCTTCCACAGCCTACATGAGCCCAACTAGCCAATCATAAGCATATCAGTGCTCTTTTGTCTGCCAAACATCTCTCTACCCACTACTCACCAGACTTGCTCTATTCCTTCAAGATTTGTCACTTTCTCAAAATATCTGAGTTCCACGGACCTTCAGTCAGGCAACCCACTTACTGCTCCCACTGAGTAATCTCTGCCACTAACTACAATCCCCTAAGGCAGTAACTGGGCCTTACCTGTTCCTCTCCAATCTGACCAGAATGCCTAGAATACAGGAGACAGAGAGATATATTTTTCAAGGACAGAGTCTTTTGAAATCTAAACTTTAAATCTAACCTAACACTGTTTAAATTTCTATTTTAGTATTAACAAGGCTCTATGGCATTAAGTGACTAATTCATTCCTTTGAATTTCAATTTCATACTAAGAAACAATACCCAAACTATAGTGTTTCTCTATGCCAAGAATCAGGGAAAACCTGGAACCACTTTGAAAAAGACACATACTATACATATCTCTATGAATAAGGGTAAACAGTAATCATGAGCCTAACACTTAGAAAAATCCATTAATATTTTTAAAAGCAATCTTTTTCAACCAGAGAACTTAGAGAAAATGCTTCAGCATTACAGGCAAGCCTAACTACCCTTAATAAATAGACCTGCATGCATCATTTTCCTCAAAGAAGCTTCAAAGAACCCAGGAAATGATATTCAGCATTCAAAGAAGTAAATTTTACATATATAGAAAAAAAAATCTGAAAAGCTGTTACATTAAAATACTTTTTTCTTTCTCAAGAAAGAACACTTCGTCTAAGAGTGAAAAACATGAACAGTGATCAAAAGCACATTTAACAGCAGAAAGAATAAATAAAATTGAACTCCTTCTTCCTTCATAAGGTGCCCAAGCCTCAAAGGTTAGGAGTATTAAAAATTACTTTTTGTGCTAAATCAAATGTCAGAACACTTAACTTTACCTCCACATTTCATACAGCACTTACTCAAAACCTGTGAAATAACAAGACTATAAATTATGACAGCCTGAGAAAAATAAACTCCATCCATTCTAGGAACATAGAAATAAATTATCATTCTGAAAATCCTAAAACTGTTCCTCTTTAAAACTTACATTTAGTACACTCTGGTCCCCATTGGGAAAAATGCTACCTAGTTGAGTTCCACTATTCCAAAATGATAGCATTTGGCTCAGACATTAATGGGGGAAAAAAAATCCCTCACTGCAAACAAGAAACAAGCTGCAGGAAAAAGTGACTATTATTCTAAACTTCCTCCAGTCTTCAGGGGAAGTTGTGCGAGTGCCTAGATGGAACCCAGAGATTCACCGAGTGACAGACAAAAGTGTTCTGCCACAGCCACACCCTCAATCCCCTCTTCACTTAGTTTAAAATTTTAGTCAGTTCAAATGGGCTTAGAATTTAACCTGTTCTTCTCTGAAACAACTGCCACTATCCTTCTGAAATGTTGCTTGTAGAAATATGAGTTTAACAGCTCTTTATACAAATGTGAAGTTATTCTAATACCAATCTGTACTTTCTCTAACAATCTATCTTGGAATAGGTTCTATTCTATTGCCTCTTACAAATTTGTCTCTGGAGATCTACACTATTTAAAATAAGAGAAGACGTGGCTGAAGAGATGGCTCAGCAGTTAAGAGCACTTTCTGCTCTTGTAGGGAACCCAGGTTCCATTTCTAGGACATGGCAGTTCACAGGCATCTGATGCTGTCCTTCTTGCCTCCACAGGTTCCTGCACCCACATGGCCCAAATAAACTCATGTGGATACACAAATACACATGAAAATAATAAATGATAACTCTTTAACCCTGAAGGCTCCAAAGAAGTCATTATTCCCATGTGGGTTATATCAAATATCTTTTTCTATCTTGAATTAATGAAGGTACAGTGAAGAGTACCTGTACTGAATCCCTTGAGCCTAGGAGTTTGACAACAGCCTGGGCAACAATAAGAATATGTAGCCTAAAAAAACAAATGAAACTGGGCTTTAACAGGGTGCTCTCTGGGGACACTCCACCTCTTAATCATTAAGGAGCCCAGACAGCAAGGTGGATTTAGTAAACATTATACTGCCACTCACCAAATCACATACAATTCTTAAAGCCAAATTATAGACATTTTAGGATGAGTGATTTTGTTCAGCAATGGTGTTTATAAAGACAGGCATACCAGTTTCCAACATGTAAAAACTCAAACTCAAGGCTGGAACAAATGGACACCTGCCATTTGCTGATTAAGGAAGTATGATAAGTTAAAGCCCAGAAATAAAATGTTCAGTGTCTACCAACAAGTACCCTTGGGGTATTCCCCAAGTAGGAAATGAAAATCACTGCGACTGAAACCCAGCAGGAAATACTCATTTGTGCAAATTTAGAGATGTGCAGGGGCAGACCACACTAGGCACCATGAGCTTCACAGGTTCTGTACACTAGAGGGAATGGGCTTCACAGACAAGAGTCCAGAGAACAAATCCCTCCGTTTTCAAGACATAAAGCCAAGGGATGTGAATTACATGCTGTGTCAAGAGAAAGAACAGATGAAGCAGAATATTTGTGCAGCAAATAAGGGGAAAGAAGCCATGTTGAAGGAAGCTAAGAGTTCACCAAAGAGATTCAGAGAGTTTTCAGTAGAACAAAACTAAGAAAAAGCTAAACTCTAAGATATTCCAGGCATCAGGTAGCAAAGGACAAGGACTAGAAGAACTTCAGCTTTGTGAAACACAAAGTCCCAGAGTAAAGGCAGCTCATCACATGCAAAGCCTGTTCAAACTACCAATACACTTTGTTTTTTTCTCATCACTAACATCTTCAGAAGTCCACCAGCACACATTTCTTACATACTTCCTGCTATCAAGGATCTGAGCTGCTGTTCTGCAGCAGGAGTTTATTTACTCCTGCTGCAGCCAAATCACTGTCACTGTACTGTGCACTACTGTGAAGAGCAAAGGCTCAGTGCTCCTGAAACCATACAGCTGCTTCACATCACAAAAGCTGAAAGCATCTTACTCCAGGATGGACTTTCTTTGCTATACAATAAACAGAAGAAAAAAAATGAAGGAAAATGTTTTACAATACTTATATTGTAAGAGAACTTTTTGATAAAAAGGGTGTTTTTCATAAAATTATCCAATTGGCAGCATAATAACTCTTTATGCTTCAAAGTGGAAATTGGTATATTGCTATGATAAAGCAAATTAAAAGTTAAAATATATTTTTGAAGGAAGGTCTATTACATTATATTCAAAGGATACAGCATACATTTAAAATTCTGCTTTCAGGGAGAGGATAAAGTTGAATAATTTTTATTAAAATTTTTCTTAGAAATTAAACTATGAACATCTAATCTGAATATTAAATGTATAAAAAGCTGATAATTCATATTTCAAGTGATATAAGCATTTAGTGCCTTAGTAGTACCAAAACATTTTAATGCTTCTAACTTGAATGGTCTGAGGAATGTAATTTTCTTTCCTTGCACTTGAATGTTCTAGAACCTTTTTTTTTTTTTAAGATTTATTTATTTTATGTATATGAATGCTCTGTTTTCACACACACCAGAAGAGGAAATCAGATTCCATTGCAGATGGTCATGAGCCACCATGTGGTTGCTGGGAATTGAACTCAGGACCTCTGGAAGAGCAGTCAGTGCCCTTACCCGCTGAGCCATCTCTCCAGCCCCCTTGAATGTTCTATATTCTAAATAAAATTGAGACTTTTGGCAATTTACATATTTAAAGACATTAATTTTTCTAACATGACAATAACAAAGTCATTACATCTGAACATAGTTTTATGAAAAATAATCTTCCAAAAAATCCAACTTTAAGTAACTGGTAATTATTTTGACATTTTAACAAATCTCTTAATAGCTGGACTCTTGCATCTGCTTCAATATTCAGCCAATTATTATGTGTTTTGAAGTAAAGGAAGAAAATTTAACCTCAGAAATTTGCACATGGGGGTGGGGAGAAGGTACATGCCTTTTCATGCCACAACAAATATTCTTTCTCAGAAGCTTGACAAATGGTAGTTTCTTGGAAATCTGCTGCAATGTAAATTCAAACCCCTGTAACATTTAATGGGTGCATTAAAGTGAACATGGTGTTCTATAGGGAAGGATAGTTTTCTCAACACTCAGACTGCTGTCTGGTGTGCAGATAAGCATTCAAATGTATGAGCATATAGAGGCCATTCTTATTCAAACCACCACAGCTACTTTGGAGATAAAGATGTGGAAAGCAGCATTCCTTGCAGTCCCCTTCTTGTGGATATAAACCTTGTTCATAAACCTGTCTTCTATCTTTTAGACTATTAGTATGGGGTCTGAATAAGTAGATAGTACATTCAGACATTGTACAAGTATAGAAGTTCCTAAAGTACATACCTTTCAATGCAGAATATTTTAGTACCCCAAAGTCACAATTCAATAAAATGAGTAATTTTTGCATTTCTTAGATGTTCTTCTAGCAGACTGGATCATGTGATACAGACCAGGCTGTCCTGAAGCATGTACTGATCCTCCTGCCTCTGGCACCCCAGGGATAGGATTATAACATCAATCACACCCTAGCATATAAGACATTGAAACTGATTGTTTTGTTTAATTCAAACACATAGAAGTGAAGAAGGCTCCAGCAATTTGAACCACTACTACTTGGATCATCACTGTATAGACCAACAAAACTATAGGAAAAATAATACAAAGTAAAATTCATTTAGCAGAACCCATGAACAAGTTTTAGGACCCCCAGAAGTACTCAAAGGCTACATTAAGAGTTTCTATTTTTGTAAATACAATTTGGGAACGGGTTTATTTCACTTACACTTCTAGCTAACAGTCCATCACTGAGGAAAGTCAGGACAGGAACTCAAATACAGCAGGAACCTGGAGGCAAAAGCTGACGCAGAGGCCATAGAGGGTGCTGGTTATTGGTTTGCTCATCATGACGTGCCCAGCCTGAATTCTTATAGAATTCAGGACCACCAGTCCAGGATGGGCACCATCCACAACAGACTTGGGCCGACCCCCAACCACTGATTAAAAAATGTCCTACAGGCAGATGTTATGGAGGAGTCATTTTCTCAGTTGAGGTTCCCTATTTTTGAACTCTAGCTTGTGTCAAGATGATATAAAACTAGCAAGCACAATAGGTGAACTGAATTCCAAAGACTGGCAAACTCCACAAAGGAAACAATGAACACACAAACCGCTTCTCCTTTAAATAATGGTAGCCGTGGATGCAAGTAAGACAACAAAGAAAGGTACAGTGAGTCATTATTGGCCACTGTAACCAACAACACAGAATTCCTCATAGCTTGCACTCTGCAATCCACACCTGTTCTGCATTCCCTTTCTAAGAGCTTCCCCTGGAGTTCAGAGAGAGCATGAAAGCACTGACAGTTACCTGAGAATTCCTGTTTCCTGACGGTTAGCAAACATTACTTTAGTCCCAAGTATTATTTATTTTATGTCTATGGGTGTTTAGCCTGTGTGTATGTCTGTGTATCCACTATGCATGTGGATCCCCTGGAACTGGAATTACAGAAAACTGTGAACCACCATGTGAGAGCTACGAATCGAACCTGGGTCCTCTGAAAGCGCTGAAAGCACTCTGAACTGCTAAACCATTGTTCCAGTCCCTAAGTATTTATTTTTAAGAAAAGGTTTCCCCTATCTTTTGAAACAACTGCATAGCTATCTCAAAATAAACATTAAAAATAATACAATCTATGATACATGGAGCCTAGGTTCAGAAGGAGCAAAAATTCTTCTTGCAGAAGATCCAAACTTTGGTTCCCAGCACCCATCACAACTGTCAGTAACTCCAGCTCCAGGGAATCTGACATATCTGGCCTCTGAGGGTCCCAACACAATATGCACATAGTTCCACAGATATGCCACATATGCTCATAACTTTAAAAAAGTAATCTTAAAATAAGTAAGTTTAAAAATACAACTTGTAAATGTATTCTAAACATTCTAATAATAAGGAGATGCAGATAGTATCTACTTGTCTAAGTTCCAGGTTCAGGATCTGTCTCAACTGAAGCAAGCAAGCTTCAAAAATCTCAGCTCTATAGCAAGTGTGTGCTTTCTAGCAACTTAGAGAACATCACTTCCGAATCTCTCTGGGGACCTAAGATCATGCTAAGCCTATGATATAACAGGTTAAGGTGAAGTCTCCACCCTCAAATACTAATGGTGAACATTAAAATTACTGTCTGAATGAGCTGAGTGTCAGAGTATCTCACTGGCAAATTCTCCCCAAAGAACAACTTTGTAATGGCAAATGCTTCAGTAAAAAGCCTTCAGTAGAATTCACAAGTGAATGAATGGAGTTACTAACTGGTAATGATATTTATTTTGCTGGAGATCTAGGAAGACAGGGTACCAGACAATCTTCTTTTAAGGTGTGTGTGTGTGTTTGAGCATGTGTGTATGACAGTGTTTGAGATGTATGTAAATGAGAGTGTATGTGTATGTTGAGCATGTATGTTTGAAATGTGTGTCTGAACATGTGTGTTTGTGTGTGTTTGAATGTATGTGCATGTATGAGAGAGAGAGAGAGAGAGAGAGAGAGAGAGAGAGAATGTGTATTGCTTGTGACCACATGTGCATGGGTGCCCATGGAGTACAGAAGAGTGCATCAGAACCTCTTGGACTTATTGTGAGCTGCCCAATGTAGATGAGACCAAATTCCAGTCTTGCACAAGAGCTACAAGCATGCTTAACCACTACATTATTTCTCCAGCCTAATATCTTATTACCTAAACTCTTCAGTCCAGTAAGGAGAAAACAGTATACTGGGAGAAGTAAAAAGGTGCTTGTTTGTTTGTTTGTTTAAGACATACTTTCTACTTCAACAGATTTAAATTTTAAGCCTTTACCTTTTTTTTTTTTTTTGGTGAAGACATCAGTTAAGCAACCATTTGGTTTGTACTGCCACTCGCTGGGCAAAAAGCAAATAGCAATGCAATACCTGCCCAGGTCTTAACATCAAGAAATGGCTGGCCCTTTACTAGCAGTTTGTACAGACTGAATAAAATTAAGTAAGAGAGACTAGTTATGACTTAGTTTTGACTAATTTTATTATTGATTGGTTTGTCAATTATAGTGACTAGAAACCCAAGATATATTTAGCTTGAAAGATAAAATTACTAACTTTATTAAAATATTTTAATTAAAACAGCTAATAGGGACTGAGAAGATGGCTCAAGAGGTTAAGTGCAATAACTGCTCTTCCAGAGGACCTGTGTTCAATTCTGAGCACCCACGTGGCAGCTCACAACTGTCTGTAACTCCAAGATCTGACACCCTCACACACACATACTTCCAGGCAAAACACCAATGCACATGAAATAAAAATAAATAAAATTTAAAAATAAAATAGCTAATAAACATTTCTCTAAACTGCCATTTGGAGATTTAAGAATGAAAACGTGCATCACTTTCCTCCCCTACTCTGTTTTCAGTTGCTCCTCATCATGACCTAAGCACAGCATTATCTGTGCTAGTTTCCAGTCTCTGCTTAAACAACTCAATGGGGAATACACAGTATAAGCTCCAAACTATTGAAAATGAGCAACTGTTAATGGTCAGTGACTATAAACTACACCAAAAGTCACAACGCTTAGGTGGTTAAAAGTGAAGCTAAGATACACTGAAATTCAACCAAATACACTAAACTTATCAACAAAAGTGCTTGGAGAAAAGTGCTTCACAAGTGTTCCAGTAGATTCTGGACACACAGACACACACTCATGTCAAATGTGGGAGTATCATTTAAGACAGTTTTAACTAAAGAATGTTATACTCATTAAATTCAATTAGAAAGCCAAATTGTACAACTTATCTTAAAGGCTGGCTATCATTCAAAGCAAGGGGGGAAAAAACCAAAATCCTAGATACTTACAATAAAGCTTAAACAAATTGTGGTCTGTCTGTACAACAGAATATCACTTGACCATAAAAAGGAGTGAGGCACTAATCATGTGTCACTAAACCTTGAGAACACAGTACTAGGTTTTAAACCAGGACCAGAAGACCACATACTATGTGCTCTATTTGTCTGAAGAGTCTAGAACAGGCAAATCTGTAAGACAAGCTCAGTGGCCACCAAGGGCAAAGGAGGAAAGCATAGTGACTGCTAAAACATATCAGATCCCTTTCAGTGGGGACTAATATGTTCTGAAATTAGTGGTAATTGCTACACAACTCCGTGACTGTACAAAAACCCCACTGAACTATATGTATTACCAAGTAGATTTTAGAATATGTGATATTTATCTTAATAAAAAATGAATTGTAAGGTCTGGGAGACAGCTTAGTAAAGTACTTACTACACAAACATGAAGAACTGAGTTTGACCCCTATACCCAGGTAAAAAACAAAACATGGGACCATGTGTGGTGGTGCAAGCCTTTCTTCCTAGCACCTAGGAAGCACAGGTCAACCTCTGTGAGGTCAGTGTGGTTTACACAGCTACACAATAAAACCAGTCTCAAAAAAAAAAAAAAAAAAACCCAAGCAAGTAAAGCATGGTGGTCCATTCGTACAGCCCTAGCTGTACTGTAGACGTAGAGATAGAGATTCCTGGGATTTGATGGTTAGCCGTAGCCAGGGAGGGTCCCAATGAGACCTCATCTCAAAAAAGCAAGGTCGATGTCTCCTGGAGAGGCTGAATATATGCACATACAAACACATGAGCTCACACATGAACATATATCACACACACACAGAATGAGACAGTAAAATTAAATACAGCTGTCTTACTCACTCATGTTTTACACCTGTGCTGAGAGTTTGAGCCACATTATCCTTACTTGAGGACCAAGTTAGGAGCCTTTGTGACTGAGCACACCAAGGCAAGGAAGCAGCAACACAGAAAACTGCTCCTTGTGTTTGCATACACCCTACTTTCTGACATAACTCCTGTGCCAAAGGAAGAAGTCACTTGGTGGGGCCTAACGTCACGGCAATAAGTAAGTACAACTGTACTGTACCTCTAGAGGGAACTGGGGCAGTGTGAACAAGGTCACACAGCACCACAACTGGTGCATTCACTTTGAGTCCTAATTCAAGACCAAGACAGGCTGGCAGACACCAGCATGAGTAACTCAGCACCATTGCTCTCAAAAGCATACATTGTTTCAAAGATGGCATCCTAACTAAACACACCAGCCTGCATAATAGTAAGCACGACAGTGCAACATAAACCACCACACAGATAAAGAGAGCACATTACAGTGTGCCAAGAATAGTGGGTTCAAAGTGGAGCCAACCCCAGCAGGACAACACAATGCTTCCTTGGCAAGAAGGACAAGCTACTGGCAAAAGAAACCAGATGGAAAAAGACCTGAATATGTAAAGGTACAATCCACCCAAACCTAAAAGGCAGAACACGACTGCTGTTCTCATGTGGACTTCAGTGTGTGAACAGCCTTGAAATCCTCATCAAGGGCTATTTCCTTGCTCCTGAGAGAATGGAGTCAGAGGGCTAAGAAAAGAAAAGGTAGCATGAGACGTCTAAAAATCAAAATGGACCAGAGGAAAATATGAGGCCAAGATACAAGGTATCTTTTCTTATTGTCCAGGCAGGCACCCCAGAGGGCTTAAAATTAAGGAGACAGAAAGGAGCAAAAATATATTTAAGAAACTTCACAGTGGAAAAAATTAGCCAAGACTTGGGCTCAGTTTATCTTCCTACCCTGTCAACTCTTCACATTTCAGAATATTAAAATGACCATTATACCTTTTCCATAAAGGGTGCTAAAGAATAAGGCCGTACTGTACTTTTTCTGTAACTTTAGCAAGGCCTAGCATACAGACACTAAAAAACCAAACATTTTAAAACACTATCTATTTCCTCACATCTAATGAGCACCTAGCATTTTCTTTAAACCGAAATGATCTCTGTCTGGGTTCTGCAGCTACACCATTTCTACGCACTGAAGTTATTATTCTTGCTATGTAGCCCTGGATAGCTTAGAACTCAATATAAGACCAGACCAGCCTAGAAGTCACAAAAATCTACCTGCCTCTGCTTCCTGGGTGCTGGGATTAAAAGGATGCACCACTATGGCCAACCTTTCTCATTTTTATTTCCAACCAAGAATCCTAGGGCCAACTGTTTATCTTGCTTTACTTGTAAGCACTTGGAAATCTAGAAGGCATTATGGAAGGACCTCGGTAGGGCCTGAAACCATACATTGTTATTTCTGGGAGAAAGCTTAAGAAGGGTCCCAGAAAATTGTTCAGTTTAGATTAAGTTTTGTTTTGATGTGTGTGAATGTTTTGCCTGCATATGCCTACACACCACGTGCAAGCCTGATGCTCAGAGCTGTCAGAAGGCATCCATATCCCTGCAACAGAAGTTACAGATGATGTAAGCCACCATGTGGGTGCTGAGAATAGAACCTGGGTCCTCTATAAGAGCAACAAGTGCTCTTAACTACTGAGCCATCTCTCCACCCCTAAATCAAGTTTAATACATAAGTTTGGAAACCAAATTTATGAAAAGACATACTTTTCAGAGTTTTCACTATCACATTCTGGAATTTCAGATGACCTGTTAATCCACTACAGTCAGCAGTTGCCCATATTCCTTCCTACTCCAACCTATCTTATATGCTTAAAAGACTGATACTCTAAGATGCAATTCCTATCATTCAACGGCTTCTATCATCTCGATCTGGTCTACCTTTTCCAGCTTCTTCCCCTCCCAACCCCACTGGAACAACCTTCCCTGTCTTCTTCACATGACTACTCCTTAAGACCTGGGTAAGACCATACCTCTCCACAGAGAAGCCTCTGTCTGTGAAGTTCTCTTGTCTCTTCTCCATGACAAACTGTGGTTGGTGCTGCCATCCTCTTCACTACCCTAACTAGGCTGAGATTGGTCTCCTTTTACTTTAATGCCTCACGTTCCTCTGCTATTAATCACAGTTGTCTGGATGGCTCTAAACATTGCAGTGGTCTAACTAGCAGCCATTATGCTTTCTTTAGTTTCCATCTGTTGTTTGACATAAATGCTTAGGCCCTTGATTTTTCCAAACTTTATTATTTTCTAACCTAGCATTTAAATTTTTTTTAAATTAAATTTTCTTAAATCAAACACCCTCACCTTCTGCCTTGTTTGAGACAGGGTTTCTTTTGCTGTTGTCATCATCTGTGGGAATTTTGGGATAGACTCTGAGCTCAGTGCAAGATGATGGATTCCCTTTCTCAGCTGGGTTCCCTCTGCCTGATATGGGGAACCCCAGATTTTCTATAGGAGCATAGCCCTCAAGGAGATTACAAACCCAACCCTTTCCTAATGAGAAACAGGTTCTGCAAGCACCTGAGGATTCCTGAAAACATTCACCCTATGCTAATAAGATGCCTTGGTGTCTTGGCTTTCAACCAATGACCTTTAACAGTACCTGGAGTTCTTCCCCCACCCACAGAATAATTAAGTACTATGTTCTTCTTAATGATAGGGCTGTGCTATTCTACTGCATGTAAATCAAGTATCCCTGGCATCCCCAGCAACATAGAATCAAACATATTTATCCTCAAATCCCCTCCCACTGTCCCAGGGTTTATAAGTCCCTGTTTCACAGGAAATAAAGGGGGCCAGCATCATCTATTTCACCACGACCAGCTGGGACTTGTCATTTAGTCTGGGAAAGGACAGGCTCCCCTTATCCCCAAAGAATTCATTGCTGGAACCCCCCCAAACACACACACTTCCCCAGGACTTGGCTGACAGCCACAGGCTGCTGGCCAATGAGACCTTCCACCATTCACCGGTATCAGCCAAGATGGCTGCAGTTATCTTTCTTGTGCCACTCTGCCCACTCTGCCCACTGCAGTGCCCATCAGCAAGCAGCTGGCTATTCCCAAAGACAAAACCGGGATCCAGCCTCTGCCTCTATTAGTTTTGGAATTCTGAGAGAACCTCCATTACCCAATATTCACCAAGCAGCCCGAATCAGGCCAGGCCCTGATTGCTACCCTGAGCTCCTTTGATCCTTTGACTTCACCCTTTTCCAAGGGAGCAACTCGTACTTTTGTTTCCTGCCCAGCAGCCTGGTGGTGGGAAACATGAAGTGACAATCATCATTTTCCTTCCACATCTCCTGTTACAGAATTTTAGCAAAACTGTTGTTGTCTGGCAGGAATCTGGAGTGATATAGCACCTAGCATTGAAGTAACTTTTTGTCACTGTTATCTATCCCTCTGATGTTTCCAGAGCCTTTGCTTCTCTTAGTCTGAGACAGGACTGACAATGACAGTCTCCCTGTAGAAGCACTGGGGTTATGTGTCTTGCTTATATAAATGGACCCTGGGGGTTTACAATCCCCACTGAGGTATTTACTTCCCCAGCACTTGTCTAAAACTTCCAATATTCATTTTCAGTTTTTCTGCTCTCTGGTCCATATGGTTCAGCTGTGTCTCTTGACAGCTTGACACTGGTAGAGCTACAGGATCCCATGGTGTCTAATTAGTGCTTCTTTGCACAGCACTTAGTTTTTCACATTTCATAAAATAATAAACAGGCTGAAGTTTAAATCATTCCTATTCTGTGCCTCATCTGTTCTTTGTGCTCCTTTCCTCTTTTCTTGGTTTGATTATTCTTCAATTGCTTCATTTTCTATCTCTATTATCATGTTAGATTTACTTCCACTGTGCCTTTAGAGGTTGTCTATAGCTTGTCATTTTTACTGTTGCTGGGATCTATTCCTTCAGTTTGATGAGTTGATGATCAATTTTATTTCTGCCACTCAAGTCTTATCAGAGCTCTGTTAAATTTCACAGCCCTGAGCTGGGGAAGCAGCTCAATAGTAGAGTACATGCGTAAATTTCAGGGCACAGTGGCCTCCTCTCCTTCCAGAATAGGTAGGTGGCCCTAACAGGCAGGAGATTCAAATGTCAAGCTCCACTCAGTCTGAAGTTTCCTTTTCTCAGAACTTGGTCCTATAAATCCTTAGTTTTCTGTTGCATTCTGGTCTTTTTTTTTTTTTTTAATTGTTCTCAGCAGGAATGAACCAAATCACCTCTTCTTATCAAAGACATATATCTAACAGAATACCTTACATACTTGGACAGAAAAGTGCTAGCTATATCAAATTTCCTTCCAGAAATGCTTACAACAATTAAACCAACTCTTTGTTGTTATTGTTTTGTTTTACACGTTTTTTTGTTTTATTTCGTTTTGTTCTTTTTTTAAAATAATGACAAAGAATTCAACTATGATCGATTGAAATGGATGGTGGCATCTTTAAGTTTCTGAACAAGAATATATGGCCACAAGCTAGGCATGAGAGCACACAGCTTTGATCTCAAAATTTGGGAACCAGAGACAGGTGAATTTCTCTAAGTTTGAGGTCAGCTGAAATTACACAGTGAGGTCCTGTCACTCACCCACCCACCTCCACCCCCACATCCAAACCCACGCACAGGCATGCACACTTGCACACCACAGAATGTATGGTCACAAGTTAGGGATTTTTAAGACATTACTCAACTGAATGAAGAGTTGTAAATGCAAACAAGAAAATATTGGCTTGGAGCATATGTCAAGACTGTGCTAGAGCAGGATGTAAGCAGCAATTAGTGTGATAGCCTACTAACTGACCATCTCCTGAAAGCAAAAGGAAAGAGAGAAGAGAGGAACCAAAGATGAATGTGGGATCTTAAGCCTGAGACAGTGAGCTGGGTAGAGGCCTTCCAACTTGGCTGTGAATGTGACCTTTCTACCAGAAGTAATTCAAACTCAGCAGGCATGTTCTAAGTCCTATCCACATCCTCAGCTCAAGTATGGTGATTTCTGTAAATCTAAACAGAACTTTTC
Source organism: Meriones unguiculatus (assembly GCF_030254825.1). NCBI lineage: Eukaryota > Metazoa > Chordata > Mammalia > Rodentia > Muridae > Meriones > Meriones unguiculatus. The sequence continues at coordinate 74,501,971 of NC_083349.1, forward strand.
GAAACTAAGTAGCTGTGCCAGCAGTGGTAGTGCACACCTTTAATTCCAGCACTGGAGAGTCAAAGGTAGGCAGATTATTCTGAAGCTAGCCTTGTCTACATAGCAATTGCCAAATCAGCCAGGGCTACATACTAAAATACTACATACATACTGTCTCAAAAACAACAAAAATAAACACTAAGCAGACTATTTGCTCAACTGGTAAAAACAATTTTCTATATACGACTATTCCATTCATTTGTAAATCAAAAACTAAAACTCTGGAAATACAGAAAAGAAAAAAAAAACACAATTTTCTTATGACATTTAAAGGAGACAGGACTTATAGAGAGTTTAAAAGAAAAAACTAGGCAGGATAACAGAAACTATAGACAGGCATCAAGTGAAGTTATAAGCAAGAAGAACACCAAGTGGGTTTAGTTATTTGTTTTACCAATTCAACAACAAACTTTTTAAGTTACTGAAGAGGTGCAAAGGACACTATTCTAAAATAAAAGGTGTATGTAAGGGAGTATGGCATGTGTGTTTTAAAACACTAAAATGGTGCTATCATAAAAATTTTTTACGTCTGCCAGACTAATATATTAAAATCTAAAAACAAAATTCTCTAGCTTTTAGGTCAACACCAAAAATAAATATGGAGTGTTATTTCAGACAGCACTTTGAGTGTCTGCAACAGAACGTGCCTTTAAATAAGAACAAATAAGCCGCACTGGGAACAGAAGCTGGTGCCTGCAGCCCACTGGTTTGCCAACTGCAGTGCTCAGCTTCCCTTACCTGCCACATGCAGCTCATCTCACTGTTCTGGCTCAAGAATATAAAAAACAGGTTGCAAATAACATGCTCCATCCAAATACAAAGTCCTGCCCCGTAGAAAACTACATAAGCTTCTAGAGAACATGAAGATCAGCTGACCATGATACTCTTTCTTACTGGTGTAAGTCGAACTGAGTTACATTTGTGCCAGGCTAAAAAGAGAAACACAAAACAGGGCAGTCCCTGCCTCACAGGTGAGCAAGAGAAGTAGTCAGGCATGAATACAGAGACAGTATTCAATAACACAACCACAGCCCTAATAGGCTTGTTACTTGTAAGAGGCTCTGGATCCACAGACAAATACCTACAAGTCTGTTTTGTTCTACTCTGCTCTGTATTGTTACAAGAGTTGGATAAGAATTCCAGGAAGGCTATCCATAGGTTAACAGAAATGAATGTAATACTGAGAAAGGTTTTGCATGGCAGGAAGCAGAAAAGGGTCTTACAACTTAGTATAAAGGGAACACAAATCTTTCAATAAAACTACTTCACCTTAATGTTGAAAAAGTTGACAAGATGATGTTAACATGTTTAATAAAAGGGCCTACAACTGCTGAGTGACAAAGATGAGACCAGGGTCTGAGGTTCATGCTGTTACCTACTTTACCTAGCTATTTAAAACTGGTTACAATCTTCCAAAATAAGTCATCTTAAAGATTAGCAGGGTGGTGTATGTCTATAATCTCAGGACCCGGGAGCTAAGGCTAGATCAGGGACCAAGGCCATCCTGGCACCACTGTAACTAGATGTTACTTAGGTGAAGCCCAGCTGAGACTGACTCAAAAAGCAAGAGCTAGTGCAGCTCAGGGGGGAACACTTCCTTAGCATGTCCAAGACCCTAAGAATCTGAGTCCCAGAACCTCAAGAAAAAAAAATGTAAAGAAAAATATTTTTAAACTCAGTGGGGAGTATATTGACTCTAAAGTCACCAGTTTTATATCATATATACCTTAACGTTTACCACATTTAGCTTTTCTAAAAGAATACTAAAATACTAAAAAAAAGAGCACCTTTATCTTGTGTTAATCTTTAATAAGTCCTTTCTAATAGGAAGTTAAAGTTTAGTTTTGTGAAATGCTGTATTAGCTGGGTGAGGAAACAGACTCTGACACAGACATGACTAAAACTTGTGAGTCTAACCTGGTACCTTCGGGAACATCAAGATGACATTACTTACCAGACTGTTTGTTCATCAAAGTGTTATTAGTTTAAAAGCTACCTAAAGATCAATCAATCAAAAGCTGGCTAAATATACTTAGGTACATAAAGTAACCGACAACAATCAGCAAAGCACTTGTAAAAGGACAGTGAGAGAAACCAGAGGAATGATAGATAGGTTCACAGGACAGACATACCAGAGCAGAAAGCTGCCTTTTGATGAGAAATCAGGGAGAAAGGAGAGTCGAGAATTAAAAAGTAAACTATTTACAGCATAACGAACAGCTTTTGAGTTTCACCTATAACTTACACATGACACCTAGGCAGTATTATATACATATATGTAAATATATGTTAATGAGTACATTGTATTCGGTTACAAAAAGATGAAAATAATTTAATAGGCAAAGTTATATACTTTAGAAAATGTAACTCTGGCTATAATTGAGAAAAAAGAAGGAAAAATAGAAAACAAAACCCTTGGGCCAATGAGGTGGCTCAGCATGTAGAAATGAGAACCTGACACCAAGCCTAATGACCTGAGCTTGCTCTAGGACCCACACAGTGGAAGGAGAAAACCAACTGTAGCAAGGGCCCGTGGGGCATGTGCACACTGACCCCCCCACCAAGATGAAATGTAAATGAGATACAAGGTGAGCGAGAAACTGTATCAAACACAAATCCTACTTTTGGAACTGTTCCTCACCTTGGAGTGAACCCTGGTCACTAACTGTGAGTGAGTTTTCTAGACTCTGTTACTTCCACACCAGAATCCAACTGGGATCTGGCTCTAGCACAAAACTAGTGTCTGAGGGAAAGGTCACTGAGGGTTTTCTGCTGTTACCTAGATAGTAAAAACATCTGCAAGACTTTGCCAATAGCTGGCTTCAACTATTCACACTGCAAGTTTTAAAAACTAGAAGGCAAAACATTCACTCTTGAAGGACAACACAAATTCAAAACAAAAGTTAAAATACAATGCATTTTTTAAAAAATTTCACCAAGTAGTGAAGTTAACAGAAAAACAAGGTTTTAAAGGAAAGAAACATGGACATGGTGTTAAGTAGGAACAGTTTATGAATAAAGTATATTCTAAATAAAAAGGTCCATAATTTATGTCAAATTTTCAAACTACTCTAAAGATTAGATCATTTAGTCAGTATCCAACTAAAAACTATAAATTTGTATGTTAAATCAATTGACAAGATCCCAACTGTTCAGGCAACAGCCTAGTTCCATCTCGTCAGAAACACTCAAAGCAGCAAATACTAATGCATTCAGCTCCTTACCTGCAGCTCCTTGGATACTCGCTCTAAGTGGCTGGTTATCTTTTTAATCAGATCACTGTACATCTGTTCAGAGTGCTGCTGGCACACACACTTATACACACAGCTGCAAGAAGAAACAAGGGCACCGGAAGCAAGTCAATGAAGAGCATTCCATACAACCCCATGCTAAAACACACTTCAAGATGGGCGGTGGTGGCACACACTTTTAATCCCAGTGCTTTCGAGACAGAGGCAGGCGGATCTGAGTCTGAGGCCAGCCTGGTCTACAGAGCCAGTTCTGGGACAGCCAGGGATACACAGAGAAACCCTGTCTCAAACGAAAACAAACAAACAAACAAACAAAAAACAGAAACAAAAACAAAACCCACACATTCAAAATACCAATCACCAGCCTCAAACAGGTGATAAACTCAAAACTAAGAAAAATCTATCCTCCCTAGTCAGTGTTCTGATGGAAAGGACATTGCCAACTAAATTCCCATGGCCCAAGTAGAACATATTAAATAGGCGTAAAATAATCCGAAATTGGTGAGGATCTATGGTCTGAACATGGTGACTCCTTATAAACCAGCTTCTCTCTCATTTATTAAAAATACATGTCAAAATAAGGACGAGTCAGAACCAACAGAGAGAAAGTTTCTAACTCACAAGGATGTTTGCATCTCTTGGTGGGGAACAACATAGCCGTCACCTCTCCCTGACACTATTCAGCTGAGCTCATTTCCCAGCCCAGCTCCTAATCTGCTGCTTCCCTTTTACCAAAAGCTGGGTGACAAAATACCAAAGACAATTAGAACTGCATGTCAGTATACATCAACAGAGCTAACAAGGACCTCCCTAAAAACCATGTATTTTTACAGCAAATAAAATTTTTCTCACTGGCCACAGAGGTTTTCCCAGAGGCAGGCAGGCAAGCAGAGGTGGAGTTAGCAGTGTCTTGATTTGCTGACCACGCACAAAGCTCCAAGACACCAGCGTAGAGAATATATACACCCAGCTCACACACGTCATATATCACATCAAATCCAGAAAATTTAAATGGCGACTTACCTGTAAATCTGTTCATAGGATATAGGTATATAGTCACCAGGACTCTGGGTTAGAAGTTGGTCTATGGCACCATCTAATTTTGGCCAATATGTGCTCTTATAATCTTCAATTGTTATAACATTCATTACTACAAGTAAAAGAAAAATAAACATTACTATGTGCCACATGGAAATACACTTTGTAACAAGTATATACTCATTTAATATCCATCTTTCCACTACTTACCCACTTCAGTTCCATTTTTAAAAAGAGAAATTTAAGAGGCAAAGGAAGAGGCAGGCAGGTCTCTCTGAGTTCTAGGACAGTCTGATCTATATAGTGAACTCTAAGACAACTCATGACACTGTCTCAAAAAAGGAGACACTGGGGAGAGGGAAGAGAAAGAGAAAGAGAGAAGAGAGAACTGAAAAAAGAAAGGGAGAGAGAATGACTGGAAGAGAAAGAGTGAGAGCATAAAGCACAAAAATCTGGTCAGGAATGTTAAGAAGTCATTGCTTTCCTTATTATAAGCTTCTATCAGTGAAGCAGTCTCAAATATACTCTGACCTTCAAATACTTATTATCACAATTATATGAGAAAATGAGCCATTATTGAACCACAAGAAGATTCCAGAAACTGTGGCATTCCATAATTAATTTTTATAGATATCCCTCGGGGGAAAAAAAAATCTACCTAGTGACTGGAAACACAGGGCCTAAGATTTAAGTAATGCTGTAGTCCCAAAAAGGGCTTCCACAAAATATGCTGACGTTTATGGTGTCACCAGGCTCCAAGTACCTAGAACCTGACAAGCGCAAGAATAACATAGAAACCCTGCACTAAAAGCTCATTTCAAATTCAATGGACAGACCCTCACCAATGGTCCCTAGCTGTTCCTACAACCAGGAGCAAAAGGGGCTTTACAGCAAGATGCTCATGGTAAAGGGAGAGAAGAGGGAACAACTTTCAGATCAGGTAGCTTACTGCTCATTCTATCAAAAACTGGGAAGCAGGGAGGTTAAGTGGCTTCCTCCAGAATACACGGCTAAATACAGACAAAGAAGCCAGGTCAGGGAAAGCCTTACTATTACATTCCTAACATTTACACACACACACACACACACACACACACACACACACACACACGCACACCAATTTTCTTTAAATCAATTCGCTTTTTGTGCTATAAAATGTATGCTAAAAGTGCTTAAAATGACTTTTACTAACTCATGAGACAACATGGTAGTTTTTTTGTTGATTTTTTTTTTTTAATGAAACAGGGTCTCATGTAGCCCTTGAACTTTTTATGTAGCCAAGGATATCCTTCAACTCTTGATCTTCCTGTCTCTACCTCCCAAATGCTGGGACTACCGCTGTGTGCCAACATGTTCATCTTCAAAATAGCATAATCTTAAATAAATTTTGCTGGGGCTGGAGATGTAGCTCAGTAGAGTACTTGCCTAGTATAGGAGAAGCTCTGGGTCCTGTTATCAATACCATGGTGGGGGAGAGTGCCAAACAAAAGAACCCAGATCCAAAAGTCTCCATATTTGTAAAAGTTCCAGGTACAATATTAACATAGGCAAAATTTTAAGGATAAAAACCTATCAGTGATTGCCAGGGAGTTGTCAAAAGGAAAAACAACAATGAAGGGTTAACATGGAGATCTTTACAGCAATGAGATGCTTTGTATGAAAATGAAGTAATAATACACCATATTATTTATGCCCAGCCATACAATGACTCATCAAAACTGTGGGGTATAAAAGCAAAGATGAAATGGAAATGTGACAAGTCTGACAAATGAATCGCAGAGGCAACAATGAGAGAACAGGCAGGAGTTCTGACAACATAAAGTTAAAAAGAGGGGGGAGGGGATGTCACACATTTTTGATCCCAGCACTGGGGAGGCAGAAGCAGGCAGTTCTCTGGGAATTCGAGGCCTGGTCTATACAGAGCAAGTCCAAGACGCCAGGGCTATTACACAGAGAAACCCTATCTAGAAAAACCAAATTGCCTGTTCCTGTGAGGAGAGAAAATCTGCACCACCTACTTAGTGATATTCTGCTTTGCCAATAAAAGGGCAGCTATGTGAAACCTAGTGAAGCTTCTTTTCTTTCTGCCTCGCCAAATTCTATAAAAAGGCTTTGAGTGTTTGGGGACTTCTAAGTTTTGGGGTTTGGAGACACTAGAACTTAAACTGTCTACCATGGTTACTATAAAGTCACTCTTCCTATAGGTTCTAGAGTTGCATTCAAAAAAACATATCATTAGATAACACTGGCATCTTGTTTTTATTCCGGTCTTCATTAACATGTTTCTTAAAAGTTCTATGCTACTCAGCTGCCCCAAAAGATATATCTAAGTAAGGCTGCAGAGCAAGGCAACTATGTGCCACTTTCTAACATACTTTTTTGCTTCATATGAAGTGCCTGTTCCCAGATACTGAAAACTTGTAAGATACTTACAAGAACCCATTTCTTCAAGGGGAACAGATTAGGATAGTAGGAATGCCTTCAACAAAAGATCGTTTAAGAAATCAACACTTGATGCAGTGGTTACTGATAAGATGAAAATTTGTGTCTAAAAGGCATTACACAACACTGCTTTACAATCCTCCATCACATTTGAACCTGAAACACAGCTGAGAACAAAAACCCATCATAGCAGTACATGTATGAAATGGTCAGGGCTATCATGAGCTATTATGGTAACAACTCCATCTAATCCAAACTCTCACCAAAGAAAAAGTATTTAAAACAAAAAAATCTGTCTCGATTACACTAATTATAAGTTTACCTTCACTTTAAAATTCTTTACTGTCTCCTAACATTTCAAAAGGTTGATCACTCTGTCTTTGAAACCAGAAATGTCTGAGTTCTGAAGACGGAACAAAGACAGGTGCTGAGGAGGAGCCCTGTAAACATGCAAGACCTGAGGCCAGGAGACTGTGGGCTAACAGTAAAAAGTTAGAGCAGAGTTCTGAAACTGCAGGACAGTCTTAGGAATGAAGACGGAGGCATGGGGGCATACAGGGGGTGTGAAGCTCAGAGTTGCTAAGACTACGAAGAGGTCATGACTGCTCACTATCAAACCTAACCCTATACTTCCAAGAGCTACCAAACGAGAAATATACTACTTTCTGTTCCACTTCTCCACTTCTTTTTCTCAGAATGAAGAACCTTTTCTTGGAATCAAAACACCCCCAAAGAAAGACACTCATTAGCACTGGGCAGCTCTTCAACAAAACAGCAGCTCTGCACCTCAGTCAAGGAAAACCCAATACTTACAACTTGGCAAGGACCCCTACAACACAGACCTACAAAACAGTCTTTCAACTTTAAGTAAGACTAGACAGTGAAGGATGGTCAAATTTCACTCAAATATGAAGAACAAAACAACAAATGACAAGCTAAAAACAAAGGAAATTGAAAGAATAAAAGAAATCTGTCATGACCAAGAAGCAAACCAGGTGTTTCTAAAATTAAAAATACAGCCAAAATCTAATAGAAAGATAAAGAAATCATTAGGGAACTTTGCCAAATCATTAAGAAAAAATGGAAGACAGCAGAATCTAGCTAACTGAAAACAAAACAAAACAAAAACAAAAAACGAAATTCCACATCTACCAATAACTCAAGAAAATGAAGAGAACATGAGAAATACAAAAAGAAAAAAAGATACCAACATATTACAACATCAGGAAGTATCCCAGAAACCTCAAGAACAAAAGTCAGTGGTGGCAGCATCCAATGCCATCATTGCAGACAGCAAGCTTACAGCCAAGGGTACAACATTTTAAAAGTTCCAGGGCAAATTTCACTTAAGAATTCTGTGGCACATGCCTTTAATCCTAATACTAGGGAAGCAGAGGCAAGCAGATTTTGATGAGTTTAAGGTCAGTGGGGTCCACATAGTGAGTTTTCAGGACATCAAAGCTACATAGTGAGACCCTGTCTTTGGGTAGGTGGGGGTGGAGGGATTCTACATAAATATAGCATTTTTTTTACCCAGGCAAGATCTAACACTTTATCAGGAACCTACTAGAAGATTTCAGACATGCATGCATACCAACACAGAAATATATAGAGAATGCAGATGCAACCACTGGAGCTGAAGGTTAGGGTTAGGTATAGCTGAGCAGCAGGGACCTTGCCTGGCACGTACATGTCCTAGGTTTAATCTTCACTATCACAAAAAAACAGAGAAGGAACAGGGGAGAGGAGAATGGAAAGAGAATATGCAATCGTTCTTCTACTTGGTAAGCAGCTGAGTGGCAAAAACACCTCAACCCTAGCGAACCAATAGAAAAGAGAACTGACAGGCCCAAAAGCAAAGACCAAGTCACCAGATGTCGAATTGAATGAAGCTGCTGAAAAGCTAAGGGACTGGAGAGATGGCTCAGAGATTAAGAACACTGTCTACTCTTCCAGAGGTCCTGAGTTCAATTCCCAGTAGCCACATGGTGGCACACAACCATCCATACTGGAATCTGGTGGGTGTATATGCAGACAGAGCACTCATTAAATAAATAAATGAATGAATGAATAAATGAATGGAATCCTTGCTGGGCATGGTACACTCGCCTTTAATCCCAGAAGGCAGAGGCAAGTGGATCTCTGTGAGTTCAAACTCTACAAAGGGAGTCCAGGACAGCCAAGAATACACAGAGAAATCCTGTCTCAAAAAAAAAAAAAGGTGCAAGAATATGCTCAGGCCATCCATGTTAACACATGCTTTTAATTCCAGCACTTAAAAGGCAAAGACAGGCAGATCTCAGGAAGTTCCAGGCCAGCCAGAGCTACAGTGAAATCCTGTCCTTAAAAAAACAAAAGAAAAAACAAAACAAAAATAAACAAAAGTATGTGAAAGTTCTAGATCAAAGAGAATGTAATCTGAGTACATTTTTGGCCCTTCCGGGACGATCAGTAAATACAGTTTTTTTTTTAATTAAACCAAAAATTAAGTAATAAAAGAACCGCAGAGATAAAGTACCTTAATCATGAAAAGTCAAGAGTGTTAAGTGTGACAAATCAAGCAACAATAACATACTACCATGAAATATGTGGGTAAATACCACAAGTGTTGATACTATCAAGGAACTGACTCCTGGGAAACAACTCCAGGAACAGGGGAAGGGCATTGCAGACCTATGATTCTATCTTCCCATACAACTGTGTGTTTCAAGTACAAAACCGTATTTAAATTTTTTATTCTATGCATTTGTGTGCAGCTGCATTTCTGTTTATGAAACGTTCATGTAGGTGCCCACAGAGGCCAAAAGAAGGGTGTTATATCCTCTGAACTGTAGTTACAAGTGGTAGCAAGCCACTCAATGTAGGTGCTGAGAACTGAACCCAGGTCTTCTACAACAGCAATTAAATGCTCTTAACCACTGAGCTGTCTGACCACCCCCATAATCGCATGTTAGTTTTAATAACAGCAAAAAATATATATATATATATGTATGTGTATATATATATATATATCTTTAATGAAACTGCTGTTTTATGAATGCCAATATCCTAAGATAGGAGAAATGAAAAAGTTCAGGAATTCAAACCATCAATCTTGATTATTCCTCCTCCCTTCCTCAACCCAAAATGCTGTAGACTCCTTCAAGACTTCTAAAAATCAGAAGTGCCTTCTCCAAAGCTTTAACTGTTCACTCAGGATCATCTCTTGTCTACAAACATTACTGCCTCAAACTGGTCATTGTTTCTACCTCTCTCCACTCACACTAAGACACAACAAGGGTCCTCACTCCCTTAACAGTTGTGTGTTTCCCATTCCTACCCAACCATTCAGGTCTAATCTGTGACACTCCCTTCCTTACACCCTGTGCTCCCAGAATAATGCTGGGTCATGGGTTGCTCTCTCTGCAAGGAAATCTGAGTCCAACTACTCCCCACTTCTCTACCCTTGTGGCAAACTTTTTTTTTATATTCCTGAGGATTCCCAGTCTCCTCTCTGCTATCAGGTATGTACACAACTCTATGATCTAGTCATAACACACCAGCATTCTGTCTTCTCATCACCTTCACATTGTGTTTCATTCCACAGCCTCATTATCAGAAGCTGAAACACGACTTTGCCATACAACAAACATTTGCTAAATAAAATGCCATTCAAATGTCTAATTAGCACAGCTGTAACTAATTATAGATCTACAGAGGCCAACAGCTAAATGTCAGAAAGAAAAGCAAGAGATAAGAGACCAGTTTAAGGTATTAAGATATACTGCATAAGGATAAAGACAACAAACTTTACAAAGTGCCTAACAACCAATAGTACAATTTGCACAATTTACAGCTCAGTTGATTTACAAAAGTAAAATGTAAACTACATTTTCTTCAGAGATTTAAAGTAAAGCTCTATAACAAATCAAAATTGGGTTCTCTTTATCAATGAAATTGTATGTGATACCAGTTTTTAAAAAGAAAAAGAAAAAAAAGGCAATGTGAGAGCCTCAACAAGATTAAATTCAGCCAATGGATCCTATTCATAAAGATGCTTGCCAAGCCCAGCTACTCAGCTAGAAGGTAACAAGACCACATGCTGAGTCCATCAACCAGTTTGCAAACTGAAAGATAGGCCCTCACAACCAACAGGCAAATTTAATACTTTCAATCAATTCAAAAGTTAAATTTTATGTAATACTAGAAAAAAGAGTAATTTTATTAAGGTTCAAGCAAAAATATTGTGAATTACCTGCTCACCTAGGGGCAAGAATTATTGGTGCTATGGGTTACTAAGTCTTCTCAAATCAATGTTGCCCAAAGTTGTTCTCTGGCCTCTACACATATACACTAATATATGTGCACATGTATGTCAGGATATGTCAGGAGCCATTCAGAAAAACGGGGTTCAGTAGTCATGTGGGCTTTCTGGAAGGTAATCCAGTATTTTGCAAGTAGAATCTGCCCCAGAATTGCTTCCAGCTTCTGGCACCCCTTCTTTCTGTGCAGAGTGTGTACCCTCACTTTCTGGATATCTACCCACTCTGATTAAATAAACCTCCCACAGGATCTTTATGAGGATACACTGGTGTTCAGATGAATTAATTCCTGATAATGGAATTCCTGATTTGATTCAAACATTTTAGAAGTTAAAAAGTTATAGTTGATAGAAAGTTTATAGCTGCAATAAGTACTCTTGTGGATCTCCAGATGCCTCACTAGGAGACAGACTTGAGACAGATTTGTGGCTTCGGATAAACTTTCACTCTAGAAATGGCACCATGAATCTTGGTACGTACCTTAAGTATATACAAGTTGATTTGAATTTCCCATGAACCCAGAAAATAATTGGACTACCCAGAAAGGTCTAAATTAAGTACAAACCTTAATGTCAAAAAATACAAACTGAGTCGGGCATGATGACACATACCTTTAATCCCAACACTTGGAAGGCAGAGGCAGGAGGATCTCTGTGAGTTCAAGGCCAGCCTGGTCTACAAATCAAGTTCCAGGACAGCCAGGGCTACAATCAGAGAAACCCTGTCTCGAACCCCTCCCCCCAAATATCAAAGGGGAAAACTGCTTTGTTGTAATTCCTTATTCCTTGCAAGTTATGACATAAAACACTGTCGTTTTAAATCCATTGTGTATCTTGGAATGTAAGACTAGACAGAGAAATGTTTAGCTTAGTACTGAAACATGTAACCATTAACATCCCTCTCATTGTAACAGTTTCATCTGTCTCTGTGATAAATCCTTTTGACTATGAGGTAATTCTTTCCCTTCCACAGATGTTTTGCTCAGGGCATTTAGAAGTGTCCAGGGCTCCACACAGAGAGCAACAGAACCAAAAAATCTGGGCCCAAGGGTCTTTTCTGAGACTGATACTCCAACCAAGGACCATTCATGGAGATAACCTAGAATCCTGCACATATGTAGCCCATAGACTCAGTCTCCAAGTGAGTTCCCTAGTAAGGGGAACAGGGACTGTCTCTGACATGAACTCAGTGGCTGGCTGTTTGATCACCTCCCCCTGAGGGTGGAGCAGCCTTACCAGGCCACAGAGGAAGACAATGTAGCCAGTCCTAATGAGACCTGATAGACTAAGGTCAGATGGAAAGGGAGGAGGACCTCTCCTATAAGTAGACTTGGAAAGGGGCATGGAAGATGAGGAAGAAAAGGTGGGATTGGGAGGGAATGAGGGAAGGGACTACAGCTGGGATACAAAGTGAATAAACTGTAATTAATATAAAAAAGAAAAAGATTAAAAAATACTTGGAAAAAAAAAAGACATGTCCAGGGCAATACAGTTTGTTGGGGCGATGTGCCTCATCCACTCTCTGTCCCTTGAGTGTGTTTGTGTGTGAGAGGTTTCTTTTCTATCTCTCTCATTTCTTACTCTCCTGCAGATTCACAAATAAGTTAACAGACTCAGGGCTCCGCCATCAGCCCCCTCAGATAAAATAGACATACTTTAGCTTATGGAAATCTCTGAAAAAGGGCTATTTGTGCACAAGTTGATTCCTAGATTAAAGAGCCTCATTTAAACCCCCCTAGGGCTCCTCACATCCCTGACTGCAGGAAAAGAAAAAAAAAAAGAAAGAAAGAAAGAAAAGGTGGACAGTTTAAGTTTTCCTTAAAAAGCCCAGTCACGTTGCAGCCAGCCCTGGGTCACTAGAGAAGGAACCTTGTCCTTACTGGCTGCTTCTTGCAGTCTCCAAAGTTAAAAGGTTTTTGAATTTAGGTATAAAACAAGATAAAGAAATGTCAGTCACTGACTCACTCCAAACAAGAGAAAAAGTTGGTCTGACTGACCCAAAATTGCCAACTCCACATATACCTGCCTCAGTTTCTCCCCTGGACCTATCAAAGCTGGACTTTGGTGCTCTCTCTCTCTGTGTCTCTCTTTATATCTTGACACATCAGTGTCAGTCACAGCAAGACCCTTCTCCCCACTGGGTCATTTACTCATCCATTATTTGTCCTGACACCCTTAGTTTGGCATGTTTTCCTTTCTAACATAGTCTGGATCTGCTCTAATCTATTTAGTATCTCTGGCATGTAAACAGATTTGATGTGTAGTCTGATTCAGACCCAAACTGATTCTGTATGTAGTCTATCATTACAGGGTCTGATCACTAATCTCAGGATGACAAGTCACAGAGACGGTGTAAAAAGGTGACGGCAGTGTGTCACTGACTTCCATCCTTCCAACTTGCCACACATCTGATAAAGCCCTTGAGTTCCTGCACTCAATTCCCTCTTGCTTTGGACACAACAGTTCTTGCACTGAACTGTGGCTGATAAACAGTGTTACGCAGAGAAAGCTGGCTCAGAAGCTCAGAAACTAGTTTTGGTTTTCTCTCACAACTGAGCTTTACATGTCACCACTCTGGAAAAGGATCCAGTAGCACATAACAGCAGCCACAAAGACTTAAACTATCTCCTGGGGACATGAGGAAATTTTGGTAGACTGCTGGGATAGGTATAGAAATGAAAACTACAAGGACTATGAAGTCTGATCAGAAAATAGTGGGAGGCTTAAAAAGAATGTTTAGCTCATTTGGCTCAACACATTTGCAACACCCATCAAAGGATCTCCTAACTATTAGAGGTACTAGGCTGACACACAAAAAAATTACATTCAGAAAGTCCTTAAAGTTATGGAATTACCATATGAATTTAATCCAAAGCCTAAACACAATCCTGTGATATAGGAGAACCCTGAGCCCCAGATGAGGCCAGCATGGCGAAAGCTAACCACTGAGAGCCCATGCTATCTGGAGACCTCTAGCTAGCTAGAATCAGACTTCACAGAAAAGAAAGTAGTAGAAGTAAATGAAAAAGAAGTGAGTCACATTCCATAAGAACCTACAGGGCTTTAACACTGGACACTAACAGCACCCTGGGTGGACATGTGGAAATGGATCCTGAGGGTGCCGAACACCAAGGGCGCTAACTGCAGATAAAAGTCCTTAGAGGTGAGCTTTCTGAAGTCTCTGCTCGTCATACCAATTTGCTCAATTAACAACACCTAGACTTGATGTCAGCCTGTATTACAGTCAGAATTCCAATGTAAATCTGTATGAACAGATTAGACACTAAACATACAAAGATCACTGAACATGAACACATAGCAACAAAAACTATCTTTGTGGGGTGACCAAACAGCTCAGCAAATAAACTTGCTCTGTAAGCCTGGCTCATAAGGATGGGAAAGAAATAACTCCATAAAGCCATCATCCTCTGGAACATACACACACAGGTTTTAGAGAACTAAAAGAGGAGAAAAAAAAAGGGAAGTGAATAGTGCTTCACTACTCATAAGGCAGAGGTAATATGCCAAATGGAACTTGGGGATGGGCACAGGAAAGATAATTTGACAAATTCTAAATCCAGGAAGCTCAGAAAAACCCAGAAGGATAAACAGAAAAGCTGGACCTCAAGGAACATCACAGTCAAATTGCTGATACTTAAGGCTAGAGATGTGGAGAGGCTTTTAAAAGCTCTGGGTTAGATAATGAGCATAAACTGGACACAATCCATACCTCCCTGGGTGGAGGCAAAAGGATAAGAAGTTCAAGATCATCCTCAGTTACAAAATGAGTACAAAGAGAGATAGTGTGGGCCAAAAGAGATCCTGTCAGAACAAATAAAAAAATAACCTTAAAAGTATCCAGAAAAGAGAGAAGTATCTCAAAGAGAGGAACAAAGACAGGACTATTCAGACATTCAAGATAGGATACAAAGACACTAGAAGGGGCTCACATATCCCTTTAGCAGAAGCTCTTGACAACGAGCCTTGTAGGCTGAAGATGCTCCAGTGGGTGGTGGTACTATGCTACCACAGCACAAACCGTACTAGGTTATAAAAAAAAGTACACACAAAGTGTTGCAGGATATTTGATCCCATTGTGATCCCCTAGATTGTGAACTGTAAAAACCTGTCTTTTGTTTGGTGTGGTTCACCCTAACATACACTTTTAATCCTAGAGGATTCTGTATACAGGATTTCATAAAGTTAGCCCTAGATCAAGAGGCGGAGCCAGTATCCAGCTGACAAGAGTGTTTAAGACAGCATGGGTTCACACTGCAACTCTTAGAGTGAACACTAAAGAGCAAAAAAGATGGTGGTAAGCCAAAATGAAGATAAATTTCATCAAAATTGAGCAAAACACTTATGATACACACCCAATATATGGTATGGCCAAGACCACCCAACCCCTGACTGGAGTTTAAGGTTAATTTAAAACCAGCCAGGAACTCAAAACAAACAAACAAAAATTATCAAAAGAAAAAAAAAACTTAAAAAAAAAAAAAAAACTATGAGAAAGAAAATAGACAATGAATTTCAACCCTACAGTAAATGTGAAAAAGTCTTCAACAGGGCTTTTGAAAGAGAGGTTGGGCTTGGTGGCCATTCCTTTAATCTCAAAGGCAGAAATAGGTGGATCTCTTGAGTTCGAGGTCTCATGTTACAGAATGGCCAGGGCTAAAGAGAAACCCTGACCCCCCCCCAAAAAAAAAAAAAACAGAAGAAAATGAAAGGAGGAAGAAAGGGAAAGGTACATGTACAAAGGCTGCCACAAATAAACTTTTAAAAAAGCAAGATCCAACTACATGACATGTTGTGTACAACAAATGCACTTCAGGTTAAAAACAAATGAACTTGAAAAGATGTATCATATAATGAATGGAAATCTCAAGATACTGGATACTACCAGGATAAAGACAGGCATTCCATCACTATAAAACACTTAGTCCCTGACACAACAATCCTGAACACAACAAACTGTATAAATCGGTTTGTGAACAGAACAGAAATCTATCCATATATGGTCAGTTACATTCTTACAAATCTACCAAAACAACAAGGACAGTTTTTTAACAAATATTGCTGACACAACTAAACACGTATATGAGGAAAAGGTACATCACTCTCACACTATACACACATATCAACGTATAATTCAGGGCACAGAATAGACATTAAGCCCACAAAACTAGAAGAAAATCTTCCTGACTTTGAGTTACACAAATATGTCTTAGGATACAAAATGCACAGGCCATAGAAATAACTGATTAAAAAAATCCATTAATATCAAACTAAAACAATCTACTCTTTAGAAAACACTAAACCACAGGGAGATGACATTCAGAATAAATGCCCAACGTTCACAAGGATGCCTTTAAAAACAGAAAAACAACCCAAGTAACAAGCAGTAGATCTAAACATTTTCATAAGACCAGAAATCACCTGAAAAAGCCAAAGACACAGCAAATCCTACCTCTTCCCAGCTCTGTCAGCTTAAACTTTCAGACTGACAATAAAGAGCCAGCGCTGTGTTAGAAATACTGGAGCCAACAACAGTGAGTTTGTCAAACAAATCAAGTATGTTGGTGATGTTTAAACTGAATTTCTGGAGTCAAATGGAGAAATGGGGCATTCCTATAATAATTTAATTCTAGAAGATGGAAATGAGCCATTTTGCTAGATTCCTCCTTAGATCCTTTTTAATATTTCAGTCTCTCTTTAAAAGTCTTGTGTACTCTTAGTTTATTTTACTTACTGACACTTTAATTTTGTTGAACTATTATGTAGATGTCTATTTTTTACACCATTAATACTAGTATAAATATCATCATTGCCAGGCTGGTCTTCAACCTAAATCCATCTACCCTGAGTTTCTCTCTCGGTTTCAATGGTTCTTGATATATGACCAACCTAAATCCATATACCCTGAGTTTCTGTCTTGGTTTCAATGGTTCTTGATAAATGATAATATTCCCAAGTTCTAAAAGGTTTGTTTGTTTTTGTTTTTGAGACAAGGTCTCACATTATGCCACCTTGGCAGACTTGAAACTCAAAAAGGTTTCAGGGGGTGGGGGGCTCAAACTGTTAGCCACCATGCAAGCAACCAGGACTTGTGAAAGGAGGGCCACAAAAAGACCAACAGAGCCAACTAACCAGGACCCAGAGGGCCTTGCTGAGACTTAAGCATCAACCAAGGACCATGCAGGAACTCCAAAATGTAGGACCCCTACAAAGATGTAGCAGATAGACAGCTCATGTGGGTCCTCTAGTGAGGGAAGTGGGGACTGCATCAAAGGGACTCACTTGCCAGCTTTTTGATCACTTCCCCCTGGCGGGACTGCTTTGCCAGGCCATAGAAGAGGACATGCTTAGTCCTGATGAAACTTGATGAGCTGGGGTGAATAGGAAAAGGAGCTCCCCTTTTCTGAGGAAAAGGAGAAGGGAAAAGGAAAAGGATGGAGGGGGTGAGACTGGGAGAGGTGGAGGGATGGGGCTACAACGAGGATGTAAAGTGAATTTAAAAATACTTAAAGTATAAACTATGTTAAATACTAACAGAAATATGAGGCATTCATGGCTAGTGATATATATTCATCTTACATATATATTGAAATTTTCTCCATTATTATTACTATTAGCTACTGGTCTTGGTAATGACCTATATATAGTTATCCTGCATGCTTTGATTTGTTAAGAGTTTTTATCAGCAGGGTGTGATTAAACAAGTCTGCATAGTTTAGTAACCTTTTTTTTTTTGTGACAGGGTCTCATGTATCACAGGCTGGTCTTTAACAGAGTATGCAGCTGAGGAAAATGAAATTCTTGATCCCTGTCCTACCTCCAGAGTGCTGGGATTACAGTTGTGAGCCACCAGCTCACCATCAAACCCAAGGCTTCCAGCATACTAGGCAAGCATTCTCAACTGGGCTGTACTCCTAAAAACCCAAACTTATTAATCTTTTCAAGACAATCTTCTGGTTTAGCTGATGACTTATGCTCTTCATGCTCATTTCTTTTTTTCATGCTCATTTCTTAACTGAAATTTTACTTAAGCGTTAATCCAAACTTCTAAGAGGAAATAATCATATACAAACCTTTCTATCTACACCCACACAAAAGTATCTTTGCCTGAAGCAGTATCTTAAAGGCAAGTAAAAAAGGTTGAAAGGTTGTGTGCTATCCCCATAATTATTTTTTTCCTATGGTTGTGACTGCACATCTGAATCAAGACAAATAATTTTCTCTTCACAGCTAGGTGAGCAATTACTGTTATAGCTGCTATATACTGTTATAAAATCAGTAAACTAGAAATAAAATCTCTAGTTACATCACCAGATGTCATTTTAAACTTGCAGTTAACAAGGTCCTGGCTACCTGAAGTGATCACTTTTCTTTTACACTATCATCACCCAGGCTAAAAAGCACTGTCTTATTCTTTTCCTACCTAAAATGTGACTAGCTAACTGTAGCATTTTGAGGTTACCTTTTGTCTTCTGCCTGCAACTGTTAAGGCAGATTGCTAAAAAATTGAACATCCGGCAGGACCCTGAGTATGGCCACTTACTGAATTGCTTCTCTGGAAAGTGATTTTATACATCAGCTTCAAAATAGTTGTAGTAGTTTCTACTGCATAAATAAGTGACTCAAATTTTCGTGACAGGATGCAAAAAATGTCACAGAGAAAGAAGTGTAGATATGAACCAACGTTCAGATTCCTGACTTGCTTAATGTTCAGAAGCTAACACAAGAACAGTCAGTCGCAGTGACTCACACCTGTAATCCCAATGCTCAGACAGGCAGAGGCAGGAGGATCTCTCTGAATTCAAGGCCAGCCTCGTCTACAAAATGAGTCCAGGCCTGCCAAGGCTACGCAGAGAAACCCTGTCTCGAAAACACAAAAATAACAACAACGAAAACAAGAATGCAAGTTGGCAAATTTCTTTGCTTTTTGGCAGAAAAAAAAAAAAAAGAGGAAAGGCCTTTAGCTAGGAAATCCAAGCCTGCCTTCTTTTTTCCCTCTTTGCCTTTTAAGGTGAAACTTTAACGGGTACTCATGAGAAAAGAGCTTCCTAATATTAAGAGATGATCAAGCGTAATAAAGATCTTGTCTGAAGCATAATCTAGGGATACGTGCACAAGTACAACAAGCAGCCCGGGACAGTAGGCCGGACACTAGCCGAATGACATCAAACGAGGATGGGAGAGTAAAAAGAGGAAAGAGAGAGACCTAAGCCTGGAACAAAGAAAGCGGAGCTGCTCCCAGGGCGGGGGAATTCGGTGTGTGGACGTGGAGATGCAGCCGAGGTTACAGGGAAAGACCAGACTCACGGAACTTGGAGGTGGAGGTGTTGATGTTGATGGTGGAGCTGGGGGTGGGGGCAGGGACCGCCTTGGCCACCGCAGCGGCCGCGTCGCAGCTCTTCAACATCATGATCACCCCGTTGGGCTCCGGCAAGGGCGGAGGCCCCATAGGGAGACCCTCCTTAGGGCCCTTTCTGTCCACGGAGCCCGCGGGCACAGCCAGCAGCTGGCCCCCCGGGGATTCTCGGCCAGGATCCGGGATGGACGACGAGGGCGGCGGCGGAGGCTGCCGGAAGCTGTCTGCGGCGGCCTCCCAGTTGTTGTGGTTCTGGTCGTCCATCATTGCTTCGTAGGTGAGCATCTCCTCCTCCTCCATGTTCTCCTCCATCCCGCCGGCCCACCTCAGCGCCCGGACCGGGAAGCACAGCAGCCGCCTCGAGTTCACATCGCCCGGAGCACTCGCCGGCGCACGGAAAAAGCCAGCGGCGCGCCGAGCGCTTTCGCCCTCCGTGGAGAGGACCCCGCTGAAGGAACCGCCGACTGCGGTGGGCACTCCCGGGCTCCGGTTCTGAGAGGCGGCCGCAAAGCAGCGACGTCCCTCACGACATTTTACAGCAGCTGCTCCGGGCCTTCGGGAAGGGCTCTCCGGGAGCGGCCAGGACGGCACGTGGTACGAGGGACGGCCCGGAGAAAGCGGGCGAAAAGGGGGCGGGAGCTGTGAGTCACCACGGCGCGACGGGACCCAGCGGAGCCCTCCCCTCCCCTCCCCTCCCCTCACCGGTTTAGGCCAGGCGTGGAGACCAGGATTCGCCGGCCCCGCCCCCTGCCGGCGTTACGTGATAAAGGACTCTGGTCTGCGCACGCGCGTTCTCTAACTTGTTGCCAGAACTACTCTGGGTGTGTCCCTGCATGCACAAGAATTGCGGACCGCCGCTGTTACGTGATCAGCCCTTTTTGTCTTTTTCTTTCTTCCTTCCTTCCTTTCTTTCTTAATTTCTTTTTCTTTCTCTTTTTTCTTTTCTTCCTTTCTCCCTCTCTCCCTTTCTTCCTTTCTTTCTTTCTTCCTTTTTTTTTTTTTGAAACAGGATTTCTCAATGTTGGCTATCCTGTACTCACTTTGTAGACTATGCTGGCCTCGAACTCACAGCGATCCACCTGACTCTGCTTCCCAAAGTGCTAGGATTACAGATGGCTTCCAGCCCTTTTTTCTCCTCTTTTTCTTTCTTTTTATTTTTATTTTTTTAAGAAAAATAAATGAAAGTCACACTCTACCCCAGACTGGCCTCCACCTCCAGGCAGTCCTCCTTCCTTGGCCTCCTGACTGTCCTGTCATGCCCCATGCTGCCTAAACTTTCCATAGCAAGGTTCCCCCTAACATCACCAAAACATGGGTTTCGCCACCCAGGCCTTGACCTCACAAACCCAACCTTTGATGGGGACGAAAGTACAAGGTCTCAGTAGTCCCTGAGTACAGATTCTAAACGGGGTAGACGGCTGGTATGTACCCTCTTTTACCCCTGAGTACGCCAAACTGAAAAGTACAGAATAGTGCTTCAGAAATTGCGCAATACACATTCCTTCCAAGAATATGTGCAGCATTTACAAAAAAATAAAGGTACTGTGTCCCTAAGTCAGTGTCTGTGGATATCATAACAACCATATTCTCTGCACTTTGCGGTCAGAAACCATTGACTGAACAGTAGTAAGTCCCCGTTGTATTGTTCTTTTGAACAAGTCATCCGTCTGAAAGTCACGCTGAAAACCTTTAGAACTGATGAGATGCTACAGTTATAGTAAACTTTTCTCAAGGGCCTAATTCAAGAAGGTTTTTTTCCCAGCACACTGGTAAATACTGAACACTTCCTGTGTATCTTGTTAAGATACTCAGTATATAGCAATGGTTTCATTGGTTAGATGTGGAAAAGCCTAACAGCTGGGCCAAAGAAATCCTTGATCAGTGGTCATGGGTAAAAAATACTGCAGGGAAAGTGAATGGGCATGTGATAACTGGTGGACTCTTGTGTAGAACTTGTAAGCCACGTTAAGTTATACTTGAGGGCATTGTGGTGGCTCTTCATGGTTGTCAACTTGACTGTAGTGGAATGAATACATTCCACAGATGAGAGCACATTGTTGATCAGATTGAGGCAGGAAGACACACTTTCAGGGCCACACCTTCTGCTAGAAGCTATATAAGGCCATGGAAGAAGGAAGGTTTTACTCCTTGCTTGCTCTCGCCATGTTAGCATGTCCATTCATTGGCTGGCATTGGCGCCTACATCTTCAAAATTCCAGCATATACAGAAGAGGCAGCTGAGACAGACATCCAGTCTTGTGGGACCAAGCAACTACTAGATTCTTGGACTCTCCATTCACAGCTAGGCATTCTTGGATTAGCTGGACTGCAGCCAGTAAGTTACTCCAATAAATTCCATATGTGTGTGTGTTGTTGTTACTGTTGATGTTATGCCCAGATCTTAGGGTCCCCAAAGACCACTAGGAGCCGGAACATGTATACAAGACCAAATTCAGCAAGGGCAAGCTTGTTACAAAGTGATTGGCTGACTAACATAACTTACATTGAGCAAGGCTATCTATAGACCTCAGGAATGTTAGGTATTTCTGTGCCATCAATGTTCTACTACAAGGTCATGGGCTGCCCAGTACAGATGCCCCATTGCCCCATCCTGAGATAAAGATGCCCCTTCCCATTCTTGTGGTTATCTCCAGGCTGTTTGGGGTGGGGGTGGGGGAGCGGGATTTTATGGTCTTTTTCCTGGAATTGGTTACCTATGGCCTAATTTTTCTTTTAAAGTCAGATCTAGTTACCTATGGCCTAATTTTTCTTTTAAAGTCAGGCCTGGTCCTAAAATGGAGACAAAATTTATGTTGTCCTCATGTGTGTGTGTGTGTGTGTGTGTGTGTGTGTGTGTGTGTGTGTTTAGAGAGAAGGGGGAGGGGATTCATTCCATAAGTTCTGTGACTCTAAAGAACTTAAAAACATTGTTGGTTTATTCTGTATTTTAGAGACAGTTAACAGCAATATCAAGAATGCTGACCTGAGTTAATAATTACTATACCCTTCCATAGTCCCAGAAGTTAACCTTTTTGATTTTTTTTGTTTGTTTATTTGTTTCTGTTTCTAGGATGTAAGTTTTATTAAAGCATTAAGAATATGCTGGTTACTCGCATGCCTCACTGGGTGCCTGTGCCCGTTGATGCCCCTCACGCTATGACTCTCTTCAGACAGAAAAGGGATCTTGGAATTACAGCCGCCATTGTTACTGCCATCTCATTGGCGGCTACCACCACGGCATTAGCCATGAGTCATCCTGGGCAGACTGCTCAGACCCTGAATAATCATTTAGCCAATGTAGCTCATGCCTTAGTTGTACAAAAAGGAATTAATGCTCAACTAAAAGGAGACTTGATGGTGTTCAATCAGAGGATTGACCTCGTACAGGAACAAATTGATACCCTATGGCAAATCACTCAACTTGGCTGTCAATGGAAGTATGCTGGACTTTGTGTCACTAGCATACAATATGAGAATTTTTCCTGTGCTGCAAATCTGTCTAAACAATTGTCTAGCTATATTTTAGGTAACTGGACTGAAGAATTCGATACTATGATGGAGCAGCTGAGAGTGGCCATTGTTACGGCAAATTCTACCAGAGTGGACCCAGGACTAGCCACAGGAGTATCATCATGGATTGCTGCAGCCATGAATTATCTGAAGGAATGGGCGGGCATGGGAGCGTTAGCAGGCCTTCTGGTGTTGGTCTCCTTGGTTTGCCTGTGGTATATATGCAAGATTAGAGTCTCACAACAGCGTAATGCAGCCATGACCATTCAGGCCTTTACAGCCATTGAAGCAGGACAGTCTCAAGCATGGTTGTCTACCATAAAAAGCTAAAATGGTTACGCTCAGGATGCGAGGCTAAGCACTGCACTCAGGGTCAGCTGCTTTGGACCCAGAGAAGAGCATGTCTGATTGCATGCGGGTTGATGCCCCAGGTCCCGCCTCTGAGAAAAAGGTATCGGACGGACGGGTCTGATGCTCTTTGGGTGGATGACACCTAAATGAACATTGGTACAAAGTCCCAATTTATTTCTAATATCAGAGATCAGACCTCTACTCTTGCCTGATGTGAAGTAAATATATTATGTATGACTTTACTTAACTGGCCTATCAAAAATGCATCCAGATGTGCTCCATAAGTTATAGCTAGTCATATATCTTACCACATATTTTACACCTATTTTTATTTTTTCATAAAAGTCTATCAAGGGAGGAAAATGGGACCTGTGTTACTTAACAGTTTGCTGTGTGAAGGTTTAAGATCCAAATATTTAGCCATACTGATGAGCCTCCATTGCAATTGTTGCTGCACTTATTAGAAAGAGGGCTGGGAAAGGGACCCAAGAAAGAAAGGGCTTTGCATGTGGGTGCTGGAGCATCCCTTCTGAGAATGGTCAGAGCTGGTGCAGAGACAATGGTGATCCAGGAAAGAAGCACAAGAAAAAAAGGTGCAGGAACTTGAGACCAGGAGATGTCACTCAGAGAGAATGCAATGTTACCATCACACTTTTCCTGCTGGGGAACACAGCATGCCTTCAGATGGTATAATGAAGGCATATCAAAGGAAGGCTAAATTCAAAGTAAGACAGAGACCTGGGAGAGGTAATTGAAAAACATGCGTAAAAATGGGTGGGAGGGCTGGGGACATGACTCAGCAGTTAAGAGCACTTGCTACTCTTACAGAGCCCCTACATGGCAACTCACATCTGTAACTCTAGTTCCAGGACACTCTCTTCTAGTCTTTGTACAAATTTCACACGCGGTGCACAACTATATGCAGGCATAACACTCATACACATAAAATAAAAAATATATATTTTTTAAATAAAAGAATAAGCTGACCATGAAGCAAGAGTTCTAAAACTCACAACGAAAGGGATGGAACATGTAAGAAAAAAGAATGAAAACTTGTATCAGAGGATTTCAGGGAAGTTCGGACATGAGAAATGAGAAGTGTTTTCAGAGTCACCGAGATTCTGGGTGATGACACGCCAGAGCGATACAACATGCCTATTCCCAAGTAGTATATTGGTGGAAGAGGGTACCTAGACCAAATGCAGCTCGGCTATGGCCTACTAGGTCTGAGCTGATGACGCTGAAATGCAACACTGGCCTTCTGCCGTCTGGCAGCACAGCAGGTGCCACAGTGGCCATGACTAGCACCACTGAGCACAAGGCACTTCATGGTCAGTCTAGTGAGGCAAGTCTCACCAGCATCCAGGAATTCAGACCAAGTTATTCCCCTCCTTGTTCTTTTGTTTTTATTTATGTATATGTAAGAATGCCTGTGTGTGTGTGTGTGTGTGTGTGTGTGTGTGTGTGTGTGTGTGCAGGTACCTGCAAAATTCAGATCCCCCTGGAGCTAGAGTTAAGACAGTTATGAGCTGCCTGATGTGGGTGATGGGGTTAAAACTTCAGTCCTCTACAAGAGATATGCATTTTTAACTGTCTAGCCATCTCTCCAGACCTACTCCTCACGGTAGGTAGAAACTGGAAAACTGGATAAATGTGTACTAGTGATTTTCTCTCACTATGTAGCCCTGGAACTCTGTCCTCAAACTCACTGTGTAAACCAGGCTGGCCTAGAACTCCCAGATACCCACCTGTCCCTGCTTACCAAGCTCTGGGACTAAAGGTGTGCACCACCACACCCAACACTAGTAATTTTAAAAATGAAGTTGGGTGTGGTGCTACATGCCTTTAATCCTAGCACTTCGGAGGCAGGTGGATCTCTGGTCTACAAAGGCGATTCCAGGACAGCCAGAGCTACACAGACAAACCCTATCTTGAAAAAAAACAAAATGAAAAAGAAAAGGATACTATAAAGATAACCCAGTCTTAGAAATAGGTGACTCATTAGATCCGTGTTGGTCCTCCTCCCAAGGGTCCAGCCCATGGGTAAGGATAAGGGGTTCAGGACGAGGGAGAGGCATGGAGTCATCACTCAGACACTGGAGAGAGCATGTTGTATAGCTTGGGCAACCAATCAGGTTCCTCCACACCATCTCTGAGCCTGCCATTGGTTGTTCTTCCCTGGGCATACTCTCTAACATCAGGTTACATACTCTAGGCCTGACTGCTTACCTAGTCACATCAGTGGCCCTTTGCCAGGAATGCCACAGATCTGGGGCAGGTTGGGGTTTTAATCTCTATCAATCATTCCATGGACTGCAGCTGGTTGTAGAAATAATTTACAGAACAAAATTAAATTCATATCACCAGGCCTAGTAGCACTTGTAATCTCAGAATTTATGGGTATGTGGCCAGGGGATTTCCAGGAGCTGGAGCCCATCTTGGGTTACATGAGTTTCAGATTAGCCTGGACTACAGAGTAAGACTGTCTCAAAAAGAGAGGATGGGCGGGGCAACAAAACCTTGCCATTGATTGTCTGAAAGGATTGTTGTAGTTGTAGGTTTTGTGATAGTCTTAGCTTTATAAGGATAATTCAGCCCCTTAAAATCATGTGGTTTCATTCATTATTCAACTTCTGTGCTTCCTCTGGCCCAAAGTTTTGAGGAACTTATGTTGTAAGGAAGTTTACAGAGCTTCCAAATGGTGGCCTCTTTCCTGGAGTACCATGCCTCTAAGGTGACAGCTGTAGCATCTCTGAGGCTTGACTGGAAAAAAAAAATGGAGATGTCATGGAGGTGGCTGGATGATTTTAAGTCGAGAAAGTGATTAATAGTTATTGTAGGGTATTTTCCAGAGGAGACAATAGAAAGTCTTTACTGGTCAGCCGGTGAGTATACTGTGTGTTCAGGATCCCTGTGAACAGTGAAGCCCTGACCTTCTTCAGGATGAGCTTTTAAGTACAAAAACCATGTCCTGGGTTGACATAGTTCATTTAACAAAAATAGTTAGCCAAAAGCAGAACTACAGAAGCAAAAAAGCAAAAGTTAGTACATTTAGAGACTTTCCCAGAACTATAGACTATGGGCTAGGGTGTTTGCTTGTTTTTTTGTTTGTTTTGTTTTTGACAGATGGTGCTGTCTACATGCTGAGTTTTATGGCCTGAATGGTACTTCCATCATGGAGTCAGTTATTCTGAGGTCTGTTAGAATAGTCATTATCTACATGCCTTGGACCAGGCATACACCAATGGTTTTGTCATGTAGTGAAAGCTGTCTCTCTTCTGGACTAAATTACTCTTTTTTTAACTTTTATTTTATGTGTATTGGTGTTTTGCTTGCATGTATGTCTATGTGAGAGTGTCAGATCATGACATTATGGACAGTTGTGAGCTGCCACGTGGGTGCAGGGATTTGAACCCAGGTCCTCTGGAAGAACAGCCAGTGCCCTTAACCATTAAAACCAACACAGAGAGGAAGTCAGGTGTGAGCTTGCTGGACATAGCAACTTCTCTAGGTAGAAAACTGGGTAATCATATGAACAATGATAACATTAGCAAACTACCCTTGCCTGTTGACTCCATGCCAGACATCTGCTAAGCAATTTCTATGGGCTATTTTATTTAATCTACATAAGAAGCCTGGAGGTAACTGAGACTAAACTGAGGGAAGGAAATGCCTTGGGTTACAGGTCAGAAGCTTGAGTGCAAGGATATTCCATTCCCCGTGTCCTACCTCAGCAGGTGAGAGGCTTCAACCAGGATCCAGGGTGAAAGGCCTTTTCCTTTCTCTTCCTCTAGTATCTCTTTCTACCCCTAGTTTCTACTATCTGCACAGACCTCAGGAAACTGTGGTCTTCAAGATGAACTACAGGACCAGTGCTGCTGAGGGTTCACTCAAGAACAAGTCAGCATAGCAATTCTGGCCAAGTTGTTTAGAGAGGTCTGTGGAAGCCAACAGTCCATATGATGTGGATGTGAGACAGGGATGTCTCCCTGCCAGAGCCAACCATCAAACGACACAACTGTGTCAAGCCTGAGGTTGGAAGTCAGCACTTGACAAGTTTGCCGCACAAAAAAAGAAAGAAAGAAAGAAAGAAAGAAAGAAAGAAAGAAAGAAAGAAAGAAAGAAGAAAGAAAGAAAGAAAATGGAATGTGTTTGAGTCACATTGAGTCACAGATGTTTCAAAAGTGGACCAGCCAGCCTTAGAACTGATTACCTCTGAGCTTCTTACCACATGAAATTTAAGCCTCTTTGGGTCCTAGCCACTTCTAGTTGGGTTGTCATTACTTAGAAAGCCTTTGCTACCAATGGGACATATACCAGATCCAAATCTAAACTGGAGATGCCCAAGAACATTAGTTACCAACATCCCAGACCTGTGGACAAAATGAAATGTGGAACTTTCTCAGAAGCCAGGAA
Source organism: Meriones unguiculatus (assembly GCF_030254825.1). Taxonomy (NCBI): domain Eukaryota; kingdom Metazoa; phylum Chordata; class Mammalia; order Rodentia; family Muridae; genus Meriones; species Meriones unguiculatus. The sequence goes on from NC_083349.1 coordinate 74,529,692, forward strand.
AACTGTCAGAGAAGTTTTCTGTAAAGCCTAATTGAAAATAACAGCTCCTTAATCTAAATTTACAGCATAATCAACCTTCTGGTTGCCTAATCATAATTAAATTAGACTGTCAGTGTATTTCATATATGCTAATTAAAATTACAGAAGGAAGAAGCTGCATTTGCAATCTAGGGTTTCTCCTGCTTCCCCCTGGAGTTGAGGGTAAGAGCTGCCTGGCCTGCAAAGTGGACACCTGAGTTTGAGTCCTGTCTCTGTTCTCAATGGCTGAAAGTCTTGAAGCAAGTACCTTAGCCCCTTTGATTCTCTGCATTCTCATCTGTCTGATTTCAAATCAAAGGAATTCTTTTGGAGACAGCATATGGCATTAAACAAAGTGTCATCATCACTTAGTATTACCTGTTTGTTTGTTTGTTTGTTTTTATTTGTTTGTTTTTTTGTTTTGTTTTTGGTTGGTTTTTGAGAAAGTCTGTGATGGCTATTCTTGGTTGTCAACTTGACTGTATAAATGAATTACACTCTAGACATTGAGGGCACACCCGTGAGAGATACTCTGCTTGGTTTGAAGAGGGTGAATCCACTCTTAGTCTGAATCTTTGAGGTAGGACGACAAGTCTGGTCCCAGTCTGGTCCGATCTGGAGTGGAGAAGACACACCTTTAATCTTGGCTGTGCCTTCTGCTGGAAGCCTATATAAGGACATGGAAGAAGGAAGGTTTTGCCCTTGCCTTGCTATCACATCCATTCCTTCACTGGCATTGGAGCCTACTTCTTCAGGATTCTAGCACATATAAAAGACCAGCTGGGACACCTAGTCTTGTGGGACGGAGCAACTACTAGATTCTTGAACTTTCCAAGCCACACCCTAAGAGTGGAGTGCTCACCACTCACTTCAAGGAGAGGAGGTGGGGAAGTAGTAAAGTGCTTGCTCAGAGGTTGAGGTCCTGAATCCCCAAGTCCCACAAGAAAAGCTGGGCATGGGGGCATATGCCTAGAATCCCAGTTCCAGAGAGACAGAGGCTCTCTGGGACTTTTGGGCCTGCCAGCCTAGCTAGTCAGTAAGCTTCAGATTCAAGAGACCTGGTTTCAAAAACTAAGGTAGACAGAAACTGAAAAGGACACGGAATAATAGCCGTGGGCCTCCATACGGATGTGCATCTGCATACACACCTGCTATCTATCTATCTATCTTCCTCTCTTCTCCCTCCCTCTTCCCTTTGTTCTCTTCTTTGCCCCTCTCTCTATTGCAAGACAGAACTTGTGCACATGTGTAGCCAGACTTTTGGCTACTTTCTTGGATTCTTTGATCTACCACCCTTCTCCACCCTTCTCCCTTCCAAGCCCCACAACCCTAGGTAGGAGAGGAAGGTTAGAGGGGAAAGGGGCATCAATATCATTAGACTACTTTGTTGTTTTAAAGCAAAAATAAAACTAAACAAAAACAGAAACGCAGTTGTTCGATTTTACCATTGAAGACTCAGATGCTGGGGAGAAAGCACCCAGCTGACCTTCCTACTCAGCTTAAGTCCCAGAAGGAAATAGCCAAAAGCCCCTTATCCTTCTTATCCTTCTCTTCCTTCTCCTCCTCCTCCTCCTTCTCATACGGTCTTAAATACCCTTCATTTCAATGCCCCTCCTTTCTGTTTGTTCCCTGTCAGCTGGTTTCTTGCTCCACCTCTTGACCTAGGTTAACTTTATTTAATCCTGTACAGAAAGCTTTTGGATTAAAGGTGTATGCATTTTTTGGCTTAAAGGTGGTGCTAAGCCACACCATAACTACCTTTTTATGATAAACAGAAAGTTCTTGGATTGAAGGTGTGCTTTAGGGATGAGCCACAATAAACCACACAATAAACAGGTTTTTACAGTTCACAATCTTGGGGTTCACAATAGGATAAAATATCCTGCAACACTACTTACTGATGATTAGGGGTGTACAGTTCCTGGGGACTAGTTTGATCTTCCACATCAGGACATCTCCAACCAGCAACAGCAGCAGGATCAGCAGGGGAGCAGCAGCCTCTCTAAGCCCTCTCAGGGTTTCTGGAGTGTCCCCAGAATTCTAAACATAAACTATCCTCAGCTGGCAAAACCATGTCCCTGCTAAAGCACTATTAGGAGACAGTTGTCCGAGTCCAGCCATCTCAGGAACATCTCTATCTTACTGACAGGAACAATGCTTCTTCAGATGTTTCAGGTTTGTCTGTTAATCATTAAATGATGTAAAGAGAGAAGTTGGCATAGTCATTTATCTAAACTAGACACACAAGTCATAAATGTGTTGCCTGTCTTGACTTAATTGACTGTGTGCAGCTTGCCCACTCCTTTGTTCCCTTATCATTCTAAATTTCAGGCCAAAGCCCAAGAGGGGACCTAACTGCAAAAGCTGAATCAAGGAGCCTGAAACCAGATAAGACCCAGTCACCAATGTTAACTTTCTTGCTAACTCCTTCTGTCAAAATGTGATTTGTCAGTGCAACAGCCCACCCTGCTCTCTCTCCCTTTATGTTCCCATCCTTTACTAGTGTTGTAAACTCAGGAATGTGGTTCAGATCCCAAACTGCCAGCCTCCCTGTGCACACAAGAAATAAAAATATTTATTTATTGTGTATAGTATTCTGCCTGCATGAGGGCACCAGCTATTGTTGTATGATAGTTTTGAATCACCATGTGGTTGCTGGGAACTGAAGTGTAGCAGCCCTATCTCCCACCCCTAGGATTGAAACAAAAAGATATTCCCATAACATTTCTGTGTTTTTAAAACCCAAAATTCTCACTACACACACACAGGGTAATGAACATATATGTTGGAGCATGGGGGAAAATAGCAGAAATGTGAACACAAATGTTGACTACTCACCAAAGACACATGTATCCCTTCTAAAGTGTGGGATTTGCACCAGGAAGCAAGCAGCAGCTTCCTAGCAAAGATTACATTTCCCAGCTCCTTTGCCTTTTTTTGTTCCTTTGTTTGTTTGTTTGTTTGTTTGTTTTTGCCTGCCTCTGCCTCCCCAGTGATTGATTACAGGCATGTGACACCAAGTCCTGCTCCCTTTGCATTTTTAAAATGCGGATGAAGCCTATATAACGCAGCATTAGCTACTGTAAAGCGCCCTGCCCTGTAGTATGTAGTACATTCACAATCTTACCCAGACGCTCCCTACTCAGAGTTTGAGAATGCTTTCATTGAGCCACAGAAAATCGGGGACCTATGCTGCATTTGAGGTGGAAGCAAATAAAACTCGCTTCAGATACAGAAGCTTAACGTGAAAGCTTTATCTTCTGTTCTCAGGGAGGCAGCCAGTTTGGGATCTGAACTGAGTCATGGAGGGGAAGCTGTACTGCAAATTTATTTATTTATTTATTTATTTATTTTTATTTTTTTTCAATGCAGTTTATTCTGACCCTGGGTAAAGCCAGCCCACTTTAAATAGCCTCTGGGTAGCCAACCTCAGCATGCCACGTAGGCAATGCAGATAGGTCCACATACATGGAAGCAAGCCAGATCATCAGCCTTAGCCAAATGTGGAGTTGTTTGTGACAGAGAGCACTCACCATCGGGAAGGTGGAAGGCGGAAACCAGCTCCATCTTTCAGGCGCGGCATTACGCAGCTCTCTACAGTTCCCCCTTTTTGTTTTAGACGCATCAGGCAAGAGTAGAGGTCTGATCTCTGATATTAGAAATAAATTGGGACTTTGTACTGATGTTCATTTAAGTGTCATCCACCCAAAGAGCATCAGACCCGTCCGTCCGATACCTTTTTCTCAGAGGCGGGACCTGGGGCATCAACCCGCATGCAATCAGACATGCTCTTCTCTGGGTCCAAAGCGGCTGACCCTGAGTGCAGTGCTTAGCCTCGCATCTTGCTTTTTTGCCCAATGCTGTAATGCTAGTAAATTTACTAGCTGGTTACTCGCATGCCTCGCTGGGTGCCTGTGCCCGTTGATGCCCTCACGCTATGACTCTCTTCAGACAGAAAAGGGATCCTGGAATTACAGCTGCCATTGTTACTGCCATCTCATTGGCGGCTGTTGGAGCTACCACCACGGCATTAGCCATGAGTCATACTGGGCAGACTGCTCAGACCCTGAATAACCTTTTAGCCAATGTAGCTCATGCCTTAGATGTACAAAAAGGAATTAATGCTCAACTAAAAGGAGACTTGATAGTGTTCAATCAGAGGATTGACCTCGTACAGGAACAAATTGATACCCTATGGCAAATCGCTCAACTTGGCTGTCAATGAAAGTATGCTGGACTTTGAGTCACTAGCATACAACATGAGAATTTTCCCTGTGCTGCAAATCTGTCTAAACAATTGTCTAGCTATATTTTAGGTAATTGGACTGGAGAATTCGATACTACGATGGAGCAGCTGAGAGTGGCCATTGTCATGGTAAATTCTACCAGAGTGGACGCAGGACTAGCCACAGGAGTATCATCATGGATTGCTGTAGCCATGAATCATCTGAAGGAATGGGCGGGCATGGGAGCGTTAGCAGGCCTTCTGGTGTTGGTCTCCTTGGTTTGCCTGTGGTATATATGCAAGATTAGAGTCTCACAACAGCGTAAGGCAGCCATGACCATTCAGGCCTTTACAGCCATTGAAGCAGGACAGTCTCCCCAAGCATGGTTGGCTACCATAAAAAGCCAAAATGTATTGCATATTTAAATGATGAGAAGCACATTTAGCTCACATGGAGGATGAGGAGAGGGGGGCACAGTGGAACAGGATAGTCATCTCTGACTTGTTATTTTTACTAATTAGACAAAGCAGGTCTAGCTAACCTTGAAAGTGTGTCTGTCAGTTGGGAGTAACTGTGCTTATGATTGGGAAATTTCTAGGAGTAGCAAGGCCACAGAGTATGCTGAACATAAATACAGTTTTTGGTCAACTTGACCTTGCACAGAGAGCTTTTTCCTATATGTGTCTGTTAGGCCTGAAACAGAAATGGATGTATTATGCTACCCAAAATGAGCAGGCCTCATCACCTGTTCCCCAACTGTCCCTTCTCCCAGCCTCCAACAACCACCAACTTACATTCCATCTTTGTGGATTTAGCATAGATGGAATCAGTCAGTATGTGGCCTTTACATCTAGATCTTTTTACTAATCAGAACGCCTTCCATCCCAGTATTTCATTCCTGTATGGCCATAACATTATTTGTTCATTTATCCACTGATAAACACTGGGAGTTGTTTCTACCTTTGGATTAGTCATGACTAACGCTGCTAAAAAACATTTATGTCTATATATTTTACTTAAATGCCTATTTTTATTTTGGGAATGGAATATATAGCTAGGAGGGAAACTTCTAAATCAGATGATATGGTTTGAATACTGGTTTGTTTGAATACCCAGTCCTCAGCAGCTGGCCCCGTTTGGGAGGTTATGGAATTTCTGGGATGTACAACCTAGCTAGCAGAAGTGGGTCACTGGGGTGGACCTTGAAGGTGATATATCCTTCTGATTATTGATTACTTTGTCTGCTTCCTGACCTACCATGATGTGAACAAGCCATGGTGTTAGCTCCTGCCTCCAAAGACAGAATTCTGTGAGCAGAAATGGTTTCTAATTTAAGTTATTTTCACCGTTTTTTGTTTTGTTTTGTTTTGTTTTTTTACTTTTTATTCTTTGTATCACGTCATGCATCCAGTCCACTCATCTCTCTGTCCCCTCTTGTCCACCCTTTATCCTGGCAACCTTTCCCACAAGGTTTCTCTGTGTAGCCCTGGGTGTACTGAACTCACTTTGTAGAGCAGGCTGTTCTCTAACTCACAGATATCTGCCTGCCTCTGCCTCCCTGAGTAATGGAATTACAGGCGTACGCCACCACACCCGGCTGAAGCTCCCACTCTTAATGCCCAGCTTCCTGGTAGAGTTCAACATCGTGCTTCTCTAACACATCTCACATACCCATCCTTTCTCCATGCAGGGATTGTGGGTTGCTTTGAGTGGAAGCATCTAAACCTAATGAAGAGCACTTGGCCAGTGCTGTCTTTGGAGACAGAGTACAACGTGCACCTGGGCCTCACAGGTATGGCAAGAAGAGGACACGCGATGCTGAGTGCCAATATAGGAGTACTGCAAAAGTATTTTTACTATTTTGGTTTTCCTTCCTTTCTTTTCTTCCTTTCCAGATAGGATCTCTTGTAGCCCAGGCTGAGCCTGAATGTTGGTCCACCTCTCTCTGCTTCTCAAATGCTGAGATTATAAGCATAAACATGCCCAGTTTGTGCAGTGTTTGCAATCATACCCAACACCTCATGCACACTAGGTAAGTGCTCTACCAGCTGAGCCACATCCCTGACCCACCTATATAAGTTTTTGTTGAGATGTCATCTTTAAGTAGGTTGACATTGAAACCTATAGTTTGCTATGTGTTCATTATTCATATCTAGGCAAATCTGGTCCCTCTCTCCATTTTCTTGTCTTGGCTCTTGATAAGGATCCTGCTGTCTAGCCACTGAGAATCAAAGCAAGTATTGTCTCCAACTACCATTCAGGCAGGACTATGTCTTCTCTGTCCTCTGTTTTTCTTGGCCTCTTCCCACACTATATCAAACTACTGCCCCCTCTGAGCTTCTTCCTGCTGAGCTTGCTAGCCACTCTGAGTGGTCCAGTCCAGGCAACTGGAATATGCAGATATCATCTGCCTTCCCCTGGAGTATAGTACCCATCTACTTGTCACTGCAACTCATTGCCCTGTGTGACTGGCTCCTTTTGCAATGTGGGTCTAACCTTCTAGGTGTCTAAATCACCCCAGAGCAGACGCAGGACCTGGCTCCATCGTGTGGTAGCTTCAGACTTTAAGCAAGTTATTTCACATTTCTGAGCCTATGCTTACTGTAAAATGAATAAAATCATACTGCCCACATCAGCAATGGGTGTGAGTGTGTGCATGTTTGGTAAGGAAATTGAGACTCATTGTAAGATCTCAGTGGTTCTTACACTTTCACCATTCTTTTTTAAAGGAAAGGTCTCTGTCCATATCCCCATACCTCAAAATCCAAATTCCAGGGATGGGTTTGGAAATCTGAAAATCAAATGACTCCCCTTCAGGGAAACACCACCAAGCCTGCAGGGCCACCTGCCCAGGCAACAGGGAGAAAGAGATAGCTTCATCCCATGGAGGCCTTCCTCAGGCAGGCACAGGGACTCTTCTGTGCAAATTTTGCTTCGTGTCCCCTTCCTTGAACAGGTGGCTGTCTCTTGTGTCCCCTGTGGTTGCTGACAGCTTTTTGCACTGCCAGCCCTGATTTGTTCATTCTGCAGCCTCTCTCTGGTAAGGGCAGAGATCTGGGAAAGAAGGTGCTGGCCCTTTGTGGTGGTAATAAGATATTTGGTTACATTGTGAACCTTGAGGTTGTGAAATGAAAAAAACCTGTTTCTAGTTGTGGTGTAGCTCAGCCCTAACACACACCTTTAATGCAAGAACTTTCTATTTATTGTAAACAGATGATTGTGGTGTGGCTCAGCCCTAGCTCATACCTTTAACCCAAGAGCTTTCTGTAAACAAGAACTAAGTAAAATTAAATGTCTAACTAAGTAAAATTGCCTTTGTCAAGAGGCAGAGCAAGCAACCAGTTGACAGGAAGTATTAAGGAGGACCTTGAGTTGAAAGGTATTTAATAGAGGATGGAGAAGAAGGGGCTTTTTCCTTCTGGGACACCAGTTAATAGGAACTCTCAGCTAATAGGCTTTCATCCCAGCATCTGGTTCCTGAGTCTTTATTGATAAAATTGAATGTTTGAGATTTCCTGTTTTGAAAAATGACATACATGTCTGGTGAAGACTCACTTAACCAGACCTGGGGGGAGGGAGTCACCTTCCTCCTCTCTGAGAAGACATGGAGAGGACTTGGTCTACCCTAGGGACCATATCCTCTTCCTCCAGCATGTTAGGGGTTGGGGATCTGTCTCAATGTGGCTGTTATGTTCCCTATGGGGGCCCTGCTTGCCCTGCCTTCCAGATGCTGATGGTTAGATGCAGACACATATTTGCATGGACTCAAGTGGGGTGGTTCCTTGTTCCATTCCCTTTTTTATTAATCTGGTTCCACTCCACCACACTCCTAGAGCTTCACTATAACCTGAGTTATAGCCACAGCTGCCCAGAACTGGGGGCCCTTTCCCCTGAAGGTAGCCATTCCTTTCATGCACCTGAATGCAGAGCAGGCTCATACAACTGAGCTTCAAGTCCTGCCTGCTTAATGGGGCATCACAGAACCTGCTCCCTAAGCTTCTTGCCAGCTCTCTTCCCCCTGCTCACTGGGACAACAAGAAATTGGCTTATCCAGAGCCTGAGCCCTCTCTGATCAGCCTGCAGTGACAGTCCCTTACCTCTACCCCAGAAGCATCCCAACAACTCCTACCAGAAATTCTTTACCAACCTTTACTCTTACTGGGCTTCAGTGCAACATGGGGTGTGGCATCTTATATACCTACCTTGAGGAGGAAAATAAACTCCCTTTCTCCCAAGGGGCATACACAGAGTAACTTTCTGTCTTCATCACCCCAAGACCCAGGGCACAGGTAAGTCCTATTTTATGGTCTGTTCTTAAAGGAAGCTCTCCTTGATCTTCTGATCAAGGCTTTGTCACAAGCCATGAGCCATGAGTGTCATGAGTCGCTTCAAACAAAGAGATGGGACAAAATTATTGCTTCCTCCTTTCCCATTTCAATCATTAAGTCTTCTATAGAAGGAAAATACATTGTGTTAAATACATTGCATTTAACTTTTAGGACACGGTCCTTAAAGTGGTGAAGGACCACTTTATTACCATCTTTCTGATGGTAATAAGGTAAGCATGATGGCTAGAACTGCAGCAGCTATCTTAGACTGTAATCTAGACTGATAAGAGTGTCAGGTCAAGGAGTAGAAGTCCCAGTTCCTGACAATGGTGGAATTAATTGCCTTTCTAGTCCTTGGCTACTCATCTCTGTCTCATCTAACATGACTTTCTTCTCAGGTTTGCCTCTCACAGACAAATCTCACCATGAGAGTCTGATTCTGAGCCTGACACCTCTCTTTCCTAGAAAAAAAAAAAATCCTTGAGATTATTAGAACGAAAAGTTATGTGAAGAGGAAATGATGTTTGGGACATTATTACTGCTTTTATTTTTTCTTTATTATTATTATTATTAATTATCAATATTATTAATTATTATTTATAATTTATTCACTTTGTATCCCAGTTGTAGCCCCATCCCTCAGCCCCTCACAGTAGCACCCTCCCTCCCTCTTCCTCCCCTATCCCTCTCCCCTAGTCCACTGCTAGGGGAAGTCCTCCTCCCCTACTGTCTGACCCCAGCATATGAGGTCTCATCAGGACTGACTGAATCCTCTTCTTCTGTGGGCTGCCTAGGTCATCCCACCAGGGAAAAGCAATCAAGGAGCAGTCAGAAACTGTCTTTTCTCCTCTTACTAGGAAACTCATATGGAGACTTCGCTGTCCATGGGCTACATCTGAGCAGGGGGTCTAGATCCTCTCTATGTATGGTCTTTAATTGATGCATCAGTCTCTGCAGTCCCCCTGGGCCCTGCATTTTGTTTTGTTTTGTTTTGTTTTGTTTTGTTGGTTAGTCTCCTGTCCCTGCTCCAGGTCCTTTTATAACCCCCTTCTTCCATTAGGCTCCCTGCACTCTATCCAAAGTTTGTCTGAGTCTCTGCATCTACCTCGATCCCCTGCAGCTTTATTTGTAATAGCCAGAATCTGGAAACAACCTAGATGTCCCTCAACTGAAGAATGGATACAGAAATTGTGGCGCATTTACACAACGGAATACTACTCAGCTATTAAAAACAAGAAAATCATGAAATTTGCAAGCAAATGGGAGGAACTAGAAAAAATCATCCCGATGAGGTAATCCAGAACCAGAAAGACACTTATGGTATATACTCACTTATAAGTGGATATTAGATATTAAATATAGAATAAACATACTAAAATTTACAGACCTAAAGAAGTGAAACAACAAGGAGGACCCTAAGGAGGACACTTAATTCTCATTCAGAAAGCAAACAGAATAGACACCAGAAGTGGCAGAAGAAAGTGAACAGGACTGTAACATACCACAGATGCCCTCTGAAAGATGATTGCTTTTCTTTAAAGAGGCTTGTGCCCTGGGCAGGGACTCTCTCACCACAGGGGCACCTGCCTCCTCCCTGAAGAGCCAACCTCACAAGTTTCAAGTCAGTTAAACATGGTGAGAACGTGTTACATTTAGGGCTGTTCCAACTTGAGCAAGTCACTAATGTTCTAACCCTGACTTTTAGTGAAAACAGAAATTGGAAGGACAGCTCAGGGTTTAAGAGTGCTTGCTTTTCTTCCTGGGACCAGCGTTCAGTTCCCTGCACCCACATCAGGCAGCTTACAACCACTTGAAATTCCAGCACCAGGACTCCCAACGTCTTCTTCTGGTCTCTGGCATACCTACACATGTGACATGCATGCACACACATGCGCGCGCGCACACACGCACCCACATACATTCATGCAAATAAAAATAAAAATTAATAAAAGAGCAATAAAATGTTTGTCTTTAAGAATTGACTTTGCCTGGCATGGTAATGCATCTCTGAATTCCCAGAATTCAGGAGCCAAAAGCATGAGGATCCTTATGTAGCCAGCACAGTCAATGCCAGAGACCCTGTCTCCCAAAATACTCAATTTTTTTTTCTTATTTTTATGACAGACTGGCCTAGAATTTAAGATTCTCCTGCCTCAACCTCCTAAGTGCTGGTTTTAAATGCAATCCACCTATCAATTTTTAAAGTATTTTATTTAAAAGTGTGTATTGGGGGGTGCTCATGAGTCCAAGTGTACAATGAGGCCAGCAGGTGGTCCTGGAGCTGGAGTTACAAGAGATTGTGAGATGCCCGACATTGGTGCTGTGGCCCAAACTCAGGTCATCTAAAAGAGCAGTGAATGCCCTTAACCTGTGAGCCATCGCAAGCCCAATCCAATAACTTTTTATTTCACACCTATTATCTGCATGGAATTATGTTGAAGATAGGATGGAGAAAAAAGACAAGCATGACTTTAATTTTTATAGAACTTGAGGTTAGTGGAGAAAGATGGTAAACAAAGCATATAAGAAGGGTCTGGGATAGAGGTCCAGGATAGAGTGCTTGCCTACCGTGTGTGAGGCGCTGAGTTACAAGTGTTATTTAGGAAAGGCAAAATGGATCTAGGGACAGAACACACTGAAGCAGAGGACAGAAAGGAGATCTGGGAACTGAGATGCGGCTGGCTCTGGGTGAATTGCCAGTTACCCAAGGTCTTCCCCTGGAAGCAGCCAGCAGCTACCCACTACTCTGCAGCCCACAACTGCCAAGGCCCAGTGCACAGCATGTAGTCTGAACATAGACTCTACCTAGCTCTCCAATCTGTGCTGTTCCCGACCTTCCAAGCCTAGATTGAAAGCAGGATGGACAAACAGAAGGCTTTACACAAACTGTCCCAGGATGGTGATTGGCCATTCCTGCCTGGCACAACCCCTCCACTGAAGCTGGCTTTAGTTCTTCACATAATGGGCACCACCTGGTCCCAGGGATTGCATCTGGCATCAATTAGTTCTAAGCCCAAGCTGGAATAGCACCCTGGCTCCCCTCCCAGCTTTGGAAGTAGCCAGATCCTGGCTGGGTGTCTTTTACTCCTAATAACCTCTATCAGTGACTTCCATTGTGGACCCATCAGGCCCACAGCTGTCACCATCATAAGCCACCTGGTTCCAGATCAAAGTGATCAGCTGTCAACCTCCACTGTGCATCCTAAGGACCTGGTGACTAAGGACAGCTTAAGCAACAGAGAGAGGATGAACATGCTATTTCCAGCCCCCACAGCTAAAAGCACAGTCCATGTGGAATGATGGATGGGCTGGAATCCGGTGATGCATGCAGCACTTCTAAGGCTGCTTGAAAACAGGCAGATGGGAGACATCTCATCCCTACTTGGCTGTTCTGGTTGTCTGATCTTTAGCAAGTAAACTTACACTGCATTCCCTAAGCCTCAGATACCCTATTTTAAAAGAGCATGATAAAGAACTTGCTGTATATGTGGGACAAAGATTAAGTAAAATAATCTATATAATGCACTTAAAATGTTTAATGTATGTATTCTGGGACTCATCTTCATTTATCACCTCAACAAAATGTTTTAAGGCATGCATTATGTGCTAGAATAAACATTCAGGAATGTCCAGCCTTTTGGTGTGACGATACATTATCATATATATAGATCATTCCTGATCCGTCAAGAATCCCCACCAAAAAAATCATGTACACACATACAAAAGCCCTCATAATATTTTAAGTATATTTATGATTGTTTTGGACTGTTCATAGCTATGCAAGGCATAGAACAGGAGACTCGGTGTATGCAGGCTGGAAACTGGAGCACCTTGCCATGAAATCATAAAACTCCTAGTCAGAGGTTGAGACATGGTGCTTGCCTCTGTCTCTTGGAATTAAAGGCATGTCTGTATTCCAGCTAGATTACACAGACCTAGAAGGTCTTTGAATGTGATCTCTTTCCAGAGCATCCATGTTCCGAATTAAAATTCCTCTACAGCTTACACCCCAAAGATCAAGAGGAACACAGAAGGACATGTACCTGGAGAAGGCACAGTCATTCTCTTGCAACACAGACTCTGGCAATTCTTGCCATTTCCTGCCAGCACATTCCCACACATCTTTGTACTATGCTTTGCAAATGGATAGGACATGTAGCTTATATCCTCAGAGAGTTGACAATTCTGTAAAAGACATGATACAAATGTGCTGCTTAGTTTTTTTTGTCAACTTAACACAAGAAAACACTCAGAATGAGGAAAGTTCAATTGAAGAAATGCCTCCGTCAGATTGGCATATGGGCAAGTCTGTGGGGCATCTTCTTGATTGTTTTTTGATATGAGAGTGCTCAGCCTGCTGTGGGTGGTGTCACACCTGGGAAAGTGGTCCTGTAAAGTGTAAGAAGGTTAACTGGACATAAGCTGTGGAATCAAACCAATAAGCAAACTTTCTCCATTACTTTCTGTCTCTGTGCCTGCTTGAGTTATGGCCATGACTTCCCTTCATGATGAAATGAGACCAATAAGCTGAAGTAAACCATTTCTTTGCCGATTTGCTTTTGGTCAATGTTTTATCACAGCAACAGAACCAAACAACCAAAACAGGACACAGATTTCTAGGAAATAAAATATCCTGTGAGGAGGATTGCTGAGGGAGGGCATAAAGCAGACTCTTGCCCACCATAGTCTTATCTTTCCTAGGGATGTCTCAGATATGGGACAAGTCTTCCAATAAGAAAGCACTACTACTAGACAACCTTTTGCTTTTACAAGTGTGGGATGTGTATTAAATTAACTGTCCAAAACTAGGAGACATGTATATTATAAATGGTCGTTCATCCTGGGCAGCTCTGCACTGTTGGCCAGATTGTACACTGCGCAGCAGCTTCTGGCTATGAATTTAGTGAAGACCTATGTACCTTGCTGTAAATGTTGTTTTTATTTCCTCAGATGGGGGTGGTGGTGGGCGGTGAGAGCTGTATGAATGTGTGGCTTGGGCTGAGCCCAAAGTGTTTTTATCTTTGTTCTAACCATCCCTAGGCCTAGGCCTGGAAGCTTCTAGCCTCTGTACACTCTACTCTTCTGCAAGCCTGGACCTTAAAGGCTTAAGCTTCTAGCCTCTGTCTGCTAACCTAGACCTAGAATGTTTTCAGCCTCTGAGACTTATTGCTGAATAAACTCACCCTTTCTGAAGTCTGGCTGGCTGGTTCACCTCAGCTGTTCTGAATCAAATTCCTGAATCAAAGCTGATTGATTCAAATGGGCCTCTCTCCACTTCCCACCGAATTTCTCTGCTTGGAAAAAAAACCACCTCTGAACTCCACAAACTGAACTGTACCAAACTGTGCTGTAATCCCAAACTCTACTGTACAGCCTCCACAAACTCTCTGTATTCCTCTACTGGGCTGTCCTCTGTACTACTCCCTGTCTCTCTCTGCACTGCTCTAAAGTTCTCTCTCTCATTAGCTGTATCCTATCTCTGGATAATTCAGTCAAATCTTTCTCTGATTAGAAGTCATTGCTTGGGTTTAAAGGTGTGCACTAAGGGCATGTCTGTGTTCCAGCCGGATCACACAGATGTAGGTCTTTCGATGTGATCCCTTGCCAGAGCAGCCAAGTTGCTGGATTAAAATTCCTCTACACCTTGACAGTATATAGAGGAGGGGGAAAGAATCCCCTTTTCTAATTTGCACTTCTGCTGCTAGTGGTCCTGAATGTGAGAGATCCAAAGTGTTTCACAGCCAGGGCTGGGGGTGTAGCTCAGCTGACAGAGTGCTTGCTAGCATATGTGAAGCTTTAGGTTTGATCCCCAGCACTGCATAAACCAGTGTAGTGGCCCTTGCTTCCTTAAATGCCAGCGCTGAGAAGGTGGAGGCAGGACAATTGTAAATTCAAGGTAGTCTTCAGCTACATAGACTGAGGCCACCCTGGGATACGTGAACTACCTGAGACCCTATTTTAAAAGTGTTTTACAATCATTAAATTTTACAGACTGTCATTTTCTTTCATGTTGTCCTTTTCTTTACCACTGAGTATCTTGTAGCACCATTTAGGACAAAGAGCATCTAACTGAGGCCAAAGATTAGCAATTGAATTTCCTTGTGGAAGCAGGCATACTATAAGCATGGTGTCTTAGGATCTCTATAGCTGTGATGAAATACCATGACCAAAACCAACTTGAAGAGAAAAAGTTTTTTTTTTTCACCTTATAGTCTACTATCCAGGGAAATCAGAGTAGGAACTGATGCAGAGGCCATGGCAGGGGTAGGTGGGGGTTTTACTGCTCAAGTCTTGCTCACCATGGATTGCTCAGTCTGCTTTCTTATAGCACCTAGGACCAGCCCATGGGTGTCGCTGCTTACAATGAGCTGGGCTCTCCCACATTAGTCTTCACTCAAGAAAATGCCAATTTGGTAGAGGCGTTTTCTCAATTGAGGTTTTTTTCCCAAAAGACTCTATGTGTCAGGCTGACAGGAAGCTAGCCAGCACACATGGAAATGGTGTTCAGCTTAGCTCTCACATGAGCACTTTCTCTCCCTTCTCACGTGGTTTTGGTAAAGCAGCGTGGGGAAAATTCAATGTCATTTTGAAGTAGGTGCACACATGCTGTTGAATAGAGCTGTGCCAGGTAAGGGCTGGCAAACAGCACCATCTTGGGGTGGCTCAAGTTACTGTTTCAGTAGATGTCACATGACAGCTCAGGTTTGTGCTAGGAAGGCAGATTAGGTGCATGGCATTAGCAGAGGACAATCCTGACACTTACACAAACATAAGGTGGTGTTATGTATGTGGAGTGGGATCTGTGTGTCAGGGTTTGGGCCTCAGGACTGTGGCACCATTGGCAGGTGGTGGAGGTCTGCTCCTTGAAGGGGACAGGAAGACCTCAGCCTTTCCTCTTTCTTTCCTTTTCCTTTCCTGTCCTTGATATGACTGGATTTGCTTTATCATGCATCTTCTCTGTGATACTCTGCCTCATTGCAGGCCCAGAAGTGACTGGAACCCACTGATCATGGACTAGTACTTCCAAAACTTGAGCCAAATGAAATCTTTCCTCTTTGTAAGTTTATTATGTCATTGTTGTTACAGAAAGCTGGTCTATCAATTCCTTCTCTCACTGCTGTGACAAAATGCCAGGTGAGAAGCAACCTTACAGGAAAAAAGGGTTTATTTAGACTCACAGTTTTGAGGTGATGCTCAGCATGGCAGAGTGGGAGATGGCTGGTCATGATGTATCTGAAGTCAAGAAGGAGAAAGTGGACAGGAAGTAGGGCTGGCTATAAAATCTTGAGGCCCATGCCCACAGAGAAGGGACCCACTTCTTTAGAAAGGCTTCGTCTCCTAAATACTCCTAAGTCTTCCAAAACAACAAAACCATCTGGGGACTAAGTGTTAAACACATAAGCCTGGTGAGACTCCACACCCAAACCACAATTGCCAGCTGCAACCAAGTGTTCCCATTTCTGCTGCTACCAAGAATTCTCAGAGAACCTACCCCAAAATGTAGCCTCTGATGCTGGCTTCCCTGCTCTGCTTCTCCTGGAGTGCCTCTGCCTCCTCTGTCCTCACCTTTGCTCACTGCATTTCTCAGCATCTTTTGCTGTTTTGGAAGTAGTGTACTTACTTGAGTGCTAACTCTACAGGAACTTCCTCCTGATCCTGCTGCCTGGTGCCCCCCATGCACACACATGCACATATACACCAGTGCACACGTATGAGCATATACACCAGTACACACATATTGTGCATATATACCAGTGGCAGTGGCTACTGTCATTCTCAGAAATCTTTTATTTTCTTACCTCTCTTCTCCTTGAACTTGACACCACCTCTCTTGCTTGGGCCTTCAACTCCTCTTTGGCAGGCTCTGCCCACCTCTACTTAGGGGTAGACAGTGCTCAAGAAACAGACCCCATTCCCTAGGCTTTGGCAAGGTTCAGGCTGACCAGAACATGCAATTCACAGGGGCTCCAAGTAGAGAACAAATGAAGAAAAAAACCTTATCCCCAGGAACCATACCTGGGTCACTGCCAAGCTATCTTCCTGGAACAGCTCGGGAGAGTGAGTAGCAGGGCTCCATGGAATGGAGTATGCTCTGTTCTCCCTCCTCTTCCTTCTCCAAAACTGGTGACAAATAATCAGGTGGGCAGTAATGGCAGCAACTAGCCACAGGCAAAAAGGCCAACACCAGGCAGCAAACACAGGGTGTCATCGCAAGACTGGGCACCTCACATCCACAGGAGCTTTGACTGAGGCAAAAATAACTGTAGTATATCTGATGGTGTCCCACTATCACCAGGCCTGGTGGTCCTGACCTCTAGTAATAAAGAGGCAGGAAAGGGCAGGATGTACAAGAAAGCCACATCATGAAAGGATCCAGACGAGTATTCCTTTCTCTCAGGGCCTGACTCCCTCTCAGCCCCTGCAACTACCATACTTGTCTGTCAGCCCCAGCTTGTACATCTACCTACCAGGTGTCATATACCTACCAGGTGTCATCCATCACTTATTTTCTGAAGCAGGCTGCCACTGATGATTAAGGACAAAGGAAGCTGGCAAGTTGAGCGCTGGGGCCACAGCTGTAGGCAGAGGCCACCAGGGAGTTTGGATGCCTCTCAGCACTATGGTTTTGAAATAATGACGCAGAATACAGGAGCCAGACAGCTTGAACTACTGCCGTGTGAAACATCCTTGACTCCCCAGGGCTTGTCCTGTGGCCAGCCTTTCTACTTGCAGTGTATGGATGTGTCATGGTAACAAGTATGAATGCACAAAAGAGCAACAGAGACACGTGTAGGGTTCCCAATGCTAGGGAGAAAAGACCAGGCCACTGTCACCTCTTCTCCTGGGGTAGGATCCAAACACACTCCCCTGAGAAGAGGGGTTAGGAGGATGAAGCAAGGACTCCAGTTCCATCACTTCCTCCTTGGTTCTTCCTACCCTGAAACAGGCCAGAAGTGGAAACTGAGCATGGTGGGTACAGCTGTTAGCTCTGTGTGTCCAAGAAAAAAAACAAGACCAAGTCTCACCAGAAATCCTACATGAAGTTGTGATATGGACTAATGTCTGATGTCGCTCCTTTGGCAGGGATCCAGAAACAAAACATGATCTCTTGATGTGGCCAGGTAAGAAAATGGGGAAGAATGAGGGAGTGAGGTGAAAAGACAGGGTAGGGGTGGTCCTAGAGTGAGTAAGCAAGGGAGCAGGGGAGTAGGTTTCATAGCTGCATGGATGGATGGTTCCTCATATACTCTTAATGGGTTGTATGTGCCACCAAATTCAGGAAGGACAGAGCCACCTGCACATGAGGTCATCCATACAAGCAGATGTGGTCTGGCTGAGGACCACAATAAACCCACAATAAACTATTCAGAACAGAACCCAGGGAAAGGGAAATGCCCAGGAGTCTTCAGATGGCACGTGTCCTGGTTGGTTTGTCAATTTAACACAAGTTATCTGGATAGAAGAACTTCAGCTGAGAAATGCTTCCATCAGATTGCCAGTAGGCAACTTAATAGGACATTTTCTTGATTAATGACTGACATAAGAGGGTCGAGCTCATGGTGGATGGTGTCACCCGTGGGCAGGTGGTCCAGGGTTGATTAAGAAAAAAGCTAGGTAAGCCATGAGGAGCAAGCCAGGAAGCAGCACTCCTCCATGGCTTCTGCCTCAGCTCCTGCCTTGAGTTATCTGACTTCCCTCAGTGACTGAGCGTGGCCTGAGAACTACAAGCTGAAATAAACTCTTTCCTCCCTAAGTTGCTTTTGGTAATAGTATTTTAGCACAGCAATAAAAATCCTAACTAAGATAATTTGGTTGGATCCAAGTACCTGTGTGACTCTATATCAGTGCTTCTCAATCTTCTTAATGCTTCCCCAATCATAAAATAATTTTGTGCTACTTCATAACAGCATAACTGTAATTTTGTATTGTTAAGAATCTTAAATCTATGACATGAAGGATATCTTATACGACCCACAAAGGAGTCAGAACTCATAGGTTGAGAACCAATGCACTAGATAAATTATTTCATATCTTTAAGCCTCAGAATTTTTGTCTATAAAAATAGAATGTGAAATTCCCAAGGTACTATGATAGTTGATAGAACATATGCCAATTGTTCCATGTGGTTCCTAGACTATGACAGGCACTCATCACATATAATAGGTTTCAATGGTTTGTGGTTAATTGCCACCATTGAAAGATTCCAGGTGGGACTTCCAGGGGCTTAAGTCCTGACTTTCAGAGATGGAGCAAGACAAGGCTCCAGTCAGGCTGCCGGCATGCAACTGTCCTCTCGCCTTTCCCTAGCATCACAGCACACAAGTAGTTAATAGTGGACACTTTAAAGCCCTGCCAACAGGTTGTCAGGTTTTTTTGCTCTTTCTGGTAGATGGAAGTGCTAAGATGTCCTCAAAAAGCTCTGTGCTGCTGGGGTCTGGGAGCAGGCAGGAGATGTAAGTTGTACCTCTTCTTATCTACTATCCAAGTATGGATGCCTGTGGCAGGCCTACTGGCAGCTAGTGTCTTGATACCATCGGTGATGCCAGCCCTGAGGCTGACAGTCTGGCTGCATGACCCAGTCACCCTAAAAGGCATAAAACCCTGGGTTGACCCAGCAAGGACAAGATTCTTGTTTAAGTTTCTATGCTTGCTATTGCATTTACCACTCCACTGGCATTCGGCCTAGCTTATATTTTCCTGCTGAATAGATGTCACCTACCATCCTGTTTTCTTCTAGCCCTTCCTGGATTCCTAACCCCTGCTCCAAATAGTAGATCCTGACAGCAGTCATTTGAGAGGCCTACTTGCTGAGACTATACCTGACATACCCTCTGCCTTCTCCATGCAGCCTCCTTCAGAGACTGCTCAGTAACCAGGCAAAGTCTTGGTCATCACTTACTGAAGTCAGAGAGGAGCTAGAAGAAAGCAGAGAAGGGAAGAGCCTTGGTTGAAAGTCCTGCTGCTGGAGAAGCAAGACAAGAAAGAGAGGGAAGGAGCTCAGGGAGGATCAGGTCCAGGACAAACACAAATATGACAAAAAAGAGCATTCGTGGGCTGGACAGATGCCCAGCTCTTGTAGTAGAGTTTGGTTTCCAGCCATATTTGATGGCTCACAACTACCTAAGCTCCAGCTTCTGAGGGATCCAACACCTCTGGCCTCTGCAGGTACCCACATGCACATATGCACAGCCACATAGACACACACACATACACAAGATCAAAAATAAAAAACAGTTTAGTTTATTATTCTATGTATGAGTGTCTTGCCTGTATAGAAGAATTTTTAATTCAGAACATGGCTGTTCTGGCAAGAGATCACATCCAAAGACCTTCTAAATCTGTGTGATCCAGCTAGAATACAAACCCATCTTTAATCCAGGGGACAGAGGCAAGCAGATCTGAGTTCAAGGCCAGCCTGGTATAAAGCAAGTTTCAGGTAAAGAAAAGCTTAGGTCCAGGCATGGTTGTACATGCCTTTAATCCCAAACAATGAAGGTAAAGTTAGTTTGTAGAAGGAAGCACCACTGTTTTGATGTTTAATTGAGTGGCAGAAAAAGTGACAAATCAGAAAAAGATTTGACAGAAAAGGATATGTCCAACTCTCACAGGAAGAGATGGGAAAGGGAAGCTACTTAATGGGCAATGCAGAGAGAAAGCTCAAGAAGGCATTTTTACCAGGACAGATATACAGAGACAGGTTGTAGAGAAAGAAAACAGGTGAAGACGGAATGAAGCAGAGAATGAGAAGGAGCCAAAAGATTAAAAAAGATTGCTGAAGTTAGTTTGAAGCCCAGCAGAGCAATTCAAAGGCTGAGAAAAAAAGCCAGATTGAATAAGTTAGCTGGCAGAGGAGTCTGAGTTGAACCAGCTAGCTATGAGCCCAGAAAGAACAGGAAAGGGCGAGCTTATTCAACAGTAAATCTCAAAGGCTGAAAACATCCTAGGCCTATGTTAGAGTGCAGGGAGGCTACAAGCTTCCAGGCCCAGGCCCAGGTTGGCAGACAGAGACAATAATCCTCCAAGACAACAGGTGGGACAGGCAAAAGTCCCTTTTACATGCCTAAGAGTGTATATTTGTACCATGCGCATACTTGTTGACAATAGAGGTCAGAAGAGGGTATTGGATCCCTGGGAACTAGAGTTGTAGGTGGCTTTGGGTCACCATGTGAATGTTGGGAACTGCACACAGATCCTTGGGGGGGGAGGGTAAGCAATTGCTCTTCACCCCGAGCCATCTATCCAGCCTGAAATAAATATATTAAAACAAAAAGCAGAGATCCTGTGTGGATTCAACAGCAACGCTCTGAGTAGTTGAGGGGCCTACCAGGTTCAAATAATCTCCAGTGACTTTGGGTACACTTCATTACTCAAAGTATCATCTGGATTTCCTTATCTAAGAATCTGTCAGATTTGGGGAATCTAACCACAAGCAACTCAGGAGTCATTTCAAAGGTCTGGTCATCAGCAAGAGAAAGGTCTTTTCTAAGATGCACAGATGTTGAACCTCAGAACACTGCATGTTCATTCCAAAACAGTAGGCTGAGGGAAAAGCTATTTTCAGGCAGGAGGAGACACATCGGCCAGTGCCTCTGGAAGGTGAGGCAGACTTCTTACCTTGAACTTAGAGGCTCAGCTTCTAGCATTTCCTCTTTGCTAGGTTGGGTCACAGGCTAAACCGTGGGGCGGGATTCTGCTTGGCTCTCTGAGTGGCTGTTTGCCATGGCAACAGGCACTGCGGAAATTCTAAGCCTGCTCTAATAGGCGCCAGTTCTGACCAGCACCTGCTGCCCAAGGAACAGCTCAGAACTCCTTACTGCAGGAGCAGACCGTTTCCAGGATGCCTCCCGGGATTCTGGACTGGAAAAAAGTCCCATGCTCCCGTTTCTCTCCTCAGAGTCCACTTTTCCTCTACACAGCTTTCTTTTCTCCAGTCTTAGATCAGCTGACAGTGGAAGTGGAAAAGCAAACTAACCAGGCACAGAATCTGTTCAGAGCCACCTCCCAGATTCCCTGGCCTCAGCTTCTGCTCGCAGAAGGCAGCAAGCTAGAGAATTCTCTGTCTTCCCCTTCCTTGCTGAGCCTCCAAGCATCACCACTTCTCCTAGAAGGCTTACCCCGGACATCCATCCTTATGTCCAGAGGTGTCAGAAACTGACGTGCTTTCCAGGGAGCGTGGAGACCCCGCCAGGCCTCCTCCTGGCGGCAGCGACCAGCATCCTCCTCAGCTTCTAGAACTCCTACCAGCACCCCCTCCTCTCTTCCACATTGCTGATATGGGCATCACTGTCGCCCATAGCCCCCAGACACCAGGCTCCCCAAATGTCACCCTCTCGAAGTGGCTATGACTCTCCATGCAGACTAAGTATAAAGACAGTCCCAGCTGTCAGCCTTCTCTGGAGTCCACTGAAGAGGACTCCCCACTCTGTTCCTTCCTGGATGTGTTCCTCAAACTGGATTATGGTCTTGCCCTATCACCCCATGTTGGTACGTCTCCATTTTAGTTGACTTGGCCTATCTGATAAAATGCCATAAATGGGATGGTGAGAGGGAGGTAGTTATAAACAATGGAATTATAATTCCTGTAGTCTGGACACTACAGGGTTCACTCAAATTGGGGAGGAGAGATTCTGTCTGATGAGGGTCTTCCTGACTTGAACTGACATTGCAGAACCTGGTCAGGATGTCTCTCTTAGATTCCTTTATGTGGGTGCTAAGGCTCTGTCCCTATGACCAAATTACCTCTTCTCTCCTTGGGATGAGGCTTTCACACAGGAATTTGGTTAGGGGTAAGAGAGACATTAATTTTTCAGAGCTCCCTGATGCTCCCAGTGGTACTGTATTTTCAGTCTCCTTGCTGACTTTGGGACATGATCTTTTACTCCTGACCCTTGCCATGTGGGCCAGGCTGGCTGGCCAAGGATCTGCTTGTCTCAGGCTCACAAGGGCCAGGATTGTGTCATAATTTGAACAATGGTGGCAGGAGAGAACCAATGCCTTCAAGTTGTCCTCCAATCCCACATGCACTTACAAATGAATAAATACAAAAACACAAAAAGATACTCAAGGCCAGAACATTCGTGACCTTCAGTTTAATTCCATCCGCACTTGTCTCTCATCTCTAAATCTAAATACCCCTCATTACCTCTCCTTATAGAGCTACTGAGATGGCTCACTGGTAAAACACTAGCCTTGCAAACACTGAGTTTGAGCTTTAACATGTTAAAAAAAAAAAAAAAAAAGGAACATGTGCATGCTTACAATCCTGGCCCTGGGGAGCCTGAGCCAGGCAGATCCTTGGCCAGCCAGCCCGGCCCACATGGTAAAGTTCAGGATATTGAGACACCCTGTCCCAAAGTCAGCATGGAGACTGAAAAGATGGCTCAGCAGTCAAAAGTACTGCTCTGTCAGAGGACTAGAGCTCAGATCTCAGAACTCAAATTTGCTCAAAAAAAAAAAAAAAAGCCTGTAACTTCAGCTCTAAGAGATGTGCTATCCCCTCTGACACCTTAACACACAAGTGCGCGTACACACACACACACACACATAAAACAAAAAGGACAGTGTCTGAAAACAATACCCCAAGGTATCGCTGACATCCACACACAGGACACACCTATACATGTGCAACAAAACACAAACAAGCCACATTAACACACATATTTATGAAAGGACATGACATTCTTTACTGTAAGAGAAATAGGTAGCCAGCTCATATTTTTTACTTAATTTTTAAACTTAAATTTAAACTTTATCTTTGAACCTTGTTGTGAACTACATCCTTTGACCAATTTAACCTAAAAAGCCCAAACACAGTCATCACAGACACTAATGGTGACCCCTTCTCTTGAGAAGCCCATATTTATCTCCAGTTTACTGAGTACAGGCAGGAGGATCAGAAGTTCAAGGTCAACAGCCTAGTTTATGTTCTTCTTACTCACTAGTTTTGGACCTAGAATGGGTGAGGCGGTATGTGTCACGTGTGCACAAAGAAACAATCATGAACCCCATTGCAGTCAGCAGGAAATCAGGTGCAACACAAACCAGAGCCTAGGGCTGCAGGAAGATGCTGGTGAAACTGGACAAGGGGCATTAGCCACTTGAGGCCACTGCAGTGGCCAACAGCTGTTTAAAAAAAATAGTAAAAACAAATAATCAATAATTAGTAATTTAAAAGGTAAGTTGGCCCACCCCTGGAAACTTGCCATGGTCAGGGCATCTTGTGGCTTGCTTGGCCTCTTTCCCCCACTGCCCTGTGCCCACGCCTTCCTGGGAGCATTTTCACTCTCTGTTAGGCACCATCTGGAGGTGGTGTTGGGAGGATGGAGAGCAGCCAGGAGCTGGCACAAACTGAGAGTGAAGATTATGGGCCTATGTGCTGGACCTGGCTCAAGGGACCTTGGCTCTCTCCTGATTTGATGGTTGGAGAAGGCTCCAGCTGCATGGAGAGTGGCCTCCAGAGCTGACAGATGGGCGGCCCCGGGAGAAGCCGCATGGCAGGGCTTGTTGTTAAATGCAGCTCATTAGATTTTATCCACAAGATGCTGCAGACTTGACGCACCTGTCTCCAGCAGGAGCAATCCACAGTGGACTGTAGTGGGCAAACTAGAGCGGTGACTCACACCTTCCAGACCTCACAGCCCCCCCTTTTTTTGGGGGGTGACCTTAGAGAAAGCCTGAAGAGTATGTTGGCTATGGCACTAAGCCAAGGAACTTCATTTTCCATCCTCTCCAGGGAAAGTGGAAAAGCCAAAGCAAAAGCAAGGCTGGATCTCACTACTGGCAGAGGCTAGACTCAGAAAACAACCACAGCAGGAACCATATAGCAATCATCTTAGGCACTGTAGACCAAGATTCAACATGTGAATTCAGTGTCAGGATTTGAAATATTGAAAACATAACTATTTAAAACTGTGAAATCCATTCATGTGCCACACAGACAGCATAGTCTGCCAAATCCTGGGCTTTTTCCTGGTCAGGACACCATCGAAAGAGCACCTGAGATCTCTTCTGAAGCAGTGCTCTCTCGTGTGGGCACTGTGAAGTTTTCCAGGTAGAGCTGAGCTTGCAAAACCTGTGAACACCACCCTCTGTCACAAAACCCGCATGACTTCTCATCACTGTAACCAAACACCTGCCCAGACAGTTTGGTAGCGAAAGCACATCAGTGGGACCAGCACCCCCTAGTCTCTAAGTGCAGAAACCAGTAAAAGGGTATTACATAGGAACCCCCAGCTGTGCTGTCTTACCTGTAGAGGGATTTTTATCCTTCTGTTTTAATTGTTGTCTGAGAGGCTTATTGCCTCTATCTGCTAACCTAGGCCTAGTCCTGGAAGCTTCTAGATTTCATCCATTCCAACCTAGGCCCAGAATGTTTTCATCCTCTGAAATGTACTGCTTAATGATCTCACCCTTTCTTGTTCTTTCTGAACTCTGGGCTAGCTGGTTCAACTCAGCTTTTCTGCTCAAACTCCCCTCCTAGCTGATTTATTCAATATAGCCTCTCTCCTGGCCCCTGAATTGCTCTGCTTCGGCTCAAACTAACTCCAGCAAGCTTTTCTAATCATCTGGCTTCTTCTTATTTTCTGGCTCATTCTCTCTCTGCAACCTCTCTCTCTATTACTGTCCCAGTAAAAACTGCCTCCTCTCTCTCTCATTGCTTCTTAAGTAGCTTCCCTTTCCCCTCTCTTCTTGTGAGAGTTGGGTGTGTCCTATTCCGTCAAATCTTTCTCTGTCACCTTTTCTGACACTCAATTAAGCATCACTTTTAAACAGGAGTGCTTCCTTCTACAAACTGTCTTTACCTTCATTGTTTGGGATTAAAGGCATGTACCACCTGAAACTTGCTCTATATCAGGCTGGCCTTGAACTCAGATCTGCTTGCCTCTGTCTCCTGGATTAAAGATGAGTTTGTATTCTAGCCAGATCACATAGACCTAGAAGGTCTTTGGATGTGATCTCTTGCCAGAACAGTCATGTTCTGAATTAAAATACTAGGCTTACCCAACTATCTTAGCATGACTCCACAGTCTGTCAGGAATTACTGCTGTGTGGGCTCCAGGCCCTACCCCAGCCACATATGCAGCCACTTAGGGCCATTCTAGGACTTTTGCTTACTAAATGTTATTACTCATCCTTCCCATTTTTGGAAAAATAGCAGAAAGAGGCTTGAGTGTGACACCAGGTAAGCTGGCCATAAGTCTTGCCAGGGCCCCTTGGAACCATCCCCTCTCATCACTCCCCACCTGTGAAAGGTGTGGCCATGTACCCAGCTCACGCTAGTTGTAGAACTGCTTCACCCTTGGCTTAGGTTAGCCTCAGATTATCTGCCATGGGATTTTGAAAATTTCCCAACAAAGCCATACCACTCACTGGTGACTAAACGTTCAAATAAATGAACCTATTTATTCAAACCATCACAAGTGCTCTCTGCCTCCTACTTGTGAATGCGATGTGACCAGTTACACCTGCTCCTGCTATCATGACTTCCCTCACAACTGGACTATGCCTTAAGATGTAAGACAGACTAGGCCCTTTCTGCCTTAGGTTGCTCTTGTCAGAATACCATCATCACAGCATAAGAAAAAGTAACTAAAATAGAAGTGGTGTCAGGTAGAGTTGTAGTGTGAAAAAAAGCTCTGGCCTGTCACAAGGAAAGACATCAAGACAATGGTATCCATGTGTCTTTACAGTCTCTTCCATCCCTGGCTGTGGCTGTGGCTGTGGCTGTGACTGTGGCTGTGGCTGTGGCTGTGGCTGTGGCTGTGGCTGTGGCTGTGCAAGGGCCTTACCTTTAGCCTAGCAGGAGGAATGAATGACTAAATCTAGACTTCTGGAGACTTGTGTATCATCAGCTGAGACTCTGTGACACTCCTGAAGTAACTCTCAAGACTAAACTGCACACATTTGACTTTGTGAGAGGATTTGCTCATCTTAACCACTTCTGCTGTTTAGGTAAAGTGTGGAGCTCAGAAACATTTCAAAAGGCTCTCCCAGAAAAGACACACAGAAGAGTTTTCATAGCAGCCTCACTTACAAGAGCCCAAGCTAAACACAACTCAAATGTCTATGAATAAGAGGGTACATTTGCAGAATATTCCCTCAGTAAAATTTCATTCCACACTAAAAATGAATCTTTGACATGTAGGAAACAGGGATATGTCTCTCCACCTCAAAAAAAATGAGATTAGAAAGTAGACTCTATTGGACCACTGGCCAGGAGCAGGCTCAGAGGAATGCTGGAAACATTCTAGATCTTGGTAACAGCAAGTGAGTACAAGGATGAATACATATGTAAAGATTCATTTCACTGTACACCTAAGTCTGAGTATTTCAGTCTCCAAGTATGCTTCTCTCTAAAGTTAAACCTCAGTTAAAAGCATATTATTCCCAGGCTGATGAGATGGTTCAGTAGATAAAGGCACTTGCCACCAAGCCTGTGATAACTCAACTTTAATCCCTGGGATCCATATCATGGAAGGAGAGAGCTAACTCCCCATAAGTCATCCTCTGCTCTCCACATGCATGCACTCACATCTACACAAAATGCTGTAAAAACTTAAGTCTTATTCTCCAAAAACTGCTTTTGAGAGTTATTTTAAAAAGAGAACATTAGAACACCCCAAAAGGCATCCATACTGCGGCCCGTCTCCAAGCAAAATGATCAGGCTGGTCAGGGTCAAAAGACCAGCCTTTGGTCACCTCTGCTTCTGCCACTGGCCCATGATGGCTGGAGATCTGGGCTTGGGAAGTAAGCATCATACTGAAATACCTTCCTTAAACTAGGAGTTGTCAGAAGTGGAGAGATGGCTCAGTAGTTAAGAGATCTTTCTGTTCTTGCAGAGAACTTGAGTTCTGTTCCCAGCACAGGACCAGGCAGCTGACGATCACCTGTCACTCTAGTTCCTGGGGATCTGACACCTTCTTCTGGCCTTTCACACATGCAGTACATATAAACTCAAACAAGGGGACACACACACTTTTTTTTATGTGTATGGGTGTTTTGCCCGCATGTATGTCTGTGTACCACGTATATGCCTGGTTTCCACGGAGCTCAGAAGAAGGCATCAAATCTGCTGGAACTGCAGTTACAAATAGCTATAAGCTCACATATGGGCTCTGGGAATTTAAGAACAGCCAGTGCTCCTAACCATCTTTCTAGCCCCTACATATAAACTTTAAAACCTGGAAGTTGTTATCTAATTTGAATATTAATGTCCCCACAGTCTTGAGTATTGGAAACTTCTTCTAGAAATGATGGTGAGAAGATGATGCAGACTTTAGGAAGTGAGGCACAGCTGAAGGAGGTGGCTCACTAAGAGACTGACTTTTGGAGGTTGTAAAGAAGTCCCTCTACCATACAATTCTGCCACCAAGATGCGCTGACCAAGTACATGGGGCCAAGCAACCAGACTAAATTCTCTAAAAAAAAAAATCAATCAAAATAAGTCCTCTGTCATTTTTATTGTATCTGTGCATATTTGTTCATACTCATGATAAAACTGACAAGCACAGGCCTCACAAAGCAAGAAGTATGAGGGTATGTGGCTTAGACCAGGATCATATATCCATGATATAGGGCTATCGGGGGGGCTTATTTCACTGGTCTTGCTTTAAGAAAGCTGTTGCAGGCACCATTCCCCACAAAACACTTGCATCCCTGACATGGAGAGATGCTTTCTCATCTAAATCAAGTTCTTCAAAGTACCATTGGTCAGAAATGGGTCACATGTCCAAACCTAAAGCAATCCTTGGCAAAGGAGAGACACCTGAGCCAGAGTTTACCCCTCCCCTTGGCACATTGAATATATCATGCCCTATACTAGACCACAGTTGAAGTCCTGTTGGAAGAAAGACAGCAGGAGTGATATGGTAGAAAGCAATTGAAATGTCCGGATTTACTGAAATTTTTGCTTTTTAGTCTCTGAATATTTCTAACTAGAGAGATTATACTGTCAAAATAAGTGTGTCATCCTGCCCCTCTGACTAAAGTCTGGTGAATTAATGCTTCCATCCAAATTCCCAGGAAGACACAGATGCATGGACAGGATAAGGCTGTCCTTGGAATGGCTGGTTGTCATCATAGCAGAAGCTGAGAAACTATGGTTATAGAGAAGAACTGGACTGGAGTTCCTTGTATAAGGATTTTGTAATTAAAGCCTTTTATTCATCCATTCTGTGATGGGCACCCCACTAAGAAACAAAAGAAATAGTTTATAAAACACTGAAAGGAAAAACAAATTGGATTTTCCAAATACTTACTGCATGGCTCCAACAGGGATGGGATAGGAACATTCTTCAGGCTCTATTGAACACTGAAATGCTTCAGAAGCCATAATGACAACAGAACATAAATAGAAAAATACTAGCAATTTAATTCTAGGTGAGTTATCAGCTCTGGTCCTCCAGTACTTCATTTGTAAAATCAGCTTTGGATGCCAATGTCAAGATCTTTGCAATTCCATCTTCTATAACTACAACTTGGTACCACAAATGATAGCAGAGCCCAGAGGTCTAAAACCATCAGCTGTATAGGTCATGGTCATTCTCTTTAGATTGATAAAAATAAAGTCCTGGTGATAATTGCATATTATTGACTGTGGTGATGATGGTGATGGTGACGGTGATGGTGGCAATATTGGTGACTGACAATAATGATGACGGTGGTGTTGATGATGGTGGCAATCATAATGATGATGGAAATGATGGTGGTTAATAGTGCTTGTGATGATGACATGGAGGTGATGATGATAGTTGAGATGACGATAGTGTTGATGACAATCATGGTTAATGATACTTAGCACACCAAGTCCTGCTGTATGCTGTGCATTGGTATACTTGTAAGATATTTTAAATTCCCTCAAGAACTATAAACATTTTACTTTTTAAAAATAATTCAAGGTTTCACTTAGTCCAGACTAGCCTCATATTCTTTATATATCCAAGAATGAACTGAAACTTCTGGTCCTCTATCTCCATCTCCTGAGGGTTGGAATAACAGGTTTGTGCTACCATGCCAGCAAACTAGTTGCTTTTATTATTTTCCATGTAATAGATACAGCAACTGAGATTTAGGAAGGATCTTGGCTTAGGTCATTTGTTATGTGTCCCCTATCCTCACCTCAAAATCCATATACTGAAGCCCTAAGCCCTAATGTTACCAATTCAAGACACAACCTACGACATAATTAATGTTACATGAAGTTTTAAGTGTAGGGGCTCCAACTATATGATTGGTGTCCTTAAAAGAAGAGGAAGAGGGGATAGAAAAATAGTTTAGTGGTTAAGAGTACTGACTGTTCTTGCAGAGGACCCAGGTTCAACTCCTGGCACCCACATGGCATCCACATGGCACCGAGAAACCCAATGCCCTCTTCTGATCCCCCCCCCAAACACTGTGCACACACGGGACACAGATATCCACACAAACAAAATGCATGTATACAAAATTATTTTAATAGGGGAAAAACAACAGGAGAAAAAGCATGTGTGGTCTTAGTAAGGTGACGGCTATTTGCAAGCCACAGACCTCAGAAGCAACCAATCCTGCCTACATTTGACCTTGGCCATCTACAGTATTTGTACTGCAGCTCTAGTTGACCAATAAATACCCAATGATAGAGCCAACGTTAGAATCAGGTAGTTTAGCTCCAGGGTGATATTCCTAAGAACTTCTCATCTACAATCTAACCCTTTGTTTGTAGGGATGAGGAATAAGTGTCTTTATGACTAGGGTAGGTGTAAAGCATACAGATGGTCTCTTCTCATCTCATTCGTCTTTTATACGATGGGTGATAATCTATTCAGAAGTAGCCAAGACCCATGTTTTGGATAGAACTGGTCCTAGGGAATTATGAATGAGAATGATGGGTGGCTAGAACCATCTGGGTAATTTGCATGGCTAGGTCATGCCTAAAACGGCTGCAGGCATGTAAGAGATTGGAACAAGAAATGGACAACACTGTTGCCATCTGCTTCCCATGAAAAAGTCTTGGATAGCATTCCAATCAAACAGCTGAGTTTCACTCCTGCCTTCCCCGAGGTGTGAGGCCTTGGGAAAGTCGCTTCTGCCTCTGAGCTATCTCTCTGTCTGTCACATAGAGCAGCATCTGACTCTGCAGCAGGTCAATGAGGATGAGAGCAGTTGCTCCAAGAGAAGCTGCTTCACAGATGGTCTCAGAGACCACCTAAATCTTCTTAGTAGCATCAAAGCAAAACCCACAGTTACAAAACCCCTAGCAGATGTCTTTCCTTTCTGGAAAGAGCTGGGTATAAATTATAGATCACAACTTCTTGGGTCAGCTGCAATTCTGGATCTTGCCTACCTACACACTGGGATCTGGGCTGCATCTCCCTGGAGTGCTGTGTGTGGGCCCCCGGGGTCTCTATTCCCCTGCAGTGCTTACCGCCTTTTCCAGATTTCCTTCCCAAAGAGCAAATGCTCCTTGCTCTGGTACTGAGAAAATGTCTTCCCATTAGCTTCTAAGTCTTGGAACCCCAACACCTGAGCATTAGCCCTAGCTCCACTGACTATGCCCATTGTATCTGCCTCTATCCTACCCTTGGGCAAAGACTCCATATCAGAAAATCCAGGAAAAGAAGCAGAATCTCTTGATGGCATTTTGTCTTTACAACTAGGAGAGTGCCAAGAGGGCAGTTCTCTGCCTGTGGGATTCTTTTACCTGCCTGTGGGATTCAAGAAAGCTCTGTGGCTTCCATCCTCACCCTCACCCTTCCCATCCATGCTAAAGTCATGCTTCCAGAGCCATTATGAGGCAATGTGCTTCATTTCCATTCCCCAGGCCTGCTCCTGGAACCCCAGTCAGAAGAGTAGAAGAGCAATGGCCCATGTGTCACCTGCAGCCTTGTCTTTGAGCAAGTTGTGCTTTCCCTCTAAGCTCTTTTTCCTCATCAAGAAATGAGCTAAGAATGAAGCTGCTGGCAACACCCATGTCACCAATGCTGTTATGAGAACTATCAAACAGAGCTGATGCACAGAAATGCTTAGGACAGGCCTGACAGGAAAGTCTCAGTCACATGTCAGCCAAATGATACACACTTAGGCTTCCCAAGGTATAAAACCTAAGGTTATGGCAGTGAAGGCTTCCTTAATTTTTGTGCCTTGGTCACTTTGATTATTTCAGTCCTACTCTAAAAATGTGTGCAGGTGACCTTGAGAGACAGGAAAGACACAAAAAGGGCTTTAATCATCTGACATTGGCCTTAGCCTCCAGAAGAATAGAGAGCAGGGACCAGCCTTCAGGGAGCACACTTCCTGGTCATCAATACTTCTATGGTCTTCTTTGGGGCTGTGTTCTCACCTTAAAGGTTCATAAGATTGGTCATTTCTCGTTATAGCCATCCAAACAAGATGCCAGAGGGAAAGGCTTTGTAGAACATTGTGGGCTGGACCACTCAAAAGGTAATGTTTATGAGAATGAGTCCACTCATCAAAACCCAGCCTTGTTCCTAACAAGTTCAAAGACACCTCAGCTATTCAAAGTTTCTACTAAAAAGTCAGATGCTAGTCAATTCTTTTGCTTCATATCTTTCTATTTGAAGTAAAGAAAGTAAAGTTACCCAACGTAGGAGCTGGTGATAAAGTGCTCGATCGTAGGACACATTCAACTCTCCCCCAATTTACTTTTTTAAACCATCACTACAAATTACCCATCACTACTTTCATTGAATTAAATTGTAAGAAAATTTAGGAAACAGCTCTAATTTTAATCAATGTTTGCTTTGACATAAAAAAAGAGGCTTCTCTTTTGCCTGTCTCTAATCAGGAGCGTTAATTATCTTGGTTACATGCTAGCAAATTAATTATGAGCTAATGAAGTTAAAGGAGGTCATTTGTAAAGAAAACTGATCACATATTGTTAACTCTGGAGGATTAAATGGAAAATCATTGTTAGAAAAATGGTTTTAAAAATTACATCCAATATTTGATTTGTGAAGTTGTTCAGTGGACAGGATACATAACAAAGTACCCCTCTTCCATCCCACAGAGCACAGAGAACACCACTCTGTAACACTGTTTACCTGTTGGATTGTCAGGCTTAATGGACAGTAACTCTAGAAGTTCCCTTTCTTGGTACATCTGTATTTGAATTTCAGTACATGAAAAGGATTGAGGGGCTGGGGAGATAGCTCAGTGAGAAAGCATAAAAGCCTGAGCTCAATTACCCCAGATCCCACATGCAAAAGCTGGGTACAGTGCTTATAACAAACACCAGGGAGATGGAGATAAATATTCCTGGGGTTCACTGGACAACCAGTCTAGTCAAATCAGCACCTTCCAGGCCAATGAGAAATACTGTCTCAACAAATAAAACAAAGTGGATGTCATCCTAAAGAATGACACAAAAACTGACCTCCGGCTTCCACATGTACACGCACACATGTGCAGGCAGAACTACATAACACACAAACACATACATATGTACACATGGATGCCAAAAATGAGGGGAGGGTAGTTGGAAAATGTGTGCAAAGAGCAAGTCAGCTTTGGAGGATGGAACATGAACCGCCTAGTATACACTGAAGCCTCCAGCCCCACCCTAAGGCAATTCGGTGAACCCAGTGTGGTAAATGGAACCTGCCATGCTGGCTCAGGTTTCCAAAAGTGGAACCAGACACAAGGTTTCTGGTTTAGCCAACAACCTGTTATCCATTTGGGTACCCAAGCCAAGAGAGCTGAATAACATCTCTCCATGTCCTCCTGTTGTGATGAGCCATGTCTGGGATGCAGAAAGAGGGCAGCAATTGAGCTCTTGGGTGTGAAGTGTGCCCAAGGATTTCACTGCCCTGCAGAGGGTGGGGAAAACTGCAACTTGCCTATTGTGTAAGTTACTTTTCTAACTATTGAGATCAAATACCTGGCAAGCAGCAACTTAATTGCAGAAGGATTTGTTGGGGGTCATGATTTGAAAGAACAGTATATTATGCCAAGGAAGGTAAGGATGAAAGTTCAGCTCTCAGCTGTGATGGTGGGAGCTTGAGGCTTCTTGCTCATATCTGGGCAAATTAGGAAGAAAAGACCAGGCAGCAAGTGGGGCCAGGCTATAACCCTCAAGGCCTGCCCCCACTAATATGCTTCCTCCATGGAGGCTTCAGCTCCTAAAATTCCCACCAGCTCCCAAGACAGCTCCACCCACTAGGAACTAAGTGTTCAAACACACTTCACACTCAAACCACAATGCCTGCCAATGTCCGTTTTACCTGTTTTTAGCAGAATCCCCAGCTCATTGAACCAATTATAAAACTACAGATGGCCACCCTGCCTCTGAGTGATGACATTTCAGTCAGTGAAATGTGGGCAGAGGAATGTACCTAATTAGATCTCTGAAGAAAAGAGCTGTTTTATTTTTCTTTACCTCTTTTTCCTCACCAGATTGTAGACAATAATGGCTGAGCAATTTGAGGAAGAGGCAACCTTGAAGATGAAAGCCATTCACTTACTGATGGTGGCATTACAGGAAAAACAGAACCCTGGGCTCCTGAATGCTGTAGAACTCTGTGCCAGCTGCACTTTTTCAGCCGCATTACTGCAGGGAGGAAAAAGACCTGATGTGGTGTGTTCACACTACGGTTCTTGTTAGAGCTGTGAGTGTGCTCAGTGGACCACTCTGAGTGTGGTGAGGCCCTTTATTCTGTACTGAATACTCTTTACGTGTCACCCAGTGAGGAATGTGGTCATTTGAGTAAGGCAGCAAGCCTCTCCCAAGTTTTGGTTCTTCAAATGGAACAAGAAAAAAAAAAAAAAAAAAAAAAACACTTATGAGGTGAAGCTCTCATGAAGGGGAAAGCAAAATCCAGCCACAGTGACCACTAAGCGGATTTTAGACATACTGGCCTGCTCTCTGTCTTCCAATTGATTCAGTAACATTCCAGTCCCTTTGGGGTTCTAGCTCACCTTCATGCTCAGAAAACAGACCTCCATAGTCCCAGAGGATTTCTGGGAACTTGGCTGAAGGGTCCTTGGCTTCCTGTATCCAGAGGACTAGTTAACTTTTTCATTGTAATAAAATGCCTGACAGAAGCAACTTGTGGGAGAAAGGGCTTATTTTGCTTACAGTTCTAGACGATATCAGTCCAATGTGGTGGAGAAAGCATGCTAATTAGAGTAGCTCTGACTGGGCATAGGGAGCTTGTGGCATGCTTGTTTACATCTTGATGGATCAAGAAGCAGAGAAAATGGAACCACAAGTGGGGCTCAGATATGACAGTTAAAGGCCCACCCTGAGTGTCCCACTTCTGCTAACCAGTTTCTATAACACCCCAAAGCAAACACTTCTGATTTGGTGACAAGGTGTTGAAATAGGAACCAGGCCCCAGAAGCATTTTGGATACAAATTTTAGCATTCTGTTCCAGCCTCCACAGGCTCATGGCATCTCATACAGGAAAATGAATAAAATTCAACACCAAGAGACCCAATAGTTTTGACAGTCCCAACAACTCAAAGTCGGAAGTTTAAAATCTCTTTGATACTCAAAGCAAACTCTTAGCTGTGAGTCCCTATAAAAACAAAATACTAAGTTACCTCAGTTCAATGTACAATGACATAGAATGAATATTATCATTGAAGGGAGGAACAGGAGGATATCAAAGGAAAAAAAGGATCAAAGCAAGACCAAAAGGTGAGCATTGGACACAATAAGCCTGAACTCTGTGTCTGGCATCCAGGGCACAGATAGGTAAAATGTGTAGGATTGGAAGCCCTGACCCTATGGCTCTGCCACCTGCAGCACACAGAGGCGCCCTCTTGGGCTCATTCCACTCAGTGCTTGACATTTTTCTCAGGATACCCCACATTCCTAGAATCTCTTACACCCCAAGGTTTCCACTTTAAGTTAGGGTTCACTGCAGCCTGCCGAGGAGATCCACATGTCCCTCCTATATATTGCCTAAACTCAGAGGCTTTTTCCTGGACCCTGTTTTTTTCCACGGGCTCTATGGCCTATCACTTTTTTATTCGTAACACCTGTAAAGCCAGTGCCATGTGGATGATGCCGCGTTCTGTTGTCAGCTTAAGCAGTAGCTGAACCCCTTGGACCATGGCTGTGGTAGCCTGTATACCTAAAACTGGGAAAACACTTCCCTAGGTTACCCCATTCCAGTGGGGATACTAAGCGTTCTCCTTTCTAATAAAGGTCTTTCAAGTGGGGGTTTCAGTGCTATTATTGCAACATTCAGTGGGTGGAGTCTGTCCCTTATGCCACCTCTTTCCATGTTCTACTGTAAAAAGCTTGGTTTCTCTTTAATGGTTTGTCCACACCCACCTTGCCCACAATTTTAAGAATACTCTGCTCCTCTTCATCTCAAATTCCATGTTTTTCAAATCTCTCTGCTCTGTGTTCTTTTTGCTCTGGATACTCAGTGTAAATCTGAAGAAAAGCAGCAAGAAACAACTATGCCACCACCTGGATGTTTTGCTGCCTTAAAATTTTTCTTCTGCCAAATAGTTAGTCCATTATTTCAAAACTCATCCTTACTTGCATTTCCAGTACAGGAGCAAAACACAGCCAAATTATTTGGCAAGATGTAACATAAATGGCTCTAATGATTCCAACTAAGTCTGTTTCTCTCTGAAATCACGGGAGCACAGTCTTTGCTATCTACATTGAATCCTATCATAAAATTCCATTAACATCTTCTTAAAGCACCCTGTAGCCTGCCACTCGAAATTCTTCCATAACCTGGTTCTGACAGCCATAACCCTATGGCCAGGCACATCACAAACAACTCTACTCTTTGGTATCAATTTTCTGTATTAGTTGCTTTTCTGATTGCTGTGACAAAATACAAAACAAAGGCAACTGAAGAAAGGAAGGATTTACTTTGGTTCATGGTTTCAGGGGCGTTAGTTCCTCAAAGGGATATAGCCTAGCAGCTGGAGTGGCTTCATCTGTAGTTGTGGAAACTTGCAACATGGCCACTTCACATGTTGGTGGACAAAGAAGCAGAAATAGACTGGACTACAACCCCAAACGCCCACAACCAGTGTCCTACCTTAGCCAGCCAAGCCCCACAATCTTCCAAAATAACACCACCAATTGGGGCCCAGGTGTTTAAACACATAGGCCTGGGAAGGACGGAATATACTTCAGATCCAAACCATAATACGCATCGTCATCCAGCTTTCATTTGAAAGCTCTCCAATCAAAATGGTACCGTTATGGTACTCTCCTGAGACCTGTAAAACTGTCCATATAACCCTGAGAGTAGGCCAGAAACTACTGTTGGAAGCACCTTTTCTCTACTGTGGTAACGATGGGCTAGGAAAGCTTCCTCTCCACTTCTCTCAGAGCAGTAGGGACGTCAGTGATGACTTTGCTTCTCCATGTCACATCAAGGAGAAACTGGGATGCAGGAGTGACAGAGATTTGTCCATTTTTTAACCCAACAGAGTCAGAGACCAACCTAGATTCCTCTGGTCCCTCATAATGTATCCTCATGCCGGGATGAATTAATGAAATCCCTTAGTTATCCCTAAGTAACAAAGGGTCCTTGTTAATTAAGGATCAGGGGGCCTCTTCATAACACTTCTTTACAGCTCACAAGCATTACTTCACTATATTCTAGAAATCCAGTCCACTGAAATGTGCATGCATAAATCTAGTAGCTGCATTAAGCAAAAGGAAACAGATAAAATTGATTTTAATATTTTACTTAAATACATACTTTCAAAATAGTGCCTTTTGCTAAAGTTACTATTCATTGTTACTGTCAGAAAGCGTGGGTGCGCACGCGCTGTGCGTCTCAAGCGCACAGCAGAGGCTAATTGTGTAGAGTCTAGTCTCTCCCTCTGCCTTTATGTAGATTACAGGGATTGAACTCGGGCTTGTATGGCAAGTGTTTGGGTTGTTGTTGTTGTTGTTGCTGCATGCTGAGCCATCTTGCCAATCCCAAATGGTGTCATTGTAACATGTGATCTTATAAAAGGATTGTGAGATGTGTCATACTACCTTTAAAGTCTGGTGTGTAGTTAGTATTTTCAGCACACCTCATTCTGACTCGCTGCGTTCCAATGCTCAACAGCCACATTTGGCAAGCAATCTAAAGCTCTAGAATTCTTATAGAACAGTGCACTTGGGTTGTTTTTTTTTTAAACACTTTATGAAGACAAAAACTCAATTACAAATCCCAGCCACAGCTGAGAATGCCCTTTTTCCTGCCTCCCACCACTCCATGGCTGAGGGTGGAGTCTTTTCAAAATTTCCAGACTGTTTCTAAATATATATATTTTATATTTTAATACAATGGTTTTCAACCTTTCTAACACTGTGACCCTTAAATACATCATGTTGTCATGATCCCCAATCATAAAATTATTTTCATTACTACTTTATAACTGTAATTGTGCTACTGTTATGAATAATAATATAAATATCTGGTATGCAGGATATCTGATGTTCAAGCTTCCCAAAGGGGTTGCAATCCACAGGTTGAGAACCACTGTTTTAATAGGTTGATTATTAAAGGCAACTTTCATTTTGTCAATTGTCTTACCCATATCCTTTGTTTTTAAATATTTTTTATTATTTTTTATTTTTATTATTAGTTACATTTTATTAACTCTGTATCCCAGCTGTATCCCGCTCCCTCATTCCCTCCCAATCCCACCCTCCCTCCCTCATCTCCTCCCTGCGCCTTTCCAAGTCCACTGATTGGGGAGGACCTCCTCCCCTGTCATCTGACCCTGTTTTATCAGGTATCTTCAGGACTGGCTGCAAAGTCCTCTTCTGTGGCCTAGCAGGACTGCTCCTTCCTGGGGGGTGGGGAGGTCTAAGAGCCTGCCATTGAGTTCCTGTCAGAAATAATCCCTGTTACCCTTATTAGGGTACCCACTTGGATACTGAGCTACCATAGGCTACATCCGAGCAGAGGTTCTAGGTTATATCCATACATGGTCCTTGGGGGAGTATCAGTCTCAGAAAAGACCCCTGTGCCCAGATATAATTGGTCCTTGTGGAGCTCCTATCCTCTCCATGTCATACTAACTCCCCCTTCTTTCATATGATTTGCTGCACTCTGCCGAAAGTTTGGTTATGAGTCTTAGTATCTGCTTTGATACACTGCTAGGTAGAGTCTTTCAGAGGCCCTCTGTGGTAGGCTCCTGTCCTGTTACTTGTTTTCTCCTATGTCCAATGCCCATCACATTTGTCTTTCTAAGTGAGGATTGATCATCTTACCCTGGGTCTTCTTTCTTGTTTATCTTCTTTAGGTGTATAGATTTCATTATGCTTATCATATCTCATAGGTCTATATAAGTGAGTATATACTATGTGTGTCTTTCTCCTGGGATACCTCACTCAGAATGATCTTTTCTAGATCCCACCATTTGCCTGCAAATTTGATGATTTCCTTGTTTTTGCTTGCTGAGTAGTATTCCATTGTGTAAAAACACCACGATTTCTGTATCCATTCCTCTGTTGATGGACGTCTAGGTTGTTTACAGGTTCTGGCTATTACAAATAAAGCTGCTACAAACATGGTTGAGCAAATGTCCTTGTTGTGTACTTGAGCAAATTTTGGGTATGGAGTGGTATAGCTGGGTCTTGAGGAAGCACTATTCCTAATTGTCTGAGAAAATGCAAGATTGATTTCCAAAGTGGTTGTACCAGTTTACATTCCCACCAGCAATGGAGGAGGGTTGCCCTTTCTCCAGAACCTCTCTAGCATGTGTTGTCATTTGAGTTTTTTGTTTTAGCCATTTTGATGGGTGTAAGGTGAAATCTCAGGGTTGTTTTGATTTGCATCTCTCTGATGGCTAACGATGTTGAGCATCACTTTAAGTGTTTCTCTGCCATTGTATATTCCTCTACAGAGAATTCTCTGTTTAGCTCCGTACCCCATTTTTTAATTGGATTACTTGATGTATTTTTAACTTCTTTAGTTCTTTATATATTCTGCATATCACCCTCTGTCAGATATAGGGTTGGTGAAGATCCTTTCCCAGTCTGTAGGCTGTCGTTTTGTCCTGACGACAGTCTTTTCCTTTACAAAAGCTTTTCAGTTTCATGAGGTCCCATTTATTGATTGTTGCTCTTAGAGCCTGTGTTGCTGGTGTTCTGTTCAGGAAGTTGTCTCCTGTGCCAATGAGTTCTAGGCTCTTCCCCACTTTTTCTTCTAACCAATTTAGAGTATCTGGTTTTATGTTGAGGTCTTTGATCCACTTGGACTTTAGTTTTGTTCAGGGTGATAAATATGGATTTATTTTCATTTTTCTGCATGTAGACATCCAGTTGGACCAGCACCATTTGTTGAAGATACTGTCTTTTTTCCATTGAATGGTTTTGGCTTCTTTGTCAAAAATCAAGTATTCTTAGGTGTATGGGTTTATTTCTGGGTCTTCTATTCGGGTCCATTTATTCTCCTTTCTGTTTCTATGCCAATACCATGCAGTTTTTATTACTATTGCTCTGTAGTGCAGCTTGAGGTCGAGGATGGAGATACCTCCAGATGATCTGTTGTTGTACAGGATCATTTTGGAGATTCTGGGTTTTTTGTTTCTCCATATGAAGCTGAGAATCTTTCTTTCAACGTCTGTAAAGAATTGAGTTAGTATTTTGATGGGAATTGTGTTGAATCTGTAGATTGCTTTTGGCAGGATGGCCATTTTCACTATGTTAATCCTACCAATCCATGAGCATGGGAGATCTTTCCAACTTCTGAAATCTTCTTCAAATGTTCTTCAGAGACTTAAAGTTTTTTTTCAAACAGGTCTTTCACTTGCTTGGTTAGAATAACCCCAAGGTACTTTATGTTATTAGTGGCTATTGTGAAGGGTGTTGTTTCCCTTATTTCTTTCTCAGCCCTTTTGTCTTTGATATACAGGAGGGCTTCTGATTTTTTTTTTTTAGTTGATTTTGTATCCTGCCACTTTGCTGAAGGTGTTTATCAGCTGAAGGAGTTCTCTGGTTGAATTTTTGGGGTCGCTCATGTATATTATCATATCATCTGCGAATAGTGACACTTTGACCTCTTCCTTTCCTATCTGTATCCCCTTGATCTCCTTTAGTTGTCTTATTGCTTTAGCTAGGACTT
Organism: Meriones unguiculatus; assembly: GCF_030254825.1. Lineage (NCBI taxonomy): Eukaryota > Metazoa > Chordata > Mammalia > Rodentia > Muridae > Meriones > Meriones unguiculatus. The sequence continues at coordinate 74,570,311 of NC_083349.1, forward strand.
CAAGTACTATGTTGAAAAGATATGGAGAGAGTGGGCAGCCTTGCCTTGTCCCTGATTTCAGTGGGATTGATTTAAGTTTCTCTCTGTTCAGTTTGATGTTGGCTATAGGCTTGCTGTATGTTGCCTTTACTATGTTTAGGTATGTGCCTTGTATCCCTGATCTCTCCAATACTTTAAACATGAATGGGTGTTGGACTTTGTCAAATGCTTTTTCGGCATCTAAGGAGATGATCATGTGGTTTTTCTCCTTCAGTTTGTTTATGTGGTGGATCACATTGATGGATTTCCGCATGTTGAACCACCCTTGCATGCCTGGGATGAAGCCTACTTGGTCATGGTGGATGATATCTTTAATGTGTTCTTGGATTTGGTTTGCAAGTATTTTATTGAGTATTTTTGCATCAATGTTCATAACAGAGATAGGTCTGAAGTTCTCTTTTTTTGTTGGGTCTTTGTGTGGTTTAGGTATCAAGGTGACTGTGGCTTCATAGAGTGAGTTTGGTAGTGTTCCTTCTGTTTCTATTTTGTGGAATAGTTTGGAGAGAATTGGAGTTAGCACTTCTTTGAAGGTCTGGTAGAATTCTGCACTGAATCCATCTGGCCCAACGCTTTTTTTGGAAGGGAGACTGTTCCAAGACTATTTTCTTGGGGGATATAGGACTATTCAATCTTTCTACCTGATCTTGACTTAATTTTGGTAGATGGAATCTATCAAGAAAATTGTCCATTTCTTTTAGATTTTTTAATTTTGTGCCATATAAACTTTTGTAGTACGACCTAATGATTGTTTGGATTTCATCAGTGTCTGTAGTTATGTCCCCCTTTTTAGTTCTGATTTTGCTGATTTGGATAGTTTCTCTCTGCCTTTTAGTAGTTTGGCTAAAGGTTTGTCTACCTTGTTGATTTTCTCAAAGAACCAGCTCTTGGTTTCATTGATTCTTTGAATAGTTTTATTTGTTTCTAATTGATTGATTTCTGCCCTAAGTTTGAGTATTTCCAGCCATCTGCTTCTCTTGGGTGTATTTGTTGTTGTTGTTTTGTTTTGTTTTTTCCTCCCTAGGGCTTTCAGTCGGGCCATTAAGTTGCTTGTTTGAGATGTCACAAATTTCTTCTTGAAGGCACTTAGTGCTATGAATTTTCCTCTGAGCACTGCTTTCATTGTGTCCCATAAATTAGGGTATGTTGTTCCTTCATTTTCTTTGAATTCTAGGAAGTCTTTAATTTCTTCCTTTATTTCTTCCTTAACCCAGCTGTCATTGAGCAGCAAGTTGTTCAGTTTTCATGTGCTTGTAGGCTTTTTTCTAATTTCATTGTTGTTGAGGTCCAGCTTTAGTCCATGGTGGTCAGATAGAATACGTTTTTAAATATTTATTTTACTTTTAATTGTGTTATGTATGTGTATCTGGGCGTGGGCATGTGCACAGGAGTGCGGGTTCCTACAGAGTCAGAAGATGACATCAGATATTCTGGACCTAGATTACATGTTAATTACATGTGATTGTGAGCTACCAGATGTGGGCACTGTGAACAGAACTGATCCTCTGAAAGAGCAGTATGGGCTTTAAAACACCGTGCCATCTTACCAACCTCATCCTTTGCCTGTTTTAAAAACTGGAGTCTAGGGGGCTGGAGAGATGGCTCAGTGGTTAAGAGCACTGTCTGCTCTTCCTAAAGACCTGGGTTCAATTCCCAGTACCCACATGGCAGCTCAGAACTGTCTGTAACACCAGGCATGACACCCTCACACCAATGCACATAAAATAAAGAAAATTAAATAAATTTTAAAAAAAGAACAAGTGCTTTAAAAAAAAAACTGGATTCTACTTTCTTTTTGTTCTCATTGAGTCTATTAAACATGCTAGTTCAGAGATGAAGCCTGGGCTTCTTTCTCTGTATGTGGTGCTTTGTGTCAGTCTGGGCTGTTTTTAAACAGTCTAGTATGTTGTTTACAGTATCTGGATCTTTTTGACTTGTTGAAGGAGGCTTGCACTTCCCCAAGATGACAAAAATACTTGCCTATATTTTCTACAAAAAGTTATTTTATTCTAGTGCTTGTTTGTTTAGAACTGTGTTTCATTTGAAGTGTATCTCAGCCCTGCGTAATTCTATGCTTACAAAAATGAGATGCTAACCCTGACAATTAGCTTGAGAGGAAGAAACTTCCCAGGAGGACTGTGAATGATGAAAGTAGAATTCTCCAGAAATGACCAGAAATTACTGGTTCGGTGGGGAGTGCAGAAGTCCAGGGCGGAAAGAGCTTCACTGGCTAAGCAGGGCAGGCGGAACAGAGTCCAAGAGCCAGGTTAAGGCTCCCGCCACTTTCTCACCTCCCCTACAGATGACAACCCAGGAACTCAATCAACCAAAGGCATAGTGTTCTCCTCACTTGGAACCTTATTTATCACAGTAAAATGGGGCTCTTAACACCACATGCCATTGTAGTTGGGTCTAAACAGCCTCCCCATGTCTCCATTTCCTGTTCTCTGAAGGGTTCAGCCTACTGGGACTGCTCTCAGCAGCCGTTCTTCAGGATCTGGCAACAATAGCTATAGACACCTTTCCTGGCTTTGAGGTACTGAGCTGAGCAGCTCTCTTCTGGAATTGCCCTGGTCCTTGAAGTCAGATAACACCTTGATCTGCAGTCATTTGAAGGCTTCCCTGAGCCAGACACCTATTCATCCAGCAATTGGAAGGGGCCATTGGTGGGCAAAGCTGCTTTAGGCAGGTAGAATTCTTACCTGAGTTATTGGACTCAGGGCTTAGACTCTGGAATCCCTAGCACTTGTCTTCAATAGGATTTATTTATTTATTTATTCAATGTAGACATGTTGAAAAAAGGGGCAAAGAGGTCCAGTGACTCCTCACCCAAGTCCATCTTTGGAGTTATGACATAGGGTCTATGTTTAAATGGAAGGCTAGAGATATGCACAACTAAGTAGTTCAGTCAAAGTGTGGTCTACCTACCATCATTGTCTTGGCTCCAGTCTCTCCTTCAAAGTGGTCTGATAAGTTATCTCTTCCAGGAGATAAGTTCCTCCTCTGGTTGGTACCAGGTCTTTCCCTCTTCCCATTTGAAATTCTGAAGGAAATTCCAATTCCTTGGGGACCATTGCTTCAATAGTTTAATAGCCAAAGGGGAACAAGTATCTTTTGAATTATTGTCATTCCTGCCAGGAAACTTATAGTCAGCAAGAATTTCTCTAAGAAAGTGACATTTGAGCTAATCCCTGATTAGTAAAAGATACAAAATTAGGGAAACCTTGTCTCCAGATGAGTTGTGATGTTCCTTATCCAGGGAGTCTATTGCAGATGGAAGTCCCATGGACAGTTGAACCAAACTGGGCAAGGACCAGTAGCTGATTCTCTGCCTTAGAAGAAAGTTATCCAGAAGAAAAAAAATGCAACATAAGGCGTGTATAGAAAGTCTGACTAGTTCAGCAGGAAGATGAGATGATTGGACACAGCACCTTACTTCCTCTAAGAACTGTCCCCTTTAGAAGTCTGTGATAATTCTCCACTGTTCATGTTTTATTATTACTGCATTATAACTATTTGGGTGCCATTTATAGCTAGACTTTCTTGGCCCCCCAGCTCCCAATAATGACACAGAGACATTTTATATTTTTTTATTAAAGCTTGGCCTTAGCTTAGGCTTGTTTCCAACTAGTTCCAACTAGTACTAGATTAGTAAAAATTTTCCCATTTTTACTAATCTATGTTCTGCCACATAGCCATAATTCTTAATCTTAGTCCCAGTACTATTTCTTCCTCCATGTCTGCCTGGCAAATCTTCTGCCTCTGATTTCTTCTCCCAGAGTTCCCATGTCTACCTGAAAGTCCCATCTTCATTTCCTGCCTTTGCTATAGGCTATTCTTTATTAAACCAATCAGAAGGTCTTGGAGGAAGTGTTTACAAAATATGATGCAGCCAAAGAGTAACAACACCAAAGTCTGGCCTGTACTCAGCTCTCTGCACAGAAATCAGCATTCAAATAATACAAAGACAATCTTTACACCATGCATAAATACTGCATTGCCACCAGTGACAAGACAGTGACAATTTATCCCAGTAGAAATATCATGATTGTAGACAGACTACAAAATAACAAGCCTTCTTTTATGAAGCAAGAAAGCAGGCTCTCAAAACACCCCTTGCTCTATTCTCTATTTTTTGACATGAGCAGCTGCACACTGATGTAAGTTTACCCATAAGATTAAAAATAATTTGCTAAATAATAGTGAAGTTATTTCTAAGTGGCTTTGGTTATCACCATGACATGAAAGATTCACGCTCCCTGGGTAACTGTGAGACACAGCTAGACAACAAAGAAGAAACTGGAAACAAAGTGCAGGTCAAGCAGACCTGTGTTATATTTCTATCAGGAGAAACCATAGCTCAGATTATTTTGCTCTTTGTTCAAACTTCTCCCTTTCATTGTGGTAAAGATGCATTAAATACAGGGCCAGAGATTAGACTTTATTTCTTTGCAATGAAAACTAAAACAAGACTCTCCCAAGTCAGTACTGAAGCTGATTTTTTCGGGAAAATCATGATGTTGAATTAAAACCAAGTTCCTGTCCTTGAGAGCTCACAGTCTGTTGTGGAAGGTGGGGAGACAGATAGATAAACAAGTAGTTCATAAGAAAAAATGAGATGAAATAATATCTGATAGAAGGGAACTCAACACCCAATGTATGCAGAGGAAGAAGCTTTTTAGAGAGGAAGCCAAGGTAGGGCTGTGGAGCATGGAATCTTTGAACTGGGCTTTTGTGCAGATTTCTGGTTTGTTTGTTTGTTTGTTTCTAAATAATATGTAAGGTAATGGACTTGAAGATTGCTCAGTGGATAAAGTGCTTGTTAAGCAAACCTGAAGACCTGAGTTTGATTCCCAGCACCATGTAAAAGAAGTATGTGACCAGTCCCATAGTTGGGGGAAAGAGATAAGAGAATCCCTGGAGCTTGCTGGTCAACCAGTCTACCCTAATTGGTGAGCTCCAAGCCAATGAGAGAGATCTTGCCTCAAAAAATAAAGTGGAAAGCAACTCAGGAAGACATCTGACATCAATCTCTTGGATCCAGGCACACAGGCACATACAGGTGCAAACACACAAGTACACATGTGCATGAGAACGAACACACACATGCACACAGAGTCAGACAAAGGCAGGTACAAGGTATGGCAACATACATGGCTAAGCACTACAGCCAGGACCAGGGGGCTCATAAGGAGGAATTCTGACTCAAGCATTCCAATTAATCCTATTGTCCCTTGGATCCCGCAGGAAACTTCTGGAATTACCTGCAACACAGTCTGCAAAGCTCCTGCCATAAATAGCCTGTGTTGAGGTGACACAATCACAGAGTTTGAAGCACCCAAGATGTGGAAAGGAGTTATAATATGCAACCTCAAGATATTCTCTAACAAGATCTAAACTAGTAATTGCCAGAGCAAAGGCATCTAGCCAGCATCACCTGGGGGTTCAATGAAAATCCAAATTCTCAGCCCACCACAGACCTCCTGAATCAGAAACCTGGAATGGGGCAGAGGCAGGAAGCTGTAACAAGCCCTCCAGGTGACATTGTAAAGGTCAGTAATAAGATAATAAAATTCTGTCATGCATTTGACATTTGCTGTATGACCAGCCTACATACTAACTCACTTTACTGACATATTTCAAGTAGATTTTGTTATCACCCCATTGTACAGATGAAGAACTTGAAGCTCTAAACTATATATCCTGCCAAGAACAATGCAGCTAGTGTCTCCACATCTGGAGCCAGGTCTCTGTTGTTGTTCTGTTTTGCTCTGGGTCCTTGCTGTGGTATGTGCCATAAATAGTGTGTAGGTGTCAGTACTGATTAGAGGTATATGGCAGCCCCATGCCTAGAGAGGATGTGCAAGTTTCCTAGTAAGAATAAAGTTTCCATTTGTGTCTGAAGTTTTCTCTTTATAAGAAGAAAGTGGTTAGAGTCTGTTGAGCCTCCCCCAGCTCTTTAGGACTTAGGGGGAACCACCTTCTTATGGGAAGAGTCTTTGTGGATCAAAAAGTCTCAAAAGATAAGTGTGGAGACCACCCACCTACCCTGAGGTGACTTACCTCTGGCTGTAACCAAGCAGGAGAGCCAAAAATGAGACAGTCAATGCTGCTGTGTCTCCAGACAGCCTGAGTCAGCCCTGCAGGGACCCTCTGCTAGTCTGCCACGACCACTCCATCCTCAGAAACATAGTCCACTGGCCTCCAGCCAGTCTAGTACCCATGAGTTGGATGAAGGCAAGTGAGTCAAAGTTTCCTAGAAAACCCTGATCCACACAAGTGCCGGGAGAACAGATGTTGGTCTCACTAGCTTCTCTGGGGGCATCAGCAGGCATGTGAGCTGCTATTGGCCTTCCAATGTATGGACAAGAGATTACCCTGTATGGGTTCGTCTTTCTGGCTACAGATATACTTCCAGGAAGCTAGAACTGGTCCCATAAGATCAAAGACCAGGAACTATTTTCCTCACTTAGTGGGAGGAATGATCACAAATCGCCACCCTCCTGATCCATGGGGGTTGTCCATGATTCAGAAGGTCTTGAAGAACTGAGCCTCTGTATCTCTAATCAGCCACAGGCAGTGCTGAGCTTGGCCCTGGACCACATTCTAGTGATGAGGAAGAGTGAATTCAACCTGTGGCCCTCTCACAGTTCCTCTGGTGTAAGGGGCACATGCCAGCAGAGCTGGATGTCCAGGAGGAAAGCAGTGCAAACTTAGGGTCATACTGAATTAGAAACTTGGGGAAAGAAGTAACCTAGCTGAGCTTTTCTTTTCTTGCCTACAAGATGAAAATAAATACTTCACTGGAGTGTCAGAAGAATCAGATACACTAAAATTCATAATGTCTAAGTTACTACTTTTTCCCAATCATATTTTGGAAGGCCACCAAAATGGCTCAGCAGAAAAAGGCACTTGCCCCAAAATCTGACTATCTGAGTTTGACTCACATGATAGAAAAATGAACTGACTCACATAAGTCTCATTTAACCTCCACATGCAATTATACAAAGATTAAATTCTTTTCATTTAACTTCCCTATTGAGCTGAAGTCTGAATTCACCGCCAGCTCACAATGACACAGATGTCTGGCCCCATTCCAGACCCACAAAATAAGTCTGTCTAAGGAACAGTATCCAGGGCTCAGTACATTTAAGAGCCCAGGATAATGATAATTAATGATAACTCATGGCTGACAATACTTTCCAAGCAATTTGGCTCCTCCTATGAGCTGTGTGGGTTTCTGGAAATGCACATGGACCTTCAGTTGGTAGAGTCCTAAGAAGAAACACCTTAGGCCAGGGATGGTGGTGCATGTTTTAATTCCAGCTCTCAGGAGACAGAAGCAGGCATATCTCTGTGAGTTCTAGACCAGCTTGATCTACATAGGACAGCCAGAGCTACATAGGAAGACCCTGTCTCAAAAAAAAAAAAAAGTCCAAATCATCATCATCATCATCATCTTTGCAGCTAGAATTGCGGGGCCCTTGAGGAGCGGTATGGAAACCTAGTGAAGTAGAGACTTCCTAGAATATTGTAAGGATATCCTAATAAATTCTCCAGATAATGAGCAAGACAGTCTCACATGACGTCTCTTGTCACCAAACAAAGCTTCCAGTACTGGGACTGGGTTACATTTAATTGAGTCACTGTCCAAAGGGGTCCCCTGGAAAGCCCCAAACAACACAGGCTGTTGCCAAGACAATAAGTTCCTGTCTTTCTTCTAATTCTTCTTTTTCTTCTTTTTTTCTTCTTTCTCACATTTATTTATTTCTGTATTTATTTATTTATTTATATTTGCTTTGTATCCTTGTTGTAGCCCCATCCTTCCCCACCTCCCAGTCCCACTCTCCCTCTCTCCCATTTCCCCCTTCCCCTATTCCTCAGAAAAGGAGAGCTGCCTCCCTTTCCCATCCATCCCAGCCCATCAAGCTGCATCAGGACTGAGCATGTCCTCTTCCCCTGTGGCCTGGAAAGGCAGTCCTGTGAGGGGGAAGAGATAAAAAAGCTGGCAAGTAAGTCCCTATTCTATGCAGTCCCCACTTCCCTTACAAAAGGACCCACATGAGACCTGAGCTGCCCATCTGTTACATCTTTGTAAGGGGCCTAGGTCCAGTTCCTGCATGGTCCTTGGTTGATGCTTCAGTCTTAGTAAGCCCCTCTGGGCTGCAGCTCTGTTGGTTTTCTTGTGGAGCTCCTGTCACCTCCAGGTCCTTTTCTGTTTCCTCCTACTTTTCCACAAGACTCCACTCACCCAATGTTTGGCTGTGAGTCCTCACATATGTTTTGAGGTGCCTCTGGGTAGCACATCTTAGAGGACAACTCTGTCAGGTTCCTGTCTGTAACACAAAATAGGTTCCTTTCTACAAACTGACAGCCAGGCTCCATTACTGAAGACAAAAACCACGCAACTAAGTTAACATGGAGAGGTTGAGCTAGTGCCTACATAGAACCTTTATTCCTATGTTCTAACGCCTTTGGTATGGGATGGTACTCTGCAGGCTATCAAAAGAGAAATATGAACACCAACCCAGTCCACTAGGGCAGTGGTGGCACAAATATTGTAGAAGTAACCAACCAACATCTGATTTGACTTAAAGCCCACTCCATGAGATGGGATCCATACCGGACACTGATTGGGTGACCAAGAACCTGAAACTAGATAGGACAGGAACCTGGAGTTAAAAAAAAAAAAAAAAAAAAAAAAAAAGGAGTGATAAAATGACTCCTAATGGTATTCTGCTGTATTCAGCATCATCAGAGACATTTCCTCCTACAGAAGATGGGAACAATATAGAGACCCACAACCAGACATTATGCAGAGGGAGAAAGGGAGGGAAGGAGAGATGAAGGGACAGAGGAAGGGAAGAGGGAGGAGGGAGGGAGAGACAGATCTTGGAACACACAGATCTAAATGAGATGTCTCCATCAAATTCCTCCCCTCAGAGCTCAGGGAACCCCACAGAAGAGGAAGCAGAAAGAGCATAAGCCAGAGGAGGAGAACACCAGGAGAACAAGGCCCTCAAAATCAACTTAGCAAAGCTCATATGAACTCACAGAGACTAAAGCAACAATCACAGGGCCTACACAGGCCTGCACCATATATATTATAGCTTTCAATTTAGTATGTTCATGGACTTCATGAGTGTGTAAACAAGTGTGTTTCTGATTCTTGTGCCTGATCTTGGATCTCTTTTCCTTCTGTTGGTTTGCCTTCTCCAACTCTGATGTGATAGTCTTTGTTTTATCTTGTTGTACTTTATTGTTATGTTTTTTTATTGTCTCTGAGAAGCCTACTTTTTTCTAATGAGAGACATAAAGGAGATGAATCTAGAGCAGAAGGGAGGTGGAGAAGAACTGGACTGTAATCAGGATGTATTGTATGAGAAAGGAATCTATTTTCAATAAAAATAAAAATTAAAGAATGAAGACAAATAAATAAACATACAAGCAAATAAACAGATAATGTCTGGCTAATGGGTCTGGATAATATCTATTTCACATGTTAGAGAATTAGTTCAATTCATCAGATACTTCACGGCTTATTTTACTTAGCTCAAATTCCATCCGCAGCCTACATTTTCTCAATGTAAATGACTTCTAAATGACTCTAATCTACAGCTCAACAATGTTTTATGTGGAAGTTATGAAATAAATTTCCAGAAAAAAAAAAACCCTACCTGGTTTAAGGAGACACAGCTCAGTGGGTAAAATGTTTACCATGCAAGTGTAAGGTCTTAGTTCAAATCCCCAGAACCTACATAAAGTTGTACATTGTAGTATGTATCTGTAAGCTCAGCACTTCTACAAAGAAAAAGGAGATGGAGACAGGAAAATCCCCAGAAGTTTGCAGACCAACAGGTCTGTATAGTCAGCCCTGAATCAAATAAGCTAGAAGAAGGTGAAGACACCTGCAGCTGTCCTCTGACCTCCATATGCATATACACACTCACTTTCACACATACAAACATGGGTGCATAGGCACACATGCTTACAAAGATTATAAAATGGCCACATATGTGTTAAACAATCTGAAAGTCTGGTTAACTTCATGATTATGGAGAGCTGGAATGTTGCAGGTTAAGAGCCAAATTATCTTGAGGTATTATCAGCCCTCTAAATGATCACTCATCACCTACCTCTTTGTGTAATTGGTATGTAAATTTTTCCTATGGTGAAATGAACTCTACTCATTCCAGACATGGCAGCAAAAACAGACCAAAGAATGATTTTACTTAAGTCCATCTTGAAAAGCCATGAGTTTATTGAGCTTACTTGAAGAGTATGGACAAAGGTTACTTACAGGAACACGAACAACCTCAAAGCAACTACAGTACTGAAAAGTCTTAACCTCACATGAATGACAGTTCCTCATATCTGCATAACAGAAGGGCCCTCTTTGGTTAACCTTGCACATTTTATATACTCTGTCACCACCCAAGACCATGAGTTTTGGCAGAATCGCATACAGCTGGAAAGGAGGTATAGAGAAAAGTGGCTGGACTCTTGTGTGATGGTCCATGATCCTTGCTGTCCCTTCCTCCTATAAAAAGACACCAGCGGGCCCAATCTTGAAAGTCATATGCAAATAGTCACAACTAATCTGATGAAGATGGTAATGGCTGCTATGTCCAGAGAATAGTATTCTATGAAAGCAAGCTAGCATCCTGTGACTATCAGATAAATCTTTTTGGAATGTACAAACAGATACCTTGATTTTACCAACTCAAAGGCTAAGAATGTCATCAGACAAGATCTAGAGCCTATAGTAGAGAATTTTCCTGCTTTGCAATATTTCTACCACTATATTTGAAAAGTGCCTTGATTTAAGATTTTTTTTGTTTTGTTTTGTAACTATAAAAATTTTATGACCTGTTATCACATGGAGCATGGAATTGGGAAGCCTTAACCTGTGTCCCTGAGCCATGGCTCTATTCTATTTGGCTCTAGTATAAACTACCTGATATTTATGCTATCTGCTATACAGATATAAACATCTGTCATCAGTGATCAGACAGCGAGAGTCCACCTTTGTGATTCACATAGGTTCTACAGCACAATGAAGCACAAAGCAGCCTTCAACAATATGTGAATAATCACACACACTATGATGAAAAAACTTTATGGACAGGGGAAATCAACATTCAGATATTTATATGCTACACAATATTCTTTTTCTTTTCCTTTGACTTTGTTTGTTTATTTAGAGATAACCTATCACTGTGTGGCCTAGGTTAGCCTCAAACTCAAAATTCTCCCGATTCAGCCTCCCAAGTGTGAGATTATGAGCATATAGCACCACAACCAGCTTACAAACATTTCATATCCATAAAGTTATTCTCAGCTCAGGCTAAATTTGGCCCACAGCCCATGACATACTACATTCTGCATTAAACCATCCACAAAAAGCCAAGAGCCCAGAGTCTGGACCCCTTGACTCACTCTTCCCTTCCTCCTCTTTGGACTTGCCCAATCCTAACCTCTTTGACTCCCAGATTGACACTAGTTCCTAGGACCAAAGACTGAGTCAGTGCTATCCACTCCCTCACCTGTCTTAACAAGTCTCTCCTTGGGGGACTATATGACCCCTTTCCAGGGATTAGACACCTCATTGACAAGCCACATGGGAATTCAAAAGCAAGTACTGGCTTTTCAAAGGATCCTTGGCTCAGTGCATAGAGTATTTACCGGCACACATAAAGCCCTGGTTCTATCCCCAGTACCACATACCCTGAGGTGTGGGCATAGGAGTACACACCTTCAATCCCAACACCAGGGAGACAGAGGCAGGAGGTTCTCCTCAGCTCCACAGTAAATTCAAGGCCAGTCTAGGCTACATTTTAAAGAAGAAGGACGAAGAGGAGAAAGAAAGAAAAGAAAAACCCAGGCTTGCCACCAGCTTGCAGCCCCTGGGCTAGTCACAGGTAAAACTGCTAAATTATTTCAAGTTACACTGATGGGCTGCTTTTCACAAACTGCCTTCTTTGCATTTCATTCTGATGTTTTCATGACACTCAACTCTTTCCAGTGGATTAGTTTTTAGCTGCCAGCTAGTTCTATAATCTCTATCCCCTGGGGTCAAGTTCAAAGAGAATTCCAATGTGATTAAGTAAACTTATGCAAGTCATAGATTTATGTACTACTGTGCTATTCTTTGTGATGTCGGCACTGGGGGCAGGGAGTCTTAAGAGCTTCAGAGACTCCATTGATTTCCTAAGATATTAACTCATCAGTCTCCACTGTGGATGAAAGCACATTGGGACATTTAAAATTCAAGTTATAGTGCTCTCAGTTGAAGAGGAGGAGATCCAAACAGAGGATAATTAGCAAGAAAGGACCCGTGATGAATGCCAGCTGTTTGAGGATGCACACAATTCATGGAGAGGGGTAGGTATTTCAGCCCATCACCACTGTGAAATTAAGCTGTAAATGGTACCTGGATCACTGGGCTGGAACTGCCCCACGCAGGGAGTTGATGGAAACGTGGAGAGGTTTTTTTCTTTTAACAAAGTACTTGAACAATTATCTCAGCACACCCACAGAGCAGGGGACCAACACCGGGTTACCCAAGCATCTAGAGGCAAAACAAATTCCCTGACAGTCTTTGTGAGCCAGATGCTCTGGTCCTAATTTGCCACTGGCAGAAAGTTATATCTGAGACCCAAAGTCCTCTGTAGCCACCCACGAGTCTACTGAAGGGGTTCGAGTCACACCTCTCGCTGTGGAAGATTCAATTGTCAGGAGGCATTATCACCACCCCACCACCCCAAGTATGAGCTCCATTTTCCAGCTGACAAAGCTGAGGTTTAGAGGGCTGCCAGGACAAAGCTACGGCTAGAGTAAGTCATCTGACTGGTTTCTTTCATTTTGTCACAGCGATAGGATCGTCCCTTAGGACCCTGAAGTACTCTCATGATTCATCCCCCAAACCAAACTCAAGCAAACTTTGAGCTCAATCAAAATTCTCAGGGTAAGGACAGGCAGCAAGATGGCTCAGTGGGTAAAGGCATTTGCTGCTACCCTGAAAACTTGGGTTCAGTCCCTGGAACCTCATGGTGGAAGGAGAAGATCAGTTCCCACAAGTTGTCCTCCTCCACATGTACACTGTAGCATGTGCAAGACCACAAACAAACAGACACAATAACAAAAGATAAAGAAAATAAATACCCAAATTATTCGGGATTAGAGGGAGGGATATGCAGTTAAGGGCCTAAACTGCTGGAAGACCTGAACTCGGCTCCCAGCACTCTTGTCAGGAGTACCACCATCACCTGTAACTCTGTTTCCTAGGATCTGACACTTCTGGTATTTGGGTACGACCTCACATATATGGCATACACCCCCCCATCCTGCAGATACATACATATGCATACAAATACATATGCATTATATACATATGTAAATTCACCAATGATGGAGAAATAGATGGGCCTAGCCTTGAACAAAACAGAGGAGAGAAAATAGGAGGAAAACAACAACAACAAAAACAAAACAAAAAACAAAAAAGACTAGAGTTCCTCTCAGAGCTATGCAAACAGAGCCAACCAGGCATGCATGGTAACCTCATAGTTTTTTGTTTTGTTTTGCTAAGTCTGTTTTTGCATGAAGGCCATGCTGTCTCTAGAGAGGATATAGACCAAGGAAAGGTAGCTCAGGTGGAAGAGATTGGCCCAGAAAGCTGAAGGTTGATAGGGAGAGAACTTAACACCCAATCTGTAGCTCCTTCCTGAGCTGGCCACTGTGACTCACTGTGGGACTTTATAGGGAGCAGGGGCTAGTGAGAGAAAAGTGGCTAAGCGTCTACTCGTTAGCAGCCGCATTTACCACATGCCTCAGTCTCACCCCATTGCTCTCTAGTATGACTGCAAGTGCTCACTAGTGTGGACTGTAATTTTTTTTTTTTAATGAGTGATTCCATGACTTTTTAGTGCTATTAATCTTAGCTCCTTTCATAAGAAAAAGTTTATGAAGACATCCACACATGAAGGAGTACATAGTGAAGACTATCTACTAGTAAAGACTCTGTAGTTGAATAAAATAACATTGTTCTCATCTATTTTGTTTCTTAAACTTCAGAAACATGTCAATACATCACATTTAAAGCTTTGGAAAAAATCTTAGCTGAGGTTAAGAGCATTTGCTGCTCTTGCAGAAGGCATGGGTTCATTCCTAGGACCCACATGGTGACTGACAACCTCAAATCTAGTCCCAACACCCTCTTCTGGCTGTTACAAGCACTGCATGCACACAGTGCACATACGTTCATATAGGCAAAGCATGCCTACAGTTATTAAACAAAACAATGCTAAACAAATAACATACGTGGAAGTATTAAAAATCCAAAAATCACTTTAATTACATTTTTCACTGGCAATACTATTGTGGATGTGTTTCTTACAAATAAAGCCCTCATAGTATATGTATTTATCTCAAATGAATACCAAATATCTAAAAATAGATCAGGTGCTAGGGAATTACTTCAAAAAAAATATGTGCCAAAGACCTAAGTTTTTAGATTTTTTTTTATTATTATTATTTGTGTGTGTGTGGAGGTCAACTACTTATGGATGTCCAAAGAGACTAGAAGAGCTTCTGGAACAGCTGGGGGTAAATAAGGATCAGTTGTAGGGTGCCCAATATGGATGCTAGGAACTAAACTCAGGTCCTTTGGAAGAACAGCAAGCAGTATTAAATGTTGGTCCACCTCTCCAGCTTTCTAACTAACCATGTCTCTTAAAAAAAAAAAAAAGATTGGGGCTGGAGAGATGACTCAGAGGTTAAGAGCACTGTCTGTTCTTCCAGAGGTCCTGAGTTCAATTCCCAGCATCCACATGGTGGCTCACAACCATCTATACTGGAATCTGATGCCCTCTTCTGTCTTGCAAATGATCTACAGATAGAGCACACTTATATGCAAAATAAATAAATAAATAATTTTTAAAAAGATTTATTTACATATTTTATGTACATAGGTACTTTGTCTGCATATACATGTGCCCACCAGAAGATTGCATCAGATAGATGTGAGCTGTCATGTGGTTGCTGGGTATTGAACTCTGGACCTTAAGAAGAGCAGTGAGGGCTCTTAACCACTGAGCCATCTCTCCAGCCCCTTTTTCTTTCTTTCTTTTTCTTTCTTTCTTTCTTTCTTTCTTTCTTTCTTTCTTTCTTTCCTTTTCTGACTATTTTATTGTTATTTTGTGAACACTGGTATGATGACTGCATGCATGTCTGTATGAGTGTGTCATATCCCCTGGAACAGAAGTTACAGACAGTTGTGAGCTGCCAGGTAGCTGTTAGGAGTTGAACCTGGAGCCTCTGGAAGAGCAGTCAGTGCTCTTAATCAGTGAGTCATCTCTCCAATCCCCCTAAACATTTTTTAAAAGAAGACTTTCAAATGACCAACAGATGTATCAAAAATGTTCATGACCACTGATCATCAGAGAAATGCAAATTATAGCCATGATGGGACATCACCTCACACCTGCTAGATGAACGATTATCAAAAGGACAAAAAGGAGGTGCTGGTGAAGATGTGCAGAAAATGGAGACCTTGTAAACTACTGAGGAGACTGCATATTTATACAACCCTTCTGGAAAACAACCTGGAGGTCCTCCAAAAATCAATAACACAATTCCCAAGTGGTTCCTTCATTACACTTCTGGGTGTATAGGCAAAGAAACTGAAAGGGCAGCTGTATTACCTTGTTCATTAAAATATTATTCTCAATAACTAAACAGAAATGTAGCCTAGATGCCCATCAATGTATGGATAGATAAAAGAACAGCAGAATGCTATTCAGTCTTCAAAAGGGACAGACTATCATTTCCAACCCCACAATAAGCATGGAGGACACTGTGCTAAGTGATATAAATCAGGGACTGAACAACAAATGCTGCAAGATGTCACTTAAATGCCAAATCTAAAGAAGCTGAATTCACAGAAGTAAAGGGTAGAATGATGGTTACCAGGGGCTAAGGAAGGGTAGATGGAAAGAGGAAATGTTAACAGAGGGGTACAAAATGTCAGTTAGGAAGGAAAAACAAGCTACAGAAAAGGTAACAATGTACTGCATATTTACAAATTGCTAAATTTTTCTGTCTTCTCCCAGAAAAACACTACAAGTGCAGGTTGAAAAGATGGCTCTACAGTTCAGAACACTTGTTCTGCACTTCTCCAGAGGACCTGAATTGGGTTCCTAGTACCTCCAGGCAGCTTACAACCAGTTGTAACTCCGTTCTAGGGGAGCTGATGCCCTCTTCTGACTTCTGTGGGCACTGGACATGCATGTGATTTACAGACACGAAAGCAGGCCAAATACTCACAGGGAAGTTTTTTTAAATCTTTAAAAAAAAATTGTGAGGTGACGGGTTTCTCAACTCACCTGATTTCATCATTCTACATGTTGTAAACACATCAAAATATGCTGGGCATGGTGATGCATTCCTTTAATCCCAGCACTCAGGGAGGCAGAGACAGGTAAACTCTGGAGCTGGAGGCCAGCCTGATGTACAGAATTTGAGTCCAGGACAGCCAGGGCTATATACAGAGAAACCTGGTCTCTAAAATAAAAAACAAAAATCAATTAAAACAAAAATAAGTAAACGTAATAATAAAATTATATAAATTTTATTTAGAAATAATCAGTATGGGAGAAAACCTGATTGCTTAGGAGTTGATAACAAAAACATCAGATTCACTTTACTATTTTATACTTTACATTATTTACTTTATATTAATTTTCTATATAAATAAGGCAGAAGAGAGGATGACTAAGATGTCATATATCAGTACCCAGTGCAGTGGCTGGCAGATAGTAAATCCCTAAAAGCATGAGCACTTGGAAAAAATAACATGGAGTATTTTGTGAAAACCCCTGAAGCCCTCAGAGGTTTGTGATGCTTTGTGACTCCTCAGACTTTTGATCCTACCAAAACAAACAAACAAACAAACAAACAAAAAAAGCCCTAAATGTTGACCCCAGGAAAAACCTCAGTGAACTGTAGTCTTCAGTGAGGGGCTATGGTGCCTGCAGACACTGAGGTACAAGGGGACTTCTGGCTAAAATAGCAGAAGCTGAGCAGAATGGTTGGTAGCCCACAGCTACACCTGGTGAGGAAGACTTGATGTTTCTGGGCCCATCTTGAACTGCCTGGGTGATTTTGCTAAGGAGTTGGGGGTCCTGTATGCACAGCCAGGGGAATGCCAAGTTAATTGGTATTATTTATGTTAATTCTTATATGTGCACAGACTAATGAGGTTTATAGAAAGACAGGTGGCTTATTATGACTCACAGAAAGGTAAAAATGTCCTGAACCAACTGGAAAGGCTTCCTAGTACCCAATTTGTCAGCGTTCTGTGAGAAGAGACCTAATGCTACCTTCTGCTTAAGGTAATTTAAAATCCAGTGTGTTTCACTTTTTGATGCTTGAGTAAAGCTCAGGAGGTCACAGAACATAGCCCCTCTCTTTTCCTGAGCAATTAGTCTTAAACCACTTGTGCTTAACTTTTGGATAACATCAAAATCCTGAGCTGAAATTGCAGGTGTTGACCAGCTCCACACTAGACTTCTGAGGGCCAGCCTAGGAGAACTGCAGTCCATAACAAACCAATGGGCTTCCAGAACTTGCTATTTTTTAAGATAAAGGAAAAGGGTAAGGCTTTTCTCCTTCCCTCCCCTTCCCACCAGTTCCAACTAAGGACTTTTGCAAGATCACCATGTCCCTATCCTGTAGAGAAAATGCTTGTAATGTGTCTTGATGATGCTTGAGATTCACAAAATAGACCAAAGCAGAAAGGTCCAAAAGATAAATATAGATATAAAGCTATTGATTTAGGTTTGCTTTTTTCATCACTGTGAAGGGCATTTGACAGAAGCAGCTTAAGGGAAGGTTTACTTTGGCTTATGGTTTCAGAGGAATTTCAGTTCATCATGCAGGGAAGGCACAGCAACAGGAGCCACTAAATCAGTGCCTAGTGGTGGGAGTAGATGGCTCCTCACATGGAGGTGGCTAGATGGGAAAGCAAACAGGACTGGAAAAAAAATTGCCCAGCTAGAACTGTCAAGGGCCTGTTTTCAATAAACCATCTGCACCAGCCAGACTCACACGCTCTTAAAACAGCTGGAGACCAGATGTTCAAACACATGGGCCATGGGGACATTTCATGAACAAAGTGTTAACAATGGACAAGGCCAGTTGGTGTCTGTTTCTGTGAAACTCGTAGAGCCTTTCAGAGGCCCTCTGTAGCAAGCTCCTGACTTGTTTCCTGTTTTCTCCTTCTTCTGATGTCCATCCTCTTTGCCTTTCTGAATGGGGATTAAACATTTTAGCCAGAGTCCTCCTTCTTGATTAGTTTCTTTAGGTGTACAGACTTTAGTAGGTTTATCCTATTTTATATGTCTAATATCCACTTATGAGTGAGTATATACCCTGTGTGTCTTTCTGCTTCTGGGACAACTCACTCAGAATGATCTTTTCCAGTTCCTACCATAATCAATCTGGTGCTTTATCAGACTGTTAGGAATAGCACTTCCTCAAGATCCAGCTATACCACTCCTAGGCATATATCCAAAAGATGCTCAAGTACACAATAAGGACATTTGCTCAACCATGTTTGTAGCAGCTTTATTTGTAATAGCCAGAAGCTGGAAATAACCCAGATGCCCCTCAACTGAAGAATGGATACAGAAATAGTGGTACATCTACACAATGGAATATTACTCAGCAATAAAAAAACAAGGAAATCATGAAATTTGCAGGTAAATGGTGGGAACTGGAAAAGATCTTCTTTTCTTAAAAGAGACAGAACATGACATAGTCCTGTTAAAAGCCCACCTTGGGCTTCTCTTTGCCTCAAAAACAGTCTAATAACCTGACCAACAACTAAAGACCTCATCCTCCTCTTCTGCTTCACCCAGTCATCTGTCTATCCAACCTTCCCTTCCTGGCCCACAGCCACCTGGCCCTCTGTACCTCCACTCCTTTGGTCCCATAGTCGGGAGCAACATCTCTAGTTCATTAACTCTCCTACTCTTCACAGAAATTTCCCTGGTACCTCCATCAAAATGAGCAGTTCTCTCTACCCAGTTCAGGTTCTACACATCTGTCCATCTCCATGTTTCTCCTACCAGATGGAATCTTCTCTCAGAAAATGCCTGGCTTAGTATATGTTTCATGATGGGTACTTAGTTTGTTGACTGAACAAACGGTAGTCTAATGTTTGAAAGATGAAAGTTTGTTTTCTAAGTAAGCCAGCCACCACTAACATCCAGTGTAGATAGGAATCCCCATACTGAGACATAAAACTGTCTCCCACCCCACACCCAAGCAAAGGCTCACTTTCTCTAAGCAACTTAACTTCATGCACTGGAGAGTGTCTAAGACAGCTGCTATAGCAATATACTGTAGACTAGGCAGCTTAGTTACAACAGAAAGATATTGCTTATAAACATGGAGGTTAGAGGCCCAGATCAGGACACCAGTATGGTTAGGTTCTAGTGAAGGCATCCTTCTGGGTTGCATACTGAAG
Source organism: Meriones unguiculatus (assembly GCF_030254825.1). Lineage (NCBI taxonomy): Eukaryota > Metazoa > Chordata > Mammalia > Rodentia > Muridae > Meriones > Meriones unguiculatus. Next base: position 74,589,875 of record NC_083349.1, read on the forward strand.
GCTGCTCCCTAAATTTTAACTTGGTAAAGAAACGATGAGAGAGACCTCTGGGTTACTTTCTCAAGGACACTGATCCATCTGTGAAGTCTTCACCTGGTTACTGAAATACCTCCTTAAAGGCTCCACTTTTTATTTCTGTGTCGCTGGTGCTATGTTATCCAAATGGAATAAAGGGGGCATCACAAACATTCTGTACATGCCTAAGAGAGCCTCTATCCTCTTGACAAGCCCCATGAGTCCTCTTGACAACGGAGACTCCAACTCTGAAACTTCTACAGCCCCCGAGTTATGCTACTGTGTAATACCTTTTTCATTATTGTGACAGAATGTTTGTGATAAATAACCTTTAAGGAGCAGTAACAGTTCATATTTTCAAAGGTTTCAGTCCATGGTTGTCTAATCCCATCACTTTGGGCATGTGGTTAGGAAGAACATCACGATAAGTATGCAGAATGGAGCAAAGCTGCTCACCTCATAGCAACCAGGGATCAATGAGAGATTAGGAGATGGTTCCAAAATGTGGACCATGCCCCTAGTGACTCACATCTTCCTAACAGGTCTTACCTACTGAAAGTTCAACCAGCTCCTGATAATGTCATCAGATGCATAGGAGGACTTCAAAGTATAACCTTTTTCTGGAAATTTAAGGTTCCAGACAGTCACACATTATTAGAGCACTCATTAAGAAGCTGTGCCACCTACAGACCTGGCCTCAAGCTGATACACACAGGCACAATCTCCATGTCCATCAGTCATGCAGAAGTTAGACCCTTATAGTCCACAGATAGCAGGAGGCAGAGGGCTCTGACCAGACTGTATGGCCAGACAATCTTGAAGAAGACTGTGCCAGCATGGCTTGTTATCTAGTAAGTGACCAGGAAACAGTTTCTATCTTTGACCTTCATCTCACATCTTAAATAGATCACAACATAATTTGGGAGTGATGGGACCCATTCTATACCCCTTCAAGCCAGAAGCATGTTATGCAAGTTGTGCGATTATTCTAAAAGGATCCATTCCTACGATGCTTAGTAAGATGTAAATTTTACCAGCCCTTTGGAGTGAAGACATTTTAGATTACATACCATAGTAAAGCATCATAAAAATCACTTCTAACAATTCTGTGTTGATGTCCTCCAGCCCTCTAGTTAGCTTGTCTCCTGTTGTGATGCATATCTATTATGTCCCTAAGGGCTTACTTATTCTTGGTCCCTAGGGTAGCAATATTCAGAGATGAGGCTTCTGAGAAATGATTGCATTACGATGGTTCTGACCTAATCCGTGGGTTAATCTACTGATGGACTGGTAATCTGATGGCTTTAGGGGGTGATAGAAGCTAGGAGAGAAGGCTGAGTTAGAGGAAGTAGGTCACTGGGGAGTGCACCCTGAGAAGGCTGTCTTATCCTTGCTTATCCCTAGTTCCTGTTCTCTCTCTCTTCCCTCCCCTCTCTCTGATTCCTTGCCTCTTATCTGCCTTAAGTTCCTCTATCACATGCTGCCTACTCTAATGTTTGTGCTCACTCAGGACCTAGGAGGAAACCTTTGATATTATGGTCCAAAATAAATCTACCCTCCTTTAAGTTCATGTCCTCAAATATTTTTGTCACAGTATACTAAGTCACTTCTCAGATTCTATTATCCTCATTTGTGGTCCTTACCAGAGTCCCTAGTAAGCAGAAAGGGTACTAGTCACCTATAGCAACTGACAGGATGGTATGTTTACCCTCCAGCTACATCCTAGGTGTCTTACAATATACCATTAAGTTCAACCCCTACCCCCAAAATAGACATCTTGGTGTGAGAGAGTGTGTCATCAAGAGAATAAGCTACCAAGTGGCGGAATAAACCATGATGCAGTAGTAATATCATCGGTGTTTCTTTCATGAGTTGGACACTTCTTAAGCTCTGACGTGCACTGCCTCACAGTTGCCTCCAGACCACCTAAAGTAGGTACCCTGACTAATAAGATAAGAGAGTGTAGTCCTAGAAAGACTACACCAATCACTAACAGAAGACAAATGACCCACTATTTTTGAATGAGCAAAGATTTGAACAGCCATTTCTCAAAAATGTCAAGTGATCAATTAGCACAGGAAATGGTGCTCAAAGCATTAAGGTGAACAAATTAAAACAATGAAATGCCACTTCACATTCACTAGGATGGTTCTAACCTGAAAGAGAGATGACAGTTGCTGGTGGGTGTGTAGAGAATATCGAATCCTCCTGGACCACTGGTGGGACTCAAGTGGTACAGCCATTTGGTGAAGCAGTTTGGCAGCTCCTCCAGAAATTAAATAGGGTTACCTATGACTCAGCAAGTCTCATTCCACGATGTGTGCCACAGCCTGGGAAACACACACACAAAATCCAGTATCCAGATGTCCATAGCAATACAACTCAAAACCAGAAAGTTGAAACAACAGAAGTGCCCATGGAGAGACAAGAGGCTGGATGAAAAGAAATACAAAAGACCCATTAATAGAATGTTATGCAGTGAAAAAGAGGATGCTGATCCATGCTGTGGAATGAATAAGCCTGCAGAACACTATGCTAAACGAAGACCATAAACACAAAAGGCTTAGACTGTGTAATTTGAATGACATGAGATGTCTGAAATAGATAAATCACACAAATAGAAAATAAATTGGTAGCTGCTCAGGGATGGAGGGAGAGGAAGTGGAAAGCAAATGGGCATGGGGTTTTATTTTTAGTGATGATGTAATAATCTGGAATTAGACAGATACTGGCAGTAGTTGCAAAATCTTGTGGAGTGTGCCAAAAAGTACTGGGTTGTATGCTTTCAAGGGTGAATTTTATAGTATGTGAATTACATCTGTAAAAAAAAAAAAAAAGTAGCAGCTGATAAACACAGTGCTCAAAAGTCTAAGTGAGCACTCAGCCCCTGGCATCTGTCTTACTCAGAGCTGGGCACAGTCAGGACCACTTATGAGAAATATTTTGTTAGAGAATCTGGTTTGCTTTTTTTCAGTAGGGTTCCATGAAGCCCTGGCTAGCCTTGAACTTGTGGTGTAGCAGAGAATAACCTTGAACTTCTCTTCCTCTCATCTTTACTTCCCAAGTACTGGGATTATAGGTGTGTGCCACCATGTCTGACTTAGTATGGCACTAGGGACCAAACTGAAAACTCATGCATGCTAGACAAGCAGTCCATACGATAAACTGCAACCCAGCACAGAATCTGTCTTCTTACTCCATGACTCTGGGAAGGATGTCCTATACTTACAGCTAATTGGATCTAAGGTAGGTTTGGAGCACCTATAGCCTGATCAGAACGGTGACAGCAGTAGCCTGGCTTGAGATGATGGACCAGGTCAATCAGATTCCCACTCTCCACATTCACCTTCTCTCTGGAATTTGGGATGAGGCATGAAAAGTCAGGGCCAAAGCAAACTGGGCATGAAGACTTGAGGAAGACCTGGGTTCAAGTCAGCCGTCAGAGACAGTGAGCAAGCAGAAACTGGGATGAAGCAGCATTGACTAAAAATCCAAGTGTGCAGCCAGAGGAGGAAGGAGAGGGCAGTGAGGGAAGGACAGCCCTGAATGGGGGGCAGGGGAAGTGATGCCATCCTTTTTGCAGTCTCCTTGGGCCTCCACAGATTCTTAACACTAGTATTACTGAAGCACCAGCTGGGGTTCCCAGGAGCTTTTCATCTGGCCCTATACAACCCAACTGTCCTGCACTTGAGCTAGCTCAAGCAGGATCTGGTGTCTGCACTGAAAAGAGCTCATCTAGGACCCCAGCAGGCATTTGTAGCCTCCAGCCTTGAGCTTCCTGAACTGGTGGTCCTGGGAGAGACTCTTGGTGAGCTGCCCCTTTCAGAGAAGACAGCAAATCACAGAAGACATTATAGGAAAACAGCCAAGAGAGCATAGGCAGCTGCCTGAAATTCAGGCTGACCCCTAGGCACAATAATTATACAGGAGCTTTGGAGGCTTTTGGCCATGGCCAGCAAAAGGTTGGTGTCATCAGTTATGGGCTCTTGTTACCAGATGGGTGTTTTCCGTACCTTTCCTTAGTCTTGACGTGATATGAGTTAGATGCTGCACTCCTCCACTGAACAGAGTAAGAACCAGTGTGGAATAACTATGAAGTCAGTCAGGAAATTTCTAGACTGACCTTGAACATATCCGTTTTCTTCAAAGTAAGAAGACATTTCATGTTTCACTTTTAATAAGAAGAGAGAAAGAACTGTTGCTGGAAATATTTACCTTCATCTCCTGTTCTGAGAGACTGGGAGATTTGTTGGCTTTGATCTCCACTTGTTTAATTACCCGGAAATGGACTACCTCTGAGCTGGCAGGATCAGCAAGGCTCACTCTTTCTGCAAAAGTTGGCAGTAGGGCACCCAGAAACGTGGTCTTTCATTTTCCCAGATCAAAGCTGAGCCAGCACTAAGATGAAAGAGATTTTTGATAAAATGGTGGGATCTTGGTTGGAGGGGTCACTGGACCAGCCATGAGGTCCCCCTTCTGTCATCCCCCACCTTGGAAGGACCCTGTGCCGCTTACCCACACCAGGACTTATAAGCAGTCCCAGCACCCTACATACCCATCAACTGTTCTTAGCAGTGGCTTCAGTGTCTACTTAGAACCTTCCAGCTATAATCCTAGCTGGAAGGTTCATCCACACAACCCAGACAGGCATAGAGGCAGCGAGGAGATGGAACACAAGGCAGAAGATGGCTTTTCAGAGGCCACCTGGCATGAGGAGTCTGGGGTTTGACCTCTCAGAAACTCAGAGATGGCTGGTAACCATGGAAACAAGAACAGAGAATATCTGGGGAAGGCACTTCTGGCTATATTTCAGAGTATCCAGCCCTCCTTAATATGCTCACCTCTGAATGATGTTCAGTTAAACATAGCCTAAATGACTTTTAATGTGTGCCTTTATGTTTCTATGCACTGAGCTACTTCCATAACCAGAACTGTACTACTTAATGAAGGCACATGGGAGGATGATAACAATGATGATGATGATGATGATGATGATGACGATGACGATGATGACAATGACTACTGTTTACTGAGCACTCACTCAGCCATGTACTGTATGATTTAATCCTCCCAAATAGATGGAGACAAATACTACTATTATCCCTATCTGACAGATGAGGAGACCAAGACCAGAAAGGTTAATTAACTCAGTCAGCTTCACAAAGCTGTTAAGTGACAAAGCACAATGTAAAGATGCTACACTCCCCTTATTTGCTAGCAAGAAAGAGCGAAAATCATTCTGAAACAACAAAACAAACCAACCAAAGAACAGGGCACATACTTAAGATGCCCAGCTTTAGCAGACAGTTAGAAATAAAGCCCTTGCACCACACACAGCACACTGCCTGTTTCTGTAAATAAAGCTGGATTGGCACAGAGCCACACCCATTGTGACAGGTTGTCTAGACCTGCTTTTACATTGCACTGGCAGAATCAAGAGTGCTCAATAGAGACCTAAAATATTTATTCTCTGGCCCTTTAAATTTTGCCAAGCCCCTCTCTTATGGTGATCAATGAGCCGGTTTTGCCTGGGTTTGGTGGAGAGCTTGAGATGTTTTAAAACCCGTGAAGTACAGGACAAACTGAGACAATTCATCTTTTCTGCCTGGGGGAGCCTGGCTCGATACAGGGCTTGGAAGTATGTGGTAGAACATCAAGAGCATTCCTAACAGAAAAGGCCAGAAGAAGTCTGGAAGAAGACAAGCACAAGACAATTGTGTGGGGTAAGGCTAGCTGATGGCCCAGAGTACAGTGCCTGCTGGGAAGCATCTACCAAAACCTCTACCAAAGTGACATTCATGCAACATTAGTGGCATTACAAACTGATCCCATCTGCTAGACATTCTGTAAATGCATGCCCAGATGCTGAGTGTTGAGGTGCATGGGCCTTTGGGATAACACCAATAAGCCTAAATCAATATGACTGTTCCCCCTTTTCTTGAGTAGGGGCTTATATAGCCCAAGATAACTTCAAACTCTTTTCGTAGCTGAGGACAACCTTCAACTTTTGGTGTACACCACACTCAGTTGAAGTGCTGAGCAAGACCAAAGCTTGCTCATTCTAGGCGAGCACCCTGACAAATGAGCCCCACCCCAGCCACACCCTTGCCTTCTGAAGGGTGACTCTGACACTCTTCTCACCTTGATCACTTGATTTTGAGTTCAGGTAAGCAATTTGACATGGTCAAAGTGGGGTTGGCTGACCTGACTCCAGCAGAAAACAAGATGGATGGCTCCTGAGGAACACCTATGGTTGACCTCTGGTCTCTGCATACACACTCACAAACCTGCACACCCATCAACATGTGCACATGCCAGCATACACACACACACACACACACACACACACACACACACACACACACTGATGTTTAAGGTATAAACTATTTTTTTTGCAAAATTTGAGAGAGAAAATATCAATACTGATTTCTTTGAAGTCATGGATTCTTTTTTAATTTTAATTTTTTATATTACTTACAGTTTATTCATTTTGTATCCCAGCTGTAGCCCCCTCCCTCATTCCCTCCCAATCCCACCCTTCCCCATCTCCTCCCATGCCCCTCTACAAGTCTGCCCAAAGTTTGGCTATGAGCCTCAGCATCTGCTTTAATACCTTGCTGGGTATAGTCTTTCAGAGGCCATCTGTGGTAGGCTTCTGTCCTGTTCCCTGTTTTCTCCCTCTTCCGATGACCTTCTGGTTTGCCTTTCTGAGTGAGGATTAATCATCTTACCCAGAGTCCTCCTTCTTGCTTAGCTTCTTTAAGTGTTCAGATTTTAGCATGTTTATCCCATAGTATATGTTTAATATCCACTTATAAGTGAGTATATACCATGTGGGTCTTCCTGCGTCTGGGATACCTCACTCGAGATAATCTTTTCTAGATTCTACCATTTGCCTGCAAATTTCATGATTTCCTTGTTTTTAATTGCTGAGTAGTATTCCATTGTGTAAATGTACCACAATTTCTGTATCCATTCTCAGTTGAGAGTCATCTGAGTCGTTTCCAGGAAGTCATGGATTCTTTACCCTATTCTGTATTCCTCGAATTGTTAAAATGTTTACGTGCTGTCTTTACAGACAAAAACCATTGGAAATGTCACCAGGGAAATGCATCTGTCTACATTCTCAGAATGTGGCTTTCCAATCCTACGGAATCCTGCCCCTCAATGCACCTGCTGTCAACCCTAGAACGGAATGCAACCTTGAGTTCCTCTTTGCACAGCCCCAGGAGATTTGATCCTATGTCAACGGGATCAAACACATTCCATACAAACACTAAGGAAGAAATCCTCCTTCCCAACTCTCTACAAACAGAGCAAGGAAATTAGCCACAGAACCAACTCCAACCATGTTTTCAGAAATCTTTCCACACAAGTCATAATATTTTTGGAATAAGATTTACTTTAGAATACTTTAATAACTCCCGAACTGTGGCTACAAGTCCTTTGTAGCTGGTCTCAGGGGCCTTCCTGGGATGCTGTACTTAATGAGGTTTATAATTCAATATAACTACATCTGCATCTTTAATTATGCCTAACATTTAATCTTCGTTGCTCCACTTGAATTGGAAGAGCTAAAATTAGGCCTGCTGTAGTTTAATCTGATAATAAACATCCATGACATTTAGAGCAAAAATGTACTCATTTCATTAGAGTAGCCGACACATTTACCATTTATCTGAACTGAACAAACACTCTCACAGCCCTCCTGACTATAACAGAGACCACTGTTTTAAAGGATCTCCCTGTAGACTTCTGTACTCTGAGGTGGGCAAGATCTCAGAGGTTAAGTATCCAACACTATAATTTTATAATTGAGGACAGTGCCTGAACTGTGTATGTTATTTGGTTGGTTAGGTTTTGTTTTGTTTTGTTTTTGAGATAGAGTTTCTCTATGTAGCCTTGGCTGTCCTGGACTTGCTTTGTAGATCAGGCTGGCCTTGAATTCACAGAGATCTGTCTGCTTCTGCCTCCCCAAGTGCTGGGACTACAGGCATGCAACACTGTGCCCAGCTAAAGTGACTGAACTTTAAAGATGAAGCCACTGGTTCAAGGCCATATAGCAAGTTAGCAGGTGGAATGTATCAAAGGAAATAAGATCCAGGAGTATTTATTTTTGAGATGTTGTAGCTCTGGCTGGCCTACATCTATGTACATTATGCTGGCTTAAATCTCACAGAGATCTACCTGTCTCTGCTAGGATCAAAGGCATGTACCACCATATCCAGCAAGACCTAGGATTCTTGAATTCTTTTTTGGCTAATGGATCATTTGTATTCCTCTACTGCCACCATGGCACATATGGCCAAGTATCCATCAGATATCACCATTGCCCCTTTTCTGTGGAACACAGGAAAACAGTATACAAGTTTCTAAATTTGAGCTCCATAAACCATAGTAAAAGGGAGAAAAGTGTATCCTCAATAAAAATAAGAAAAAATAAAGATAAATATCTCTGTGGGCCAATCTTCCTCCCTGACCACCTACCCCCATGTGAAGTTTTAAACCTGGGACAAATGACTGACATATTAAAGCAGATCTGGCCATGAGGTTCTCCCTGCATCCCTTAGTCCCTCTCCTGGTTGGCATACCCTGCTACCTAACCCGAACACTCCAGCCCAGGGGGCTGGGCTGCTGATCCAACCATTTTGGATCCAGCCTCTTTGTACCATTGGGGCTTCTGGCTGCTGCTCCAGGTTCCCCTCTCTCTTCCCATCCCCCTTTCCCCACATGGCCCAACTCAGTCTGGTCATGACCAGAGTGGACTCTCCCAGATGTCACAGCCTCTAACTATGTTGTCCCACAAATCTACAATAAGCCTTCTCCTCCACCATATCTAGGAGCAGTCATGTTTCCTTTTATTTTCCTTTTTATTTATTTATTTTTCATTCACCCCACTCACCTCTAAAAAAAATCATTAAGTAGGCTGAAGCTTCAGCCTGGTTGGCTACAGGTCCAGGAGGAAGCAGAGGTGGTTTTGAAGTTTTGTTTTTGTATGTGAGGGCACAGCAAAGAAACCACCAAAATGGCTGTTCCATGGTTGGGTGAGTTAATATAGATAAGAGAGAGAGAGAACATCCAGAGGCGTCCAGAAGAGTCCAGAGCAGAAAGAAAAAGAAGCAGATTGGACATGTCCAGGGCTATCTGTGAGAGAAGGGAGAATAGTAGAGAATACTGAGAGAGGATATTGAGAATACAGGAATCATGGGATGGGGCTTGCCATTATATAGAGAATGAAGGGTATCTGTGGAAATATAGGAGGGAAGACTGTTGACTGAAATAGGCTGGGAGTTTAGGGTAGGAGGAGGGAAGAAAGGGACCAGGATGCTAGTGTGGACTTTGAAATGTGAGTAGGGACTAAGGGAGCCTGGAGGCCAGCATGGGCTCTGATACTTACATGCAGATATATGTCAATGGAGCCATATATTTCTTGTGACAGAGGCAAGGGAAATGATTCCTTTAAGTTTCACAAGTTCCTGAGGAATTCTGGCTTTAATCTAACCACAAGAAATCCCTGTATAGTTCAGGCTGAGCTGGGCCAACACTGTTATTTCTGGTCATATTCACTTTCTGAGATCTAACAGTTTCTGGGACACTAAACAATAGAAAGTCACATTTAGGACAGAGGGTAGGAACCAGACTTAGATCTTGAGCAACGGCTGGAAAACATGTCACTGGACAGTACTAGGACTGTCATTTACACGAAGAGAGAGGATAGACAGCATTTTCCAGCATATGGGGACCATATCGCCTGCTGCCCCAGTGGCAGTGATTGTGACATGCTTGTTACCTGGCTACTGTAAGACCTGATTCTTTACCATGAGCCTTGGCTTTGAAATAGGCCTCTGGGCTGGCAAAAGTTATTGCAAGATCACTTATGAAGGGAGAATCAGAGAGGAGAGAGATAGAGACAGAGAGAGAGAACAATGTAGAAGAATTGTAATCCAGCAACATGGCTGCTCTGACAAGAGATCATATCCAAAGACCTAGGTCTGTGTGATCCTGCTGGAACACAGACACAAGCTTAGCATACACCTTTAATCCCTCTGGCTAGAATTTCATACACAGCTTTAATCTTAAACAATGACATTTAATTGAGGGACTGACAAAGTGACAAATCAGAAAAAGATCTGACAAAATGAGTCAGAGATAAGACACACCCAACTCTCAGGAACAGACAGGAAAGAGAAGCTACTTAGATCAGCACAGGGAGAGCAGGAGAGTTCAGTGCAGTTGAATGCAGTTGAGTTGCGGTCATGCATTCAGTGCAGTGCAGTGCAGTTCATGGAGTTCAGGGACAGTTTTTTCTAAGAAGAGCAATTCAGTGAGGAGTCTAGAGAAGTTAGTCTGAATCAGTTATCTTAGAGAGGAGTTTTGAGCCAGAACAGCTGAATTGAACCAGCTAGCCAAAGTTCAGAAAGAACTAAAAAGGGTGAACTTATTTAGCAGTAAATCTTGTAGGCTGAAACATTTTAGGCCTGGGCTAGCAGATGGAGGCTAGAAACCGAAGCCTTCAAGGTCTAGACTTGCAGAAGATTAGGTTGTATAAAGTCTAGAAGCTTCCAGGTGTAGGCCTACGGGAATGCTCTGGGCTCAGCCCAAGCTATGTATTCTCATCCATTCATCAGAGCAAATAAAAACAGCATTTACAATGCAAGACATTCAAGATGAGCCTGCAAACCAAGACCTCTAAATGAAAAGAAAGGTGAAGAACGATAGTAGGGCTGACTGGGAGTGCTGCATGCTCACCACAAAATAAAATATTGGCACAGTCTAAAAATGATTAGGAAATTAGTATGTTAACAACCTTGAGGAGGTAGCATTTATGAAAGAACTGGCTCTAACAAAATAAAAACAACCAACTATGAAGCAAAATGGGCCATGTGATGGCAAAAGCAATATCTTCAGGGCATGGGCGTGACATGGTCACTGGCCATTAAACATAGCTTGCTGTGGTGACCTATATAACGCTTGGCCCTGTAGTCATGGCAACAAAATAAGCAGAACAATACGGTGTTAGTTAGGGCTACAGTAATGGCAGTGGGGCTGTCAACACCCCACAGGAGAAAAAGGAGGTCAATGGACCTCTACCTGGGATTCCACTCAGGACCCCCTTCTGCTCATCTCCCAGCTACACATGATCTTAAAAGGTGAAAGGTTAACATAATGCAGCTTTGACAAGCTGGTGATAAGTAGAACTTGTCAGTTATGCAGCTGTTTCTGAGTTACCAGCACTCCTGTAAGTAACCCCTCACCCACGCTCCTCCTGTAAGAAAACCCAATCAACTCACAAGTCAGAATTGGAAAGAATCATTACTTTGACATCAGTGACCTATCTTGGGTGAATATATGAAAGTTTACATCTCCTTAGGAACAGTAGCATAGCAGACCACTTGAAAACAAAAACAAAAACAGAAGTCAGAAATCCTGAACTAAAAAAATAAGCTTCAAGAGAGAGCAGGAAATGTATGGACAAGCTGAAACCTGTAGAAGTCTATGAAGATGAGAGGCATCTCTGACTCTCAACTCCTGCTGCCACTTAACACTGAGCTGTATCCCTCAAGAACCATTCTCAGTTTCAACTACACTACTTAAACACAGCAAACCTAGCAACTTCAGGCACAGAAAGTTGAACAGAAGTTAATCCCCTACTCTCAGAGATGAAAGAGAACAGCCACTCTGTGTCAATGCAAAAGAAAATATTCAGGCCAAGTTTTTATTTTATTTTATTTTATTTTATTTTATTTTATTTTATTTTATTGTTTTATGTGTAAAGGCATTTTATCTACATGTATGTCTGTATGCCACATATCTGGTGCTCACAGAGGTCAGAAGAGGACATCAGAGCCCACAAACTAAAGTTGCAGACAGTTGTGAGCCACCACCTGGGAATAGAACCCAGGTTCTCTAGAACAGCATTGAGAGACCAAAGAATTAAAAGTCAGTGGCTATTATTTTAAAATTTAAAGCACAAGCCTGAACTAAGGCCAGCCAAGTGGAGTTATGTCCAGCCACCTTCAGGGAAGAGCTAGCTTTAATGCCCTGAAGGGAAGAACTAGCTTTACTGCATTCTTTGCTGCCCAGGAGAGATACAGTTGCTAGGAAACTGGCCCATCCCCCTAGGAAGAGAAACCAGACCATTAATGGTTTGGGGGCCTTTCTATAGCCAATCAATTAAAAATGCAGCATCCCCTTTTGTGTGTCAACCAACAAATGCATGCCAAACAGGAATCCCCCTCTTTGGGCACGATGGGAGGGACTGGAATCTTTAAATCACCCAACTAACCTGAGCATTAGGCTCTCAGCTCTCACTGCTTTGGTGATAGGGGTGTGAGCCCAAGCTGTAGCTTGTAATAAAAAGATCCTCATGTGTTTTGCAACTACTCAATTCCTGGTGGTGGTCTTTTGGGGTCTCACGAATCAAGCACAACAGCATCCAGGTCTCTTAACCACTGAGCCATATCTCCAGGCCCAGGACCACTATTGTTAAGCATTACCAAGATGAAAAGAAGAAAAAAAAAAGCATTGAGAAAAATCAAAGAAAGAAAGAGAATGGAGGGGAAAAGAGAGAATAAAAAAGGAGGAATCCAGAGCCCAGGGCGCAGCTCTAGAGAAACAATCTCCTCAAGACACAAGGCCATAGGTTTCCCACAGCTCTGGAAATGGAATAAAAGATAAAAGATGAGTGTACACAGTAGGGACCTTCTACACGTTCTTTCTCCTAGAAAGAAACCTAATAAGAATGTTCATTCAATAAGATGAAAGGTGGAAGAAAAGAAACATATGCATTCCAAAACTGTACCATTTCCAATCTTCCCCCCAATAAAAGAGAACAAGCAAGGAACAAAACAGACACAGCTGACATGAAATCCTGGCACAGAAGACAGCCTAGAGATTATCCTACTTCTTCTGAGGAAATGTAGTCTGCCCTAAAATAAAGTTGATGCTATGGTGGCCAGGGAAGAAAGAACCAGGAGCTGGAAACGTGGCTTAGTCAGCAACGTACTTACTGTACAAACATCTGAGTGAAACTCTCTGCACACATATTAAAATAATAACAATGCTGGCTGCAGCAGTATACTCTAACAGCGAGAGCCAGAGACAGGCCAGCCAGTCTAATAGCATGGGCTAGTTCAAGATCCAGTGAGATCCTGTCCCCAAAACGTGAAGGGCAATAGAAGAGGAGAGTCGACGCCAACATCTGCTCCTCACAAATATTCATACACATGCACCTGCTTATACATGAACACAACATACACGCACACACACATACCACAAGCAAGAGGAGGAAGAAAAACAGAAGTCTTTGATGACTCCGTGAAGTTCAGAGTTACACAATCCTGAAACCCATTGCCCCTGTGGACATCCACTCAGGCAATACTGTAAAGCTCCTTAAGTCAGTCAATACAACTTTATTTTAATTGTTACTAGTTTTACTCTGGGTTTAGTTTGGGTTTTGAGATGGGATCTTTCTAGGTAGTCCTTACTAGCTTGAACTTACTATACAGCTCAGGATGGCTTTAAATGTGTGAGCCTCCTGCTTCAGCATCCCTAGTGCTAGGATTATAACCATGTCTTCCCAGCCGGGACTGGTGGTACATGCCTTTAGTCCCAGCACTTGAGAGGCAGAGGCAGGTGGATCGCTGTGAGTTCAAGGCCAGCCTGGTCTACAAAGTAAGTCCAAGACAGCCAAGGCTACACAGAGAAATCTGGTCTCAAAAAACCAAACTCAACCAAAAACAAAACACATGTCTCCCCACTCCCTGTTAATTGCAGCTTAAAAAACAAACAAAGCAAACAAACAAAACCCTAGTGGCTGCAGCACCTTTTCTCAGCACCGTGAGCATAATTCCTGCCTCTCACCCAGCCTCCCTCTCAGCTGTCAGCTGGCATTATTGAACTTTATTGAATTGAATCCCAAGAGCCCTTCAGCTTCACGGAAGTCTGTTTTATGGGCTGTGAGTCAGCCTTAGGAAGTGTAGGCCCAGCATGGAGACCACTTGCAAAGCAGTCTTGTCCCTGGCCCCTGCTTCTTCTCATCCTGCACAAAGGGAAGCTTCACTCAGGAAGCTGTGAGCTCTCAATTGGTTTCTAACTGCAGCAGCAGGTTCCAGCGCTGTTGCCTGCTGCTTCTGGTTATTCACTTGGAATCAGAGCAGCCGAGAAGCTGAAATTAGCTTCATACTACCAGCATGGAACAGAAGCACACAATAGCACTGGGCTTCAGAGGGGCAGGAATCTGGGATTTTTCTCATCTCGTGAACACCAGTGTCCGGGGGACAGGAGACTGTGTTTCACAGCAGTCTGGAAGTTTGAGTATTGAAGACTGTGGTGTCACCAACTTCCTGCAACAGAAAGGCAGGCAGAGGGCGAAGGGCCAGCCCTCTAAAAGTCACCACATTCACACCAGCTGGCAATGGACAGTGTTAATGGCCCTGAGCCATGCATGCCACCACGTTGGCCACATTTTTTATCCTTTGTGCTCTATTAAGTTTTGACTTCCTGGATTTTGCTAATGCCAGAGAGCCTGTCCCTTTGAGGGAAAGAATTCCTAGAGCTAGTTAAGACACATTGGTCTTAGTTAGGGCTTCTATTACTGTGATAAAAATCACGGCCAAAGCAACATGGGGATACAAGGGTTTATTTCAGCTTTTAGCTTGGAGCCCAAAAATCAGGGATGTCAGAGCAGGAACTCAAGGCAGGAGCCTGAAGGTTCTGATGCACAAGACATGATGCAGAGACCATGAAGGAGTACTACTTACTGACCTGCTCAGACTGTTGTCTTATACCAAGGGGACCACCTCCCCAGGGGTGGTGCCACCCACAGTGAGTTGAGCTCTCCTGCATCAATCATCAATCAAGAAAGTGCACCATATGCCAATCTTATGAAGGCATTTTCTCAATTAATATTCTCTCTTTCCAGATATGTCTAGGTTTATGCTAATTAACCAGCACAACATCCTTCATATATAAGCCAACCAACCCAAAACACATGTACCTAATCATCTCCTTAACAGTCCTTGTGTACTAAGGCAGCATTCCCCATGCCTGAGATCAGCCCAGAGCCAAGCATCCAGCAACGAGACACCACCTTTGTAGCTTAGAGACCCCGTGCTGTGTAAAGCTGCTACCCCGTGTTGGCTTGCCTGCCTTGCCCATTCCTCCTCATAGATGCTCCAGTGAGGACTCTGGACAAGACCACACTCTGCCTTGCCCCCTTTGCCTTCTCATTAACCTAGGTGATGCCCCCTGTGGCCCTGGGTGGTATAGCATGCCTGTCCTCTTGGAAACTGATATGTGCTCTTCTCTTAAGTTCCTTTTTACATTTGTCATCTTACTATATCTGATTAAAACGACATCCTGGATACATTTAAAGAAAAACACAGCCAACTGTAAGGGACTCTAGCAATGTCTACCGCACTACAACACAGGAATCGTTAACCCCATTCTATGTGAGGAGGACAGAGCTCAGAGGTTGATTAACTTCCAATGCCAGTCTGCCAACTGGTGACTGATCATGAGTTACAAATGTCACCACACTCTTTTTTTTAAAGATCTGTAAGAAATTTTGATGATGGTATATGGTGGGGGAATTGTGTACTGTTCATCAAAGATTAAATATGTTTTATTTTAGAAGGGAACATATTAATAAAAATAAAATGTAAGTAACCATACTCAAAATAGAGATTGGCAAAAATGAACAAGATAATTAGAGAGAGCTTGCCAATTTCAGGCATCAAAACCTTTGAGCTTCTACTGACTTTCTCACACTTTCAAGTAAAGGTGAACCCAGCCAGAGTGCAGCCAGCTGGGGTGGGGCCAAGCAGAGCACATCTCTCCATGGTGTTCCAGACACAAGACAAGAGTCCCCAGTGCACTAATGGCACAATGATGAAATCCACAGGGGAAAACTAAATAGGAATTGGAGGAGAAGCAACATGAGGTCTTCTCGATGCTTTTCAAAGTCTGATCTGTGGGCCAGAGAACCAGCATCACTCAGGAGATTGTTAGAAATGCAGAATCTCAGGCCCACCCCAGAACTATGGGTTCAGAGTCTGTGTGTGAACAAGATCCTTGGAGGATCCCTATGTATATTATAGTTTGGACAGTTCTATTCTTCTTAGGCCCACCCTTGAAAGGGGGAAGTCAGAGAATAACCAAGGTGTGGATAGAGGATGAAATCAGACACAGATGGATAGGAGCTTTTCATTAAGTGACCGGTACTGAGACGGTGGGCTTGGTATTTCACAGATACAGAAGACCTAACGAAGCTACCATTGCATTGATCACAATTAGCTTCTAAGGACACGATCAATTTGACCTGGATAATTCTTAGTCATGAGAAATGTCCTGTGCACTGTACAGTGTTTACTACTGCCCTCGGCCTCTACAATGGATGCCAGAAGCACCTCCCCATTCTCTTGTTAGTCAAGGAAACTAGTAACATCTCCAGACATGGCTAAATGTGTACAAAATCACTCACTCCCTGCCCTGAGAACCACTGAGTTAGACAAGGCCATTCATGACCTGATCCTGCATCATCTGTTCTACCTGTGACCATGGGTATGTGTGAGAAAAATCCCACATTGGGGATGGTCACATTTGACTTTGTGGTCAGGAATGAATTTGCTGCTACAATATTCTAGCTCTCTGCTCCCATGATGGAGAAAAAAGCCCCAAAGGGATGGAAGCCGGGTCTCCCAGTATGTTAGAGAGAAGCCAAGAAAAAGCCACCTGTCTGGATTCTTCTCATCTGCTCTTTTCAGTACCCTGTGTCCCTGGAGTGGGGAGGACTCTGGACCACAAGTTCTGAAATACAGGGCTCAGGGCCAGTATGGTTACTTATTTTTGAGTGAGTCCCACTTTTCTCCATGGGCCTCAGTTTTTACTTCTGGGTTTGAGATAGTATTTCTCTTCCAATTTGTCCATTCAGTGACGATCCTAGAAATGATGAGAGTATAAATTAGGATTCAACTTCACAAAGCGGAATTCCCAACTGGGAAGCAGATTTAGATAAGAGAGGGTCAGTTGATTATCAGTTCCCAGCCAGGCTAAGAACAGGCAAGTAAGTCCCCCAGAGAGCTCATGAAGCTCAGAAGGGAAATCTCACCATAATATAGGAAATGGGTAGCTATTTTCCTCATCTAACACAGGGAAATGCTGATCAGCACTGGTTCCAGACCCTTCTAGACTAGATATTTTGTGAGCATAAGACTATGTGGCCTAATCCCAGCATTCAGGGAGGCAGAGGCACGCAGATCACTGTGAGTTTGAGGCCAGCCTGACCTAAAAAGCAAGTCTAGGACAGCCAAGGCTACACAGAGAAATCCTGTCTCAAAAACAAAAACAAACAAACAAACAAAAAAACAAAACAAAACAAAAAAACACTACGTGGCCACTACTCCTTTCTAAGAAGAAAAGTGCTGAGTCTTACTAACCAAGCCATCCCTTAGCCTCAGGCTTGTTCCAATATTTGCTAGAACCTAAATAAAATGGGACTCTTTCAAGGTCTGTTTCAGCACAGGGCTACATCCAAAGACACCCAAGTACAATTCTGAAAGCTTTGGAAATAAACTGCTACACACCTCAGGAGAAAGCCACAAACAAAAAGCTTCCTGTGTTAGCTGCTCTTCCCAACACTAGGACAAAATACCTGACAGAAGCAAGGAAGGATTTTATTTTGGCTCACAGTTTGAGAGAGACAGTCCATCATGGCGGAATAAGCATGCAGCTCCTGAGGTGGGGGTGGAGAGCATGAGGCTGCTTGCTCTCACACAGGGGCAGAAATCGTGGGACAGAAGTGGAGCTGGTCTAAATCTCTCAAGCCCCATTCCTATATCCCTTTGCATGCAAGCAAGGCCTCATGTCATAGAGGTTCCATGACCTCTCAAAACAGTATCATTACCACCCCCAGCCTCTGGCTTCATTCAGCTTTTTTCATTGTGCCATGACCAAAAGTGATGCCAAACCCCAGCCACTGTGGCTGCTTGAATCAGAAAAACCCAACTGTCAGAGATGTAAACATGCAAGGTCTCACATATCATAGTTCTGGGGATTCTCTTTCCAGGGCTTCTCTAGCCTTGCCCCTGGCCTCCCACTCCTTTCTGCTGTGTAAGGCATGATCACAGCAGGTCTCTAAATCTCCAACCTCAAAAAGAAAAAGCAAGACAAGAAAAGCACACTCATACCAAGAGGATGAAGAAGCACTTTTTATTACATGTATTTGGTGGTGGTTTGTTTATATGTATGCATGAACGTGTGGCATGATACTCATGTGAAAGTCAAAGAACAACTTCGGGAAATCAGTTCTCTCCTTCCACATGTAAATCTTGGGAATCAAACTCAGATCTTTAAGCTTGGTGATTACCACCTGAGCCACCTTGCCAGTCCCTAAAAAGATTTTTTTATCCTGTGGTAATGACAAAAACCTGGACAAAATAAAAATGATATACTTTTATGAATTTTGAAAACAGTGAAGGATGTAGGGAAGCCTTCGTGAAATGAGTTCTAGAAGGAAGCAAACCAGGTATATAGAGTTGAGCAGAGGACCAATGGTAGATTCCCTGCCTGAAAATATGGTGGGAAACTGGTGTGTTGGATGCAGGGAGAGAGTCTCTAGGGATGAGAAAAAATCAACCTAGACTTAGACTGGGTGTCCATCAGCGTCCATCAGAGATACACAGTTAATTCCCAGGGTTCAGGACCATGGATATTTCTCATGACTTTAGGATAACACAGTCTGGTGAGCTATTAGGACTGTCAACATTGACCATTGCTTATGTAACTAGTAAGGCTGGAAGTCACTAGGGTGTAATTAGAAAGGAAACTAAATATGGAAAACGCAAGAACAAATAAGAATGACAAGGGTGAACCAGAAGGCACGAGGATAACCATGAAAGCACACTGAAGGACTGTGAATGTGGCTCTGCTTACAGAGTGCCCAGCTGGCATGCAGGAAGCCATGAGTTGAATCCTCAACACAGCATAAACCTGTCATGATGACTCCTATAATCCCAGTATGCGGGAGGAGAAAGAAGCAAGAGAGTCAGAGATTCAAGATGATCCTCAGCTGCGTAATGAGTTGGAGGCCAGCCTGAACCACTTGAGACCCAGTCTGAAAAGAATAGGAGGAAAAGAGGAAGATGATAAGAAGAGGGAAGAAGGAAAAATCTCATTACAAAGTGGGGGCCACATTGGAACTCACATGTGCCAGTCTTTTTAAACTTGATGATGATACACAGAAAAAGCTGTCACCCTGGGCCTGTGTAGGACAAGAAGAAGGGAAACAGGACATGATGTTGACCTGCAGCTTGGAAAGGTACTGCAGAGAAGCCAGGGGAACTAGAGTCAGCTGCTGCCCACGCTAATAACCCCATTGCCTCACTGACCTTCAGAATGTAAAACAATCTACCTGAAACTCTGCTTCTATTGTTCAAGGTTTACAAATGATGCCTCTTGTGGCCTAAATTGGCCCAGAAGCATGGGAAAGAGAATTCTGGGAAACGAGGCTCCTGTTCAGCAGAACTGAATTAAAATAAAGTTAATAGAGATGGTGTGGGCTGGCAGGATGCGTGGAGTCTGGAAAAACCCCAAAGTAAAAATAAGCTACGCAGACCAACTCTTCTTATGTTGCCAAGTCAGGGAGTGAGAGTGTAAGAGCGAGTATGCTAATTATCGAGCTCTACCCAACTTCGAGGTGGATGGCCTTGGAAATGCAAAGCAAGCTGCAACCTAACCTCCGCAACTCCAGGACTGACCAGATGAAGGAGACACAAGTCTGAGATAGGACCATTACATATAAATTGCACCAAAGCAAGGTTGTAGTTCAGCCTCACTCTAGGAAAATTCTCAATGGTCAGCCGCAAGATAGAAGTGTGTGCTCTGAAAAGTAATGAAAACAAATAATTAAAAAACATTATGAAAGACTCTACCCAGCAGGGTATTAAAGCAGATGCTGAGACTCATAGCCAAACTTTGGGCAGAGTGTGGGAATCTTATGAAAGAAAGGGGGAGATAGAAAGACCTGGAAGGGTCTGGAGCTCCACAAGAAGAAAAATAGAACCAAAAAATCTGGGTCCAGAGGTCTTTTTTGAGACTGATACTCCAACCAAGGACAATTCATGGAGATAACCTAAAACTCCTGCACAGATGTAGCCCTTGGCAGCTCAGTGTCCAAGTAGGTACCCTAGTAAGGGGAACAGGAGCTGTCTCTGACATGAACTCAGTGGCTGGCTCTTTGACCACCTTCCCCTCAGGGAGGAGGCAGCCTTACCAGGCCTCAGAGGAAGACTATGAAAGACAGTCCTAATGAGAGCTGATAGGTTAGGGTCAGATGGAAGGGGAGGATGTCCTCCCCTATCAGGGGAAGAGGCATGTGTGGAGAAGGGGGAAGGAGAGCAGGATTGGGAGGGGATGAGGGTGGGGGCTACAGCTGGGATACAAAGTGAATAAATTATAATAAATAAAAAATTATATTAAAAAACATTATGCATCAGTCTCCATAATTAAAAACAGTGAAGCATGGAAAGAATAAGAACAACCAAAAATGAGTGAAGTCAGTAACAATCAAAAAAGGCAGATCCACAATGACCTAAGCATTAGAAATCAATGGGCAAGGACTTTAAATCAGCATTACAGATAAGTTAAGTATACTATAGGTCAAGAATAACAGTAATGGCTAGATAAATAGCTTATTTCTACCTAAATATAGAATTGAAGAATTAAATACAAATTCTAGAACTGAAAATACTAACAATATAGATGGTCCCATTTAACAGTTTTTCAATTTTGTAATGGTGAAAATGCATATCCATTTGGTATTCAATATTGTGTTCATGAAATTGTACAAGCTAGTCAACAATTTCTTATAAGATGGAATGGAAGTGTTCTGGACACAGTTAAAGTAAATGAGGCTAGGCTGTGATATTCAGTAAGATAGGTAAATTAAAGGCATTCTTACTTATGATCGTCTTAATTTATATGAGTTGATCAGGATATAAGAGCCATCATAAGTAGAGGAACATTTGTGTGGTTGGGTGAATAACAGTAACTATAACAGCAGCATAAAAGATGGGAAAATAAAAAGTTTTGTTCATGAATCTAATACTATGACAAAGTATAGATACATACTTGATCCTTATAGAATGAAACATAAAAGTATTATGACATGTGACCAAAAGCCACATAAAACATATTTAAAACTATAAAATATATTTGTTTAATCCAAAAGAAGACACACATGCATAAACCACAGAAAAGAAACTTGATGGGGCTGGAGAGACGCTCAGTTGGGATAGTGTTTGCCCAGCTTGTGTAAAGATATGGGTTTGATCCCCACCACTGCATAAACCAGGTGTGATAGTACATATCTCTAATTTCAGCATGTGGAAGATGGAGCAGGAGGACCAGAAGTGCAAGTTCATGCTCAAGTTCAAGTTCATAGTGAGTTCCAGGATAGCCTGGGCTACATTAGACCTTCACACAAAAGAAGAAAAAAAAATGAAAGTTATTTAGTTAACTTGCATCAAAATTGAAGCGTTTCATTCCTTTGGAAAATATTCTTTTTTTTAATTTTTTATTTAACTTTTATTAATTACACTTTATTCCTTTTGTATCCCCCCTTAAGCCCCTCCCTCCTCCCCTCCCGGTCCCACCCTCCCCCCCTCTCTGCATGCATACCTCTCCCCAAGTCCACTGATAGGGGAGGTCCTCCTCTCCTTCTTTCTGATCTTTTTTTTTTTTTTTTTTTTTGTTCTTCTCAATGCAGTTTATTCAGGAACCTTGAACAATCTTCTGACCCTGGGGAAAGCCAGCCCACAGCTTAAATAGCCTCTGGGTAGCCAACCCCAGCATGCCTCGTGGGCAATGCAGATAGGTCCACATACACGGAAGCAAGCCAGATCCTCATCCTTAGCCAAATATGGAGTTGTTTGTGACAGAGAGCACTCACCATCGGGAAGGTGGAAGGCGGAAACCAGCTCCATCTTTAAGGTGCGGCATTACGCAGCTCTCTACAGTTCCCCCTTTTTGTTTTAGACGCATCAGGCAAGAGTAGAGGTCTGATCTCTGATATTAGAAATAAATTGGGACTTTGTACCAATGTTCATTTAGGTGTCATCCACCCAAAGAGCATCAGACCCGTCCGATACCTTTTTCTCAGAGGCGGGACCTGGGGCATCAACCCGCATGCAATCAGACATGCTCTTCTCTGGGTCCAAAGCGGCTGATCCTGAGTGCAGTGCTTAGCCTTGCATCCTGAGCGTAACCATTTTAGCTTTTTATGGTAGACAACCATGCTTGAGACTGTCCTGCTTCAATGGCTGTAAAGGCCTGAATGATCATGGCTGCATTTCGCTGTTGTGAGACTCTAATCTTGCATATACACCACAGGCAAACCAAGGAGACCAACACCAGAAGGCCTGCTAACGCTCCCATGCCCGCCCATTCCTTCAGATGATTCATGGCTGTAGCAATCCATGATGATAATCCTGTGGCTAGTCCTGTGTCCACTCTGGTAGAATTTGCTGTAACAATGGCCACTCAGCTGTTCCATCATAGTATCGAATTCTTCAGTCCAATTACCTAAAATATAGCTAGACAATTGTTTAGACAGATTTGCAGCACGGGAAAAATTCTCATATTGTATGCTAGTGACACAAAGTCCAGCATACTTCCATTGACAGCCAAGTTGAGCGACTAAGCAAGCCATGAACTACAAATACATACGTTGTAATGCACATCTGATAAAAGACATATAGCTAGGCTAGGTACAGTGATACACACCTTTAATCCCACAGGACTTGGAAGGTATAGGCATGTAGATCTCTGTGAGTTCAAGATCAGCTTGATCTACAGGGAATTCCATCCCAGCCAAGGCAACACCAATACCACCATCAACAACAAAATGCACAGGAAATATACTCAACATTGTTTTCATGAGAAAAGGCAAGCAAAAACCATGCTCAGGAGCCACAGAATCTGTGTTAAGATGGATAAAATTACAAATGATTGGGGCTAGAGAGATGGCTCAGTAGTAAAAAGCACTTGTTGCTCTTGCAGAGGACTCAAGGTTGGTTCATTGCATCCACGTGGTAGCTCACAACCATCCATAGATCCAGTTCCAGGAGAGCCAATGCTCTCTTCAGAGCTCCTCAGACACAGGTACATATGTGGTGTACAGTCTCACATGCAGGCAAAATAATCGTATACATAACGTAAAGTTTAAAAAATTTAATTAAGAAAATTAGATAAAATTAAATCAAGTTAAAATCATTAATAACACTGCTTTGGTGATAATACAGAATAATTAGGACTCTCATTCATTAATGGTAGGAACATAAAATTGTAAATCATTTGGGAAATAATATAAAAGTTTCTTGTTTAATTAAACAGACAACCTGGTATTATAGGACCTATGGTCTTACACAAATGAAGTGAAAGTACATAGATATTTCCAGATATTTTATTCATAATAACCCTAAACACTCTGTTGATGTAATTCATCAGCTCACAAAGAGATACATAAATTGTGGTATGTTCAAAGAAATGTTATTCAGCTATAAAAGCAAAAGGCAGGGCCAGTAAGGTTGTTCAAAAGGTAAAGGCCCTTACCACACAACCCTGACCCCTCAGTTTGATCCCCAGAATCTATGGAAAGGTGAAGGGAAAGCCTTGTTTCCACAAAATTGATCACTAACCTCCATATGTACGCCTTGACATGTGTACATGCACCCACATGCCTACACACATATACACACAATAAAAACAAATAAAAAGAAACTCACTGATACAACCGTGTGTAGTGTATGTGTCTGTGTGCATGTGCATGTGTGTGTATGTGTAATCGTGTGGAGGCTGAGGTTGATATTAGGCATTTTTTCGCCATTACTCTTTACCTTATTTTTTGAGACAAGTCTTTCACAAAGCAAACATAGAGGCCACTGATTTGGCCAGACTGGCTGGCCAGAATGCTGCAAGGCTCAGCTTGTTTCCAGAGTCCCCAGCACTGAGGTTGCAGCCAGCTTTTATAAAGGTGCTGTAGACTTAACTAAAATCTTGATGCTTGCTCAGTAAGTACTTCACTTAGGCATCTCTCCAGCCCCTAATACAATTCTTATGGGGCTAAAACTCAAAAACAAAATGCTGAATGAAAACTAATTACACACACAGGATAATTCTACTAATTTGAAGCCTGACAAGGCTAGTAATAAAGGTAAAGAGTTGTGGCTGGCAAGACACAAAAATAGAGAAGGATGAAGATTGGCTTCAAAAAGTTTCTGAAGGAATTTTTTTTTAATGGACTTAGTTACCTTTATGTGGTAGCTGCAGACAGAGCCTGGGTCCTCTGGACAGAGACTCTGGCATGGGTTTTCACAGGATCATCAGTGAATTCCTGACAAGGAGACTTGGTAAACACAGTCTGTTTCCAGAGGTCAGGGGTCAGGTAGCTGTGGGTCTTGGAGATGGCATCAAAGGTGGCCTTGTCAATGTTGCCCAGGGTGGCAGTGCAGCCTCTGGCTGATGTGTAGCAGTCATCAATACCAGACATCATCAAAAGCTTCTTGGGCACAGGAGCAGAGTGCCTCTGGTAGCAGTGCCTCTGGGAGCAGGGATGAGACACACCAAAAAAGAGTCACAGCAGCCTGTCACCTTGCATGGAACAGTGTGGAGCTTGCCAATCTTGTTCCCCCAGTAGCCTCTCCATACAAGGACAATGGCAAGCTTGGCCAAGATGATGTCCTCTCTGATGGCAGTGGCTACTTCTTGGAGGAAGCATTTAACACCAAGACTAACATGACTGTTGTAGTCCCCAATAGCAATGAAAGTCTTGAACCTGCTCAGCTGGTCAGCCAAGTCGGCTTCTGCACTGGCATGATCTTTAGAACCTCATCCTTTAGGGATACACCCAGGAAAAAGGCAATAATCTTGGATTCCTTACTGGGCAGGAAGAATGGGTAGATCTCCTCCAAGGACTTGATCTTCACGTTCTTAACCAGGAGGTCCACCTCGGTAACTGGGATCCACTCCTTGTCTTCAGCTTTACCTCCGCAAACCTCGACCCTAAAAACCACCCCTAAAACTGCTCCCGAACCCGCCCTGCTGCAGCCTCCTAATCTTGACCCCCACCCCTGGCCCCACTCCTTTGGGCTCTCCCGCTGCACTTTTTCCCAAAGAAGCCTGAAGGAATTCTTATGAGGAAGGAAAAGCTCAAGTCCTGCTTGCTGTGGCGTTCACAGGCACGCATCCTTGTGAAAACTCTGCACTTCACATCAGAAGTAGATACAAGTATTGACAAATCTAAACAACCCCCATTACAATGGGCATATCCGACGGGTAGAATATGAATAGGCAATGAGCACACAAAAGGGCTTCATGTCCTTAGTCAACACTCAAGGAAATGCAAATGAAAACTGCAGTATATACCAGCAAAATGCCCCCTGGAGTGGCAAAAATTAAAAATACCCAGATACCCAGAATAGTAAACATTACTAAGGATATGAAGCAACTTCATTCTCCTATGCTGCTGGGAAAAGACTATAAAATAAAACGACTTTGAGAGACTCCTTGGCAATTTCTTATCAAGTACCCCTTTACCCACCAACCCAACAATTCCATTCCTTAGAGAACTAAAAAATACTCTACAAGAAGATTTATTCAGCTATCATCACAACAGCCTTATTTCTGGTATTCCTAACCAGGAATACCAATTGCCTGTCAACAGGAGAGTAGATATGATATGATATATCACTGTAAGGAACCATCTCTTGGCAATAAAAAGGAATAAACAATAGTTTCAAGCAACAACATGAACAAATCTCATAGTGTGTTGAATGAAAGGAGCCAGACACCAGAAGCTTATAGGTATGCTATGAAATTCCATTTCTATCAATTTCAAGAACAGGTGCGAGAGAGTCCGGGGCATAGGGTTTACAAGTTTGAGAACACCCTGGGCTGCACGGAAGACTGTATTTCAAAGGGAGTGGGCAAAACTAACAGGTGCTAGTGGTTAGTTCAAGCTTAGAAGACGGAGGTTCATCTAGAATAGGACAGGGAGAAAGGATGCATCAGAAAAGGAGACATAACGAAATTTTTGGGGTAATAAAAGAAAAAAATATCCTTTGTCTCAAGTAGAGGTGTGTACATTTGTCAAATTCCCTTGGGTCATACAACTAAACTCTGTATGTAAATTATATGCTTGACCCTATATATATGAGATTCAACTAATTTGATCAAAGACATTCTATAAAGGATCTGGAGGCAGAGATCCATTGTAGAGCACTTGCTAGTGTGTTTACGTCCCTTGACTTAATCCCTGGCACTACACAAAAAAAGTACCAAATATTTTTCATCTCTTGAACATGTGCAAACAGTTTTCTTGTTATTATTCCCTAAACAATGCAGCACAACAACTATTTCCATAACATCTTCATTACATAAGGTAGCAAGCCTAAGTAATCCAGAAATGAGTTCAGGTTGAAGGATGGCTATGTATAGTTTATTTGTGATTATGACACCACTGGATTTCAGAGTCTTTATTTCTATGAATTTTTACATCTGTGGGGGAGTCCTGAAGTCAGTATCTCATGATTATTGAGAGCTGTCCTACTTAGTAGTTTTTAATAGCAGAAGAAAAAGATCACAGGAGCTTAGGGCCACCATTTGTGCTTGGATCTCGTAACCAGAATTCAGTCACATCGCCACAGTGGCTATAGGAGAGACTGAAAAAACAGACTTCATTCCAAGCAACTTTGTCCCTTTTTAAAATTTGGATGTATTTTTACTATAGAAGCAGCAAACACTTGATGAAGAGGGACAATTAAAACCGTCTGTTGTTGCCTTCCTTCTGAAGGAGCTGGGCTCAGGAAAGACTGTAAATATTTATTATCCAAAAGTTCTTCTAGTTTTCCCTTACCAGTGCTCATGCTGTAGTTTTCAGGGTTGGCTTTTCCTTATACCAATGAGGGAGGGTCACTATTTCAACAGTGCCCATAACTTTGATAATCTGCCAAAAGCATACAAATGGAAAGGGGCATAAAGAAAGCCTCCTTAGCAGAGCTAGGGGAGAAAATGAAACAGCTCTCAAAGTGAAAATGAAAATGGAAACCTGCACAGCACACTCAGATGTGTGGCATCTACCACCTTCCGAGTGGAAGGAACCACAGCCTTTGCATTCAGAGACCCACTGGGCTTCCCCTGAGGTGCACACAGGACTTCCTTGGGTCTAGCCTGTCCCAACAGACTCAACAACCAGTATTCTCTTAAAACCCTGGGTCCCTGTAAAGATGGTACTAGAGATATCTGAGCTTCCACTCACTAGATAATTTCACATCAGCCCTGATCCCAGGCTATAATTTTCCTGCAGAGGATCTTATTGCCTTGGCAGGAAGTAAAAAGGCTTGTGATTTTCATTTTCCATAAGAGCTGTACATAAATTTCATGGCTGTCACTGATCCCATACCTGGCATTTGTTTTCTCCCCCTCCATCATAATCAGTCAGACAACAAACATTTATAGAATTTCTGCTTTGCTTTGCTCTGGGCTCAAATCTGGGAAAGCAGAGAAATCCAGGAGCGCAGCTTGGGCTAGGAGTTCACCCCCTCCCACTCTCCCGCCTCTCTTCCTCTCCCACTCCCATGCCTTCCACCTTCTGCTTTCATTCCTGAGGCATTGATGTCAGCCAGCATTACACCCAAGAACCCCAAGATTTGAAGCTCTATGGATGAGCTTCTCTACCTCCCCAGTCTGTCCCCTCCACCTCCCCCAACTGGGCCCTGCTCCCAGCCTGCTCTCACTCTAGCCAGACACCTCTTTCCCAGTATAGACAGATGAGAGATGAGCAGGGGCTGCTTGATGAAATTGGCCCATGGGCTGCCTCCAAGATCTGGCTGCAAGGAGAATGGACTGGAAACTGCGCAGCCATTATCTTGGCTGACAGCCCCCTCCCCATCTTTTCTCTATAATGAATTGCATGGAGAGCTCAGCTGTCATGAAAGCTTTGAATTCCAGCCCTCCCATCCTCCCGGACATCCTTAGAGGTTATCTCAGCAAGACAGGTGGAAGAGAAAAGAGAAAAGCTTAACCCTATAAGAATAATTATGATGTATTATTAGCAATTGATGGCAATTCAGCACAGAATTTTCAATATAGATGCTACTGCCTGCAATTTTTCTCTGTCATATTACACACACACACAAAGGCTGCATTTAATGACTCCAAAGTTCAGAACAGTTTTTCAAAGCTGAGTTTAGTTTCTTAGAAGCATCATCTTATACAGGGAGTTCAAATGAAATTGAGATGCAGTTTGAATACAGAAGATACTTTCCAGAGTAGGAGAAAATGTTATGATTTGTATGTTTTTATGAAAAGACCACTGGTTGGCATTGGTGTTGAGTTATATGCTATTATTAGGGGTACTGTACAGAAATTAGAGGGGCTCTCAAAATGGCAGAACATCTTCCAGTAGGATCTAATCACTGGCTTACAGGCAGGACGTTCATCTCGTTAGGTTCTTTGTCTTCTGTGCCTAGCATCAAGCTGGATACAAGCAGAGATTTGATAGTTTCTGGCTGGAAAGAGTGGATGCATGGATCATTGGATGGATCAATGAGCATATATACACAGATCTGTAGTAGTTTATTTTAATGTGTTGAGAAACCAATCCTGTTAAAAAATAAATAAAGGCTGGAAAGCTTGGGGTGCATGTTCAAAACAGTGATGAGTGTTTTTGATGTTTTGTATGGCTAAAAACTGACAGTATCTGTGTATGTAAATTTCTTTTTTTCTTATTTTTGGCATTTGTGCAAGTGCATATGAATGTGTGTGTGATGCCCATGGAAGCAAGAGGAAAACTTATGTTATCTCCAGAAACACTGAGGCATTGGGACCTAGGACTCATTGATTAGGATAGCCTTACTAGCCAGCAAATCCCCAGGGATCCTACTGTCTCCACTTCCATATGGTGAGTATGTACATCAGATATGTAGATTTTTACACAAGTTCCAGAAGTCAAACTTGAGTCTTCACGCTTAGGTCACAAGCATTTTACCAACTAAGCCATCCTCCCAGTCCATAAAGTTATCAGGACTAATTCTGGATAAAGGGGATAATTTTCTTTCCAATGTCTCTGCTGGATGATGTCACACCTGGAATGGATGCTAGAGCAGGAACTCTGGGAAAGCTGATGGCTTCCTTGTGATGGTGTCCCTTACTAAATCTCAAAGCTGGAAATGTCTTTATCATCTATAATTCTGATTGGTGAAACAGATTAAAGAAGTTTTGAATCCATTATACAATTCACTGTAGAGCGGTGATTTTCAACCTGTGGATTGTGACCCCTTTGAGGGTTGAATGACCCTTTCATAGGGGTCATATATCAGATATCCTGCATATCAGATATTTATATTAGAAATCATAACAGTAGCAAAATTACAATTTTGAAGTAATAGCAAAAATAATTTTATACTTGGGGATAACCACAACATAAGTAACCACATTAAAGGGTCACAGTATTAGGACGTTTGAGAACCACAGCTATTGATTTCTTTAAAGATGATGATCAAGAAAGCAAATGCCTTTTGGATCAATAGTTTCTAAATAACCCTTTCAGAGTTCTCAGAATTAGAAAGAGCCTCTCTCAGATCCTACATGAGGCAAATAGTTTGCTGCTGTGGACAATCTGAATCAGTTCCATATCCTACACCTGGGATCAAAACAGAAATATGTTTACATCCACGAATGGCCACTGTTGGCCTAATAGAGCATTTACACTTGGCTTACAGCAATGGATTTCAGTGCTTCCCATGCAGTCTTCGAAGGAGAGCTGACTTTAGGCTGTTATTAATGCCTAGAAATGGGGCTTTTTTGTGGTCTTTCTCCTGTACATGTTTAGATTTTATTTAAAATAGAATCTCATTCATTTATTCAGGCTGGCCTCAGTTGCCTTAGCCCTTGAGTAACTGGGATTATAGGCACACACCACCAGGCCCACCCTGCTCGTGAGTTCCATAAACAGAGAAACACCCTGAACTGAGGGCTGGGGGCTCATGCAGGCTCAACACTGTCCTTTCAGTTACCCAGGATTCTGGCCTCTTAAGGTTAGAGAGCAAACATGTCTCAGGTCATTCATATCTGGCTGAGGCAAGACAGGTTTCGCCTGAACATCTGAGATATCTACCCCTAAATCTACAGAATAATTAAGTATCTAAATTAAACCTCTGGTGTTGAATCTTGCTGTCCACAACAGGATTGGCTAGAACTGATAGGTGTCTCAGGAGTAGGCAACAGAGGCTTAAGAGTGCAGAAAACCACTCTTAGGAATGTTCTGGAACAGGTTAGTCAAAGACTCCTGGAAATATTGGAGTAAGTATAGATTCCTTGGCTCTAAAGTATGAGGGAGCAGAGACAGCATGTCATAACAAACCAAGCCAGTATATCCCCTCATATAGCACAGGTGTGCTAGCAAGGCTGGAAGCAATAGGTAACTGTAAGGGCAATAAGGTCCCTATTATGCAGACAAAAAATACAGGACAGCAGACAAGAGATGGTCAGAGTCATTTCTGTTCTCTTGAGCACTCCTCACAGGTTGGCACCCTGGAGCTGCACACAGTTTTCAGTAGCTCCCACTTTAAAAGGGCTCCATCCCCAGGCCAGGGCCCTGCGCTGTTAGTAACATACAGTTTATTTGGAAGGTTGAAAATAAATGAGTAGGACAGAGAAAGAAAGTCACCCCCAAACCTGACATAATCTCCCCCAGCAGACAGGGCTACATCAAGCCAGTCAGCACTTCAGGTAAAGTTAATCCCCTAGAGAAATCTCCCAGGGAAATTACCCATCTGAGGCATGAGGGCACAGGAGTCACTGGTTGAGGTCACTGTGAATGGGAACATTCATTCCCTGGTGCTTCCATCACTAGCATCATGGGCAAGTGAAGTAGTCTTAATGCCACAAAAGTGGTCTCAGGTGCTAGCAGTTGGATGAGAAAATGTAAGCAAATCACCAGTGTTTCCATGTTTAAAGATCATCTGTTTGTTGATACAACTGCTAAGGAGCCCTCCCAAAGGCTCCTTCAGCTCCATCCCCAGTTTCCCTCACTAATAAGGGACCAGCTCCCCATGTAAAGGAATGAACCCACACTCTCTTCTCAGAGATCAAAGGTTTTCCCTGCAGTGAGCCAACACTAACATCCCTACAACTACCACATGCCATTTATGTATCTCTCTAGCTGCCACCGGACTGCAAGCAGCTACCCTCCTCTTTGCATGCACAATGGTGGCTCTTCACTCAGACAAAACTGCAAAGCAATCCAGGGCATTTTAGAAAACTATCCATGAAGGACCTTTCAAACCCGAGAAAGATTTGAGTTAAATCATTCCAGAGTTCAAGTAATCAGGTGAGTCCTCCTTACCCTTCTACCAAAAGGAATGTCCTTTATGTCGTTCTTAGGTGGGCCAAGAGCTACATGCATTTATCATAAAGTTGAAGATTGGAGCTCAATATAAAGATGAAAGCCAAACCAAGGCTCCCCAGGAGACAAGGAGCTCTGCTTTCATAAGCTTGGAGGAGAGAATATTACCTTTCAGGATATAGTGCTTCTAATTTGATCCTGCAAAGATTTCTGCAAAAAGGAAACCAGTGAAGTGTCAGGAGAATGCGGCATATGTGGGTATCTATACAGAATTTTTATCATGGTCACATTCTTCAGGATCTCAGCCATCAATTATTTGTGACAGGCGGTCAATTGTGTATCTTTCAAGAACTTCCCATTATGTATCTTCCCTGGATTTTAGAGGGCAAGATCGTCTATTCTTCCTCCCCTGTAAGGCCTCCCATCACTTACTGCCCAGCATCCCCATGGAATCTCCTGAAATAACAGGTTTTCTAAGGCTGTAAGGGAAATTACTTTGTGCTCCTCACTTGCTATTCACAAAAAGCCACCAGAGCCAGCACAGCTAGAGGAAAGCAACCTGCAGGTATTGAAGCAGATGTTCCTCTGCAACCCTCAGAGAACAAAACATCTGGAGGCAACAACACACTACTTTTGTTCAGAAAAGAGGCAACACTCTACCATGGAAATCATTTTTCCTTAAAACTCTAGCCTGAAATAATTGCACATTTGTTAAGGATTGACAGAAGACTTTCATGAATTTTGTTATCTTTGACAGTAGCAAATAAGTAGGTAGAAAAATGTACTCTCTTGAGGCTTTTAACAGAAAAAAAAAGTCACAGTTGGAAAATTGTGCCAAAGAGCATGGCAATATTTCCATACTTTTCTGGACTTATAGGGATAAAATGGTCATTAAGGGTAAAAGGTCTGTTAGAAAAGCAGTGGTTTCAGTGGTTTTATTTCCAGTCTTTCCCTTGTCAAAGCCTCAATACCCAGTCCCTAAAAGTGGAAAAATATCAAACCTAAATTTCTATCATATGCCTTGTAAACAATTGGTTTTATTCTTAACAGGGTCTCCCTACATTTTGGCATTACGTAGAATGTAATTACCTATTAAATGACTTTGGAAGAACTGACCTCAATTTGTGGAGCCAGTACCCAAAAAAAAGATTTCATGGTGCTTTTCTGCCGTGTTTGATGAGTGATTGCATGGTGTAGTACAGGGTCATAGAAAGGGAAAGAGGCTAAAGAGCTCCTAATCTGGGCTGACAGTATGACATTAATTGAAACTTTTAACTAACCTACAGCCTCTGAGAAAGTTCAAGGGATTACAGCCCGTGCAAATCCAATCCCTGTAAATTCCACTTCAGCCTCTCTCAAGTCTTCTGTGCCTCCAAATAGGAGAGGCCAATGCCCCCCTTGCATTCTGTAATAAAAGGAGACAGGTCTGAAGTTGTCCATCAATATACATATTAAATTCCTACCATATGCCCAGGGGGCTGACTGAGTGACAAGGCCAGCTGTTGGGATAACAATCTGTATTTGACGTGTTTGTTGCATATACCCATAACTCCAAATCCCTGCCATGGTTACTCTTCATTGTCAGCTTGATGGGATTTATAGAACCACATGGCAACACAATCCCTGAGCTTGCCTATGAGTGCACTTCCTGAAAGGTCTGACAGAATAGGAAAGCTACAACCCTGAATGTGGGTGGTACCAGGAAGGGGTCCCAGGATGGAGAAAATGAGCTGAGAGCCAGCATTCATCTCTCTGCTTCCTGACTGTGATGCCATATGATTTCCTCACACAGTTGCCTCTGTAAACCTTTCCTTCGGTTGCTTTTAGTCATGTATTTTGGGTAGTAATTAGAAAATTCCCATGAAGGTAGTCAGGACTGAGTAACTCACAGCCCAAAAGAAGCCAGCATATCCCAGCTACTGGCATGAGTCTCCCTCCCTGGCTGCTGGCAGTTACATCAGCTCTTTGAGTAAGTAAACACTGGTGACTCAGAGGGCACTAGCATCAGACAGTGGGTCAGGGAGGTGCAGCCTCTCTGAGACTGGCAGGAAAAGAAAAGTGCCCTGGGTTCTAGATGGAGGCCCATAGCACTCTGGCATGTGAAGGATCCCTGGAGAAGTCTAGTACAGGCGGAGGACTAACTGGTGTGGGGTGCATGGACTGCGCCACGAGGAACTGGCCCAGAGCTGGGGAGGTGAAGTAGGTTCAAACCCCAGAAATCTCAAACTTGAGATATAAAATCTCATCCTGAGACCAGCAGGAATGGGACAGCTCCCTTCCTGTTTCCATGCCTGCCTTGGAGTTTATAAACCTGACCCCCAACCAGGTGGTCACGGGTGTCACCTGGGTATAAATAGAGCATCACCACACTACCATGGCAGCCCCAACCAGTGGGAAATACTAATCCTCAAACCCTTCTCACTGCCCAAGGTTTATAAAGTCCCTGTTCACACGAAATAAATGCACACCATCTATTTCACCGATCATCTGAAACTGGCTATTTCTATCAAAGAAGGGATCCCTTCTCCCGAAGAATTCATCGATGGACCCCTGGGCTCGGGCTCTCATCTTGACCACCACAGCCAGTCACCAGCTGCCTCCGAAGTTCACGAGGCAGTAAACTCCTGCCATTTGTCAGCATGAACCACCACCACCTTCTTGCCCCAGTGTTCATCTGCCATAGCAGGCTGCCGGCTCTTCCTGAAGCTGCCACCCTCCTCACCTGAGTCAGGTCGGCTCCCTCCTGCCTCAGTCCTGGATCCCTGAGCGCCTGCAGACGCCTGGCCTGGTGACAGCTGAAAGAGCTGTGACACTACAGTGTACTGCAGAGAGGGTCTTTCTTTCCTGTACGCTTATCAGAGAGCCGTAACCCTTCACATGGAGAGGATCTTCCCCCGCAGCCCTGCCTGGTCAGAAATCCTGTAACACAGAACCTGCTCATGCTCTACCCATTTCAGGCCGGAGTCCGGAGGTGCCAGGGCATTCCAGCGAGACGCTCTTGCTGCCTGCCTGCCTATTTGGTGCCTAGTGGCGTCCAGGCACCACAGGGAGAGGCAGAACCCCAAGTGGGGCCCTGCGATGCCCAAGGATAAGCACAGGCATGTACAATTACGACAGAGGTCTGAAAACGCAAGGCTCCTGGGATATACACTTGGCCCAAGCCAGGGGAAGGAACATCAGTCAGGAGAGCAGTTTTTAGCAGCCCGCAGGATTAAGCAGCAGAGTTAGCACGGCTCTAGAGAGGGATCAGGCACTTGTCCACCTCCAGGTTTGTAAGTAGCAGTCATGCCCTCAGTTGTTGGTCCTGACTGATAGTTTAGGGATATTCACCTTCTGTTGATATTGCTGCTACCACATACATCAAGGGCCAAAGCTGACACAATTATGGTTATATCTGGGGTCTCTTTTGGCCCTTAGTCAGCATGTCTTAGAAGAACAGACCACAACCCTGGCAAATAAAGATGGAACAATCATTCCTAGATCCCACCACACCTCATTCCTCTTCCCATGTGTTTAGGTAACTTCTCAGACAGGTTTCCACTCTCTGTGTGTTGTTTATTGGTTTGGTTTTGAGGGAAGAGTTTCATTATGTAGCCCTAGCTAGCCTAGAACTCACTCTGTGAATAAAGCTGGCCTTCAACTTGCATGATCCCCCTGCTTCCCAAGTGCCCCTGCCAACATGGTCCCTCTCTAAGTGCTTCCACAGCTGGAGTTTGAGTCATGACAGACAATCCAAATGTTCCAAATGTCTCCTTCCCAGCCCCTGGCCATGCTGACCTAGTCCCCGAATGCCTTGCAACATAGAACCTAGCCATACAAGGCAAAAGGCTTAGCTACCTGTCTTAGGGTTGCTATTGCTAACCCAACTAATTGGTCATGAAATAACATGACCAAAAGCAAACTGGAAGGAAAGGGCTTATCCTTCCATATCACTGTTCATCATCCAAGGAAGTCAGGGCAGGAACTCAAACAGAACCCAGACCTGAAGGCAGGATAAAAAGGCCATAGAGGGGTGCTGCTTACTGGCTTGCTCCATCTGCTTTCTTATAGAACCCAGGACCACCAGCCCAAGGATGTCAACATGTACAATGGGCTGGACCCTCCCACTTCAATCAGTAATTTAAATAATGCTTTACAGCCTTACAGGATCTTATGGAGGTGTTTTCTCAATTAAGGTTCCCTCCTTTCGGATAACTCTAGCTTGTGTCAAGTTGACATAAAAATTATCATGCACAGCTATTGTCCTAGAATAGAAAGAGAAATATCTTAGTTACCATGAAAGAATAAAAGTTACTATCTCAGTAGGCCATTAAATTATAAAATTATTAAAGAAAAACACAGTGCAGCATACTTAAAGAGCAAATTGGCCTGGGAATGCAGGACTGAGCTGAGCAGCCATCGGTACATGGAGATTTAGCAGCTTGAGAATAAACTCCATCATTTCCATTTCCATGATCAGGCTTTGAATTACAGTGCACTCTTCGCAAAAAGACAGGAGAGAACAGACAGCTCTTAACTTTTCAAAAGCAATTTGTCAAAACATTCTGAAGACATTCTAACCTTTCGT
The DNA here is from genome assembly GCF_030254825.1 of Meriones unguiculatus. Lineage (NCBI taxonomy): Eukaryota > Metazoa > Chordata > Mammalia > Rodentia > Muridae > Meriones > Meriones unguiculatus. The sequence goes on from NC_083349.1 coordinate 74,625,859, forward strand.
CCAGTAAGCTTACTTCATGAAATGTGTTGATAGGGATGGGTTAAAAAGCACAACAACAGGAAAAGAATAGATTTTAGTACCCACTTTGTCAGAAGTTATTAAAAGTAACTTACATGTCAGTTTTCTCATTTAATTTTTCACAAAGCTAGGAGACAAATACTACTACCATTCTACAGGTGGCAAACATAAATCAGTAAGACTTTAAACATCTTTTCATATAGTCATAGAGGCAGGGTCCAAACCTAGAGCCCATGTCCTTAACTACTCCCTGATGCTCCCAGAACTCCACAAAATACTACCTACAATGTGGATCACAGGAGACACGCTCTCTGTCTGGTAAGGGCAGAGATGTAAAGGTATGTAAAGTATATAAATGCATAAATATGAGGATAAACTATGCCAGTTGGGAGACTCTTTAGCAGGCTTGACACTGATACAGATAAAGATTATGTGATAACATCAGCTGTGGAAAGTGGCAAGGAGGAAAGAATGTCTACAATGAATCTATGTGATCTGTAGAAGCCATCAAGTTTACACTATTTTCTTAATTACAGAAGTCTATTTTTATGAATTTTAAACTATAAAAATACCAGTGCCTGGAGAGAAGGTGAGATGTAGGCAGAAAGACCCAGGTAGAGGAAGAAGCCAGGCCATTCAGGGACATGAGGGACTTACAGTGGCCAAAAAGAAGTTGGTGCTGCAGCTGAAGCCATGTGCAGAAGGCAGTGGCCCAGAAAACACAAGGAGGCAGCTCTGACTGCAGACAAAACCTGGTTGGAAGGATCTCAGAGTTACTCAGGTGTGACACTCAGTGAGGCTTACTGGAAGGTGCCACATAGGATGAGGGTTCTTGGTGAACATAGACACAGGCACAGCAGGAGGCAGGGAGCAGGCTCCCCAAACAGAAGTAAGACTTTAAACATCTTTTCATACAGTCATAGAGGCAGGGACCAAACCTAGAGCCCATGTCCTTAACTACTCCCTGATGCTCCCAGCTTCTCCTTGGAAGCTGTTGTGTCCAAGGTCCACACACATGCATGTTTAGTCTGTGGACACATGAACATGTCATATATTTGTATGTAAGTACAACATGAGAGCCAAACTTCAATATCTGCAGCTATGATCTGACACTGCTGAAGCAACTCAGATGAGGTGTCATGTAGCAAAGGTCACTCACAGCCCAGGCTTGACTCAAGGATAGCAAGACATTTGGAAAACATGTAAGGGCCACTGTATGTGACCATGTTCAGGCATTGGGTTCAATCAGTGGCAAGTCATTGAGGTTTGCCTGGTAATTTCAGAGACAAACCTTTAGGTCACCACCAGAACTACTTATCCTCCCTCGACTCTTGCAGAACAGTTTGAGCTAACCCTAAAGCCATATGTCATAAAACTCTTTCCAGGGCCATAGAGGATGTTAATCCATCAATTAATGCCCACTAGGGCTCAGTCCTCTCTGCTGAAGTGTTCCTGCCATAGCAACAGCAGTGGTGGCATTTGAAATGGCACATAATGACTCAAGCAACATGTCTTTGGTAGCGCTGGAGTATCACTTTCACTAGGGCCATTGTGGTCCAGACTTAGCACTATCCCTGTGGAGTGGCCTTCCTTCTTTAGGCAGCTATCCAGAACATAAGCCCCACTTCATTTTCTCCTCATTTCTATCCTGGAGACCCAGGATGCTTCCCTCTGTGCTTTCTAGCCTGAAAGAGGTTTGGAAAGCACTCTCTACCTCCACAAGATCCATATACAAAGATCAGCACCATGTACCTATGTACCCCTGGGTCCCCAGCCTTCATACTCAAGATGCTGGAACAGGTAGAAGCTTGGAGGACCACATAGTCTGGGGGTGGGGAGTAGCCCAGAGAAGATAATAGACTTGACCCACAATAGACAGACAGGTAGAGGACAGGGATCTGGGTTTCTTGACACCCAGGCCAGTGACCAAGGTACATTCCTCACACCAGAACCTCCTTTAGCTACAGTTAAGGTCCAGGAGGGATGGCTTTTTCAAATTCCCAAAATGACATTAAACACAGGAGCATGGATGCCTGGTTTGAAGACCCAGTCATACACATTGTTTCCAACTCTGTTGAATTATTTAACAAATATTGAGCAGCTGTTTTGTGTCTGGACCTGTTCTGATGCTTGAGGTTGTAAAAATGAAGCTTACACGACCCTGGCACTGAGGCACTCAGGGTCTATACTTCTTCTTAGATGTATCTCCACTATTCTCATTATTTCATCCCACCAACCAACAGTTATCCAGAATCCACTAAGTGCCAGAAACTGTGCTTGGGCCCAAGAGCATTTGCCCAGGGGATCATGAGACAAGGAGATTGTCTGGCCTACCGAAGTCTAGTTTTTGGCCCTCCCTCACCTTGCCACTAGCCAGCCAGTTTTCCCATCTTGAACACTAGCACTTGGTGGCTATAAAAAGCTACTCTGGACGTTGCCCAAAATCTCTTCATACCCCATCCCTGACCTTTTCTTCCTGCTCCTGGGCAAACACCTGAGAGGTCACTAGGCAGGAACATAGTTATAGGGTGAGAAGGAAGAAATCTAGAGTGAAGCTCTTCTGACTTATAAAGGGAGAAGCCCTCTCTCTGTCCCTTTCTGGTCACCACTGTAGACAAAACCTAGAAGAGTCACAAGGTAGTCCTTTCTTTCTGGCCAAAGAGTCCCTGAACACTTGCCACTTGTACAACTCCAAGGGGTGCCATTCACATCAGACTCAAGTCACAGCTACCCAGGCTGTGTGCTACGCAGCTATGTGGCTACATGTGGCTTCCTGGTCCTTGACATCAGAGGGCAAGCCCCAGAGCTTTTGACTTTGGAGCAAGAAGTCAAAAGAGGGATGGGGAGACAGCCTAGGCAGGTGTTAAGAACAGGAGCCTTTGATTCAGGGCACAGAGAACACAATTAGGAGCCAGCTGTTTGAGTTCTGTTGAGACTGTCTTGGCTGCTAATGAAGACAATGCTAGAAAGAGGCTTCACAGTGCTGGCTGAAAATGAAGGGGAAAAATCAGTTCAGACAGGTTGCTTTAGATTTAATTGTTCCATTTCAAAGATCCGTCTGGCTGCTAGACCAGAGACCACAGGCGTGGAGCTGGCAGGTAGTGGGGGAAGGAGGCTGTCACAGAACAGGACTTGATTTGATTATCACATCTCCAAGTACTCAAGGCAGCAAACAACAGAAACTGTGTCCTGTCATGTCCCCCTGTCACTTCTCCTGGCCCATACAGAAAACCTTCAGTTAATTTAATGACAGTCTGCAGTCCAGAAGCCCCAGAGTGGGACTATGGCTGAATGTCTGGCTCAATACTAATTTCCATTAGCCAGGGGCCTTAAAAAGAGGCAAAAGACAGGGAGGATTCAACGTGGCTCTGCAGAGTTCAGCTGAGGCTTCGCTGTGGTTCACCAGCAATGTCACCTGTCTTTCCCCATAAATGGAGCCTTGAGGAAGTGGTTATCCCTCTCATTTTCCTCAAGATTGCTACAATGAGGACACACCTACTGTTTAGGTTGGAAATTTCTGGGTTTTGTTTTACTGAGAGTCTTGTGTGCCTATGCTGGCCTTGAATTCCTTATATAGCAAAGTTTGGCTTAGAACTGATTCTCCTGTCTCTACCTGAGATTATAAGTCTATTCAGTTTTTTTTCTTTTCTCTTCCCTTCCCCCACTACCATCAACTCTACTCTCTACTTTGAGACTAGAAAGAAAAACTTTACATGGATAGATATATGTCCCTTTCCTTGCTTCTTCAAACTCACTCCCCCTAAGATAGTGCCCAGATAGATATCTAGTCAGGCTGCCCATTGCCCCCCAGGCCCACATGCAGTCTTAGAACCCTGAAGCCAGGAGCAAAACCACCTTGCTCTTTTCAGTGAGCTCAAAAATGCTGAGCATAGCTGGTGACATTTCCCACCCTGGGTCTCCAGAACTTCCTTCCCTAAGGAAAGAAAGCCCCCAAAATTGTTGGACCACATTAGTCCCTCCTGAAATATCTCTTTGGAAGTTTATTTTTTTTCAGAACTCACAAATGAAACCACTCTACAAAGGTTATTCCTGTGTCTCAAGCAGAAACAATTGCTAAAAACATTGTACATGTAATTTTGTGATCTCCCATCAAAGACAAATAAAATTCTGCATTGCCTACCTTGATCTCCAACTTCCTCCCTTGCTTCCTTCCCTTAATACAATAATCTCTTTGGACCAACTGTCCCCAACTTGTGGTGGTCTGAATAGAAATAGCCCCCATAGATTCATGTGTTTGCATGCTTGACCATAGGAAGTAGCACTCTTAGGAGGTATGGCCTTGCTGGAGAAAGTATGTCACTATGGGGGTGGGCTTTGAGTTCTTATACCCTCAAGCCATGCCCAGTGTGCATCAGTCTTCCCTTCTGCTACCTACAGATCAAAATGTAGAGCTTTCAGCTCTTTCTCCAGCACCATATCTACCTGCATGCTGCCATGCTTGCTGTCATGATAATGGACTAAGCCCATTATCATGTTAGCCCCAATTAAATGTTTTCCTTCATAAGAGGTGCCATGGTCGTGACATCTTCAGAGCAATAAAAGCCCTAATTAAGACAGCACTCCACTGTCTCACAGATCTACTAGATCTGAATCAGAACTACCATTATTTAGCACCACTCAACTACCCCATCACCATCACCATTACCTATCACCCAGTCACCCCACCACTCCCACCAAAATTGCTCATGTGAGGATCATCAGTGAGATTTAGATCACTAAATCTCAAAGGCATTTGTCAGTCTTTATCTTTGCTGGCCTTTTAGCGGCATTTGGCACAGTTGACTTTTCTGCCTCCTGGAAGTCTCACTGGCCAGATACGGTGGCCAACTTCCTTGAACCTTCATCATACCACATTCACTCATTTATACTTTTCCCATCACAACACCATAGATCCATTGAGTCTTCTGCTTCTTCCAAGATCTTTAATGTTCATACACAGCCCATGACATCCCTTGAGTTCTATATGCTGATGACTCACAAACACTGAGTAACTGGCCTGGTTCTCTCCAGTGGTAGACCCTGTATGGAAGGTATGTTCTACAGGATTATATAGGACTTCAAATTCAAACTTTCTCCTAGAAAAGCCTACCCTCCTCCATGTTCTTATCTAATGAGTACTCACCAGCCTTCAGTCATCCAAAGAGGTAAAGCTCTAGATTCCTGTTGTCTCAACATTAACCCCATCCTGTCAGGTGTTTAATTTGGCTTCCAATCTATCCTTTTTCTTCAAGGCCCTCCACCCTGAATCTGTGGTCTTCACCCAGGTCCCTGGGTCATCCAAGGTTTGGTTGTTGTTGGTTTTGTTTTTGTTTTTGCTTTTTTCTTGGTCTCTGTATTAGTTATTCTTCTTGTTGCTGTAACCAAATACCTGACAAGGAAAACTTAAAAAGCATTTATTTTGACTCACAGTTGAAAATTCAATACATCATATTGGGTAAGGTCTAGAAACAAGTGCTGCTCTAAATATGGTGTGAGAAGCACAAGACAGCTTGTCACACTGCATCCTCAGGAAGCAGGGAGAAATGAATGCCTCCTTTTAAACCCTTTGTTTAGTCCTGGACCCTAGTGCATGGGATGGTGTTCCCCGTATTCAGGCTGTGTTTTCTCTAGTTAAACATGTGCCCAGAAGTGTGTCTACTAGGTAATTCCAAATCCAATCAAGTTGATGACAATGAAGATTAAACCATCATAGACTTCCTCAAGCTCAAGCCAGTCATCTTTTCAAATGCTGGTGATCATGTCTGGCCTTGACATGATCTTAAGGCTCTTACCTGTCTCTCCACACTTTTCATCCTGCTCTCCATTTTGACCTCAAGCTCAGTCAGGGTTTTATTTCTCTTACTGAGTTTTCTCTTTGTGCTCTCTGTCTAATTACTATTAGTCTTTTAAATTGACTGACATGTGCCTTTTCCTAAGGAACCATATTCCCCTTAATTGATCCTAGGTTCTGAGTCAGATCTTCCTCCTATAGACCATAAAATACTAGTGTCTCATTAACGTCTCTTAATATTCCCTTTTAAGGACATTGCAAATGTGTAGAAGCAAAACAAACCAGATCCCTGTCTACACAAAGCCTTCAGTGAGAAGAAAGAAGACACTGAAATAACAAAGACCAGGAGCATGGCAGCACACACCTGTAAGCTCAACAGGAGGGCCACAAGTTTGAATCCAACCTGGGCAACACATGGAGTTTAAGACCAACACATACTGTACAGTGAGGAGCTATTTGCAGGATAATGGCAACCAGAATGCTAGGCCATAAGGACAGAAGTGACACATATCCCTAATAACCTCATCTGAGCCCCCAGGAACCAGCTACACCTAAACAGTGGCACTTGCCAGCTAAACTGTATTTCGCTTGAGCTTGTCTGAGAAGTGTTTCTGTCATTTGTAAGTGAAAGTATTGAGATTCTAATGCTTTATGTTTTCAATGTAATGTTGTATGAATGTCCTGATTCTCTACCTTTCCCTGTACGAGCACCCGATGTCATATGACTACTTTAAAACTCCTCCCCCATCATGTTTACTATCCTTTGATTTTTCAGCTGAATCGTGTGATGCACTTAGGCCAATACAATGGAGCAAAAGTAACAGTAAAGAAGAGGTAGATTCTCTGGGAAGTGGTGGTACACACTTTAATTCCATCACTTGGGAGGCACAGGGAGGTGGATCTCTATGAGTTTAGGGATAGCCTGGTCTATAGAGAAAGTTCCAGGATAGCCAAAGCTATATAGAGAAACCCTGTCTAAAAAAAAAAAAAAAAAAAAAAAAAAAAAGGTGGAGATAGGTAGATAGGTTTATGATATACTGGAAGTAAACAACCCAAAAGTCTTAGAAAGTTCCACAAAGTTATGGAGGCAGTAAACAGCTGGGGAAAGGAGACTCTCTGACCAGCTAGCTGCCCGTAAGAGACTCAGTCAATCCGTCAAGCTGCCTGAAGGCCAGGCAGAGAACTCCAGGGCTCTGTAAGTTGTCGTTCAGGCTGAAGTAAGTTTTCAGTGATACAGCTATTTTTGAGTGATCTATGCCCTTATGAATGAATCCTCATCCATATGCCTATAAGTAAACCCAATAAACTCATTGGTTCATCAAGTAGACTTTGGTGGAATCTTTACTTATGTCTGTTGTTGGTTCACTCTCTGGGGTGATCAGGCGTTTGTTTGTGTCTCTCCAGAAAAAGTCACACAAAAGATTTTCAGAAACATGCCCCATGTCTAGGGGTAGAAGGATTTGCCCTGGCTGCCTGGCTGCCTGGCTGCCTGGTCCTAAATGAAAACTTGACTCCAATGCCAATCCAGTTTTGCTCAACTTAGATCTGCCAACTCAGAGTCACAGAATCAAAACAAGTACTTACTCTTGAACTTGTCTGGAGTTTGTGACTTAACTGGCTGGTAGGATATACCTGTCACTCCTACACTTGGGCTCCTTAAAGACAGGAAGTGGTTTATGCACTGCTGTCTACACAGTATCTAGAGTAGCTTCAGGTGCAGGGATGCCAGGAATAAGGGACAGAAGAATGGAAAAAAAGAGAGTGGGAGGTTCCACATTCTTCGTGTCTTACATCAGGTTTGAAGATCTGATCTCAACAAAAGAGGGTCCAATATGTGGATAGTGGACATTTCTATTCCTTTAACCTCATTTAGACCTTGGACATTCTGGGATGATTTCTAAGAACCTCGCCCATATGCCGTTTTCCAATACCCATGAGTCTCAAAATGCTTACATATCTAAGAGATATGTACCATCTGAGAGAGGCCTTGAAGCCACCTTTGTCAATTCTGTCCCCTGTCAGGCAGGCAGGCTTGGGCTGGTGCATAATTGGGTTCAGAGTGCCGCAGCAAATCTGTTGCAATAACCCTGCTAATCAAAATCAGCTCATACTCTCCAGTTACCACAGGAGGCATTTTACAGCGCTTCATTACAATTGGAAGAATTAAAAGGTTCTGTTCTTAATTAATGACTTTCTCTGTTCAAGAGATATAACCCTACCTCTAATCCCAAATATCTAGAAACAAAATTAAATTCCTATCATAATATCATGTAGGCTACAAGTTATACCATGTCTCAAAGTATTAGTTTCTGTACATGTTTTATCCAGGTTAAAGGCACAAGAGACTCTGAGACCAAACAGAACTCAGAACTGTTTTGCTATAAGTAACAACCATAGTGAAAAGGAATTTTGGCTTTTCTAAGGCCCTTGTGAGTTTATGCTCTTAAGAGAATAGCCACTTTTCCTTAGGTAAAGACACAGAAGGGTCTGTACATAACTTATAACTTCTAGAGCACTCATCTCTTTGGATACTCTTAGGAAATTGACATGCATCAACACATCAGAAACAAAAGTTCCTAGTGACTCCATTAATTTCCCTTTCTGCATCTATTATCATGGGCAAAATCTAAGTATCATGGACTTTTAAAATAGAAGAGGCTGAGGAGATGGTTTAGTATAATAAAGTTTTGGTTTCTTTACAAACTCAGGTTATGTAAATGTTTTTGTTTTAATCCCAAGTGTGAGATTTTAGTTTGGGTTTTAGTATGTCCACAGCTGATAATTGCCTCCTGTGGGGTGTGGTCTTTTCCAGCTGGTAAAGGCCTGCCTCATGCAGCACAGAGAGGGGTGTGGTCTAGGACTCTGAGGGATATAAATATGAGAGCCCAGAGACAGAAGGTATTGTAGTTTGGAGACCAGAGATGACAGTGTGGTAGCTTGGAGGAGACAGACAGAGAGAAACGTCTCAATGCTGCAGCTTGGAGGAGATTGCTTGCTGCGTTTGCTATTGATGGAGGTTGGTATAGCTCCAAAAGAATCCACTGACCCTAAACAGCAGGGAGAAGTAAAGGGGGTCTGCACCCCCTCTCCCCACCACCTTCTCTCTCTTACCTAGGGTTAAAAAGTTGGTGGAAGGGAGGTAGAGGCTTAAATGCCCCAAATAAAATAAACTTTACAAACAAGCACAACAGCTTAGTGGGTAAATTTCTGGCCATATAAACATAAAGCCTGATTTTGATCCCCAGCATCCAAGCTTTAAAAAATACATAAATACGATTCTAGTACAGCACCCATGCCTGTAATCCCAGTGCTGGGCGTGCAGAGAGAGGAAAATCCCTGAGGCTTGCTGTTGGACCAGTCTAGCCAAATCAATAAGGTCCAGGTATGAACTCTGTCCCAAACAATAAAATAGAGAATAATTTAGAAAGACATTCAACATTGACCTTTAGCCTCTGTACAAAAGCATGTACATACAGAGAGAGAGAAAAATAAAAATAGAAAAAAACTGGAAGAAACTTTAAGAACTCTTTAGTGAAAGCCCATAGCTGAACTGAGAAAGTGATGCCCAGAGAGATGTGGAGTCTTCCTCAAACCAACCACAAGTCATGAGTTTGGGTCAGGTGACTCTATTGTGCCTCCTCAGCACTGGAATTACAAGCACACGCCAGCAAGCTTAACTTCCTGGTTTGTGCTATATTTTAAACATATCTTCTGGAGACTGCATTCAGTTTCTCAAATGTACTTTATTGACTGTGCAATCTCTCTAGCTCAATTATTCAAGAATTTAAAAATATGCTCAGTACAATCAATGGCAAACTAGACAGCAGAGAATGCATAATAATGAAAAGCTTTTAAAATAAAAATATAGGAAAAAATAACTTTTAAAAGCAATCAAAGGGAGAAATCCAAGATGGTGGTGCCAATAGCACACTGTATCTGATCAGCAGGGCAGCAGTGACTGCACAGCGACCAACAGACCAAACTGTAGGCCCCAAAACATCAGAGACTGTGTTCTCCAGGTGAGAGAAAACACCATGGTGTGGGAAGCAATCATGTCCGATCTGAAGTCACTCAGAAGAGTTCCCGGGTTCCCACAGACACTCAGTCACCAGCCCAGAGCCACATGTCTGCACGCTATACTCACCATCCCAGACTGAACTGTGGGCTTCCAAAACACTACAGACTGGGTCTCCCAGTCAAGAGGAAGCCACACGGTGAGGAAAATATCAGGTCCAACCTCAGGGCACCCAGCTAATCCCCAGAAAAGTTCCTGGGTTTCCACTGGCTCGGGGGCTCTAACCTCCAGCCACATCCCTGTGTGCTGTGCTCACTGGCCACTGATTACTTCTTGGGTACTGGGGCACAACCCCAGACCTAATGATGCCTGGGACCCACAGGATCAGCCCCCAGACACCACTTCAAAGCTCAACCTGTCTTTCTAGTGAAATCAAACAAACCTCGGGGCTCCCTAGTTCTTTAAGAGGGCTGCGCCCAGCTAACAGTATACGAGCAGTAGCAGCTCACTAAATTCAGAGCAAGAAATCCAGTGGTGGGGCAGATGTCTCCAGGACTTCTCCAGGTGAGAAGAGAGCCCCTAGACTCCCAACAAGCCCAGTTAGCCCATAGGACCATAAACCTGAGGAGAGATGCAGTAATTCCCTGAGATGCACCAGCTGGTTGGTAACCATACCCAAAAAGCTGAGGAGGGCTCCTTCAGGAACAATCATCTTCCTGCCAAGGGGATTTCGCCCACCACACCACACCCCTGGCTCCAGCAGGCATGAGAAACTAACAGCCAACACCTGAGACAGCTGGGTAAATAAAGGTCTGCATAAAAGCACAAGCAACAAAAGCAATATGGTATCTCCAGAACCCAGTTATCCAAGGGCAAGCCCTGGATACCCTAACATAAGTGAATTCAAGAAAATTACCTTAAAGCTATGCATATGAAGATGATAATAGAGGAAACAAATAAAATACATAAAGAAATACAGGAAGATAAAGTCAAACAGATATGATCATCCATAAAGAAACACAGGAAGATACAACCAGTTTGTGGCCTTTAGAGAGGAAATAATTAAATCACTGAAAGAAATGAAAGAAACAGTGGAATATTCAAACAAACAGGTAAGGAATTGAAGAAAAAGCAGGAAAATACAAACAGGAGAAGGAAATCAACAAAACAGTTCAAGATCTGAAAATGGAAATGGAAACACTAAAGAAAACACAAACTGAGGAAATTATGGAGAGGGAGAACTTAGGGAAGAAAACAAGAACTACATAGGTAAGCATATCCAACAGATACAAGAGATGGAAGAAAGAATCCCAGGTGTTGACGATACAATGGAAGAAATTGATGCATCTGTCAAAAAAAAAATGTTAAATCTAAAAAATTCCTGAGACAAACCATCCAAGAAATCAAGGACAACATGAAAATATGAAACCTAAGAATAATAGGAATAGAAGAAAAAGAAGATTCCCATCTCCAAAACCCAGGGGGGAGCCAAGATGGCAGCGCCGGGAGAGCACGGCGTTTGAGAAGCAGGACAGAACTCGCCGTGCAGAGACCAGGAGACTGAACTCTGGGCCCTGAAACTACATCAATCGTGTTTCCCAGGTGAGGGGAGGCTCCCACGGTGTGGGAATCGGTCGGGTCCACTCACAGCTACCCAGCCAGAACCCGGAAGAAATCCTGGGTAACGCGGGCTTTGTGTCTCCAGGCTGGAGCCGCAAGCGTCCGTGTCCCAATCACTTTCCCAGGCTGATCCATGAGCACAAGGGTGCCTGAGGCTGGGAGTCCCAGCCGCGGGGGGACCCCACTGGGAAGCAAAGCTGCCAGACTGATCACGGGTCACCCAGTCTATCCCCGGAAGGTCGCTAGGACGGCGGGTACCCACCGCCAACACAACTGAGCTCCTGCCGCGCAGAGATCTGCGCGCTCAGCTCAGCCATACAGACAAGCTGTGCGCCCCAGTACAACAGGGACTGGGAACCCCTGTCCAGAGAGGACACCACAGGGAAGGAAGAAACTATGCTGCTGGGGTCACCTAGGGAAAGTCTAGCAGCCTGCAGATCGCAGACAGGTGAGTACGCCCAGTCATCACAGATCTGGGCCCAAACAGGGAGCACAGAGTGATCGGAAACTCAGCTTCTGCAGACTAGCAGGTGGGCGCACACTCCACCAGCCCAGAGGCCTGCATTGTACCAAATACACCTTACAGGCAGAACTGTGCGCCCCAAGACACCAGAGCAGTACTCACCCTCCACAAATTACCTCTTGGGTTCTGGGGCACAGAGCCCCAACCTCAGACCTACAAAAGACGGGGAACCCTGAGATCAACCCCCCAGATACTGCTCCAAGGGGCAACCAGTTATCCCTAACAAAACCGACCAAACCACGGGACACACAGGTTACAGCAGTTGATCACTAAATTTACAGCAAGAAACCCAGAAGGAGGGCAACTGTCTCCAGGACTTCTCCCAGTGAGAGGAGAGCCCTCTCGACTAATCAGGACCACAGTTACTACCCAGGTCTCTATGCCTGAGGTGAGCTGTAGCAACTCCTGAAAAACACCGGGCATCCAGTGACTATACCTTCAGTGACTAAAAGCTTCCTTCAGGAAAAACCATCTTCCTGCCAAAGGGATTCTCTCCACTACAAGAGTCCAGGAACAACCAGAAACTAAATTCAAACAACTAAGATAGCCCAATGGGTAGAGGACAGCGTAAAAGTCCAACCAACAAAAGCCAGAGCAATATGGCATCTCCAGAACCCAGTTATCCAGGGGCAAATAGCCCTAGACACCCCAGCATAAATGAAATTCAAGGAGATGACCTAACATCTATGCTCATGAAGAAGATAACAGAGGAAACAAATAAAATACGAAAAGAATTAGAGGAAGATAAAAACAAACAGATCATGGCTATCTGTAAAGAAATGGAGGAAATTAAAGACAAGGAGATTATGGCCATCCGTGAAGAAATACAGGAAGCTGCAGCCAAACAGTCTGTGGCCTTTAGAGAGGAAATGCTTAAATCACTGAATGAAATGAAAGAAACAGTGGATTGTTCAAACAAACAGCTGAAGGAATTGACGGAAAAACATGAAAATACAGTCAGACAGGGGAAGGAAACCAACAAAATAGCTCAAGACCTGAAGATAGAATTGGAAAAATTAAAAAAAAACACAAATGGAAGAAATTGTGGAGAGAAAGAACTTAGGGAAGAAAGCAGGAACTACAGAGGTTAGCATAACCAATAGGATACAAGAAATAGAAGAAAGAATCTCAGGTGTGGAAGATACAATGGAAGAAATAGATGTATCTGTCAAAGAAAATGTTAAATCTAAAAAATTCCTGACACAGACCATCCAAGAAATTCAAGACAACATAAAAAGACAAAACCTAAGAATAATAGGAATAGAGGAAAAAGAAGATTCCCTGCACCAAGGCCCAGAAAATATTTTCAACAAAATCATTGAAGAAAATTTCCCCAACTTAAAGGAGAGACCAATAAGAATACAAGAGGCCTATAGAACACCCAATAAATTAGACCAGAAAAGAAAATCCTCCCGCCACATAATAATCAAAACTATAAGTATACAGAACAAAGAAAAAATACTAAAAGCTGCAAGGGAAAAAGGCCAAGTAACATATAATGGCAAACCCATTAGAATCACACCTGACTTTTCAACAGAGACTATGAAAGCCAGAAGGACCTGGACTGATATCATGCAGACCCTAAGAGAACACAGATGTCAGCCCAGGCTACTATACCCTGTAAAACTCTCAGTCCTCATAGACAGAGAAAACAAGATATTCAATGACAAAAACAAATTTCAACAATACCTACAAACAAATCCAGCATTACAGAAGACACTAGAAGGGAAAATACAACCCAAGAAAGCAAGCTACATTCAAGAAAACACAGGAAATAAATAACCCCACTACAGTAAAACAAAAAGCAACCAAGCACACAACCGTATGACCACAGCCAACATCAAATTCAAAGGATCTAACAGCCACTGGTCATTAATCTCTCTCAATATCAATGGACTTAATTCTCCAATAAAAAGACACAGACTAACAGAATGGATGAGTAAACAAAACCTAGCAATCTGTTGTATACAAGAAACACACCTAAGTCACAAAGATAGACATTACCTGAGGGTAAAGGGATGGAAGACGGCTTTTCAAGCAAATGGACGAAAGAAGCAAGCAGGAGTAGCCATTCTAATATTTGATAAAATAGTCTTTCAACCAAAATTAATCAAAAGAGATGGGGAAAGACACTTCATACTCATCAAGGGAAAATTCCACCAAGAAGACATCACAATCCTGAACATCTATGCCCCAAATACAAAGGCACCCACATTTGTGAAAGAAACATTGATAAAACTTAAACCACACATAGATCCCCACACAGTAATAGTGGGAGACTTCAACACCCCACTCTCAACAAAGGACAGGTCAACAAAACAGAAATTAAACAAAGAAACAATATCTCTAACAGAGGTCATGAATCAAATGGACCTAACAGACATTTACAAAACCTTACACCAAAACACAAAATAATTTACCTTCTTCTCAGCACCTCATGGAACCTTCTCCAAAATACACCACATAAGTGGTCACAAAGCAAGCCTCAACAAATACAGGAAGATTGAAATAATCCCTTGTATCCTGTCTGATCACCATGGAATAAAGCTGGACCTCAGTAACAACAGAAATAGCAAAAAGCCTACACAAACATGGAAACTGAACAACTTGCTACTAAAAGACAGCTGGGTCAGGGAAGAAATAAAGAAAGAAATTAAAATCTTCCTAGAACTCAATGAAAATGAAGACACAACATACCCAAACTTGTGGGACACAATGAAAGCAGTGCTAAGAGGAAAGTTCATAGCACTAAGTGCCTTCAAGAAGAAATTTGAGACAGCGCATTCAAGCAACTTAATGGCTCACTTAAAAACCCTAGAAAAAGAAGAAGCAGACACACCAAGAAGGAGAAGACAGCTGGAAATAATCAAACTCAGGGCTGAAATCAATCAATTAGAAACAAATAAAACAATTCAAAGAATCAATGAAACCAAGAGCTGGTTCTTTGAGAAAATCAACAAGATAGACAAACCCTTAGCCAAGCTAACTAAAAGGCAGCGAGACACCATCCAAATCAACAAAATCAGAAATGAAAAAGGGGACATAACTACAGACACTGAGGAAATCCAAGCAATCATTAGGACTTACTTCAAAAGTCTATATGCAACAAAATTTGAAAATTTAAATGAAATGGACAATTTTCTTGATCGATTCCACTTACCAAAGCTAAATCAGGACCAGGTAAATCAATTAAATAGTCCTATATCTCCCAAGGAAATAGAAGCAGTCATCGAAAGTCTCCCATCCAAAAAAAGCCCAGGACCTGATGGTTTCAGTGCAGAATTCTACCAAACATTCAAAAAAGAGCTAACTCCAGTTCTCTTCAAACTATTCCACAAAATCGAAACAGAAGCAACATTACCAAACTCATTCTATGAAGCCACAGTCACCTTGGTACCTAAACCTCACAAAGACCCAACAAAAAAAGAGAACTTCAGGCCAATCTCCCTTATGAACATTGATGCAAAAATACTCAACAAAATACTCGCAAACCGAATACAAGAACACATCAAAGATATCATCCACCATGACCAAGTAGGCTTCATCCCAGGTATGCAGGGGTGGTTCAATATATGGAAATCCATCAATGTGATCCACCATATTAACAAACTGAAAGAAAAAAACCACATGATAATCTCCCTAGATGCTGAAAAAGCATTTGACAAAATCCAACATCCATTCATGTTTAAAGTATTGGAGAGATCAGGGATACAAGGCACATATCTAAACATAGTAAAGGCGATATAAAGCAAACCTATAGCCAACATCAAACTGAATGGAGAGAAACTTAAAGCAATCCCACTGAAATCAGGGACAAGACAAGGCTGCCCACTCTCTCCATATCTCTTCAACATAGTGCTGGAAGTCCTTGCTAGAGCAATAAGACAGTTGAAGGAGATCAAGGGAATACAGATTGGAAAGGAAGAAGTCAAATTATCACTATTTGCAGATGATATGATAGTATACGTGAGTGACCCCAAAAACTCTACCAGGGAACTCCTACAGCTGATAAACACCTTCAGCAAAGTGGCTGGATATAAAATTAACTCAAAAAAATCAGTAGCCCTCCTATATACAAAACCCAGAAAATATTTTCAACAAAAATCATAGAAGAAAATTTCCCCAATTTAAAGGAGAGGCCTATAAGCATACAAGAGGCCTACAGAACACCTAATAGATTAGACCAAAAAGAAAATCCTTCCACCACATAATAATCAAAACACTAAATACACAGAGCAAAGAAAAAAATACTAAAAGCTGTAAGGGAAAAAGTACGGATAATGGGCTGGAGACATGGCTCAGAGGTTAAGAGCACTGGCTGCTCCTCCAGAGGTCCTGAGTTCAATTCCCAGCAACCACATGGTGGCTCACAACCATCCAGAATGAGATCTGGCGCCCTCTTCTGGCATGCAGACATACATGGAGGCAGAACATTGTATATGTAATAAATAAATAAATCTTTAAAAAAAAGTGATAAAAAAATTATTCTTTAAAAAAAAAAAAAAGTACGGATAATGGCAAACCCATTAGAATCACACCTGACTTATCAACAGAGACTGTGAAATGCAGAAGAGCTTGGACTGATATCATGCAGACCCTAAGAGAACACAGCCCAGGCTACTATACCCAGCAAAACTCTCAGTCATTATAGATAGAAAAAAAAAAAAAAAACAAGAAATTCAATGACAAAAACAAATTTAAACAGTACCTAACCACAAATCCATTCTTACAGAAGATACTAGAAGGAAAAATACAACCCAAGAAGGCTAACTACACCCAGGAAAACACAGGAAATAAATAACCTCACTACAGCAAAACTAAAAGTAGCCAAGCACACAAACACTACCACAACCAACATTAAAATAAAAGGATCTAACAGTCACTGGTCACTACTCTCGCTCAACATCAACGGACTCAATTCTCCAATAAAAAGAAACAGACTAACAGAATGGATGTGTAAACTAGACGCAAAATTCTGCTGCATACAAGAAACACACCTCAGTCACAAAGATAGACAGTACTTAAGAGTAAAGGGCTGGCAGATGATTTTCCAAGCAAACGAACCCAAGAAGCAAGCAGGAATAGCCATTCTAATATCTTATAAAATAGAGTTACAGCAAAAATTAATCAAAGGTCACTTCATACTCATCAAAGGAAAATTCCACCAAGAAGACATCTCAATTCTGAACATCTATGCCCCAAATAAAAGGGAACCCACATTTGTGAAAGAAACATTAATAAAACTTAAACCACACATAGATCCACACACATTAATAGTGGGAGACTTCTACACCCCAATCTCATCAAAGGACAAGTCAATGAAACAGAAACAACACACACACACACACACAAAATGAGACTAACAGATGCAATGAATCAAATGGACTTAACAGACATCTACTGAACGTTTCACTCAAACACAAAAGAATTTACCTTCTCAGCACCTCATGGAACCTTCTCCAAAATAGACCATATAGTCACAAAGCAAAATTGAAATAATTCCTTGTATCCTATCAGACCACCATAAACTAAAGCTGGATCTCAACAGCAATAGAAATAGCAAAAAGCCTACACTTGCATGGAAGCTGAACAACTCTCTACTCAATGGCAGCTGGGTCGGGGAAGAAATAAAGAAAGAAATTAAAGGCTTCCTAGAATTCAATGAAAATGAAGGCACAACATACCCAAACTTACGGGACACAATGAAAGCAGTGCTAAGAGGAAAGTTCATAGCACTAAGTGCCTCCAAGAAGAAATTGGAAACATCTCATACAAACAACTTAACAGCTCACCTGAAAGCCCTAGGGGAAAAATAAAGAAGCAGACACACCCAAGAGGAGTAGACAGTTGGAAATAATCACACTCAGGACTGAAATCAATAAACTAAAAACAAACAGAACAATTCAAAGAATCAATGAAACCAAGAGCTGGTTCTCTGAGAAAATCAACAAGATAAACAAACCCTTAGCCAAACTAATTAAAAGGCAGAGAGACACTATCCAAATCAACAAAATCAGAAATGAAAAGGGGGACACAACAACACTGAGGAAATCCAAACAATCATTAAATCTTACTTCAAAAGCCTATATGCCACAAAATTTGAAAATCTAAACGAAATGGACAATTTTCTTGATTGATTCCACTTACCAAAGCTGTATCAAGATCAGGTAAATAAATTGAATAGTTCTATATCTGCTAAGAAAATAGAAGCTGTCATCAAATGTCTTCCCCCCCCCCAAAAAAAAAGCCCAAGGCTAGATGATTTCAGTACAGAACTCTACCAGACCTTCAAAGAAGAGCTAACACCAATACTCTTCAAACCATTCCACAAAATAGAAACAAACAGAATATTACCAAACTCATTCTATGAAGCCACAATCACCCTGATACCTAAACCTCACAAAGACCCAACAAAGAAAGAGAATTTCAGACCAAATTCTCTTATACATATAGATGCAAAAATACTTAATAAAATACTCTCAAACTGAATCCAAGAACACATCAAAGATATCATCCACTACAATGAAGTAGGCTTCAGCCTAGGTATGCAGAGGTGGTTCAATATACAGAAATCCATCAATGTAATCCATCATATAAACAAACTGAAAGGAAAAAAAAAACCACATGATCATCTTCCTAGATGGTGGAAAGGCATTTGATAAAATCTGACACCCATTTATATTTAAAGTCTTAGAGAGATCAGGGAGACAAGGCACATACTTAAACATAGTAAAGGCAATACTCAGCAAGCTTATAGCCAACATCAAACTAAATAGAGAGAAACTTAAATCAATTCCACTGAAATCAGGGACAAGGCAAGGCTGTCCACTCTCTCCCTGTCTCTTTAACATAGTACTTGAAGTCCTTACTAGAGCAATAAGACAATTAAAAGAGATTAAGGGAATTCACATCAGAAAATAAATCAAAGTATCACTATTTGCAAATGATATGATAGTATTCATGAGTGACCCAAAAATTCTACCAAGGAATTCCTACAACTGATAAACACCTTCAACAAAGTGGCTGGATACAAAATTAACTAAAAAAAAAAAAAAGTAGCCCTCCTGTAAGCAAAAATAAATGGGCTGAGAAAGAAATTAGGGAAGCAACACCCTTTACAATAGCCACAAAAAAATAATAAAGTATCTTGGTGTAACTCTAACCAAGTGAAAGACTCATATGAAAAAAAAACTTCAAGTTTCTGAAGAAAGAAATTGAAGGTATCAGAAGATGGAAAGATCTCCCATGCTCATAACTTGGTAGGATTAACATAGTAAAAATGGTCATCTTACCACAAGCAATCTACAGAATCAAGGCAATTCCCATAAAAATACCAACACAATTCTTTACAGACCTTGAAAGAAAAATTTTCAACTTCATATGAAAAAACAAAAAACCCAGAATTGCTGAAACAATCCTGTACAGTAACAAATATGCTGGAGGTATCTCCATCCCTGATATCAAGCTGTACTATAAATACAGAGTAACAGCAAAACAAACACACAAAAACTGCATGGTACTGGCCTAGAAACAGACTAGTAGATCAATAGAATCAGATAGAAGACCCAGAAATAAACCCACACATCTATGCACACCTGATTTTTTAAAAAGATGCCAAAACCATACAATGGAAAAAAAGACAGAATCTTCAACAAATGGTGCTAGTCTAACTGGATACAAATAGATCCATATTTATCACCCTGCACTAAACTAAAGTCCAAGTGGATCAATATAACACCAGACACACTAAAGCTGTTGGAAGAAAAAGTGGGGAAGAGCCTTGACCTCATTGGCTCTGAACAGAACATCAATAGCACAGGCTCTAAGATCAACAGTCAATTAATGGGACCTCCAGAAACTGAAAACTTCTTTAAAGCAGAGGACACTGTCAACAGAACAAAGCAACAGCCTACAGACTAGGAAAGAATCTTCACCAACCTGACATCTGACAAAGGGCTAATATCCAGAATAGAGAGAACTCAAGAAATTAGACACCAGCAAACTAAGTAATCCAATTAAAAAATGGGGTTCAGAGCTAAGCAGAGAATTCTTAACAGAAGAATATTGAATGGGGGAGAAACATTTCAAGAAATGTTCAACATCCTTAGTCATGAGGGAATTGCAAATCAAAATGACTCTTATGATTCCATTTTACACCGATCAGAATGGCTAAGATGAAAAACTCAAGGGATGATGCATGCTGGAGAGGATGTGGAGAAAGGGGAACTCTCCTCCATTGCTGGTGGGAGTGCAAACTTGTACAACCACTTTGGAAATCAATTTGGTGCTTTCTCAGAAAATTGGAAATAGCACTACCTCAAGATCCTCAAGAGCTATAGCACTCCTGGGCATATACCCAAAAGATGCTCCACCATTCAAAAAGGACATTTGCTCAACTATGTTCATAGCAGCTTTATTTGTAATAGCCAGAATTTGGAAACAACCTAGATGTCCCTCAGCAGAAGAATTGATACAAAAATTGTGGCACATTTACACTACTCAGCTATTAAAAACAAGGAAATCGTGAAATTTGCAGGCAAATTGATGGAAGTAGAAAAGACCATCCTGAGAGAGTTAAGCCAGAAACAGAAAGACACGCATGGTATACACTCACTTATAAGCGGATATTAGCCATATAATATAGGATAACCATACTGAAATCTACAGACCTAAAGAAGCTACACAACAAGGAGGACCCTAGGGAGGATGCATAAATCTCATTCAGAATGAGAAACAGGATAGACACCAGAAGCAGTGGAAGAGAAGGAACAGGATGGGAGCCTACTATAGAGGGTCCTCTGAAAGGCTCCACCCAACAAGGCATCGAAGCAGATGCTGAAACTAACAGCCAAACTTTGGGCAGAGTGCAGGGAGTATCAAGGGGGTGGGGGGATAGAAGAACACAGTGGGGACAGGAACTCCATAATGAGACCAACAAAGCTAAAAAATCTGAGCCCAGGTTGGTCCTGATGCACCAACCAAGGACCATGCATGGAGAGAACCTCAACCCTCTGCTCAGATGTAGAAGATTGACAGCTCAGTCTCCACATGGGTCCTTGTGTAAGGGGAGCAGGGGTTGTCTCTGTCATGAATGCAATTGCCTGCTCTTTGATCACTTGCCCCTGGTGATGTGGACTTGCCAGGCCATGGAGGAAGAGGATCCAGGCAGTCCTGATAAGACTTGATAAGCTACAGGCAGATGGCAAAGGAGAACTCCCCATTTCAGTGAACTAGGGAAAGATGATAGGGGGAAGAGGAAGGAAGGGTGGGATTGGGAGAGTTGATGGAGGGGGCTTCAGCCAGGATATATAATGAATAAATTGTAAAAAAAAAAAGAAAAAAGAAAAAAAAAAGAAAAATTGATTCCCTCAACAAAAGGAAAAAAAAAGCAATCAAACAGGTAGGTGTGTTGTGGGTTATTAATATTTAGTGTTGATTTATCTTTTAGTTAAACAGTGGTTATTCCTAAACTAGCTGTACACCCAAATCACCACACAGAGAATAGGATTTATTTAATTAACCTAGAGCACAGTGCTGGGCAATAGTTACTCCATCCTAAACCTCCAAACCCACATAGTTTCCTGCCATTCAGATTTCCCATATTATACTTGCTTTTAGTCATATCTTAGGTCCAGTTCATCTCATGGTTCCAAGTCCTCTTCTGCAGATCTTTCCTCTCCAACTCCTCCCACTGGCTTCCTTTCTCCTCCCCTCCGGACCAGGATGTCCCACCCTATTCTCACCATTGCACAGCAGTGGCTGGTTGTTTAATTGACAATTACAGAGAATAAATGGTGGCATGTTTACACAAACTTGAGACAGGTGATGCTTAGAATAAACATCACAATGCAATGTCCAGATTGAAACCAGATAGTGTGGGAGAGAAATCAGCATTTGAATGAACAAGGGTAAATTGCATACATTCCACAAGGACATTATACCAACATAGGTGCCAACTGGAAAGGCAAGAGATTTGATCCATACTTTGCATTACAGTCCAAGATGGAACATAGCCCTAAATGTAAAAGTTGAAGTGTTAAGCTTCAGTTGAAAACAGAACAAAAATTTTGTTGTATTGGTTATGGAGTACCCTGGTTTGCTTTTTGTTGCTGTGATAGAACACTGACCAAAAGCAACTTGAGGAGGAAAGGGTTCATGTGGCTAACACTTTCATATTACAGCCACTGGCAATAGAGGCCAGGGAAGGGTTCATGTCAAGAACCTGGATGCAGGAATTAAAGCAGAGATCATGTAGTAAAGTATATTGAGTATAATTTGAGCATGATTGCTATGTCCACTTTCTGAGCTGTTGAGATAGCTCTATAGAAGTGGTTCTCAACCTGTGAATCATAACCGTCAGAAAATATATTTCTGATGGTCTTAGGACCTGAGACACCACTCAGCAGAAAAACTACAGTTATAAGGCCAATCTCCCTTATGATCATTGATGCAAAAATACTCAACAAAATACTCGCAAACCGAATACAAGATCACATCAAAGATATTATTCACTATGACCAAGTAGGCTTCATCCCAGGTATGCAGGGGTGATTCAATATACGGAAATCCATCAATGTGATCCACCATATTAACAAACTGAAAGAAAAAAACCACATGATAATCTCCCTAGATGCTGAAAAAGCATTTGACAAAATCCAACATCCATTCATGTTTAAAGAAAGTATTGGAGAGATCAGGGATACAAGGCACATATCTAAACATAGTAAAGGTGATATACAACAAGCCTATAGCCAACATCAAACTGAATGGAGAGAAACTTAAAGCAATCCCACTGAAATCAGGGACAAGACAAGGCTGCCCACTCTCTCCATATCTCTTCAACATAGTGCTGGAAGTCCTTGCTAGAGCAATAAGACAGTTGAAGGAGATCAAGGGAATACAGATTGGAAAGGAAGAAGTCAAATTATCACTATTTGCAGATGATATGATAGTATACGTGAGTGACCCCAAAAACTCTACCAGGGAACTCCTACAGCTGATAAACACCTTCAGCAAAGTGGCCGGATACAAAATTAACTCAAAAAAATCAGTAGCACTCCTGTATACAAAAGACAAAAGGGCTGAGAAAGAAATTAGGGAAACAACACCCTTCACAATAGCCACAAATGACATAAAGTACCTTGGTGTAACCCTAACCAAGCAAGTCAAAGACTTGTATGAAAAAATTTCAAGTCTCTGAAGAAAGAATTAGAAGAAGATATGAGAAGATGGAAAGATCTCCCATGCTCATGGCTTGGCAGGATTAACATAGTAAAAATGGACATCTTACCTAAAGGAATCTACAGATTTAATGCAATTCCCATCAAATTGCCAACACAATTCTTTACAGACCTGGAAAGAAAAATTCTCAACTTCGTATGGAAATAACAAGAAACCTAGAATTGCTAAAACAATCCTCTATAATAAAAGACCTTCTGGAGGTATCTCCATCCCTGATCTCAAGCTGTAATATAGAGCAACAGTTATAAAAACTGTATGGTACTGGCATAGAAACAGAATGGTGGATCAATGGAACCGAACAGAAGACCCAGAAATAAACCCACACACTTATGGACACCTGATCTTTGACAAAGATGCCAAAACCATACAATGGAAAAAAGATAGCATCTTCAACAAATGGTGCTGGTCCAGTTGGATGTCTACATGTAGAAAAATGAAAATAGATCCATACTATCACCCTGCACAAAACTGAAGTCCAAGTGGATCAAAGACCTCAACATAAAACTGGACACATTAAATCGACTAGAAAAAAAAGTGGGAATACCCTAGAACTCATTGGCACAGGGGACAACTTCCTGAATAGAACACCAACAGCACAGGCTCTAAGATCAACAATCAATAAATGGGACGTCATGAAACTGAACAGCTTCTGTAAAGTAAAGGACACCATCATCAAAACAAAATGACTGCCTACAGATTGGAAAAGAATCTTCACTAACCCTTTATCTGACAGAGGGCTAATATCCAGCATATATAAAGAACTAAAGAAGCTGAAAAGCAGCAAACCAAGTAATCCACTTAAAAAATGGGGAACAGAGCTAAACAGAGAATTCTCTGTAGAGGAATATCAAATGGCAGAGAAACACTTAAAGAAATGCTCAACCTCATTAGCCATCAGGGAAATGCAAATCAAAACAACCCTGAGATTTCACCTTACACCCATCAGAATGGCCAAGATCAAAAACTCAAGCGATAACACATGTTGGAGAGGTTGTGGAGAAAGGGGAACCCTCATCCACTGCTGGTGGGAATGTAAACTTGTACAACCACTCTGGAAAGCAATCTGGTGCTTTCTCAGACAACTAGGAATAGCACTTCCTCAAGATCCAGCCATACCACTCCTAGGCATATATCCAAATGATTCTCAAGTACACAATAAGGAAATTTGCTCAACCATGTTTGTATCAGCCTTATTTGTAATAGCCAGAAGCTGGAAACAGCCCAGATGCCCCTCAACTGAAGAATGGATGCAGAAATCGTGGTACATCTACACAATGGAGTATTACCCTGCAATGAAAAATAAGGAAATCATGAAATTTGCAGGTAAATGGTGGGACCTGGAAAGGATCATCCTGAGTGAGCTGTCCCAGAAGCAGAAAGACACACACGGTATATACTCACTCATATAGTCTTATAGGATAAACCTACTAAAATCTGTACACCTAAAGAAACTAATCAAGAGAGAGAACCCTGACTAAAACGCTCAATCCCTATCCAGAGATGCAAAGAGGATGGACATCAGAAGAAGAAAGCAGGAAACAACCTAGGAACCTGCCACAGAGGGCCTCTGAAAGACTCTGCCCTGCAGACTATCAAAGCAGATGCTGAGACTTTATGGCCAACTGTTGGGCAGAGTGCATGGAATCTTATGTAAGAAGTGGGAAATAGCAGGTTATGGAGAGGACAGGAACCCCACAATGAGAACAACAGAACCAGAAAATTTGAACACAGGGGTCTTCCCAGAGACCCATACTCCAACCAAGTACCAGGCAAGGAGATAACCTAGAACCCCTGCACAGATGTAATCCATGGCAGTTCAGTGTCTAAGTGGGTTACATAGTAATGGGAAGAGGGACTGCCTCCGACACAATCTGATTGGCCTGCTCTTTGATCACCTCCCTCTAAGAGAGAGAAGTCTTACCAGGCCACAGAAGAAGACAATGTAGCCACTTCTGATGTGATCTGATAGACTAAGATCAGAAGGAAGGAGAGGAGGACCTCCCCTATCAGTGGACTTGAGGAGGGGCATACATAAAGAAGGGGGAGGGAGGGTGGGATTGGGAGGAGAGGAGAGAGGGGCTTATGGGGGGGGGAAATCTTATTTGGGAATAAAGTGTAGTTAATAAAATAAAATTAAATTAAAAAAGAAAAAAGAAGAAGAAAAAGTGGGGAAGAGCCTAGAAAAACCTACTTTTTAAAAACTGATCAAAATATTTATATGCCACCAGAGACTAATAAAGACACTGGAAAATAAACACATGAAAAGGATGTATGAAAAAGCCTATGGAATCCCACTGTTTTTGTAAGCTACTTAAAATACAGTTTTTAAAAAGGAATTTGAATACCCTGTATGGGTGGATAATGCTCCCCCAGAATATAAGGGTTGCAAAATGAAAATCTCAATGCCAAATACGGACATCTCTATGACTCTTGACTGACCATGGAGGCCTCAAAGGCCCCTGAAACACCACAAGCGGTCAACATTCTTCTGGTTGTCCTCCATAGTTAGATGGGTGACCCTGTTGCTGAAGACATTACACACTGGTTGAAGACTAGTTAGAAATCCAGCTGGAACTTACTTCGAAACTCCTTCTCTGCTGGCTAGCTTTCATAGTGTCAGAAGGTACTATGAAGGGAGAAAAGTCATTGATGGACTTATCCAGTGGTAGGTCCTAAGTGCTTTATATGCTATATTCCCAACCTGCTAGGCAAGATGTGCTACTGGTACAACAATGGTATGCTGCAATGGGGATCTGCTTTCTACTGCTCCACAGGTCATATAAATGTGGTCAAAATTCCATAAGTGTCCAGGTTATAGACCCTAAAGGGAAACCTACTGTTTTGCTAAATGGATGTATTGTCAAACAGTCTTCTTTTTTTTATTCATTCATTCATCCATTCATTCATTTAATCTTCTTACAGCCTAATCTCTGACTCCTCCCTCCTCTCCTCCCAGTCCCACTCTCACACCTTTCTCCTCTTCCCCAACCCCCCTCCATCTTCTCAGAGAAGGAGAGGCTCCAAAGGGGTATCTAATCCACCCTGCCACCTCAAATCAAAGCAGGGCTAAGCACATCCTCTCCACCAAGCCCTAACAAGGCAACCCAGCTAGGGAAAGGGGATCCAGAGGCAGGCAATAGAGTCAGAGACAGGCCCTATGCCTATTGTCCCACATGATGACCAAGCTTCACATTCGTTACACGTGTGTAGAGGGTCTAGGTCCAGCCCATGTATGCTCTTTGGTTGATGGTGAAGTGTCCTTGACCCCTCTGGTTCCCTCTATCCTTCCTGCTATTCTTCCACAGAACTCCTTGAAATTGGCTTATTGTTTGGCTGTGGGTCTCTGCATCTGTGTTCAGCAGATGAATGATGAAGCCTCTCAGAAGACAGTTACACTAGGTACCTGTCTGCAAGCTTAGCTGAATATCATTAATAGTGACAGTGGTGGCTCTTTCCCATAGGATGGATCTCAAGTTGGGCCAGTCACTGGTTTTCCATACCCTCAATCTCTGCTCCATCTTTATGCCTACACTTCTTTTAGGCAAGACAAATTTTGGGTCAAAGGTTTTATGGGTGGGTTGGTGCCCCCTTCCTCCCTTGGAAGTCCCACCTGGCTGCACGAGGTTGTGACATCAGGCTCCTTATCCCCCGCTGCTAGGAGCTTCAGCTAGGGTCACCCCATAGTCTCCCTGGAACCTTCCCTGCCCCAGAGATGCCCCCAACCAATTTCTGTTCTTCTCTCATGCCTCCCCAGAACCCCCATTACTCTCCTCACTCACTCCCACCCATTTTCTTCCCTACATCTACTTCAGATGTCTATTTTAGTTCCTCTTCTAAGTGAGATTCAAGCTTCTTCCTTTGGGCCCTCCTTCACTTGTTTGGATCTGTGGATTGTAGCATGGTTATCCTGTACTACATTGTTAATATCCACTTAGAAGTCAGTACATACGTTGTGTCTTTCTGGTCCTGGGTTGCCTCCCTCGGTATGATATTTTCTAGTTCCGTCTATTTGTCTGCAAATTGCATGATATCTTTGATCAAACTCCTTTCTATTTGTCAATAGCCATAGATTAGTGCTGCTTTCAACTTTGATTACAAAGCTTCTTTTTCTGTGAGCAACAGTCAATGCCTCAGAGGCTCATAAGTAGTCATAGTGCATTGAATTGTTGAGTGCTAGTCCTAAATGGGACACCTATGTCAACTTCCCTAGTCACCCCACCATACAAATCTCGGGAAAAGAGGATGGAAAGAATGTAAGAGCCAAATGATAAGAAGAGTACTAAAAAATATTGTCTTCTGGACATGACATGGCCACTCCAGTCGTGAACTCCCAGCTGCTTATTACCTGCACAATATCAAACTGGTCAACACCACAGCATGGAAAGGAGAAGAACCATGAGGCTCCACTAGCTAAGATATTACTGGTAATTGATAGCTGCCAAAGAAGAGCAAACCATTTTTCTTCTGCAGCATGGCTGATGGTAGGTGGCTGTGCTTTAGTAAGTGGCCTCACACTCATGTATTTTCAGGCAGTACTAACTGAACACCTCCCTTCCCCAACCAAAAGAAGAAGAAGAAGAAGAAGAAGAAGAAGAAGAAGAAGAAGAAGAAGAAGAAGAAGAAGAAGAAGAAGAGAAGGAGGAGGAGGAGAGACATGAAGTGGGAGGGAAAATTATTTGGTAGGGGACTCCAGGAAGAGTAAGAGGAGAATTTAGAATGGATATGATCAAGATACATTTATACATATATAGAACTTTCAAAAATCAACTTAAAATAATTTAAAGTCTTCCTGAGACTAAACTGCCCCCCCCAAAAAAATCTCTCCTCACATTAACAATACTCTAATGAGAAATTTTTCATTAAAATTTATACAAATTGCCCTTTTCTGCGGGCTGCCGGGAAGATGGCGGACATTCAGACTGAGCGTGCTTACCAAAAGCAGCCTACAATCTTTCAAAACAAGAAGCATGTTTTGCTGGGAGAAACCGGCAAGGAAAAACTCCCTCGCTACTACAAGAACATCGGTCTAGGCTTCAAGACGCCCAAGGAGGCCATCGAGGGCACCTACATAGACAAGAAATGCCCCTTCACTGGTAATGTCTCCATCCGAGGCCGCATCCTGTCTGGTGTGGTGACCAAGATGAAGATGCAGAGGACCATTGTCATCCGCCGGGACTATCTCCACTACATCCGGAAGTACAATCGCTTTGAGAAGCGCCACAAGAACATGTCTGTGCACCTGTGCCCCTGCTTCAGGGACGTGCAAATCGGCGACATTGTCCCCGTGGGAGAGTGCAGGCCTTTGAGCAAGACAGTGAGATTCAACGTCCTCAAGGTCACCAAGGCTGCTGGCACCAAGAAGCAGTTTCAGAAGTTCTGAGGAGACCCTGGCCTACTCCTTAGAACAAATAAAGTTATTTTCTATCTTAAAAAAAAATTTATACAAATTGCTATGAAAGACTGGACTGGCTTCACACATAAGAAGAGCCTAGGGGAAGCTCACCCAGGTTATATTAAGGACAGAGGGAGACAAATGAGCTATACAGCACCTATATTTTCCAGGTTATTCAGTCCCACAGGCCTGTTGACTGTCTGTAATATAATCACAAACAAGGAGCCAGTTCCATAAATATTTGGGTACATGCATCATCACTAATAGGGGAAAGGTGGTTAATTCCACTATGCTTCTGAACATGTGTTTGGAGGGCTCTGATTCGTCTCCTTCCCCACCTTCTTTGCCCAGGTGACTCAGGTCAGACCTATCTGAGAGCAACATCCAAAGCATTCATCCCATGTCTCTCTGCCTCATGTGAGGTAAGTTTCCACAACCCAGGAAAGTGGGGAGGTCTGAGCGCAGAATGAGGTAGCCACCTTCAACTATACCCATCAGCTGCTGTACTGCTAGCTAAGTGTTGGTCACTTACTCTGACCAGAGCCCACCAGTCAACATTCTACATATTGTCTCATTTGATGCTCGTTGCAAATCTATGAGGTAGTCTTAGTTTCCTTATTGTTTTTAGGGAAACTGAATCTCAGAACAGGTAGATAACTTTCACAGGCCACATGATTAACACCAGCTCAGGTAAGAAAACCAGCTCAGATCCCCAATACAGAGGCCAGCCTTTTGTCCATATGAACTCCAGACCAGGTACTGAACAAAGGCAAGGAAAGGCATCTTTAAAAGGCCACCTTGTCGGGAGCCGCATTCGCCATTACGAGATGGCGCTGGCTTCCTGCTTCCTGGTTCTTCTTGCTAGAACTCGCCTTACAGCGGCGCATGCGCCACATTATGCTAATACGGATTTGAGTGCTCTCCCTATCAGAGAACACATGCTAATTGGGTATTGTGCGGAGCACCAATCACAGACGAGCACGCCGCCCTGCAGGCTATTTAAGCAGAGCGCGCTTGGGGTTTGGGGTCCTTCTCCATCTACCTACAAGAGCTTCATAATAAAGATTCTGCTGGACAAATCTTCGGTTGCCGCGTCTTCCTTATCGGCGAAGGATTGCACGCGACACCACCTGTGGTTCCCACCATCAGAGGTCAGGAGAAAACAGCCATAGCAGTCACAGAAAAAAAAAAAAATGACCGTTTTAATACCACTCAACTCCAAAACAGTTTTGTATTGGGCTCTATCTCACCTGGATCTTGTATTTTTCCCACAACTTTCTATGCCTGTCTCTGGCAATTAGGGCTTTTCACAGGAAATGAGAGATCCCAGAAATTCTCAGTGTACAAACAGGAACAGTCCTGTCACACTTGGGATGGTTGGCCTCCTCAATGTCTACCCTAATTCTGATCCTGCGGCAAGGCCAGGCAAAAGGAGCAAAAGTCTCAGACAAGACATTTCCAAGCAGTTACAAAAGGGTGACATGAAGCCAGATTTTCTTACCTACATTTGCCACCATATGGTGAGAAGTGAGCTACCTCTGGCCTTTCCTGTAAAAGCATGAGACAGAGCTAGGTAAAGGCTGATCGACCATTTGAAGCAATTTATAATTAATTCGTGCTGCCCTGAAATATCCCTCTAAGTTGGCCTCATTCATCACATTGTTAATGATAGGACTGATTTTAAGAACGTCTTTGACCATTATGAACATGATGAAATCTTTCCCTGTCACCCTGCTCTAGGAATGAGCAGTGTCCCCGCAGCTGAGCGCCTCCCGCCCTCCCTGTACATGTGCACAGTGCACACTTGTGTTTAACTTGCCTCTTTCTCTGGGTGGAATAACTGTATTCCCACTCTGGGTTTTGCTCTGGGATCACTTACTTTGAAAAAAGCAGGCATTTATTTATTTATTTATTTATTTACTTACTTACCTATTTATTTATTCATTCATTCATTTCAGAGCCATATGGTTCACTCAGAATAGAGCCACAATGCACATGGCCTCCACCTACCAGGGAACAGCCAACAGGTTGACGCCAGACAGCCAACTCACTTTTAAATGACCACCTACTAGGTACTAGCAACCGGCTGAGGCACTGGGGAAAGAAGGTGAGGCATTTCCAAGGACAGGCAAGAGACACAGGTGCAGGATTTCTCTTAGGCACAGCATTGCTTCTCAGATGTCACTAACAAGAAGCTAGGATAAGAAGCAATGGGTAGGTTCCCATCAGTTCATCACTCTTAGAACTGTCTAATGTGGAAAGAGGAGATGGGTTTTGGATACCTGCTAAGCCTGCAGCTTTGATATTCCACTGAAATCTTCTAAGAAGAATGGATGTGAAAGAGCCTGGTCCCAGCATAAACTCCAACAAGATGCAGCATAGCTCCAGGGCATGATGGCAGTAAGATGGCATTTAAATGTCATCCTGAAGGACCTAGGTGATGAGGGCTATTTCAGTAACATAAAGAAGGGTCTGACCCAAGAAAATCTAAAGAGCCAAAGTTCAAAAACTGAGATTCTTGATATATCTGATCTATTGTCCTGCTGGTAATAGTTTCATTACTCACCCAAACATCTGCTAACGAGGTGGCTAACTATGGGCCTTCCATTTGGGGCACAGTCATTTATCATTTGATTAGGAAGTAATGATCTATTTTTAGATAAAGCATATATCCCTTAACAGTGGTGGACAGTTATAAATAACTTGGAAAACTCTAGCTGATGCTCAAAACATCTTGATTTAGGTTGAAAGAAAAAGCCTTTCTAATCACTGTCCTTTTGACTCTCTCAGCACATTTTTCATGTTTAGTTGTTGTCATCCCTGATAAGTGATCAAGTTGGCTGTATCCCACCTCCTCATAAGCTAAGGTGGCAGGGAGAACCATTACAATTAGGCAGATAAAATCAATACCTAGAGGAGCAGAGAAAGGGGTCTGGGACTTCTGCCCTGTAACCAGTTAATTACTCCCATTCTAATTTACATCTGGCAGATATTGGAAGAACCAAAGGAATAGCTTCAAATTAGTCCTTTGGGGCAGAAGAGACATCTCCATGCATAAAAGTCCTTATTGTTCTATGGAGGATCTGAGTTTGGTTCTCAGCACCTACATACATGCCAGCAAAACATTCATACACAAAGTAAAAAAATAACTAAGTACCAAACATGTTTTTGAAAACTCAAATTATGCCTCTACTCAAGCTGTCTGTTGGAAGAGGGATAGCTTGATCCTAAATATTTCCTAAAGATCCTAAAGCTGTCTGATGGAAGAGGGACAGCTTGATCTTGAATATTCCCTAAAGACCCACTTGTTGAAGGATTTTTCCCCAATATAAAGCATGCTGGAAGGTGGTGAAACCTTTAAGAGACATAGTTGGAGAAAGGTATGTCATTGGACATGGGTCCTTGAAAGGGACATTCAGACCCTGGATCCTTCATTTTTCTCCTTTTTGAAAAATTATATAATTTTATTATTTGGGGGTAAGGGTGATGCTGCAGCATGTGTGTGGAGGATAGAGGGCAACTTTGTGGAGTCAGTTCTCTTCCACCTTTACATGGGTTCTAGGCATCCAACTCAGGACACAACGTTTGCTTAGCCGAACTCTCATCTGTCCCATTTTTTTTCCTTTTACTCCCTAACATCAATGAGGAATAGCACTCTGGTGCCATATGCTCCAACCATGATATACTAAAGCAACAGTGTCAGCCAGCCATGAATGGAAGTCTCTGAAACCATGAGCCAAAATAACCCTTTATCCTATACAGCTCATTTGTCTTCATCACAATGATGAAATACCTTACACAGACTTGTAAACCCAGTAAAGGAAGACAAGCCTTTCCTTCCTCACTGAAGTAGAGCCCTGGCCCTTTCAATGGGGCTTCTATATTCCTTAGCATTGAAGCTGAGAGAGATTCTAAAGCAGAATATAGCAAATGAACATAGCTAGATATTTTTAAACAACACAAAAAAGGAGCAACATTAGATTAAAGCCCAAAGTATAAATACTCATGTGTCTAAAGGGGACTTCCACCTATGAAGATGAAATACACATACTTTTTTCTCTTTCTCTCAACACACATATAGAAAGCCTAACACAATATAAAGCATGCACATCAAGACCTGAAATATAGGGGAAAGAAAGTGGCTGTATCAGTTTTACTTTTCTCATTGTTGTAACCTGATAAACACTTGATAAAACATGCCTTGAGAGAGAAAAGGTTTATTCCCATCCTAAAAGGGAAGAATTAGAAACAAAACAAACAAACAAACAAAACACTGAAACCCAACAGAACAAACATGAAACATTGCAGAGCCATGTCTAGTATCTGGGGCTTGTGATGGCTTCATGAGTTTCAGTATGTTTGGGTAGCCCTTCTGAGACACATGTGGCCTGTGTGGCCTTCCTCATGAGTCAGCCACACCACATACCCAGAGCTTTTGTGGATGCCCTGTTTCTGGTCCCTTTAACGCCCCTCCAATGCCCTGAGGTTTATACTACAACTTGCACCTCACTTGTGAAGCTCCCGGCACAGCCCTCTCAGGAGCTCCATGCAGGGAAGCCAATCCTACTGGTGTCAGAAGTTTTCTGAAACCTTGGCACAAGTCTCCATAACTCTTGCACTTTGCATGCCTACAAAATCAGCATGATGTAGACAGTACCAAGTTCTGTTGCCAGTTTGAGATGCAGCCTTGACCCCTTTGGTCCACAGCTGTAATAGCCTATGGATCCCTTGTTGCTGAACCTGGGCAAACACTTGCTTCAGTGGCTTCTTTGGATCAGGAAACCCCAGTGGTGGTATTTTTCAGTTCAGGCTCTCTCTCCAGCATTGTTATGTTGGAGCCTTAGGTGACTGGAGTTTGCCTTTGGGACACCTTTCCTATCACCGAAGTGCAAAGTACAAGGTTTCTCCCCTTAATGTTAACAGGCTCCTTTACAATTGCAATCACCTTTGTCATCACCCTGTTTGTGCTGTTTATAAATTTAATTCATCTACCTTTCCCACACTACACACTTTTCAAATAGTTATTCCTTTTAATTCTAATTATAAATACAATATAAACAGCCTGAATGCTATGCTGTCTTGAAACTTCTTCTGCCAAACATCTGGGTCCAATCCCCAGCACCCTATCTTACCACACACAAGACCCTGACCTCTCAAAGGTCATCAAAGGACAAGGCTAGCAAAACCAATGGCCACTCTATTTCTAACACCACAGTAAAACTTATCTGTGCCTCCAAAAATCAGCAGGAGCAAAACCCAAATTTCCATCTTCACGAAATTGTACCCAGATGTCCCAACCTTTCTGCTCAGACACTACCACAGGAGGCTAAGCAGGGAGCTAGGAACCTGATTCTATCCCTGGCAGGTGAAGGTCAGATAGTGAACCAGGCTTGCTAGGGAGTCCTCCATCCCATGTGTCAGCAGATGTCAGCTGGACTTCTCCACCTGGCAGGATCAGAGGGTGGTGGCAGCTTTTCCTACTGCAGTGGTACAAGAAAAATCCACTCAAACCAAAGTGCTGACAGGTCCTCATAAGGCCTGGAGGAAAAAAAATGGGAAAACAGAGCATCTAACCAAAGAAATAAAATATACAAAGAACAGCCAAGCAAGTCATAGAACTACAGCTTTAAAAAGCTGAATGAGGGGCTAGGGATGGCTCAGCAGTTAAGAGTAGAGACTGCTCCTGCAGAGGAGTTAAGCTCCCAGCATACATATCAGGCAGATCATAACTATCAGTCTGGTTCCAGGGGATTTTACACCTTTTCTGGCCTTCTCAGGACCTACACATGGGCACATGAATACACTGAGGAGCACACTCACAGAAATAAATCTTTCATTTCTTTATTTGTATTTTTTGAGATATTAATATATACTAGGCTGGCCTCAGACTCACAGAAATCTAACTGCCTCTGCCTTCCAAGTGCTGAGATTAAAAGTGTGTGTCATCATGCCAGTTCAACTAAAAACATTTGGAGTTGAATGTACTCCAAATATATAACAAAATAAAGCCCCACAAACACTATACCAGATAGTTTTATGTCAGCTTGACACAACTAAAGTCATTTGAGAGGAGAGAGCCTCAATTAAGAAAATGCCTCCACAAATTCTAAGATTTGGCCACACCAATATCTGTAAGGCATTTTCTTAATTAGTTATTAACGGGGGAAAGCCCAGACCATTGTGGGTGATGTCATCCCTGAGCTGGTAGTCCTGGTCCTAAAAGAAAGCAGGCTGAGCAAACCATAGGGGAACAAGCCAGCAAGCAGCACCCTTCTATGGCCTCTGTGTCAGCTCCTACTTCCAGGTCCCTTCTCTGTTTGAGTTCCTGTTCTGACTTTCTTGGATGAAAAGAGATATGAGAGTGCAAGCTAAATAAATTCTTTCCTCCCCAAATTGCTTTGGTCCTGGTGTTTCATTACAGCAGTAAAAATTCTAACTAAAATAAGTTGGTACCAGGCGTGGGCATTTCCATAATAGACTTGACAGTGTCTTTGGAAGAATTGTGGAAGAACTTTAAAGTTTTGGGGCTAGAAACGCCATTGAGGTTGTGAGCTCAGTGGGATGTTCTGTAGAAGCTTGGAAGAAAAGAAGATTAAGAGCAGTGCAGAAGATGAAGGCCTCACTTGTGAAGTTTCAGAGGAATGTGTAAAGACTCTATCAGGGCTGTTTGCCATTTTGAATAAAAATTCTGTTATTCTAGTTAGCTGAGTCTGGCACTATTTAAGTAAAACCTTTGTGTCACTGGGACACAAAGGTTAGCGGAACCTAAAAAATTAGCACTGATCAAGAAGAGACCAGCATCATTGAGGTGAAACCTTCTGAAAAGTGTTTTCTTAAGGTCAGCACATAGAAGGCATGTTTTGATGTCATACCTTGTGCTGAAAGTCAAACTTGGAAGCATGAGAGTCATCCAGCAGCACTTACTGGTCCTAGAGGGCAGCTGAGGCTTGCCACTTTGCGACAGGGCTAGAGTCCCTGAAGAGAGCCCAAGAGAGGTTTCTGGTGAAAGTGCAGCCCAGTTACAGCAAGGGCTGCAGTTTTGGAGATGCCAGTGCCATGTGATGACCACCAAGAACAGCAGCAACAGTGGAGTGGAGCCAGCCAGAGCCTAGAAGACAAGCTGTGGGAGATGCAAACAGCAAAGCTAGGAAAGTGACCCCAAGTCCCTTGGAGGAGTCCAGAAGATCATGAGTGAATTCCAGATATTGGACATGGAGTTATCTGTACTGTGGGAGTTTGGTTTTGCTTTGTTCAGGTTGTGACTGTGCCCTGGTTCTTCCCTCTTGAAACAAGGATCTATTTAATTTATTTTTATTTTTTAAGCATCCACAGTTGAGAGACTTAATTTTTAGGAAGAGCCTTGAACTCATTGGCACAGGAGACAACTTCCTGAACAGAACACCAACAGCACAGGCTCTAAGAGCAACAATCAATAAATGGGACCTCATGAAACTGAAAAGTTTCTGTAAAGCAAAGGACACTTTCATCAAAACAAAACGACTGCCTACAGACTGGGAAAGGATCTTCACCAACCATTATCTGACAGAGGGCTGATATCCAGTATATACAAAGAACTAAAGAAGTAAATAAACAACAACAAATCAAATAATCCAATTAAAAAATGGGGAACAGAGCTAAACAGAGAATTCTCAATAGAGCAACATGGAATGGCAGAAAAAACACTTAAAGAAATGTTCAACGTCCTTAGTCATAAGGGAAATGCAAATCAAAATGACCCTAAGATTTCACCTTACACCCATCAGAATGGCTAAGATCAAAAACTCAAGTGACAACACATGCTGGAGAGGCTGTGGAGAAAGGCGAACCCTCCTCCACTGCTGGTGGGAGTGTAAACTGTACAACCACTCTGGAAATCAATCTGGCACTTCCTCAGACAACTAGGAATAGCATTTCCTCAAGAACCAGCTATACCACTCCTAGGCATATACCTAAAAGAGGCTCACATACACAATAAGGACATTTGCTCAACCATGTTTGTAGCAGCCTTATTTGTAATAGCCAGAAGCTAGAAACAGCCCAGATGCCCCTCAGTGGAGGAATGTTTACAGAAATTATGGCACATCTACACAATGGAATATTACTCAGCAATAAAAACAAGGAAATCATGAAATTTGCAGGTAAATGGTGGGATCTGGAAAAGATCATCCTGAGTGAGCTATCCCAGAAGCAGAAAGATGCACACAGTATTTACTCACTCATATATATATATATATATACATACATACATATATATATATATATATATATATATATATAATATAGGAGAAACCTACTGAAATCTGTACACCTAAAGAAACTAATCAAGAGGGAGGACTCTTGCTAAAATGCTCAATCCCTATCCAGAAAGGCAAAGAGACTGGACATCAGAAGAAGGAGAAAAGAGGGAACAAGTCAGGAGCCTGACACAGAGGACCTCTGAAAGGCTCTGCCCTGCAGACTATCAATGCAGATGCTGAGACTTATCGGCAACCTTTGGGCAGAGTGCAGGGAATCTTAGGAAAGAAGTGAGAAACAGTAAGATCTGGAAAGGACAGGAACTCCACAAGGAGAGCAACAGAATCAAAAAATCTGCACACAGGGGTCTTTCCTGAGACTGATACTCCAACCAAGGACTATGCATGGAGATAACCTAAGACCCCTGCACAGATGTAGCCCATGGCAGTTCAGTATCCAAGTGGGTTCCATTTTAATAGGAACAAGGACTGCCTCTGACATGAACCTCTTTAATTACCTCCCCCTGAGGGGGAAGCAACATTACCAGGCCACAGAAGAAGACAACGCAGCCACTCCTGATGAGACCTAATTGACTAGGATCAGAAGGAAGGAAAAGAAGTCCTCCCCTATCAGTGGACTTGAGGAGGGGCATGCATGCAAAGGGTGGAGGAAGGGAGGGATTGGGACAGGAGGAGGAAGGGAACCACAGGGGGGATACAAAGTGAATAAAGTGTAATTAATAAAGAATTAAAAAAAAAAAGAAACTGAAATTTTTCCAGCATTTTATTTTATTTTTAATATAATTTTTATTTATTACAATTTATTCACTTTTTATCCCAACTGTAGTTCCACCCTTGTTCCCTCCCAAACCTACCCTCCCTCCCTTCTTCATCTCCTCCCATGCCCCTTACCCAGTACACTGATAGTAGAGGACCTCTTCCCATTCCATCTGACCTTAACCTATCAGGTCTCATCATAGTCTTCCTCTGTGGCCTGGTCAGGCTGCTCCTCCCTCGGGGCGGGGGGGAGGTGATCAAAGAGTCAGCCACTGAATTCATGTTATAGACAGTCCCTCTTCCCCTTACTAGGGAGCCCATTTGGAGACTAAGCTGCCACGGGCTTCCTCTGTGCAGGGGGTCCAGGTTATCTCCATGAATGGTCCTTGGTTGGAGTATCAGTCTCAGAAGGGCCAAGATTTTTTTGGTTCTGTCGTTCTCCTTGTGGAGCTCCAGACCCTTCCAGGTCTTTCTATCTCCCATCTTTCTTAAGATTCCCTGCACTCTGCCCAAAGTTTGGCTATGAGTCTCAACATCCATTTTAAT
The DNA here is from genome assembly GCF_030254825.1 of Meriones unguiculatus. Taxonomy (NCBI): domain Eukaryota; kingdom Metazoa; phylum Chordata; class Mammalia; order Rodentia; family Muridae; genus Meriones; species Meriones unguiculatus. The sequence goes on from NC_083349.1 coordinate 74,664,016, forward strand.
AACCCTGCTAGGTAGAGACTTTCAGAGGCCCTCTGTGGTAGGCTCCTGTCTTGTTCCTTATTTTCACCTTCTAATATCTATCCTATTTGACTTTCTGAATGAAGACTGAGCATCTTACCCAGGGTCCTCTTCTTGCTTACTTCTTTAGGTATACAGATTTTAGTATGATTATCCAATATTATGTCTAATATCCACTTATAAGTGAGTATATACCATGTGTGTCTTTCTGCTTCTGGAATACCTCACTCAAGATGATCTTTTCTAGTTACCACCATTTGCCTGCAAATTTCATGATTTCCTTATTTTTAATTGCTGAGTAGTATTCCATTGTGTAAATGTACCAAAATTTCTGTATCCATTCCTCAATTGAGGGACATCTGGGTTGTTTCCAGATTCTGGCTATTACAAATAAAGCTGCTATGAACATGCTTGAGCAAATGTCCTTGTTGTATACTTGAGCATCTTTTGGATATATGCCTAGGAGTGGTATAGCTGGATCTTGAGGTAGCACTATTCCTAATTGTCTGAGAAAGTGCCAAATTGATTTACAAAGTTGTTGTTCAAGTTTACATTCCCAACAGCAATGGAGGAGAGTTCCCCTTTCTCCACATCCTCTCCAGCATGTGTTGTCACTTGAGTTCTTGATCTCAACCATTCTGATAGGTGTAAGGTGAAATTTCAGGGTTGTTTTGATTTGCATTTCCCTGATGAGTAAGGATGTTAAGCATTTCTTTAAGTGTTTCTCTGCCATTTAATATTCCTCCATTGAGAATTCTATGTTTAGCCCTGTACCACATTTTTAAATTGGATTACTTGATTTGTTGCTGTTTAACTTCTTGAGTTCTTTACATATTCTGTCAGATATAGGGAAGATCCTTTCCCAATCCATAGGCTGTTGTTTTGATCTGATGAAAGTGTCCTTTGCTTTACAGAAGCTTTTCAGTTTCATGAGGTCCCATTTATTGATTGTTGATCTTAGAGCCTGAAATTCAAGTCTCCGAAGAAAGAAATAGAAGAAGATATCAGAAGATGGAAAGATCTCTCATGCTCATGGCTTGGCAGGATTAACATAGTAAAAATGGCCATCTTATCAAAAGCAGTCTACAGATTCAATGCAATTCCCATCAAGTTACCAACAGAATTCTTTACAGACCTTGAAAGAAAAATTCTCAACTGCATATGGAATAACTAGAAATCCAGAATCGCTAAAACAATCCTCTACAATAAAAGATCTTCTGGAAGGATCTTCATCCCTGATATGAAGCTGTGCTATAGAACAACAGTAATAAAAACTGCATGGGACTGGCATAGAAACAGACTGGTGGATCAATAGAATCGAATAGAAGACCCAGAAATAAACCCACACACTTATGGACACTTGATTTTTGACAAAGATGCCAAAACCATACAATGGGGAAAAGACAGCATCTTCAACAAATGGTGCTGGTCTAACTGGATGTCTACATGTAGAAAAATAAAAATATATCCATACTTATCACCCTGCACAAAACTGAAGTCCAAGTGGATCAAAGACCTCAACATAAAACCAGACACACTAAAACCTGTTAGAAGAAAAAGTGGGGAAGAGCCTTGAGCTCATTTGCACAGGAGACAACTTCAAGAAACTGAATTTTAAAGTGTTTGGATTTGTAAAGACTGTGGGGCATTTTAAGTTATAAAATGTTTTATATTGTGATATTGATATTACTATGTCATCTTGGGGATGAACAATGGGGGAAAGGTTGTGGTTTAACAGTGACAGTGACGTGTGTGTCAGGTTGACAAGGAGTCCACTATGCTACATAGTTACGTCAACTTGACCCAAACTAAAGTATTTGAGAGAAGGAACCTCAATTAAGAAAATACTCCATAGGATCAGGCTGTAAGCAAACTGTAAGAAATCTTCCTAATTAGTGATTGATGGGGACAGCCATTGGGGGTGGTGTAACCCCTGGGCTGCTACTCCTAGGTTTTATAAGAAAGCAGGCTAAGCAAGCCATAGGGAGCAAGCTAGTAAGCAATACTTTCTATGGTCTCTACATCAGCTTCTGCCTCCAGTTTCCTGACCTGTTTGAGTTTCTGTACTGACTTCCTTGGATGATGAATGTGGAAATGTAATCCAAATAAACCCTTTCCTCCCCCAAATGCTTTGGTCATGGTGTTCTGTCACAGCAATAGAACCCCTAAAACAAATATACACCGTAATTAAATATGAATACATGTCATAATTAAATCTCTAAAATTAACAACAATGAAACCTTAAAAAAGCCAAAGAAAAATAACACCTTACCTTTGAGGAAAAATGATTAAAATAAGAGTGGATTTCTAGTTCAAAACCATGAGGACTAGAAGGAAAACTGTTAATCCAGAATCCCATACTAGCAAAAATATCCTTCAAGAATAGAAGAGTTAGGCATCATGGTTCATTTCTATAATCTCAGTATGAAGGAGGCTGAGGCGTAAGGACTGCAAATTCAAGACCAATCTGAATTATACAGCAAAATCATGGCAAAAAAACAAAAAACAAAAAAAAAACAGGAGGATGGGGGACAAAGGAAATCAAGACATTTCAAATGCAAGGAAACTAAGAGAATGTTTCTCACCCTAAATAAATGATTAAAAGATGAAAAGAAAAAGAAAAAGAACAAAAAAAAAAACTTGAACCAAAGAAAAGGAAGAGATGGAAGGAGTTATAATAAGCAAAATATGAATAAATACAACAGATTATACTTCTTTAAATACAATATCACATAGGCACATCAAAAATGTTCAAAATCATTAGTTTCTATGGAAGTAAATGCAAATTTCAAATGAGCTATTATTTTGAGCCTATCAAATGGCTTACTTTTAAAACAAAAGCACTCTAAATGCTTAAAAGGATGCAACCAAAAAGAGGAGTGTGCACAAAGCCGCTGTACATAAAGATTTATAACAGCTTTAACTATAACAGCTCTGAGTCGGAAACAACTCAGCTCTTCTTCAAAGGATGGATGGTTAAACACATTTGATGCCTTTTCCAGAGTACTCACTAGAAATAAAAGGGACACACTGTTAATACGCACAAGAGCACGCATGAATCTCCAGAGAGGTATTTTACATGGCCATTCTCCCCAAAAATTAAAAATATATGCTAGTCAGTATTACTTAAAGAGTCTCTAAATAATAAAAATATATAAACAGAAAACAGGTTCATGATTGTTGGGAGTAAGTGGAGAAAGGGAGCAGGAGAGAAGTAGCTATGACTATAAAAGGGAAAAATGAAGGATCTTCATGGTGATGAAGCTGTTGTGTTATATTAATCCATAATGTTAATATCCGGTTATGATATATAGTCTCTGTTCGTATGCAGCTGAAATACTACAAAGGTCAAATAACTACTTTGTTCATGATTTTTGCACCATTCTCTTGAAACCCTCCTATATACCAAACCTTTATGTATAGTATTGCAAGTTCCCACAACACTGGCAGGAATGATTCCATCCATCCCTGCATGTGAAACTGAAGCCAGCTGTATCCATTACTCTTCCATTGCTGTGATAAAACACTATCATCAAAGTAAGCTTACAGCAGGAAAGGCTTATTTGACATATGGTTCCAGTGTGATTAAAGTCCATACAAGGGGAGCAGAGGCATGGCAACAAGCAGCAGGCATGGTAAAAGCAAAAGGAAGCTAAAAGCTCACATCTTCAGCCGTAAGCGGGAAGCAGAGAGAACAAACTTGAAATGTTGCAACTTTAAATTCTCAAAGCACCACTGCCAGTGACATTCCTCCTCCAACAAGGCCACACCCCTAACCTCTACAACCAGGGCAAACATCCAAGACTGTGAGGGCACTTCTCATTCAGACCACCGCACTAGCTAAAATTGAGCTACTTTTCCAAGCACCCACAGGGAACTCGATTGTTTTGCCTGAGATCTCCCTCTCTGTCCTTTGTCACAAGGCTCTTCATTATTGCCTGACCTGCATCTCTGACATTGCCTGAGTTTCAATTTGCTGTCCCTAATTGGAATCAAATATTTCTGACTCTGAAAATAAATACTGTTAAACAGTGGCTCGTGCACAGAATAAATGAATGCCTGTTGCTAAGGAGACATCAAGGAGAAAAGGGAAGAACAGGAGACAGAATCCAACCTTACTGGTCCCATGAGTCACAGCAAGGGCTGAATTACAGCAAGGGCTGAAAGGTACAGGGCCCAGAGAAGGATGAGAGAACCTAGGATGAGAACCTGCCTTCCCCAGTCCAAACCCACTCCAAGCCCTGAAGCAGGTGCGCTGTTCAAGGTAGTTAGTGGGATTCATCAAGTTATAATCATTGCCCACTATTGTGGACTGAATCGTGTTGTCCAAAAATCCCTGGCAGCCCAGCTCACTTGGTAGAATGATTACCTGGCATATGTGAAGCCCTCAGTTCAGTCCCCAGAATTTTATAAAGCCAAGTATGGTGATGTACAACTTTAATCCCAACACTGGGAAGATGAAAGCAGAGTCAGAATCAGAAGTTCAAGATCATACATGGCCGCATAGTGGGTTTAAGGATAGCCTGAGTTACATGGAACCCTGTCTCCAAAATAATCAAATAAATCATTTCATCAAAAAAAAATTTCAAGAGTGTATGTATTCTTGCTTGGAAAGAGAGTCCAAGTATGTACAGTGAAGGTAAAGGCTGAGATCAGATCATGTTGCTGAATCACAGACCCAACAAATGTCCTTCTGAGAGAGAGGACACATGGAGATACACACAAAGTTTTGTGAGGACAGAGGCAGAAGTTGGAGAATACACATGTGTGTCAAAGAACACCAAAGATGCCAGCAACCCCAGAGGAGCCAGAAGACTGCTATGGGAACCTCTCTCTCCTCGAATCTCCAGAGGAGACCACCCCACTGCCCCCATGATTGCAGGTGCCTGCAGCACTATGGAAGATTATAGCTCAGTTGTGTTAAGTTTATACATCAGTTCTGGGAACCAAAAGCAGCAATGAACTTGAATTTTTAATCAAACTGAAAAAGCCAAGAAAATCCACTTCTGTGCCAGGTGAGGTCTCTGTATTACCAGTCAGTCAACTGGACTTAAAAGGTATTTCCTGCCACATATTCTTATCCAAAAATATAATAGTGTCTCTTCCCTAACAACTGTCCATGACCTGAGCCTCTTCTGGGCCCCAAACTGCATCTGCCAAGGCAGCTGTGAGTCTTCACTGGCAAGACCTGTAGGTTTCCACAGACAGCAGCTTTCCAATCCATGGTAAAATGACCTTGAACCACTAACATAATAAAGCTTGACAGCTCAGATCTCCAGAGCCAATTACTAAATATGCCAGGATTTCTCCTGCTGCTGGCTAAATTTAAGTTCCTTGAAATAAGCTACAACAGGAGCATTCATATCATCAATGAAATCAGCAGGTACTACCAAGGAGAGACTTGTGTTTTGGAATTGTGAACCTCCTATTCCAGTTTTCAGGTAAGAAACCACCCAAGGATTTTGTTCACAGTCCTCTAGCACATATCACTCTAGCTTCCACGTCCTCCAAACTAACTTCACCTCAGCTAAGTAGTCTACCTGTCTCTTCTGCTCTCTTCCTACTGCCTAGATCCTAACTGGGACCTCATCCTTCCTGAATCTGAGTTTCTCTGCATAGTTACAGCCTCAAACAAGAATGTTATTAACATGTAACATCTTTGCTTTGCATTTAGAGCACTGTTAGTCGGGCTCCTTTCCACTGAAAAGTGACAAGAACTCAGTTTACAAAAGGAACTTCTAATGAGGCTGAGTACAGATAGATTAGGGCTCTGGCTCATTGGTTCAGCCTCTCTGCCAGATTTCATTTTCATATGGGTGTATTCCCACTGGAATCAGAATGATAGCAGTGTCTTATCCTTCTACATATATACTATATCACACAATGGTATGATTCATCGTCTAGTCTTCAGTCTCCTTGCATTTATGCTTTCTCCTTTGCAGTTCCTCACACTAAGGAGGTAGAATCTGTTGTTCTATCCCTTGAGTCCATAAATTTAGCCATATGAACTCCTTTAGCCAATGGGGTGACAGCAGTTGCGATGCCAGAAAGCCTTGGGAAACCAATGAGCACTTCCACTTGCTTCTTTGTAATGGTCCTGAGGACATGTCTGGGCTAGCCCACTGAGAATGCACCTGGCATGATGCTTATGTGCCCCAGCCATCTCTACTACAGCCAGCACTGATCAGCAGATCTACAGTCATACGTGCAAGCCCAAACAAGATCCGCTATGTTTCAGACTTGAAAACTAGGTGACTTGTCACTGATATGTGCTTGCTTACTATACAGTATTATTGTGGCATTAACTAACTAATAAACTTAGCTAACTCCTGGAAAAAAAAATATGAGGACAATGGTTAACTCTGCTTGTAACTTATGCCCAGTCACAGCATAAAGGATTCCAAAGTCTATTGAACCATCTAGGTTCCAGTCATGGGTCACCATGACTGACAACTGACAAAGACTACATGGAAGGAAGAACATAGCAACATTCTCAGCTGTCATCCTCCCTTCCCTTATCTCCTGAACTCTTCCCAGGCACACTCTGGCTTCTCTATTCTGGACTAATTGCCCTTCTCTAAACCTGCCATTTGTTTCTTTCTTTTTACCTTTGCTCACACTGTTCCTCCTTCCAGGAAGGCTCTTCTAATATCCAGACCCAAAAGGAGAGAAGACAGAGCCAAGCCAGAAGCAAAGGACAGAGCATGGAACACAGGACTGGGTTACTTAGGGAGCCATCCTGAACATTCTCCAGACCACTAATCCATGTGGCTTCTCAGGACCCAGGTTTGTCACACTGACAAAAATTATGATCTTGAGACAACTCCAAAGATCTATAGCTCATGGCAGGATGAGCTTGGGAATAGATGTGAGAGACCAAAGAATTAAAAATCAATGGGTATTGTTTTAAAGTTTAAAGCACAAGCCTGAAAGAAGGCTAGCTAGAAGGCTGAAACATGTCCAGCCACCTGCGGTGAAAAACTAGCCTCAATGCCCTGAGGGGAAGAACTAGCTTTATTGCATTCTTTTCCTACCCACTAGTTTTACAGTTGCTAGGAAGTGGGCCCATACAGGCAAGGCCAGAACTGTTTGTGAGCTTGGCACCTAAAATGGACCAATCATTTCAAAAGTCAATTTCCCTTGCCCAATCATGTAACACCAAAGCATGTAAATCCCTGCTTGCATTTTTTTTCCCTTTAAAAACCCTGTTCAATGCAGCCACTTTTGATGTGAACTGATAGACTAAGATCAGAAAGGAGAGGAGAACCTCCCCTATCAGTGGACTTGGGGAGTGGCATGCAAGCAGAGGGAGGAGGGAGGGTGTGATTGGGAGGGGAGGAGGGAGGGGCTTATGGGGGGATGCAGAATGAATAAAGTGTAATTGATGAAAAATAAAAAAAATGCCAAAAAAAAAGACCAGGCCTAAAAAGAATGTTCAAATGTTATACAATATATTAAAAAATAAAAATATTTGTAGCGTAAAAAAAAAAACCCTGTTCCCCTAGACTGCGGGGCCACATTCCTCTCCTGTTCCCACAGGAAGTTTGTGTCCCATGTTTGAACATGTATACAATAATAATAATAAAAAACTCTCATGTATTTACAGCAGAGTCTATTCCTGGTCTTTTGGGTTCTCATGAACTGGGCACAACAGATGGAACAGGGGTTGCAGGGGAACAGACAAGCCAATGACAAGAGGCAAGGGGGAAAGCTGATAATAAGTGGTACTTCTGGGCCTCAAGTTCACTTTGGACAAAGGATTTGAGACAGAATCAGGATCCAGTTGGCTGAAAGCAATGAAGAATTATGGAGGCGGCACTTTTCAAGCCCGTGAGGCACACAGAGACCCAAGCAAAGAGTTTATTCACTTTGCTTCATTTGATTCTCACAAAACTGATGATTCCATATTATATCATTTTTCCTGGAAAGATATAAAGAAATGTCTAAACAGGAATGAGGAAATGACCCAATAGATAAAGTTATTGCCCTATAACTGTGAGGACCAGAGTTGGGGTCCCCAGAACCCACATGATGGTTGGGCAAGTGTGGCAACCATCTGTAATCCCAGCATTTGAGAGGCAGAGACAAGGGATTTCCAGAGCAAGCTGGTTAGCTAGACTAGCCAAAACTGGTGAGTTTCAGGCTAATAGAGAGACCATGCCTCAATAGGTAAAGTGGAAAGATCAAGAAAGACACCTGATATGAACTTCAGGCCTCCATGCACACCTGCACACACACACACACATGCACCCACACACATGAACATAAATATAGGCATGAATACCATTTATATGTACACAAAAAAAAATAAAACTAGAAATGCTTATTTGCCCCAGACAAGGTACCAACAGAACAAAGAAAGGGGTCAAGTCCAGCTTGATTAAACCAATAAATTGATTGGGGTTCCTTAGAGAAGTTTTGGTGACTAAACTATACCACCAAGAAGTCAACTGCTTGCCTCTTCCATAACCTCAAGAAAGGGAGAAGCCTAGTAAAGATCAGAAAAGGTTCATGAACCCTGTGAGCTTCCTTCCCCTTCCATATACACTAAAGAATATTACACACTAAAGAATGTTAATAAGACCAATCTTGTGAGAGTCTATGCAAGCCACTCAGATTTTCTGATTTAAGACTAAAATGGTTACACCCAACCCAAATGAAACAGGTAAGAGTCAGTTCAACTCTCCTTCACATTACACAGAGGGAAGGAGGCAAGCATCAGTGGTGGCCTCAGCTACAGCAGGACAAGAACCCAAGGCTAAGCTCCCAGAGTCATCCTGAACCTCTGTACTTCCTGGCCCAGATGGAACTGGATTTACCAAGGATTTAACTAGTTCTACCAGCTCCACCTCCTGATCCCACATAGGGTTCTGTCTGCAGATGAATGTTCTAGGGATGATGAATCTGATTTAAAGCACAGCTTTTCAAGATCAACTGGGAGTCCCCTCCTCCAGGGTCAGATGTCTACCCCATCTCCTTGCTCCAGGGGGACATCTGTCCTGACCTTTATCCCCGAAGCTGAATCATCAGATGAAGGCTGACCATCAACAGGTTTGAAGTCGCCTAACACCTGGCCTTGGCAGCATGTTAAATTCTTTCTTGTGGAGCTGAATGTATGTTGGTATTTGCCAACCTGAATCCAGGAGAATAGTGAGAGGAAGCCATTTTCCACTATGACCAGATCCTTTGAGCCACCAGTGTGATATGAGTAGCTTCAAGATTGGGGTTGCCCTCAGCAAGGGCTGCAACTCACAAAACCCCACCTCTATGACTCCAGATTGACAAGCACAGTCCCAGACTAAGTTTGGGCCCTTTCTCTGGCCTAGATGCAAGAATAACTGGTGGTGCTTGGCTCCTCCACAGGAAAGGGAGCCCTCTTTCAAAAGGGAAAACTAAACACTTCCTCCACTATGCAATGGCTATGCTGAAGGGGTTACTTTTTTGAACTTGACTTTGCTAGTACCTCCAGAAAATCAGAGCCACAATTATAGAGACTTGACAGTATTCGTCAACCACATGCATCTCTGCATACATTTCACTGCCCTGTGACATGCAGACCAGAGGTGGATAGCAGCGGTAAGAGAATTGCCTTTCTATACCTGTAGGCCCCTCCCTCACAGAGCTGATGATTATTAAACAGTGGATCCTGGGATATACTGGAATTTCAGAGAAGCAGAAAAAAATATCAGTAGTTGTAGTAGTATGTCCTGTGCCGTATTTGGGGCATGCTTAGATTAAAATGTTTAATGGAGTTTATTGCCATTTGATTTGACAAATACAGTCATGCTAATTTGGGCCAGATCTTAGGATGCTGAAGCCCAGGACCACTGAACTGCTCTCAGAAAGGTCCTTACAGATGATAGAAATCATCTAGGCCATGTGGGGGTTTACAACTGAATGTCCAAACTCATGGCATAGAAAGTCTGTTCGATCACTTCAATGATATTCCCAAAAAAATATTTTTTCAAGGGTGTAATAGTTTGAATAAAGCCCACTAGTACACTTGAATTAATTCTGCATTTGGCATAATAACACATTGCTTTCCCCAGGGGAAATATTTGACCACTCACATCAATCTCCTCCTTGAATGCTCCAGAGACTATGTGGCAGTTACTGATTTTTGATGAACGACAATGCTCTCTCTCTCTCTCTTTCTGTCTCTGTCTCTCTTTCTCCTTAGTGATCACTTCTTCGTTTTCAGTCTTTATTTAATTATTTGATGATTTTTGATGTTTTGGTCATTATTGTTGTTGTTATTCCTTCCTAAAGATGTGAATGCAGTGTTTATTCTCCAAAGGCTGTAAACAGAGCTTGCAGGTCTAGTTTCTATGGCAACCCTACTTGATGCAGCAAAAGCTAGATTATCTAATCACAGACATGAAGTTTAAATTGCACATTCTGAACAAACAGTGCTCTGTTGACCTTTTATTGAAAAACGGAATACCAGGTGATTAACATAATGCATTATATAAAAAAGGAAAACTGTATTGGTGGGCATTATGTACTGGCAATTAGCTGCACTGCTAGTCTTTAGCAAACTGCCAGGATGGAGAGTTCGAGAAATTAAAATTTACCTTCTATCATTTTCAAATTCAGTAAAATCTGCAGCAATAATTGCACCGAACAGTTTGCAAATACAATGCATGGCTGTTTCTCTTACTTATTCAATCAGTCTTCTAGCAGGGGAGCAAGGAAGGAGAAGCAAATTTTACCCATTGTGCACACAAAAGTAATAATTGTTCTAGAACTAGCAGTGGTGGTGTCCCAGGTCTGAGTAGGTTCAGGAGACCATTGCCCCCAGGGGCGAGACGTGCTCCATGACAATTGACTAACTCCATGTTTTCCTCCACTTTTGAAAGTCATTTAAGGTTCTTAAATTATTTTTCCCTTTTTTTTTAAATTTTTCATCAATTACACTTTATTCATTCTGCATCCTCCCATAAGCCCCTCCCTCCTCCCCTCCCAATCACACCCTCCCTCCTCCCTCTGCTTGCATGCCACTCCCCAAGTCCACTGATAGGGGAGGTTCTCCTCTCCTTTCTGATCTTAGTCTATCAGTTCACATCAAAAGTGGCTGCATTGTCCTCTACTATGGCCTGGTAAGGCTGCTCCCCCCCCCCCAGGGGGAGGTGATCAAAGAGCAGGCCAATCAGATTATGTCAGAGGCAGTCCCTCTTCACATTACTATGTAACCCAATTGGACTCTGAACTGCCCTGGGCTACATCTGTGCAGGGGTTCTAGGTTATCTCCATGAATAGTCCTTGGTTGGAGTATGAGTCTCTGGGAAGTTCCTTGTGTTCAAATTTTCTTGTTCTGTTGCTCTCCAACGAGGGGGTTAAGGCTTCTCATAATATTTCCTATAAGCCCACACCTGTTTGTTTATATCCCCCATTTTTATTCATTATTAGCCAGATAGAGCCAAGTAATTGTGGTAATGATACTTGTTTTTTTGCCCAATGCTGGAATGCTAGTAAATTTAGGTATGCCCTGGTTACTCGCATGCCTCGCTGGGTGCCTGTGCCTGTTGATGCCCCTCACGCTATGACTCTCTTCAGACAGAAAAGGGATCTGGAACTACAGCCACCATTGTTATTGCCATCTCATTGGCGGCTGTTGGAGCTACCACCAGGGCATTAGCCATGAGTCATACTGGGCAGACTGCTCAGACCCTGAATAATCATTTAGCCAATGTAGCTCATGCCTTAGTTGTACAAAAAGGAATTAATGCTCAACTAAAAGGAAGCTTGATGGTGTTCAATCAGAGGATTGACCTCGTGCAGGAGCAAATTGATACCCTATGGCAAATCGCTCAACTTGGCTGTCAATGAAAGTATGCTGGACTTTGAGTCACTAGCATATAACATGAGAATTTTTCCTGTGCTGCAAATCTGTCTAAACAATTGTCTAGCTATATTCTAGGTAATTGGACTGGAGAATTCGATACTATGATGGAGCAGCTGAGAGTGGCCATTGTCACGGTAAATTCTACCAGAGTGGACGCAGGCTAAGAGTGGACGCAGGACTAGCCACAGGATTATCATCATGGATTGCTGCAGCCATGAATCATCTGAAGGAATGGGCGGGCATGGGAGCGTTAGCAGGCCTTCTGGTGTTGGTCTCCTTGGTTTGCCTGTGGTATATATGTAAGATTAGAGTCTCACAACAGCGTAATGCAGCCATGACCATTCAGGCCTTTACAGCCATTGAAACAGGACAGTCTCCCCAAGCATGGTTGGCTATCATAAAAAGCTAAAATGTTACGCTCAGAATGCGAGGCTAAGCACTGCACTCAGGGTCAGCCGCTTTGGACCCAGAGAAGAGCATGTCTGATTGCATGCGGGTTGATGCCCCAGGTCCCGCCTCTGAGAAAAAGGCATCTGTCGGGTCTGATGCTCTTTGGGTGGATGACACCTAAATGAACATCAGTACAAAGTCCCAATTTATTTCTAATATCAGAGATCAGACCTCTACTCTTGCCTGATGCGTCTAAAACAAAAAGGGGGAACTGTAGAGAGCTGTGGAATGCTATGCCTTAAAGATGGAGCTGGTTTCCGCCTTCCACCTTCCCGATGGTGAGTGCTCTCTGTCACGAACAATTCCACATTTGGCTAAGGCTGAGGATCTGGCTTGCTTCCATGTATGTGGACCTATCTGCATTGCCCACATGGCACGCTGGGGTTGGCTACCCAGAGGCTATTTAAGCTGTGGGCTGGCTTTCCCCAGGGTCAGATGATTGTTCAAGGTTCCTGAATAAACTGCATTGAAAAAAAAAATAAAGTAATAATCGTTGCCTCCAGCAGCTATTCTGAAACAATCTCTGCCTCTTCATCCCTTCACACATAATCCCTGGTGTGAGTCAGGAGTCTTGTGGTAGCAACAACCACCTGCAGCCCAGTCTTTAATGGTGCAGTAGACAGGACTCACCACTACATCCTGGAGCCAAGTTATAGGATCTTGTCAACTATCAAATGAAAATATATAAAGCTGGGCTACAGAGTAAGCCAACCTAGCTTTGTCCCTAACCTCCTCTGACTTTGGGAAAATCACTTAGCCTCTCCCAGATCTGGTTTCCTCACCCACATTATGAACTTAGAGTAACAATATGTTTCAAAGTATCATTGTCAGGGCAACGGAAGTTGTTCCCAAGAGTTAGGAGGCCAGCCCATAGTGACCTGCTCTCACTGTTCACAGATTAGACTCTGTTGTAGTCCCATGAAGTCCTCTGAACAAGACTTGAACAAACAAAATCTTAGAGCACTATGTGGAACATAGACTAGAATCTGCTATTCCCTTGACCACAGTTATTGAGCATCAACTTTACAGGAATGCAACACAATTAATGCAAGGTCAAGCAGCCAGATAAGGCACCAGTGCTCTTGACTCTGTGGCTTTGGGCATGTCATCCACCTCTGAAACATAAAATACATGTCACTTGATTCTTAGAACAACCAAGGTCAAGGCAATTATCCTTATCAACCTCATTTCACAAATGAAGAAACTGAGGCGAAGGACCACTAATAGGTAGCTAGTGGGATGTACTGGAGTTTGTCACAAAGCTTTCTTATGGGTTCCTCACCTGACCCCAGTGTTCTCTGCCATCTTATTAGTACCAATGAGCTTACATCTCAGTGTTTCTCAGCTAACACCTTCACTGTCTCCATCATCCTATGCACTACTGTCTTGGTCCTCCTGGGTGTCTCAGGCTCAAAAGGTCACCTTTCCCACTGCTACCCACAATCTTCTGGTGGACAGGCTTCACCTGACCCTTGCAAGGGTGCTCAGGACCCAATGTACCCAGAAGTACCTGGACCACAAGACTTTCAGACTTCAGAGAACCTGGCTTCCTTGGTCCTGGCCATATTCCAGCCTGTGGGAATCTAAGACTATCTAGGTCGGAGTTCCATGTTGTCCCCAGGCAGCTGTCTGAGCCTCAAGTCTCATATTTGTTGAGGTAGCTGCTGTTTTCTGCTTGCAAAGGGCTCAAACCTGCCCTGGAAGCTGAGAATGGAAAGAGAGACAACACTGTCCATCCAGCCAGATCCTTTCTCTGCTTCAGCAGGCACATTTCCTACAAATTTGTTTCTCCCCTCCCACACAATAGAAAACATCCTTCATGCACATATTTTAAAACTTTACTTCCTAATGACCTGAAAGCCAGGCAACACTCAGGCCACCAGGCTACATGATATTATCCCTATTTCTCAGAGTAGACACCAGGCTCAGGAGGTCACCTGACTAGCTCAAGGTCTCACCAAGTTAATAAAAATTTCATCTAAGGTCTGAACCTATCTGGACTCACCCCAACCTATCTCCAATTTTCTCTTTCCACCCTGCCAATTGAAGCATAGTGAGAACTGATGTACTTGAAGTCAGTGAGTTCAGGACATGTACAAACTCCCAATTTATCAGGCTGCCAAGACAGTCACTTTTTTACAGGCTGGTTTCCTGTAAAAGCCTAGGGCCTTGCTTGCTGTGATAATTGATTATCCCTCAGAACATAACTGCAAAGAGAACCCAAATGAGTAAATCTGCAAATGGTGTCACTTCCAGGGCAACCATAGGACAAAGAGAGCTTGACAGGATTTTTCAAATACCAAACTGTAACAGTGCTGGGATCAGAGACCCGCTCACTACTCCCAACAGTGAGCTTTCCACTCAAATCACCATAGCACCCACTTGTCTCAATAGAGATGTCTGTGTCCTCCCAACACATCAGAGGCTACAGCCATTCCCCAGCTCCTATGAATGGATGAAGATGCTCACCTCTAGGAAGAAGGTGTGAAGCACATCTGGCTTTGACCCAGCCTCTTCAAGTACACACAAGATGTGCACATTCTGAGCCCAAATTGGCTGCAACCAAAACCGCACCGAGTTAGGGAACACTTGGGATCTCCTAAACAGAGGCTGCAACAAATAAGCCAGAGGGGTCCTCAGCAAAGTGACAGGCTGACATGTTATGCTGCAACCTGGATGTGTCTCCTTTTTTGTATCTTAGGCCAGGGCTCTGTCATCTATTAGCCTGGTTTGATAAGCTCATGTGCCTGGGTTTCTGACATGGTCCGGTAAGTATATTTGTTTCTGAACTCCTGATTTACATTGATAAGTTCACAGATAGTGACTTTTTTTTATTAATGTAAAGAAGTCACCTGTCGATCTGTGATGTGGTTATCTCTGGCAGAGGGTGGCTGTTGACTGGCACAAATAAGATACCTCATGTTAGCACTTCTACTCAACTGGAGTAACTCAATGAAAAGTGAGGTGATCCCAGCACTGGTGATACACAAATCCCGTAGGCTCACTGGCTGACCAGCCTAGCTTAATCAATGAGATCCTGCTTCAAAAAGACAGGTGGAGCTGGGTGGTTGTGCATCTCTTTAATCTCAGCATTTGGCCAGCATGAGACAAGCCTGGTCTACATAGTGAGATCTAGAATAGTCAGAGCTATGTAGAAAACCAAGTATGCAAGTCACTTAGAGGAATTTCCAAAAGTATGTCCAGCTACAATAATGTAGATGAGAGCAATAATCAAAATATCATGCAAAAGAGGATTACATTGTCAAGTGGTGAGGGAAAGACTAGTTAAGTGGACTTACATGGGGCTTCTATTTTGAAGGACTAGTCAAGGCCTTGATGTTCTAATATTCCTAGAGGGGACAAGGAGCAGCCATCTCACATCAATGTGACCGAAGAACCCTCTTCTCAAAGTTTCTGGTGGGACGTGTTCATGTCAAATACAGTTTAGAAACTCCTGCAAGGGAGAAAAGGACCTTGCCTTCTGGGATGCATTTGTCTCCCTGCAGGATTATCTCCAAACACTTGAGATTCATAGGATTGCATGATATATGCATGACTGGTACTCTCTTATTGACCCCAGACTTCAGGGAGCTCTGGGTACCCTGAGATATGAAGAAGATGTGAAGGTTTGAGATTCCCCTAACCCCAACAGCTATAATCAGAGGATCTATAACTTACATCTCAATAATGCTCCAAATTATGAAACTGCAAGCAATATTTAATCTATGCATAGTGACACCAGATCACAGCATCCCCTAGAGACACTGTGCAGGAAAAGAGGCATGTCCAATATTCCCCATGTAAGCTCAAAATCCTAAGCTTTGCCCACAAATCACCATCTTATTTTTCCGTCTTTTTTCCATTTCCATTTTGTTAGTGTCCCTGGGGATCTGAGCATGTTCCTTAAAACTAATCCATAATTCACCATCTCAAACAGTGTCATGTACAATCATACATGATGTGTACATACAACTTTGATTGAGTGAGAAAACCATATAAAAGGACTACAATATTTAGAGTTGCGTATGCTGTTAAAGATCAACTGAGGCCTGGCCCAGGTTCCTTGGAAGCCAACACCCCTGGCCTTGCCTTCAAGGCTCTTCAGATAGTCATGACCATCTTAGGCAGACTCTACAGCAGAGCCTTGGGACCTACCATTGCTGTCAGGTTGGTGGGAAACCCACCCCCATGCCTGAAGCTGACCATCAATGAGCCCCATCTTCCACCAGGTTCTGTAGGGTCATTATTCGTATAGTGCTCAATACTGGAACATTTGCACTGAGTAAGCCCAACCCCATTCCCCAGGGAAAACTTAAGGGCTTGGTGCTACCAGCAGCTAATGAAATCCTAACACTGTACCAAAACTATCTCCTAAGGTTGGATCTCCCAACCATTAATTCTTCAGAACTGCTGAGCCATCATGAAGTTTTTAGCCAAGTGGCTTATTAACAAGACAAAGGAGAGAATACTCTCACTCAGAAGAATAAGAAGGCCACCTTTGAATAACAATGCCTGATGGTTGGTAGGTCAAGAATATCTGACTATCATTAATGAAGGATTGCCTATGTGCTGGGAACCTTTGGAAATTCTTTGTATGCATGATCTCCCTTAAACCTAACCACATTCAGAGGTTGGCACTGTTAATGAACCCAATAAAGATAAGAAAACGAAACCAAAGGGAGGAAGAAAGGGAGGAGATAGAGGAAAAGAGGGAGGAAGGAAAAAGAAGAATAAACTAGGGAGAAAAAAGGGAAGAAGAAAGATAGGAGGAGGGAAAGAATGGGATGGAGGGAGAGGAAGGGAGGAAAAAAAGAAGAGATGAGGAAAAGAGGGAAGGAGGGCAGGCAGAAGGAAGGGAAAAAGCATTAAGCTTAGCTAACCCTGAGATCACATGGCAGGGAAGCCAGGTTTGTTCTGGATTCCTTTTGTGCTCCCAGCACAGGTGTGCCTTTGTTCCTCAGGGGCTCCCCTTGTGCCACGTGAGCATTTGCCAGAAGCCAGGAACAGTACTGAAAGCCTATCACAGTGTGTCCTCTAGGTACAGAGTGGGGTTAGTTACACAGACACTGGACTTGCACAGAACTAAGGGTTCAACAAAGTTTATGGTAGAAAGTTCTTCCATCTTGGGAAACTTTGGGCAAGTTTCTCCCAGGAATTGCTAGGATGGAAGAATGTCAGCTGTTCTGGAGACAGGGACAACATGAAGAGGGAAGAAAAAAAGGTGTGGCTCCAAGACATTGAAAAAGAACTCAATCTATGTTCAAAACAGAGTACTAAGTGGAAAATTCCATTCTCATAAAATTCTAGAAAATACAAGCTAATTATATGTCCATGGTTGCCTAGGATGAAAGAAGGATAGTAGAGACACAAATATTAAGGCATTAGAGTAATCAGTTTATTATCTTGATGAGGTGATGATGGCATGGGTGCCTACATGTGTCAAAAACCACCAAACAGCACATTTTACATGCAGCTTTCCTATGACACTCTTGGGATGGTTAATCTTCTCAACAGGACCTGGAATCACCATGGAAATAAACCTCTGGCAGTGTCTGTGACCAGTTTTTAGAGTAGGTTAATTGAGATAGGAGGAGCTGCCCTACCTGTGGGCAGATTTCCATAAACTGGAGTCCTGAACTGAAGGAGAAAAAACAAAAGCTGAGCACCAGCATCTATCTCCCTCTCCTTCCTACTATAGACACAATGTGACCAGCCACCTCACACTTCTGCTGTCACGCCTTTCCCACCAGGACAGGCTGTACCCTCAAACTACATGTAAAAATAAACTCCTTAAGCTGCTTTTGTTGGGTATTTTGTTACAGCAACAAGAAAATAACTAATAAAGCTTGCATACTCCAGAAAGCTGTTAAAACTAAGTGTGGCAAAGGCTGTGTGGTGAAACCCACACAGGGGACCGGTGAGGAAACTGGAGGCACGGGAAGGCCACCCACGCCTGGCACTTCAGACCCTGGCATCTGTCCCTGGGACTTATCTCCAGCATCTGTTTCTAGAAATGAAGAAGTACCACAAGCTGGCAGGCTTCAGGAATAGAAACATATCCTCTCTCTTCATCATGCAGATGTCCCCAGCCAAGGAGTGAGTGACCTAGAATCCCTCCGAGACTGTGAAAACCTATTGGAGACCTCTCCTAGCTGCTGGTGGGTGCTGGCAATTGTGTGGTTCTTTCTTGTAGTGTGAATAAGCATCACCCAGTTCCTGCCTGTGTCTTCTCAATCCGGGATAGCCTCATCTCAACCACTTTTACCATGACTCAATCTCCAGATAAAGTTATATTGGGGTGCTAGCACTTAGGTTTGAACCTCAAAATGTGATGTTCCTCAGGATGAAGAGCACAATGCAACCCTTCATGGTTTGGCTCTTGAATATTCCCCCAAAGCTCACATGTTGAAGGCATGGTCTCCAGCTGATAGCACCACTATATGGCATGGAATCTTTGGGAAGTGGCCACAGAAAAGACTACGGAACAGATTCTTCCCTGGGGTTTCCAGAAGGATCCCGCCTTGCCCTGCTCAGAGTCTGGCCTTAGCCCAGGAAGAACCACCACAGACTCCTAGCATAAGGAACTGAGAAATTATACATTTGAGTTTCTTCAGCCATTCTATCTGTGGTAGTTTATGTAGTAAGAGAAAAAAAGTGAGAACAGGTTAAGTATACACTTTGTCCCTCAGAGGGTGTGGGCTCAGACAGGATCTCAGGACATGAGACAAACATGAGTTTCCTGACATATGTACTCAGCATCACTCATCACAACTCCACATTTCCCCAACATCCTACCTTCCTCCAGAGACCATGATGCACAGAACCCAGGGTTCTTCAAGAAGATGCCAGTTGTGGTGGTACATGCCTTCAATGCCAGCACACGAGAAGCAGAAGCTTCTGAGGATAACTGGCTGATTCATTTTCTTTCTAGTCCTCCCTCAGGGTTTCCTGGCTGTCGGCTCCCAGGTACCTTGCTCCAGTACCTTCTTAGCTTCTGTGCTTCCTTCCATTTCAGCTTGGAATGGCATTTGGAAAAGAGGAAGTCAGGGAAAGGAGAAGCCCTGACCTTGTCAGTCCCACTGGATTATGATGGACTCCAGGGGGCATCCTTAAGCCAGTAAGTCCTGACCTGCAGCTCCACCTTCCAGACTGCAGTATCTTCTGGCAGTAGGGCCCAAATACCTGGAGAGGCCAGCAATGAGGAGCAAAGGTCAAGGCCACTGCATTGCCTGTCTGGTTGCCCTGGTATATACAGGCCTTTGTTAGCACCAGCATTTCCACCTGGCTCACACAAGTCTCTCCTTCTCCTACCCTCAAGTCATCACTAGCACCAGGCTAGTGTAACTCACTCTTATTACTAATGACATGTGTAGCCAGACTGTACTTTGTCAATAAGGCTCCTGTCAGGCCAGTAGTAACCCATTCCCTCCCATGACAACTCTGACAACCAAAACTTCCTAACATCTCCAAGTACACAGTATTTGGGGACACAGTAGCAAAGCTGTTTTGATTAAGAATCAGTCTTAGCCCATTTGGTACCTTTTGCTACACCCTGCTTCAGTTTCTTGTGCATGCTGGCCCTGGCTCACATCTGACCAGTCATTCTCTGACTACTCTGGGAACCCCTCCCCACTACCACTAAGAATTCACAGACCCCAGAGCTTAGTAAGGACCATGGACACCAGCTTCATAAAGGTGGCAAATACATAAGAAGGGATATGCCTGCCTTAACATGCAGGTAAATGAAGCAGCCATGTGCATTCAAAAGATCAGGTGGGGAGAAGGGGCCACCCCCTGGTCAGAGATAAGCTCCACCTTTGAATTCCTGGTATGGTTTGAATCTGTCCCCAAAGTTCATGTGTTACTTAAGTTCCCAGTTTGGTGTTGAGAGGAGAATCCTTTAAAGAGATATCTAGGTAAAAATTTCTGCTCTTCCAGAAGGATTAATGCCATCATTAGTGCCACTAATGGTAGAAAAGAGTTAACATCTTTTGGATATATGCCTAGGAGTGGTATAGCTGGATCTTGAGGAAGCACTATTCCTAATTGTCTGAGGAAGCGCCAGATTGATTTCCAAAGTGGTTGTAAAAGTTTATATTCCCACCAGCAGTGGAGGAGGGTTCCCCTTTCTCCACATCCTCTCCAGCATGTGTTGTCACTTGAGTTTTTGATCTTAGCCATTCTGATGGGTGTAAGGTGAAATCTCAGGGTCATTATGATTTGCATCTCTCTCATGGCTAAGGACAAAGAAATTGTACTTCTGATAATTTTTTTTCTAAGACAGGTTTTTTTTTTTAAGATTTATTTATTATGTATACATTGTTCTGCCTGCATGTGCACCTTCACACCAGAGGAGGGCTCCAGATCTTATTATAGATGGTAGTGAGCCATCATGTGGTTGCTGGGAATGGAACTCAGGACCTTTGGAAGAACAGTTGATGTTCTTAACCTCTGAGCTATCTCTATGTCAGAAATAGTCCCTGTTCCCCTTACTAGGGTGCCCACTTGGATACTGAGCTACCATGGGCTACATCTGAGCAGGGGTTTTAGGTTATATCCATACATAGTCCTTGGTTGGAAAAACAGTCTCATAAAAGATCCCTGGGCCCAGATATATTTGATCCTTGTGGAGCTGCTGTCCTCTCCACGTCATATTAACTCCCCCTTCTTTTATATGATTCCCTGCACTCTGCCCAAGGTTTGGTTATGAGTTTCAGCATCTGCTTTGATACAATGTTAGGTAGAGTCTTTCAGAGGCCCTCTGCAGTAGGCTCCTGTCCTGTTACTTGTTTTCTCCTACTTCCAATGTCCATCCCATTTGTCCTTTTAAGTGAGGATTGATCATCTTACCCAGGGTCCTCCTTCTTGCTTAGCTTCTTTAGGTGTACAGATTTTAGTATGTTTATCCTATCTTATAGGTTTAGTATCCACTTATAAGTGAGGATATACTGTGTGTGTCTTTCTGCTCCTGGGATACTTCACTCAGGATGATCTTTTCTAGATCCCACCATTTGCCTGCAAAGTTCATGATTTCCTTGTTTTTATTTGCTGAGTAGTATTCCATTGTGTAAAAGTACCACAATTTCTGTATCCATTCTTCCATTGAAGGGCATCTGGGTTGTTTCCAGGTTCTGGCTATTACGAATAAAGCTGCTACAAAATGATTGAGCAAATGTCCTTATTGTGTACTTGAGCATCTCAATGGCTGGCTCTTTGACCTCCTCCCCCCCACCCCAGGGAGAAGCAGCCCTGCTAGGCCACAGAGGAGGACATTGCAGCCAGTCCTGAAGATACCTGAAAAGCTACCTGATAAGATAAGATACCTGATAAGGGTCATATGCAAGGGGAGGAGGACCTCCTCCCTATCAGTGGACTTGGAAAGGGGCAGGAAGGAGATGAGGGTGGGAGAGTGGGATTGGGAGGGAATGAAGGAGGGGGCTATGGCTGGGATACAAAGTAAATAACCTGTGATTAATATAAAAAAAATAAAATTATAAAAAAAGAAGAGAATTAACAATGAAGATAGTGGACTCCTGATGAAAGGATGAGCACCCCTTTCCCTTGGGCACACAACTGGGCCTTGGAGATGAACTACAAAACAACATGCCATTTATAAATCACCTGATCTAGCTTAAAGGTGAGCTCCTCTATTTACCCAGCTACTTTTCTGTGCCTCAGTTTCCTCATTGACCCAATAGGTTTGATAATAATAGTTTCTATTTCCTGGGACCATTCTTAGAAATAAATGGCATTTGTGCTGCTAACACACTGAGCACAGTTTCTGTCATACTGTCAATCTTCTCAGCTATGTTACAGTGTTGTGTAGTAATTGTTTTGACACCAAGTTACCTCAAGGTTTTTTCCAGCCTCCCCCCACACCCATGTCCCCCCCATATGCCTGCCCCTCCCCACACAGCAAGGGCATCTGAGCATCTGTAGTCAATGCTTCGAATCCATTTTCCTGTGTCTGTTTAGAACACCAAAAAACGAAAACACACCATCACTGCTGTCACCTAAAGGGCTCAGAGAGCTGAGCCTAACTGAAAAACCAATTTATTAAATTGCAGATATCCTCCATTCTTAGATGCCAAACATGAAAACTTGTACTGCAACTGACTTGAGGAAGTCTGTTTGAATTAGATTGAGTTTTACCTCCTTCTGTGCAAGGATGATCATCTCTCCAAGGCAACCCCTAACCTCACATACCTGGGATAGCTGGGCTGGGTAGCTGGAAGGGGGACAGAGACAACCACAGGTAGATAGCCCTGGTGACAGAGTGGCTCATATCTGGGAAGGGAGCCTGGAAGTTAAGCAAGGTCTTGTGGCCTAGACTTTCAAATATCTCACAGTGCATTCACTTGTTCCTACAGCAGAGCTTGAGTCCTTTCCTTCTCATTCCTTGAAAACTGACCTGAAGATTCTGAAATTCACATGAGGCAAAGAAGGACTTTATTCCATTTTTCAGTCTTAGAACAAAGACCCAGGAAAGCCACATGACTCTGTAGTCCCAGCAGCCCAGGCCAAAGCTCTCCACATTCCATAGTGACATCATCCAGCAGGTGACAGGCTGTCAGTTCCAGGAGGATTGAGGGAGCTCTTACTCAACAACAGAAAGATTTATGTGAAAGTCTCCTGTCACAGGTCTCTTTAGCCACAGGTGCTGGAGGTAACAGGAGCTCAGGCCTGAGGCAGCCCAGCCACGACTCCCAAATTCTCTCTTCAAGAAGCCAAGAAGGAAACAACATGATGGTATCCATATGTTTGGTTTATGGCTGCCCAATTTCAAGCACCCAGTCTCTGTTTGGGAACTTGCACACATTTATGGCCTGAAACTTCCATGAAAGTTCTTATGTTAAAGTCCTGATCTCCAACTCTCCAAAACGTAACTTTATCTGGAAATAAAGTCTTTAAAGAAGTACCATGGTTTAATGAGGTCACCTAATACGATATAACTAGAGTTCTTCTAAAACAAGTTTAGGGAAGATGACAGAGTAGGATGCAACAGTAGTCTGTCTTCTCCACCTGAAGAACCTTGCACTCAGAAGCTGTCTAACTATTTTGGATCTCTGTGGCCATTTCTAAGGGGAATTAGAGTTGATTTAAATCAATCTTGGTTCTCAGTGCAGCAGCTGCTGCCTACCCTGGTAAGCGTCCCCAGTAAGATGGCCGGCAGCTCTTTTGGGAATGACATATTCTGGGAATGACATGCATGTAGTTGTGCGAGTCAGGATAGGGAAATATGAGCCATCCTTCAAGTGGCAGAGATCTCAGCCTGATGCTCGCTGAGGACTCTTCTGTTCACTGAGCTACAAATGAAGGGGCAGACACCATTGTCTACTGACACAAGCCCCTTCCCCTGACTAAAGAGTGACTTCCAGGGAACTTAAAGAGACATTTTTTCTTCATTTTTCTCTGCTTCCCCTTTGGTACTCAGACACTAGAGACTAGGATGTGCAAAGGCAAGCACATGTCTGGAGAAACTTAGAAAGTAACTGCACATGCTCAAGAAAAGGTAGGAGCACAGAAAATCTCTGAGAAGGCCTTGTGTTTATAACTCAAGCTAATCCTTGGAACCAAGACATCAATCAAAAAACAAAATGTAAATTATGGTGAGCAGCAAACCCTGGGGAAGATGAGAAGTTGATTTCCAGAGTTATATTATTACATTGAAGAGTTTGGGGCTACAAAGGTGGCTCAGAAGTTAAGAACACTTGCTACTCTTGCAGGGTTCATTTTTCAGCGCCCACATGACTGTTCAGAGCCATCTGTAACTACATTTCCAGAGAATCTGATGCCCTCTTCTGGCCTCCATAAACACTGCACACATGAGGCACACACATGCATGCAATCTAAACACTTATATACATAATATAGAAATAAATTTTACAATTCTTTTTAAAGAGTTCAATTTTCAGGAAAAAAAGTCACAAACCAGGTGTAGTCGTTAATTTAGACAATCAAGCTGAGTTCAAGGGTAGTCTGAGCTACAGAGTGAGTTTTCACTTTTCTCTTTTTTTCCCCTTTTAGGATCTATATATTAAAGTCAGGAGCCTACATTTTATTTGCTTATTTTAAAAAGCACTTATTTAAATAACTTTGTTTTATAAACAGTTATTTAATGTTTGTGGGCACATAATATATCAAGATAGAATTTTAACATGTTTATTTTTAGTAAATTGATACAAGTATATTTTTTCTTTTATTGTTTGAGAATTTCACATACATGCATATTATATATTTTAGTCAAATTATTTTGCCCTTTTCTCCTTTCCAATGTTTCCTCTCTCCTTCTTCCCTACTTCATGTGCTGGTTTCTTAACCCCGAGTCCACCTAGTATGGTGAGTGTGAGCAGCCTCTCAAGGGGTATGGCCCTGAAGAAAACTGGCTCTCCCTCCCCCATCAGCCATGAATTACCAATAGCTCCTTAACTTGGAAGAAAGGAACAGGAGTTCATGAGTCCAGCCCCTCTCCATTCTGAGATTTTGGTGGGCCTGCTCTTGTATACATAATCATAATTGCTTTGAATTTATATATGCATGAGCCCTGTCATGTTCATCAAATTGTTTTACTACAGATATTCACACATCGTCTCTGGCTCTTACAATCTTTCTGTCCCTTCTTCCATGATAATCCCAAGCCTTGGGGGTAGGATGTGATATAAATGTCCATTTAGAGCTGAGCACTCCACGGCCCCTTATTCTTGGCATGTTGACCACTTGTGCTCTGAATTAATCATCTTCTACTGTAGACAGAAGCCACTCTGATGATGGCTGAGAAATGTTCAGATCCATCTGCTGAGGGAGCTGTGTGGACCAGCAAGTGCTGCAGTGTTTCTAATGTATTTTTATCATATTCATCCCCTACCTCTTTCTCTCATAGAGATAGGCTTTTATGAAAGGAAAGGACAGAGCTGTGAAGGAGCAGAGCTTTCTTGTGTGACTGAAGTAAAGCTGGTATAAATTAACACAGAATGTGATAACTTCAGGGTGTTAAATGTAATCCCCACAGTAATCATAGTGCTCCTAAAATATATACCCAAAGGGAGTGAGAAAGGAACTCAAACCAAAAAAATCAGGTAAATTCAATATAGTAATATAGGAAATCAGGAACAACAAAAATCAACTATGATGCATATAGAAAATAAATAGCAAATTGTTTTTTTAAAAGTCCCTCCATAAGAAATTGCTTCTTTTAAAAAATTATTTTAATTTTTTTAATGAGCCTACAAAGCAACAGGTTTCCTTATTACAATCATAAATAGTTCTCATAGTTAATTCTCTCCTTTACTTCTTCCCCTAATTTCCCTATCCCCATTTCTCCAGTGCACTCTTTTGCCTCCGTTTCTCCCTTCCACTTTGATATCACTTGTCTTCGCTGCCCCTTCCCTTAACACTTCTTCTTTCCATATCTTATTATCCCCTTCCTACTTTCCTAGCCTTTAGGCACATTTACTCCTACCTAGACAGACATATTTAACAACAAGGAACTAGGATCTACATATGAGAGAGAACATACAGCTTTTTCCAGTTCCAACCATTTACCTGTACATTTCATGACTTCATTTTTCTTTACTGCTAAATAACATTCCATATGTACGTGTACATTTTCACTGTCCATTAATCTGTTGATGAACATATACACTGATTCTGTTTACTACCTATTGTGAAAGAAACAGCTATAAACATGGGTGTGCAGGTATCTCTGTGGTAGGGTGCATTGTCCTTCGGGCATATGCCTGAGAGTGGGATAGCTGGGTCATATGATAGTTCTGTTCTTTGTATGGTTGGTTAACTGACTGGCTGGTGTTTCTGTTGTTATGATTTGTTTGATTGCTTGTTTGTTTGGTTTTGAGACAGGGCCTCACTACATTGCCCTGGCTAGCCTAGAACTCTTTATGTAGACCAGGTTTGCCTCAGACTCACTAAGATCTGACTGCCTCTTCCTGTGCCACCATGACTGGCAGTAGTAATAACTTTGGAATTTTGGATTATTTAAAGACACAGAAATATTACAAGAATGTATTTTTGTTTTAATCCCAGGTGTGGGATTGTTGGGCTGCTTTGAACTGTCTGAAGCAACTATGATTTGCCTTGTGCTCTAGCAGAGGCATGGTTTTGCCAGCTGCAGATAGCTTCTGCAATTCTGTGATGTTTGGAATTCTGGGAACTTTTCAGAGGCAACATAAATGTGAGAGCCCCAAGAGGGGGGGGTCAGTGGTTGCTGGTTGTTTAGGGAGGTTGGTTTCAGTTTGTTAGTAGCTGTGGTCAAAGAAACAAAAGGAAAGAAATTAGATTCAGGGATTTTCCTAATTCCTCTCTCCCCTCTATCCTCTTTCTCTCCTATCTAGTATTAGGGGGTGGAACTGGGGTGATAAAGGGTAGGGGGAAAAGAACCCACAAGGTAGCAAAGGCTAGCTACAACTGGCTCCTGTTGTTAGTTTTTTTGCAACATCTCCACTCTATCATATATTTCCACCAATAGTGAATAGGCTCTCTCTTCCCCCACATCCTCAGCAGCATTTATGGTCATTTGTTTTCTTGATGTTTGTCATTCTGAGGTGAGATGTAACTTCAAAGCAGTTTTAATTTGTGTGACTCTGATAATCAGGTATGCTAAACATTTTTAAATATTTTAAATAAAAACATTTTAAACATTTAAATATTTGTTGTCATGTGTATTTCTCTTAAGAGCTGTCAATTTTGTGCATTGTTCAATTTATTGATTGGGGTGTTTTGGTTTGTTCATTTTGATGTCTTATTTTTGTATTTCTCTACTCATTCTAGATATTAACTTCTTGTCTAAAGTATATCTGGCAAAGATTTTTCTCCCATCCTGTAATCTGAATGCTATTCTTACTTGTTTTATTTTATATGAAGCTTTTTCATTTCATGTAATCCCATATGCCAGTTCTTTCTTGGGGATGTTTCTCGTGCTGTTAGTGTTCTATTTAGAAATGTCTTGTCTATACCTATGTCCTGAAGTGTTTACCCTGTGTTTTCCTTTAACAGTTTCAGTATTTCCTGCTTTATGTTAAGCTCTTTGATCAGTTTGAATTGATTTTGTAGGTGGAATAAAAGGCGAGGATCTAACTTTATTCTTCTACAGAGGGATATCCAGTTTTTTCAGTACCATTTACTTTAAAGAATGTCTTCTTTTCCAGTGCATAATTTTTACATTTGTCAAATTTTGGCTATTCATAGCTGTATTGGTTTATCTCTGGGTTCTGGGTCTTTCATAATGCTCCATTGGTCAACATGTCTGTTTTTGTGCCAGCATGGTGATATCTTTGTCACTATAGCTCTGTGCTATAGTTTGAGGTCAGATAATACAATGCCTCTGGCTGTGTTCTTTTTGTTAGACTTGCTTTAGCTATTCATGGTCTTTTGTCTCTCCATACAAGTTCTATGACTGTTTTCTCTAGGGTCATTGCAATTCTGATGGAGGTTTCATTAAGTATGTAGATTGCTTTTGGTTGTATAGCATCTTCACAATATTAATTCTCAAGGCCTAACAGATATATATTCTACTCTGCAAGAACAAACATTCATATTCTCCTCAAGGGTGCATGAGACATTTTCCAGGATAGAACATGTTAGGGTACAAATTGCAATAGATTTTTTAAAATATATAGCTATTAGAAAGCATTGAAATTTAAATTAATAACTAAAGTAAGAAATTCTCCATATTTGTAGAAATTAAATAGCATGTTTTGTGTGTGTGTGTCCTGATGATAAACCTAGGCCCTCAAAAGTGCTAGACAAAAGCTTCATTCCACTAAGCTTTATCCCAGTCCTAAACAAGATATTCTTAACACATGGATCAAAGAACCCACAAGGGAAGTTAGAAAGTGCTTAGAGAAAAAAAAAAGGAGGGAATATGCAGTTATACATACACAAAGGGGGGGGGGAATCAATCAATACCTAACTTTATAAACTCAAGGAATAGAAAGAAAGAACAAACCCAACACTACCAGAAGGAAGAAAATAATGATTAGAGCAGAGAAAAATTAGGTCAGAAATTTTTAAAATAGAAAAAAATCAATGGAAATAAAGGTCATTCTTTGAAAAGATCAATAAAATTGATAAACCTACAGTTGACAGGCAAAAAAAAAAAAAAAAAAGGAAGAAAAAGACCTCTTAGAAGAAAGCAAAGGGAAAGCTTCATGAAACAGGACTTAAGAATGATTTTTTTTAATGAAACAAATATATATGGAACAAAAATAAACTGGACAAACTGAATTTTTGAAAATTGAAAGTGTCTGTGCATGGGCTACTGCAATGGCTCAGTGAGTACAAACACTCACTGTACAAGTGTGAGGTACAGTGTGAGGGCCTCCATTCAGACCCCTGCACCAAGCATGAGAGCAAGTCATGGCTGCACATACCTGAAATCCCAGCACCAAGGGTGGGCAAAAATGGAGGGACAGGGTGGTGTCTAGGCTCACTGGTCAGCAGAACTGAAAGAACAGCAAGCTCAAGGTTCAGGAAGAGATCCTGTCTTGGGGATAGGTAAGGAATTGGAAGAGAGAGATGGGGAGATGATCAAAACACATTATATACATGTATGAAATTATTAAACAATATAAAAGAAAATAAGCAAAGGCTCTGTCTGAAGGAAATAGGATAAAGAACAACAAAGCAAGATAGCCAATACCCAACTCTGGCCTCCACATGGGTGCATCCCTGCACGCATACACAACATCTGAGCATCAAAAGATGATATCAACAGGGCAAAAAGTCAATATATGGAAAGGAGAAGAAGTAATTGCCAGCCATATATCTGACAGTATCTGTTTTTTATCCAAATTGTCTAGGAAGGTCCTAAAAAGTCCAGCAAAACCTTGGTTCAAAATGGACAACAGACTTGAATAGAAATTTCTTCCACAAAGGCTACATAAGCCTACCCAGTGGCCGTGCCCCCACATGCTGTCAGGGTCACCTGCTAGATTCTTAGTGTACCCTGTGTGACCCTATGGTGTGACCCTAGGAAGTTTGCACCTGGTTTCATATGCACTACATCCCACATCCTTTTGTCTTCGCTATCCTCTTTGTAACCTTTTGCTATAACAAACCCGAGCCATGGTGGCATTCCAGGCTGAGTCCTGTGAGTCCTTGCAGTAAACCACCAAATCTGAAAGGCTGTTTGACAACCATCATACCCACTCCCCAGCACTTCCACTCATATCAAACAGTCCCCTCTAACATCCACTCTTTCTAAGAATGTTCTTGCCATCTAGCCCTTGAGCTTTATCCAAGTGCCAGTTCTAACCGTGCAGGCTCTCTCACCTACATCTTGGATAGGGGCCAGGCCAGGGTACAAAACTGTTAATTAATCCCTCTGAGGGCCTTGGTGTTTAGTCAGGCTTGAAGGCATCAAGTTAAAACAAGACTTCTCACATCTCATCTCGAGTCTGGACTGCTAAGGACTGATATCAGTTTAGACAATGAAGAGATCTCCTCAGGGCTCTGTGTCCTTCCACCACCAATGAAAGGACATGGTCCACATGCAGGTTCTTAGAGTTTTTGTAATTACGGATCCCTTCAAGAATCTGATTAAAGCAACGCATGCTCTGCCTAGAGAACACACACACACCAGTTTTACTTACATCCTAGGTGCTTTCACTATCCCCACAAGGATATCCTGTGTTGATTCAGAAATAAGGTCTTCCAACGTTCATGCTGTACAACTTTATCAACAGCCCAACTGGGCCACAAAACAAGCTCTGCACTTCAAACTCTGCACCTTACAAGTCTTGTTGTTTGTACCAGTCTCTTAATATCTGTAAAATTAAAAACACCAAGACTAATTTTCTCTCTGCAGCATTACAGACAGAGATAGAGGGTTGCCTTAAGTACAGTTATTAAATTTCCATATTTAGATGTGCAAAATGAGGTTCTTCTCGGGTCCTTGGAAGCCATCCACTTCTTAATAATTAGATCTGCAGCTGTGGCTGTAATTCTCCACATTTTCACTCAGGTGGGCTGGAGGCTAAGTGAGGTCCTGGGTGAGTGGAGGCTAAGCCCCCAGTGGATGGTTGGGTGGCGTTTAAGGCCCTCTTTCAGGCTCTGCCTTAAGTCATTCACAGGTTTTAGCCACCCATAAATGAATGCAAAAAGATATCATACCAGATGAGATATCATCTTCCCTGTGAAGCTCTTCCTGGCCTCTCAAGGCACACTGAACCTGTTGACCTCCAACAGCACTGATAGTCTGGCTATTGCAATGGCTTTTGCTGGAATATTTGTCTACTTCCCTAGAGTATGAGCAACCCAAGATCCAAAACATATGTTCCTCCCCCTCAGAGCCCCGATAACCACACAGTGCAGGGAGATAAGTCTCAAGCGCTGCCTGCTCATTTCTAATATCCCAGCTCCTTTCAGTTCCGAGAAAAGCCATGGCAAACTCTGGCCATTTGGCATTCCAATCCTTAGCCTCATCAGAATGGCTGATGGCTAGAACTTAAGTCAGACTGAATAAGGTCAGTCCTGGATTTTTGCTGTCAGAGAAGAGGCATTTCTTTCCCGAAGGGGCCATGAAGTTGATTAGTAGGCATCTGTAAGGGCAGGTGACTATTTCTGATGAGGGCCTGGATAGAGCATAAGCCCAGGGGAAGGCCAACTTAAGGGACAGAAAAGCTGAGAGACAGAGAAATAAGTCCTAATGGTCATGGAGACTCTGGAATCAGCCATGCCTGCAGCCAGTGCCACACATTCTGGATTTACCAATCAATTTATTTTCTGTTTGAACTAGCCTCAAGTGGCTTTCTGTCACTTATAGCCATGAGTCCTGGACAAGCCTCCCAGACTCCCTCACAGTTACTCTCCCTTGTCATAATGAATACACTCTGGGCATGAGGACAGTGGTAATTTGCTTGGGGCTATAGAAAAGCTCAGAAAGGGGCTGAAACTTGGGTTTCATTCTCCTCTGCCAGGGATTCAACATTAGAACAAACCCGAAGCTACTCCAGAGTGAGATACTCACTCAGCAATAAATACCCCACCTGGCAGGATCCAGGCCACAGAGGCACAAATGAAGTCCTTCCATAGCAATCAATGCACAGACTGCTTCAACTCAAAGGGAGTTTCCTATCCTGAATGATATTCAGAGTCCGTGGGGAAACCAGGGAAAAGCTAAGTATCATCACCATCTTGTCCATTCACTCTGCTCTGCTGCTGCTGCTGTTAGAATCAGCCTCAAGTTCTAACATTCAGCTCAAGTGCCTCTGAGCTGCTTACCATAGGTCATGCAGGAAGTGTGCTTTAAAGACACCCTTGAATCCTTACCATAGCCTGGCAGGAGTGGTTTGCCTCAGGAATGGTAAATTAGTTAGATTACTACTGCTGTGATGAAATACCATGACCAAAAGCAGCTTGGGAAGGAAAGTGTTTATTTGGCTTCCACACCCACAGTCCAACACTTTAGGAAGTCAGGATAGGAATGCAAATATAGCAGAAGCTGTTGCAGAGGCCATGGAGTGGTTCTGCTCACATGGGAGCAAGCTTGCTCCCATGGCTTGCTTATCCTGCTTTCTTATAAAATCTAGGACCACCAACCCAGGGTGACATCACCCACATGAGCTGGGCCTTCCCACATCAATCACTAAATTAAGACAATGCTCTACAGGCTGACATACAACCCAGTATTATGGAGGAATTTTCTTAATTGGGGTTTCTTCTACTCAGAGAACTCTAGAATGTGTAAAGTTGACATAAAATTAGCAATCACAGTAACCGTGGGTAGTGTGGGGCCTGGAACCTTTTACAGTGCTGGATGTTGTTGAGTAATCCTAGGACAATCTCCTTCAGTTTGCGCTAACTTTTTACAAAGTATCAGTTTGTAATTTTGCTGTACTGACCCTTGTGAGTCTGGTCTGTACATGCTTAATAAGTATAGTAGATATTTTTGTGTTTCTATGACCAAACTATGTGATAGGAACAAGTTAAGACAGGAGAGGCTTACTTGGATTCACCATTTCCATTCATCATGGTGAGGATGGCATGATGAAGTATCCCATTCTACAGCAGCAGGACCAGGTGGCTGAAGCCCTCACAGCACGGTAGGCCAGGAAACAGAGACAATAACAAGAACCAGGACTGGACATAACTTTCAAAGGCCCAGCCCTACTGATCTGCTTCAAGCAGCGAAGCTCTACTTCCTATAGATTTCACAGCCCCTAGAACAGCACTACCATCTGGAGACAATGCATCAAAATAGGAGCCTAAGGAAGATGCTTCACTAGCTGCTTACTGGCTTGCTGTATCCAAACTGTGACATTGGTTCTTGCTTTGGGCTAGCAAGTGACCATTTTATAAATATTCCATATATGGTTGAAGATATATAGTTAAATGACAAGTGGCATAGGGCTTCTCTACATAACCACCTAGGTGAGTTTTTACCCTCTAAGTGATCTTGATGAACCTTTTCTGTATTGTTTTATCAAAAGCTTTCTATACTTGGTGTCTTGAAATAAGACAAGTATATTGTTTGTTTGTTTTTCTGAATTTTGCCACTTTTGAATGCATTGTCTACATATATTCACTCATGTCCTGCAAGGATGGGCCTGCCGCATTCATTAGGGTTGTGACCAAGAGTCACACACTGTCATGCTATGGAGTACGTGAAAGGGGAGGCAGCTGGCAGCAGCTGAAGCTTGTCTTTCTTAGAATATTTTCTGCCTGCAACTTCAAGCCTTAAACCCACATTCTGGGCACAACACAAAGTGTTACAACTTTATACAACTTGTGTCACCATCAAGACACAATCCTGGAACCATGATAAACCACCTGTGTGCTGGGTTTACAGAAAGAGTTCTGTGCACATAGTCAGATTCACAGCTCTTTTGTTGTTGTTATTGTTTGTGTTTTGTTTTAGGGTTTTTGTTTGTTTGTTTTTGTTATTTTGAGACAGGGTACCACTGTGTAGCCCTGGCTAACCAGAACTCACTATATTAACCAGGCTGGTCTCAAACTCATAGCTACCCACCTGCCTTAGCCTCCTGAGTGCTAGAAATGAAGGTGTACACCACTCAAGCTTAAATCTACAATTCTTAACCTTCTTCATAGATATATTTTCCATCAGAAACAAGTGCTACGTACTGTATCCAAAATGACTCTAATAAAATGGAATCTTTGGATCTGTGAATATTCAAATGAGAATAAATCTGTGTAATTTAAATTTTTTAAGAAACCAGATAAAAATGCTTGTTACAAATGTAAGAAAAGTAGCTGCCATTCAGCCAGGTGTAGTTGCCACACATTAAATCCCAGCACTCAGGAGGTGGAGGCAGGTGGACCTCTGTGAGTTTGAGACCAGCCTGGTCAACATAATGAGTTCAGGCAGCCAGGGCTACACAGTGAGTCCCTATCTCAAACAAAACAAAACAGTGCAGCTGATGCTGCAGGTCAAGGCAGCAGCAACCCCAGTCCTCTCACTGGTGCCCCCTTTTCATCTTCCCTGTAGACAGCCATTGTTTGTAGGGTCACACGCCTAGAAAAGTGGGCTCATCTGAGTAACTCCCAACATGGACAGAGTGCTGGAGGGTGCAGTGATTTGCAGATGTGTGTGATTATCTGGATTGCCGCTTTCATTAGTCTTTTTCTAGAAACAAGAGAATTCCACTGGCCAAATCTTTGCTACTGGGTTCTCATTCCTTCATGTGAAAGCAAACTGGAAAGGAACTGCCTCAGCACAGCCAACTCTGTGTGCTCTCTTGCTTTTCTTTTCTCTACAGTACTAGACCCTGACTACAAGGCCCTGGATATACTGGGAAAGTGCTGACACTGCAGCCTTTATAATGTTACTAGCCCTATGACTATCCTAGGATTTTTAACCCTCCATTTGTTCCCACATTTCACTCTGTAGCCCCTAGATTTCTTCACCCAAAAGACATTTGTTCCAACATACTCAAAGGCCAGGAAGAGTAACAAGAGTCCCCCTGCCAAAGGCCCCAACAAGAGGCATCAGCTCTACCTGTGACCACCAGGTAGCAAGGTCAAAGTCAGAAAGTGACCAATTCCACTATACATGTGAGAAAGGGGAAAGTTCCTGGGAGCATTTTAACTGAGCTTTAAAAGGCAACAAGGAGCCAGGCAGTGGTGGCACTCACCTTTAATCCCAGCACTCAGAAAGCAGAGACAGATGAATCTCTGAGTTCAAGACCAGCCTGGTCTATAGAGCAAGTTCCAGGACAACCAGGGCTACACAGAGAACCCCTGTCTCGAAAAAACAAGTGAATATAAATTTTTAAAAGGCAACAGGAAGGAGGTAATATTTGAGCAGCTGAAACAGCTTGTATAAAAGCAAAAAAGATATGAGCATGCATAGTGAACAGAGAATAAGAGCAGATAAAACAGCCTATGGGATCCAACTACAATCATGGTCCCAGTAGGACTAGAAAAGGACTCAGGAATGTATTGGAACTGAAGCTTATTCAAAGAGTCTCAGTCCTACCTTAAGATTCAGAAACTCAAGAGTCCCAAACCCCAAGGCAGGTTCACCCAAGGAACAAACACCCAAAAATGTGGGGCTGCCTGAAGGAAGACCCACTCTATGCACATCATGTTTGTGTAGCTCAGCCAAGTCCCTGGCCAAACAGATAACAATAGGCCCTGGGTAGATTTCCAGACAAGACTATGACACAGTCAAACCCAAAAGCTTCAAAGATTGGCATGGTAGTGAAAACAAAAATATCAACTGGCTTCTCTAGCGTACACAGTGCTATCTTCCATTAGCCAGAGATGTTTTCCCCAGTGAGCACCAGTCAGTTCTATCAGGAGAGGTAGGGCACCAGTCAGCACACCTTAAATAAACTGTGGCTCATCTTTACAGCAGCAAAAGAATGTGGTAGTTCTAATTCTACAGATCTGGAAAGATTCTAAGACATGTAACAAAATCAGGCAAATTCCAGCATATGTGGTAATGTCAGCTATAGTAAACTCAAAAAAAGTGCCTGTGTGTGTGTGTGTGACCTGTGTGAGCATATAAAAATCTGTAGAAGCCCCAACCCAATGCAGTATCATTCACACACTAAAGGGTCTATGATGTCATCTAACTTTATCACAAGATCCATACACTCAAGAACTGGAATATAATAACAACTGATGGGATTTATGTAGAATTTTAAACAGTGTGATAATAAACATGAACTCACTCATTAAGAAACATGAGGGGGTGACTGCTGTGTATGTGGTTCTATCACCAGCCCTGAAGATGACCCATGAACTCTTACAATAGAATCCCTGATCTTCAGATTTCTATGAATTACAGGCCAACCTGCTCTACACTGAGACCTTGTCTAAATAAATAAATAAAAAGTTCCTACCCTTGTAGTACTTGTGTCCCATGAGTCACCACTGGAGAGGAAATGACACAGATAGGCAAGATCAGAAGAAAAACATCAATGCTATCTGTATTTTTAATTTTTTAACAACATGAAGCAACCTGCTATTTGAATAGTTTAAAGTTGTTTTTTGTTTTGTTTTGTTTTGTTTTGTTTAAGTTTTCAGTAAGAGGTACCTTTGGGGCCAGAGAGATAACTCAACAGTTAAGAGCATATACTGCTCCAGCACAGGGTGCAGCTCTGGTTCTCAGTTCCCACATCAGGTGGCTCACAGCTACCTGCAACCAGCTCCTGGTATCTGATGTCTCTGGTCTCCATGGGCACTTCATACATACAAACATGCAAACACAAACACACACTTAAAAATAAAATAAATCTTAAAAAAAATACCTTTTCCTTTTCCTTTGAGGTATTGACTCTCCTACCAAACCATTGTTTGTTTTTAAATACATATGTGCAAAGAGCTAGAAGAATGGAGCTTGAATGTTTCCACTGATCAAAAATGATATATATATGGGAGAATGAACAGGTTTTAATACCACTGATTTATATACTATATATATGTGTGAGAATATAATCAGGATACCCCATAAATATGTATAATCTTTAAGCTTTGTATATCAACACAAAAGATCAAATTAAATTCTTTTTTAAAAAAAATACTGTTGACACCATGTAGGGGAACTTGCTATGCTCTGTCACTAGATCCTCACAACTATACCAAAAAGTAAGAATATCAGTTGTTTTAGAGATCGATAACTTATCCAAAGCTGACTTCACCTAAAAGGAGCAAGTGGCAAAGGCAGGAGGGAAGAAAGCAGACGCTCTTGATGAACAGCCTAGGGATGCAGTTAGAGTTCTACAATGTGGAGGACAGTTTGACTAAAAGACAAGAACTGTCCACCCAAAACTCTCAAGTGCTGAGGTAGGGAAAAGCATGTTACAGATGGAGAAACTAAGGTGCTAAGGTCACCTAGGAGGCAGAAGAATGGCTGTCAAACCTGCAAGTACATTACCTTCCATGGTAAAGGAGAAGAAATCAAGTTGGAAATGGGGTTAAAATTCCTAGTCTATCGGCCCTAAAGCAGGGAGATGAGCCTGGATTAGCCAGGTAGACCCAGTGTGATCACTAGGATCCTTATGAATAAAAAAGGTAGGAGGGTCTGTAGTGAAGTTTTGGTTTCTCTAAAAACTCAGTTATGTAAACAGGTTTTTATTTTACTCCCAAGTATAGGATATGGAGCGGCTTTTAGTTTGTCCACAGCTAATAATTGCCTTGTGTGGCTCTGAGAGGGGCGTGGTCTTTGCCAGCTGCAGTCAGTTTAATTCTGAGGACTTGGAGTGGGTATAAATACCAGAGCCCAGAAGAAAAAAGGTTGCTGATTCTTTTGCTAGTTAGTTGGACTTCTGGGTATCCTGACTATAAGACTGATATTTTCCAAAGAACCCAACAACCCTAATGAGTCAGAAATAGTCTAAAGAGGTCTGTGTCACCTGTCCCTTCTAAACTTCTTTCTCTCCTACCTAGGAGGAGGAAGAAAGGAAGAGGCCTTAGAAACCCAAATAGAATAGAGTATAAAAACTAGTGTCTACAGGATCTATATCACAATACTGCTGGGGATGGTCAAGACGCACTGCTAACCTCCACAGTGAGAGAATGTGTTGACCTCAAAACCTGGCTCTTGACCACTGTACTAGAAGAGGGGGGAAGTCTAATTACCTGGCCAAGAAAGAACCACTGTATTTGTTAGAATTATAGCTGTAATGGTTTGAATAAAAACGCCCCCCTGTGGATCATAAGGAATGGCACTAATAGGAGGTTATGGCCTTGTTGGAGTGGGTGTGGCCTTGATAGAGAAAGGATGTCACTAGGGGTAGGCTTTGAGTTTTCAGATGCTCAAGCCAGGCTGTGTTATTCTCTTCCCATTGCCTGCCAATCCAGATAACTCTCAGCTATCCCTCCAACACCATGTCTGCCTGCATGCCATCATGCTTCCCACCATCGAAATGTGGACTAAACATCTGAATTCTAAGTCAACCCCAATTAAATGTTTCCTTTATAAAAGTTGCTGTGGTCATGGTGTCTCTTCACAGCAATAAAACTCTAAGACACGCAGGGTTGTTTTGCTTTTGTTGTGAGGTGTGTTGGTGTGTTTGTGTGTATGTATGTGTGTGGTGTTTTAATGTGGGTTCTGAAGATGGAACCCAGGTCCTTGTACTCTCTAGGCAAGTGCTCTACTGTTCTATTTACTGAGTTATCGCAACTACCTGCCACTTTATTCTTCTCTAGAGTTATGCCATAGATGTTTGCCATCCTTAAGTAGCACTTTGTTTTTGTGTTTTAGTGTTAAAAGGAAAATTTTCCTTGAGTGTGGTGGCACATATCTTTAATCATAGCACTTGGAGACAGAGGCAAGCACATCCCTGTGAGTTCAAGGCTAGCCTGGTATACATACTGAGTTCCAGGCCTGCCAGGGCTACATAGTAAGACCCTTGAAAGAAAGAGAGAGAGAGAGAGAGAGAGAGAGAGAAGAAAAGAAGGAAGAAAAGAGAAAGAGAGAAAGGGAGGGAAGAAAATTTTTCCTAGTAGTGTGTATTTAAGCAAAACCAGAGGGGATTCTGAGGCTGTCCACCATCAGACAGCTCTTATAGAACAAAGGTAAGACACAGAGAGCAAATGAACTGGCTCTGACCTCCTCAATTAACCTGTCGGTTGGTTACATATTAACTAGTTGTTTACAACTTAGTTAGTTGGTTGGTTACTAGAGCTCTTACAACCACCCAAAACCCTACTACTGCCATTAAACTTCTTTACTGGCTTGGTATGCTGGGCCCAGAGCAGATATATGGGGCAAATTAAAGGCCACCTACAAAATATTGGTTAACATTATCTTGGCAAAATGGAGATGCCACACAGTTCACTCTTCTCCAGTTGTATCTCTGTCATTTGCCTTATGTTCCTGGTGCCATGTTTTCTCATGTCCCTATAACTGACTCATTAATATTGCTCAACAGGATCCACTGAATAAACATATCAGATTTTATCCATCCTACCATTTGAGCTGTTTACTGTTTGAGGCAATTAAAAATAATGCTGCTGTTCCAGGGTGGGTTGATACCCCTTGTCCTCTTCTCTGAGCAGAAGGAAAGGGGGAATGGGAGGAGGGGGGCTGGGAGGAGAATGGAAGGAGAGGAGTTGGGATCAGGCTGTAAAGTGATTAAATGAATAAATAAATGGAGAAAAATAATGCTGCTGTGAACAGCTACAACAAGCTTATTGGGGCAAGATACATATCACCATAAAATTTACCACACATACAGCTGTGAAAACCTCACCACCACCAAGTTTAAGAATACTTCTGTCACTCCCAGTAGGTCCTTCATGCCTGTTTGCAGCCAATCCCACCTACCATAGACCACAAGTCATCTCTGGCACATTGACTTTTCTAGAAATGTCATGTAAGTAGGTACAGACAATAAGCAGTCTTTTGTATCTGGCTCCTTTCCCAGTGCACAGTGTTTTGAGGCTCATCCGTTCTGCTCCATGTTTGATCCTTTTTAATGCTAAAAACTGTTCCACTCTGGGCCTTTGCTTATTATTACCCAGTAAGTAAAACCTGGTTGAATTTCAGGTTCTGACCAAGAGATGCTCTAAGAATGTTTGTGTGCAAAGCTTTGTAGGGATCTGTATTTTCATTTCTCCGGTAGAATTAATGGGACACAGAGTAATTTTGTGTTTGATTTGTTTTTAATTTGAGAACATTGTTCACAGGCTGGCCTCAAATGTGTAGTTGTTCTGCCTCGGCCTCCCCAGTACTGGGACTACAGACAAGTACCACCAGGCTTGGCTATGTGTTTAATTTTTTTTCTTTTTGAAGTGCTGGAGATGAAACCCAGATCCTTGCCTATATTCATAAATTGTTCTACAACTGAGCTATTCCCACAGCCTGTGTTTAATTAAACAAACAAACAAACAAACAAAAACAACGTAATTGGCAGACAGCTCTTCAGTGTCTACCCTGCACACTAGTCATATTAACGTGAACTAAATAAACCTGTTTTCCAAGGTGACTGAGCCATTTTTCACTCACTACTTCTGTCAGAGCAGAATTGAAGATGAGTAGGAGGAGGAAGATGGTCTCTTTAGGGGGTGCATGAGTAGGGTAATGAGGCCAGATGTAGAGAATTCTAAATGAATTATCCACAGCTTATCCATGATTAGGAATATTCAGGGATATGAGGACTTAGAGAAATCCCACCACCGTCCAGTTGTAAGATGCTAGACATGTTTTCAGCCTACCTAAACCCCACATTCATGTCTGAAACAGGTACCAGCCTGAGATTGCTGGGAAGGAGTTCAGAAACGTTTTGAGTTAACAATGGACTACCAGGGCTAGTGACACTCAAGCTCCCACTACTGTTGGTATCAACATTACCACAGCTGAGAGACATCAGCTCTTGACCCTTTAGTAGTGGTTGGTGGAAAACTCGATGTGTATGTAGCCCAGGCTGGTCTCTAATCCAGGATCCTCCTGCCTCTACCACCTCAGTGCTGGAATGAAGGGTTTAGTAGCGGATACTCCAGGAACTGCCTACTTTAAACACAACCAGATGTCTTTTTTTTTTAAGATATATGTAACTAAGGGAAATGCTCACTCACTTCACCCAAGCACATCACTAGACAGACATCCAGACTGCATTTACATAGACCTGAGTTTGATTTGGTGGAGCTCTCTAACAGAATAGGATGTAATCAGTTTTGCTCCATCCCCTCCTCAGTGTATTACTACCTGTCTTCCACATGCCTACTAAAATCCCAGAAGTCCCCAAACACACCTTAGTCATCTAAAGGGGTGAAAGGGATACAGGTGGAAGCAGCACCTTTGGGACAAGAAATACACAGGTGCAAGGCTCAGGCTGACACCTATTAGCAGGTTATTCTGAAGCACAAGCGCAATCAAAACTCCTGGGCTCCATGTGCTGTGGCACATGAAAACTGAAAGGTGCTCATGGTAGTGAAATCATTCCCATTAACTGGAAGACTGTATCCAAGGCAGGAAGTGAGAGAAGAGAAGAAATCCCAGACTTGAGTCTCCCAATTCCCTTCCAGCCCTTGTCCACACACACACAGAAGCCTGATGTAGTTCAAAGTGACCCACACCCTTCATTCCAACACTGAGGTGGTAGAGGCAGGAGGATCCTGGATTAGAGACCAGCCTGGGCTACATACACATCGAGTTCCAGGCCAACCTGAGCTGCATAGTTAGACCTTAACTCAAACAGGGAAAAAGGAGGGGGAGGGTTTAAAATCTGACACAGGTGTCACCTCTAGCCAGAACAAAGCATACCGTTTGACAGGTGACAAATACGTTTTTGTATGACCACAAAGTTCCAATAGAGAAATAAAGCCAGATGCAAATAAGAGGACCCAACTCTGCATGCTGCAACCACAAAGATAATTATATGTCACATAACAAATGTCACCAGGGTTGTTTTTTTAAATAACTGTTTGGGTTTTTTTTTTAACCCACCACTGGACCAGCTTTATCCTAAAGCCTCATTACCTCAGGTCTACTCCAGCTGCATTACATAAGTTGAGGAATGGGTTTCCTGGTATACACTGAGTTGTTAGCTTTTTGTTATATGAAATTTCTTGAGAATTTCATATGTGAATGCTGTGTTTACATTGCTTCCTCTCCTTTCTCCAAGTTCTGTGTCCCTCCATTTTTATCCCTCTACTCTTATTCTCTTCTTTCTTTTTCCTCCTCCTTTTTTTTAGATAAGTTCTCATTATGTAGATCAGGCTGGCCTCCAACTCATAGAGATCCACCTGGCTCTGCCTTCAAAGTGCTGGGGTCAAAGCTGTGTGCCACATCCCCAGCTTATTCATTATTTATTGCTGTATAAATTTATCAGTGTGACCTGCTGGACTTCTTTTCGTGTTAGTCCTACATTTGTAAGAGCTGACACTTGGGAGTGGATAACCTATTGGGCTCATGCCTGGAGAAGACTTCCTACTTCTTTGTCTAGGGATGGGACCTTGTGAAATTTCCCCCATTCAGATAGGCGTGTCAACTGGTGTTGCCATTTTTCAGGTCTTACTTAAGCAGCCATACTGTTGAGATTTTATGTGCGCAGCTTTCTGTCATATACAGAAGGAGAAAACTCCTTCTAAAAGGTATCTGCTTGCATCTCACGTTCAAGGGCTAGGACAGGTTCACTAACCTTCTCCTCACTCAGTGGAAACTATAAAAGTGAGATATCTCTTCTTGACTTAAACCTGTCCCAAGTTGTAAGGTCAGGATGAAACACAGAATTTGGAAGGCAGGTCATTTTCCTTGAGGAGTGCCTTCAAGGTTCACAGGAAGGGACTGGAGCCCAGAGACCCCAAGTCCCTCATCCAAAGCCACAGATGTCTTCAGACTCCAGCAGAGCCCAGTAAAGCCTCTTCACCCAGGATGAATGTCCATCTCCAAGATTACATAGAGTCATAAAGGGCAGGAGCATTATCCTCGGGGCCTAAATCTTGGCCAGAGTTATGACCAGAGTTGGAAGGGCAAGGCCTTTCCAACAGATCTCTCCAGTGCCTCTCACAGGGCCTGCCTTATCGTTTTGTAGGAAAGTGGATAGGAAAAAGCACTTTGAGGTACTCACCAGAGCCCAACAAACAGTACCTAGCTTCCTAGTGCCTGGCCAAACTGACTCATTACTTAGGGCTGACCTCATGGTTCTGGAAAATTCAGCCCACCCATAGTCTGTGTGTAGCCTCTCATGGCTCAGTTCTGCTACCAGAAAAAAAAAAAAAACAGTCAGGCTAGGGTGTGTGTGGAGATGAATATAGCACAAACAGCCCCTGCCCACCAGAGCCTTCTCTCTAGCCAGCAAGCACACTTGAGAAGGAAGCTGAGAAGTCCATGCCCACCTGTCTACCTCCAACAGATGAGTATATTTATGAAAAACAAGACAAAACAAAAACTTTCACACTCTGGCTATCTGCCTGCTGCATTCCAGACTCTCAGAAAGTAAACAACAGGTAGTTCAACTCCATGGGAGGTGCTGGAAGACATCTGTCATCTATTCTTCTGCCTCAGAGAAAGCTGGAGAATTCAAGGTCAGGCTGAGGCCTATGTTCAATGACAAAAAGTAAATGTTTATTTAGCTCAGACCTGGAGCAGTCACCTACTCTGTTGTTTCCAAAGTACCAACATCTGCCTCTGTGTAGAAGCCATGTATATACTGAAGAACAATCAAAACTCCTTCATGACCTTTTTCTCCATTCTAAGACTTTTTTCTGGGTCAGACACCTTCTTACACTTGAATAAGGGTGGCAACGGGAAGCAGCAACACATGTAGTTGTGTTCCACCATGTTTTTCTACACATGCTCCTTCTACAGTCTTCCAAGATCTCTCTGTACCATCATCCATGCCTTCAGGCTGCAAGAACTGGACAAGGCATTTGCTCTTCATGTAAACATTTTATTCTTGAGCTGTCAAGATGGATCAGCAGGTAAAAGCACTTGCTATGC
The DNA here is from genome assembly GCF_030254825.1 of Meriones unguiculatus. Lineage (NCBI taxonomy): Eukaryota > Metazoa > Chordata > Mammalia > Rodentia > Muridae > Meriones > Meriones unguiculatus. The sequence goes on from NC_083349.1 coordinate 74,707,194, forward strand.
AAGCCCTGACAGTCTAAATTCAATCCCTGAAACCCACTCAAAGGTGGAAGACCTCACTACTGAAAGTTGTCTCCTGACTTCCCCACTAGTGTTGAGTGTGTGTCATACACACACACACACACACACACACACACACACACACTAGCATGGGGCAGAGTGAGCATGCAAAAACACAATAAAGCTTTTTTTTTTTAAGCTTTATTCTCACTCAACCCAGGGGCTAAGAAATATGTGGAGGTAGGCAAAAGGCCTATTTCTTGTTTGCCTTCTTCCTTTTAGCCTGACTGAGAGAAAGTAGACAGCAACCAGGTTTAAATTCTGCTTGCTGAAGTGTTTCTCAGAATAGGACCCCCTTTCTTCAGAGCTTGAGAACTTTGCATACACTGAAAATATGCAGGCATATTTCTATTCCATTTTTAGAATAATAATCTTCATCCCACTCTGAAGACACCATGCTTGGGGTAAGAGCTCAAGTTCAATGTCAGCAAACCTGCCAGGCTTCTGTGGGAGACCCAAGCATGCCATCTCTTCTGTTTATCTTTGGTGTGTGTGTTCGAGGGGGAATAAAGGGTGAATTTGAACCTGAGTACCAACACAAACTTTGAATAGGAACTATATTGCCAAGTGCAGGGTATTCCTCCCCAGCTTCAGGTCTCTACCAAACAATGGAAACTAGGACATGAGAAGAGCATGTAACATATCTTCAGGCCCTAACTTGACAATTGATAAGCACAGATATCCTTTTCTTGCTTCTGGTTCTGCCCCTATGCCTCCAGTGGGTTCTGTACAGCTCCCTGCAAGCAAAGCCACATCATTCCAATTCACTTCTTTTCAACTCCCCACTGATGCAAACACCAACTTAGCCTGAAAAACCTGTGCTGTGATGTTTGGGAGGTCACCTGGCTAAAAGTAATGGGGCCTGAGTACTAATTCTGACTGTCACATAGTCACTGTTCGGCCTTCAAGAATTTCCATCTCTTCTTGGGGTCTCATTTTCTTTACCTGTAAAGATAAGATTAGATGATCCCAAAGATTCTTCTCACAAATGACCTACTTCACTCATACATTCATTCTAATATTAATTCAAGCCAGAACCAAGTTCTGAGCATCCTGTACCAGGCACAGCAAGGCATGTGGCTGTGTCCTACTACCTAAAGAAAGGTAATTAGCTGTCTATGGGCCACATATGAGCAGGAGGGTCTTGGTCCTCTCTATGCATGGTCTTCAATCAATGCATCAGTCTCTGAAGGACTGCTTGGGTCCTGTTTTTGTTTGTTTGTTTGTTTGTTTGTTTGTTTGTTTGTTTGTTTTGGCTTTGTTGGTTTCCTTGTGGGCTCAGTCTCCATGTGGGTCTCCTTTTCCCTAATAAGAAGAGAAGAGACAGTCTCTGACATGAACTCAGTTGCCTGCTCTTTCATCCCTTCTCCCCACAGGGGAGAAGGGCCAGGCCACAGAAGAAGAGCATCCAGACAGTCCTGATGGGGCCTGAATGGCTAAGATCAGACAGTAGGGGAAGAGGAGCTCCCCTATCAGTGGACTAGGGAAGGGAGATAGGGGAGGAAGAGAGAGGAAGGGTGGGGCCAGGAAATGAGGGAGGGGGCTACAACCAGGATACAAAGTAAACAAATTGTAAATAATAATAATAGTAATAATAAGAAGAGCTGACAGCATTAAGGATTCTATCACTTTCTATTGTCACTGCACTGTTCACAGTGGGAAGAAAAATCAGCTTTCTCGCCTGCTCAGCCAACAAAGAGAAGGCATTTTCCTCATTCTAGTCACACCGGAAATGCTCTCAGTGGCTTTTTCTAAATTTGATTTTTTTTTTTTTTGAGGTTGTTACTGTTTGTCATTTTAAGCCTCTTTTCCAGGGAAGGACAAGACTACCTCTTTTCCCTCCTAATAAGTCCTTTATTCTCCAGGGTTTTACCAAAAAGAGAAAATGCTGTCCATTTCAAAACACTGAATATACTATTTTTCAATTTGAATTGACTCTATATTTCAATATACAAGCCCCCAAAAGAGGAACTTTATGAAAACTGTCCCAGAGAAAGAATTTCTGGCCCAGTCCTCAACACCACCTAAGCAACAAAACAGCCACCGCTCCCAGTTTCTGAACACCTGTTGGACCTGCTGAGGCTCTCCACTACCGTGGTTCCTCCCTGCGTGTCAAGGTTTGTGGGAGGATTTCACCCTGTGGAAAGAGCTCCAGAGCTCTGTGCCAACCGAAGTCATTGGGCTGAGCTGGGCTTTGATGCGATTTAGCGCATAGCCCTGTCTCCCTCAGCTTTTTTTGCTGATGATGCTGCAAGGGAAAGTGGTGGTCCCAGACCGTAAAGTAAACCCCAGTGCAGCCAAAGCTGCAGGCGGATGCATGCATCCCAGTGGTTCCAATGCGACCTGCGCCCACGAGATCCTCACTACCCCGCAGAGAGAAGATCAAGCTGGGTCACTGGTTTAGGTCCCCACGCTCGAGCGAAAGCGAGGCTCAGCCATCGCCTCACCCAGCCCTTCTCTGCACAGCTACCCACTCCCCGAAGCGCCGCCCGCCCCCTCCTCGGCTGCCACCAATCAGCGTCCCGAGCGGCGCCCGCGGAGTCAGGTCGGCAGCCAGTGAGCGCCAGAGCCCGAGGCGGTGCCTCACCGCCCCCTCGCAGGATGCCAGGCGCCCCGCAGCTGGCGAGGTGGGCGAAGCGCGCGGGGCGCTGGAGGAGCGCGGGACTGGAGAGAAGCGCGCGCCCGCCTCCGCTCCGCCTCCGTCCGGGGGCGCGGGCGCAGTGGCCCCGGCGGAGGATCGCAGGGGGCAGGGCCGAGACAGCGAGGAGGGGCTCGGGGGAAGTGGGAGTGATAAAAGGAGGCTAGGCTGCCCCACCCCGCGACAGGCCGGCGGGCAGGCTCTTGCGTCCCTTCCTCCGGCCTGTGCCGGCGGCGGCGAACGCGCGGCCCGCTGCCGGCCCATGGAGGCTTTCCCTTGGGCGCCAGGCTCTCCCCGCCGCGCCCGCGCCTCTGCGCCTATGGCGCTCGTGCCCAGCGCCCGCTATGTGAGCGCCCCGGGCCCGGTGCACCCGCAGCCCTTCAGCTCCTGGAACGACTACCTGGGGCTAGCCACTCTCATTACCAGGGCTGGCGACCGCGGCTCCCCGCACGAGGGGCCCGGGCCCACAGCGGCGGGACCCACGCTAGGGCCGCCCGAGGACGACGAGGATGACGATGGCGAAGAGCCGAGGGCCGGGGACCGCTACCTGGGTGGCGCGTTGGAACTGCGCGCGCTAGAGCTGTGCGCCGGCCCGGGTGAGGCCGGGCTGCTGGAGGAGCGCTTCGCTGAGCTGAACCCTTTCGCAGGGCGCGCCGCCGCGGTGCTGCTGGGCTGCGCGCCCTCCACCTCCGCTGCCTCCACGGCCGAAGTGGTGCCGCGCGAGGAGCCGAGCCCTATGTGGGCGGCCGAGCCTCGTCTGCACGCGGCATCCGGGGCGGCCGTCGGGCGTTTGCTGAAACCGGAGCTGCAGGTGTGTGTGTTCTGCCGGAACAACAAGGAGGCGGTGGCTCTCTACACCACACACATCCTCAAGGGCCCCGACGGCCGGGTGCTGTGCCCGGTCCTGCGTCGCTACACGTGCCCCCTGTGCGGCGCCAGTGGCGACAACGCACACACCATCAAGTATTGCCCACTCTCCAAAGTGCCACCGCCCGCCGTCCGCCCGCCGCCGCGCAGCACCAGGGACAGCCTGCCCAGCAAGAAGCTGCGTTAGGAGCGAGCTGCAACTTGAAGCTTCGGACACTTGAAGGCATGGTCGCGCTCCTCTCGCCTGTGAAATGGTCTTGGTTTTACTGAAACCGGAGGACTCGCAGCACTTTCCTATGGAGTGGTCGGGTCTTGTTTCTAGTTTCTAACGCGCACAGCCAAAACGGTGAGGGCTGAGCGGATGTGCCACTGGCTGAAGTGTGGTGAATGAGGCGCTGTTTACTGTATACGTGGGCCCATTTTCGGCACGCATCAGTATGAAATTGTCTGATCTTGGATGTTTCGTTTTATGGAGGCATTTTATTAGGTCTAGAGTATTTTTAATAGCCTCTGAACTGAGTGCAAAACTACAATTTTATGGAATGTCGGCAAAAATACTATTTTATTGTCTGATGCAATTATTTAGTTTATCCTTTTTCTGATTGCAGGTAAAGCAATTTAGTACACTTCCAGTATTGAGAGGGTGTTCCTCCTCGTGGGTTGTTTGTCCTAGATGGGAGACGTGAAGGCACAAACTGTAGCAGGTAGAATACAGTTTCGTATCCTTTTTATGTATCAGGTAATTCTACTGAATTAGCAAGTAGATCTCCCGCCCTTAAAACTGTGCCAAGTCTTAATCATATTGTGTACATGTTTGGAAATGGTGCTGTGTAAGAGATGTGTATTTATAGTGACCATGTGAATCCATTAATCTCCACTCTAATTCCTACTTAGCATTTTCTCTATGCACCATCCTGACTGTCCAACTCTTTATAAATGTCTGATGCTAAGGTCAGAAAGGAGGAAACCTAAGGGAGCAATGTTAACCCACCTTGATTGCTCAATTTCAGGGTTCCTCAATAGAAAATGGGAAACTATAGATAATGCAATAACCCGAGTTCCGGAAGGTTCCGCTCTGGGCTGCCTGCCTCCAGATATACAGGTATATCATTTCAAGGCTCTGATAATTGGTGTTGGATACAAGTGTCATAACCTCCTTGGTGGTGGGGTTCCACACTTGGTGGAAGACTCCTGTCTGCTTCCAGAACCCCAAAAGATTTTCGTTGAGAATTTCCTAACCCCTTACTTCCTGTAAATCCATCACAGTGAATGCTGGATTATGACACAAAGCTACCTACCATCAAGACAGAACAAGGCAAAGATGGAAGTGAATTAAACAGGCACCAACACCAAGTATATAAAGCTTCCAATAGTCGGATTTGGTTAGGAATACAAGACTGTCTTTCATATTAAGCAGCAACTTCACAACAAACTTATTTTCTGTGTAAAAGAGGCTGATGTAAAAATACTGGATAGCTGTGAGCCCTATTGGTAAGAGGTGCTTCATACCATAGACAAGGAGATGGGGTTGGTAGAAAGACATTATTAGCAATGAAGAAAACTATCCACTAGTTATAGCCCCACATCCACTGGGCCTAAGCCTAAACTTGAGTAATTTAATAAAACATGATAGTTCCTTGTTATTTTGCTAGAAAACATAACATTTGTTTTGGGTGAAGTTCAAGTCAACAAATTCATATCCTCTAACCTAACTGCCCTGCCTTTTCAAAGTAGTAGTCTCATTGCCTAAAGACCAAATCATTCAGCTCTTGTAATTCCATCAGATACTTTCCAAGGCATGTATGAATGCCAGTACATAAATACATGAGCTGAACCAATGAGTGCATGTACCTAAAGCCAACTTTTATTTTCTGACATTTTACCAGGACCAGGAATGTTGAGATGGGCATTCCTGTTCCCTGGAATGGAGGGCTCCATTGAGACAGCTGTCAGAGCACATCTAAGCTCAAGGACCAGAGTTCGATCTCCAGCACCCACAGGAAAATATGGCCATGTGGTGTGTTTTTAATCCCAGTGCTATTGAGACAGAAGCCAGCTTTGCTACATGGGTGACCTCCACATCTGAGTGAAAACCCAATGTCAAAATGTTAGGTGGGCTCATGAAGACTATCATCTGAGGCTGACCACATTCATCTGTAGATTTCGCTAACTTTTTAAAGCCAAAAGTAGCTGTGTTCAAATCACTGGGGAGGCAAAGCCCTCTGCCTGGGGCTCACTAGCCAGGCAGTCTAACTCCCAGTTTAGAGAACTCAAACAGAACACTGTTTGAGGTGGAATGTGATTGAGGGCACCAACTGACCTCTGGCCCCCACATACTTGCACCCAGAACATGTCCACACAAAAACATATCCCATACCACATGTTCTTCACCTGATGCCAAGTCTGTTTCCCAGCTAACAAATACTGAAAACCTACAATATAAACAAAAAAACATTTCAGGTTTTCTAGAGAAAATACATAGGCTGCCTCCTCTCAAAAAATTTCTAAGGCCAGACATTGTATGTGCCTTTAATCCTGGCACTCAGGAGGCAGAGGAAAGCCAAGTAATCCTTGGAATTATACTTTATAAAGGTTTTTGCAAAAATGTTTACAGTAGAGACCCAAGTTTAGTGCCATATAGCTCAGTGGTGGAGCACTTGCCTAGACAAGAGTACATAAAACCCTAGGATCAATACCCATTATTATGGAGAAATAAAAGAAACGTAAAACCCAAAGTTTAATTCTACAAGTGTGATAAGGTTGGCTTCTGCCTAGGAGTGCAGTGAATCTGGCTAGACCACAAAAATGGTACAGCCCTGTATCAGCTCCACCATGGGCAGAGGCACAAGTTATGCTGTGCTTTAGTCTGCTTTTATTTAACCAAACTTGTTAATTCTAATGGCCTTTTACTTTTTGGTACTTTTTTTTTCTACAAAGTCCTTTTCAGAAGTTAAATAGCTTTGATTAGAACTTTTGTCAGATATATTAAACCAAAACCATGTATCAGGAATGTGTCTATTTCAGGTTAAGTTTGTTGTCTAAGTTTCTTGATAAGAACATTCTAATAGCACTGTTCTAAAAATAGAACAGCCAAAGAGTCTTTGGGAAAAACACAAAAGAAGTGCAGTTTTCAAGATTGGGTCTCTCCAAACAAAGCAGACATGGAAATTCAGTACCTTTCTGCCTCACCCAGCAAAGTTCTGGGATTACAGTACCATGTGGTGCTGGTAGTTCTTGACTAATAATACCACATACATAGTTTTGACACCCACCTCCACCCCTGGTCGGCACTCTACAGACAAGTACGATGTACATCTGAAGGTTTTCTCTCCCTTCAAGCACAGCTATAGAAGCTGTAAGACTCCATTTTTTTTTTTTTTTACAACTGCAGAAGCCACAGGGCTCACCTGGCACATCCAGACTAATCCGCTTTCCTCTAACCTGCTAAATGTTGGTGGGGTGGTGGTGGAGGATGGTCTGTGTAATGGGAACCCATAAGCTGGACCACAAAGCAACATCATCAGATCTATCCGTATCTACCGCATCAGTGTCTGGCTCACTAGTAAGCCCATACCTAGCAGGCCATTGCCCCAATAAACCTGTTAAGTACTGTAAGTCTGCAAGTACTTCTTCTACTTGTTTTGATTGCCACAAGTTCCATGTGTGAAATCCCAGTCTTTGGTAACATGAGACAGAAGCACATGATTAAGCAGGAAAGCATCAGTACTTTTTCTTCTGGCCTAAAAGCTCAACAGAAACTTTTTAAACCACTGTTTAGTAATTTATAAGTCTATACCTTTTAAGTTTGAGACTATTGTTTTTCTTCTAATTCAAGATGAAACCTAAGCTGGTAACTCCTGCACATCACCTCACAGAACATTTCAAGGAAATGACAGTGTTCCATGAACAAGGGCATTCACAAACTTGCTAGCTGCCATTTGCTTCTTGTGTTACTGTTAGGTTATACTAACAATGACATATTTCAACAGCACTGATTAAAACTTCACAGGAACTCAATGTATAGAATATAGCACCATTAACAAATCAACACTAACACCAATTATGTAAGTATTTTATTTATCACCGAAGAAAAAACACAGCAGCAAGTTCTGTGTTGGCTTCAATAAGACCATGGTTACTCTAACACAGCTACTACACTCCAAAATTGAAGTCAACACAGTCATCACTACAAATTACTTGTTGAAATAATCTATCCTGAAGAAAGAAAATTAGGAAAAAGAATTTAAACAATTCCTCCAAACCACACATTTATAAATATTGTCATATTTAAAATGCTTAAAAGGCATGAATTAGTGGAAAAGCAGTTTTCTTTTGGCAACAGAAAAAAAAAAACAAAACAAAAAAAAAACAAACAAACCCACAACAGGTTACCAAATGCTCTAGGAATCCAAAGCTGTGCTGTTCTGGACCTGCACTTGAGCAGCACCATCATGATGATGACTACAAAATGCTTTATACTCACCTCTCTCAAGTAAAGTCTACGAAAACCCCATTACAACCAGTGTTTGCAATGCCTACACACTGATCAGAAGCTACAAACTGCCTAAATGTAGTTAACAGAAAATACCTAACAAGGTATGTTCCCATTACTATTCATGGGAAAGCTGTCAGATCCATTGGCTTAATGGGTTTTCAAATGTTTTAGGAGAACCTTACCTTATTCCAAATTAATATCTGATATTTGAAAATCAAAACAAAAAGATCAATTGTATACCAAGATATGGTGTTAACACCTGAAGGGTTCACATTTTTATTTTTTAGTTTTTTTTTTAAACAAATGATTGATGAAATAATGCAACACCTTAAATTCCAGAAAATGGCATGGTTTTCCAACCTCCTGTGAATACAGTGCATGATCAAACTATTATATATGATTAATACAAGTTCATGCTTTTTGTGTTATGGTGAGACAACATTAAAGAATTTAGACTGGTTGAAGCACAGGTATATCCTTGAATGTGATCAAACCTATGTAAGAAGCCACAAGTTTCTTGTCTTGGGACTTAGCGCCGTACTGTGGTCCATCCATCTTCATCAGTTTCATTCTTAGTACGACGAAGGGACTCCCTATCTTTCTCAGCTCTCCAGGATGCTTTCTCTTTCTCACCTTCTCGTTCTCTCTCTCTTTCTCTATCTCTTGAAATAGCTGTGGGAGGAACACGACGAGGTAGATCCCGTTCTTCAGTCCGGTCATCTTTCCTGTCATCTGCACGTCTCCAAGAGCTTGCTAGAAAAGTTAAAAAATTTTCAAGTGTATTTTATTGGTTAAAAATAAACAGAAGCGAAGCCTACCTCAAACTACTTGGAAAAATCATATTTTAATTATTCTGTGTCATATCTGACAAAAGTATTTAAATAAAAACTTGCGGACATAACAAAAAATTGCAAACAAACAGAAATCCTTGGTCATGGAAATATCTTAAGCACAGAATGAACTGTTAAATGAAAGGATTTCTGATTCTTCAAGTACTTTTATCAAATGAGTTATAAAATGTGAGATTTTAAGTTATACTTTTAGTACTTTTCTGATCTTGCTGAGCAAGTTGTTAAAAGCATGATTAACTAAGAACAATGGACACTTTATAACTTCACTAAAAGAGCTTTAAAAAAATGTTTGCGTATATGTGAGTTTGTGGAGGTCAGAAGACAACTTTTAGGGAGTAAGCTCTTTTTTTTTCTACCATGTGGATCCCCAGGATGGAAATCAAGTTGTCAGGCAAGAAAAGCCCTTCCTCACTGAATATCTCACCAGCCCTGATTCTCCATATTTATACTCTTGTGTTCATACACTAGGTCATTACATAATAATGCTTCTCCATTTTTACTAATATTAATTCCTGCTGCTTATCATTTAGTCTGTTGCTACATGTACCTTAGAGATGAGCTTACATCGTAATCTGACAACTAAGTACATTGAATTTACTCTTATTATCAATGTTCGCATTAATTTGAAAGACAATTATATAAAGGCCCTATCACGACACACGATAGTTCTCCAACATTCCAACAGCCGTATGTCTCTACCTTCCTCTCGCTCTGATCTGAGGGGGGGTCCTCTCCGGTCTCTATCATCTCTTAAATCCCTTCTTTCTCTCAGGTCTCTCAGATCACGACGATCATCTCTCTCCCGACGACGGTCATCCCTGTCCCTATCATCACGGCGACTTGAATCTCTCCAGCTTGAAGATTCTTCTGCTGGTCCTCTTCTCCAGCCACCTTCATCCCTGTGGCCATTAAAAGTGACAATCTCAGTTCTCATTCTTGACAAAATATGTGGCTAATTATAAACAACACGCCAGCTGGGTGGTGACGGCAAACATCATTAATCACACTCTATAGAGTTTTGAGGCCAGCTCCAGGATGGCCTACGATAGGTGCTACTTCCCTAAAGATCCTAAAGTAGCACAACCTATATTCCAACAGCTAATTCACATGCTATAAAGAACTTTTCCTACTAGATTTGCTAGTGGCAAAGCCATTATAGCAGTGGGAACAAGGTAGTACTTTTAACACTAATAAAAACTGGGTGTACTGTCAACTGACTATAAATCTCAACATAGGTTAAGTTGAATAAAAACTGAATTTCGGGTCAGCCAAAGCTGCACAGAAAGATGCCATATTCTCAAAAACAAAAAAAGGATAACTTAAGGACAACTAAGCTGATTCACTGATCTAAAAAGACAGTGCAGTAGACATCTGGACTGGTTTCTTTACCATTTATGCAACCTGCAGGCAGCAAACAGGTTAAGGCTCCATGTCCTCTCGTTTTCTAGATAGGGAAGGGGGTGTTAATCAATCACACTCTATGTACATCTAATGGTTAAGTGAGGCCAGGGCATTATTTATCAAACTTGATTTAGAATGCATAGCAGAGTTTAAGAAAAGTCAGTTAACACAGTAGGTCATTTCCAACCTGGGTCTTCTGAAGCGATCCTCCCGGTCTCCATCTCTTTCTCTGTCCCTTTCCCGTTCAAGGTCCTTGTCATTCTCCTCTCGATCTTGGTTCTCTCTATCCTTCTCTTTGTCTCTATCCCATTCACGTTCTTCTGATGGTCTTGATTCTCGAGGTGGACCCCAACTTTCTTCTCTAGCCTTTTCTTTCTCTCTCCATCCACCTATTTTATAAAAAGAAGCAATTTTATTTTTAACATTAACAACTGTATGTCGGTGTGGTGCTGAGGATAACACAAGGCCTTATGCATGCTATGCAAATACTTTATCAACTGAGCTCATCCTGTGACTTTAAAGAAGACATCTTAGCATTGATTCATCATCTTAAACAGAAACTGAAGTTACCCCCAATCCCATTTTTTAAGAAAGCCATGTATAAAGATGGAGAGATGGCTCAGAGGTAAAGAGCAGTAACTCTTTTTCCAAAGGTTCTCAGTTCAATCTCCAGTGACCACATGGTGACAACCATCTATAATGAGATCTGGTGCCCTCTTCTGGTATATAGTTATACAGGCAGGCAGAGGACTATATAAATAATAAATCTTTTTTTTTTTTTTAACCATGTATATCTACAAACAGCTAGCCATTAACAATTTTTGAGTTAAGTATCTACATAAGCTTAAAACAGTCTGGAAATGATGTTTCATAAAATAAAAAGACTCAAATTTTTCCTGGTGCGTACACTGATTATCAGTATAAAATCTGTTCCTATTTTACTACAGACCACAAATTATGAATTCATACCCTATAACATTTTATCAAAGATTCTCCCCAGGTCTTGTCCTCTGAGATATTCCTCCACCACCCAGTCATAAAACAAGGATAAATGCTTTGATTCTGCCCAGTGTTTCACATGAAGCAGCAAGAAGTCAAAGCAAGCTAAGTTCTCACTGTTGAGAGCATCACAGCTATAAAACTATTCATTGTTGTACCTGACTTTCACATCAACAAGAGCAAAAGTAGACTTAAATCCCATTTTTATTAACTTGAATAATCCTTGCCATAAGTCAATTCTCATTACTGCCAGACTCTTTATTTTATTTTATTTTTTTAAAGACAGGGTTTCTCTATGAAGCCTTGGCTGTCCTAGAACTTGCTATGTAGACGACACTTGAACTAAGAAGATCTGCGGCTGCCTGCAGAGTGCTGAGATTAAAGGTGTATGCCATCATACATAACATACTTAAAAATATTTGGGCTTTTTGTTTATTTTTTTGGTTTTTCGAGACACGGTTTCCCTGTGTAGCCCTGGCTGTCCTGGACTTGCTTTGTAGACCAGGCTGGCCTCAAACTCACAGTGCTCTGCCAGCCTCTGCCTCCCAGAGTGCTGCGATTATAGGCGTGCACCACCATACCTGGCTGCCAATGTGTTAAAATTATGCCATCACTCAATTCAGGGGGAAAAAGTTGTCTCCAGACACATGTGATGACAGCTCAGGTTGACAGCACTTTGCCTCCCAGGATCAGCCTTTATTATAAAAACTGTCTTCTAAATAAATGTCTACTTATTTAGTACTGTGATTTTTGCTGGTTACTTCACTGTTCAAATGACCCCCAATCATGTTTAACTATCTCCAATATTAAAGGGAAAATACAATGTTAGACTAACTTTGTTCAAGAATGGTTTACAAAGGACCGCTGGCCTTTCTTTAAACAGATGGCAGAATATAAAGGCATGTAACACCTTGTATTTCTTCTAGAATTCCTCAGTTTAACTCCTAGCAAGTTTTGGTTTTTTGTTTGTTTTTTGAGACAAGGTTTCTCTGTGTAGCCTTGGCTGTCCTGGACTCACTCTGTAGACCAGAGTCTACAATCCCAGAGATCTGCCAGCCCTTTGCCTTTGCTAGGATTACAGGTGTATGTGTACCACCCCACCCAGGGAGATAACTTTCTACAGAACACAACCACAATTTACTGAGAATCTACCATACTGTCAACCCCATTTTACACAAGGCATGGAAGTCACTTATCCTAAGGTCACATAGTTAAATGGTGGAATATGGCCAAGGCTAGAAAGAACAAATAAGTTTGCCACAGAAACCACACTAGTAGAAGAAAAAAAAAGGTGCTAATTAACTCTGAACTCAAGGATTAGTCTGTGTACTACAAAAAGAACTGGAGTGAAGAAAAGGTGGCAGAAATCACTTGTAGGGCAAGAGCTCAAAGGACCCAGACCTAATCAGGGTGGTTGGATTTAAGAACCATCAAAAGGCAGATGAGGAACTGAGGAGTGGCTCAATGGTTAACAGCACACACTGTTCTTATAGTTTAATTTTCTACACCCATATCATATCGCCTTTACATACTCTTATCTTACACATTTAAGAATAGTTCACAAGAGCATGTGTATTTGGAGAAGGGGAAAAATGGATAAGCATCAGAATTGGCTAGAAGAACAAAAACCGAGCTCCTGAATATGATCCCATGAGTGAACAGTCGTATGGATAAATATTTAATAAAAATAGTTATCTTAAAGCCACTGCATGGGCACTAAAATATCTACGTGTGTGTGTGCACACAAATATAGTACAACTACAACTGTCATTTAGTCCTAAGACTTTTGTTTTTTACATGTCAACAAACACATCAAAAAAGATTGCGCAAATCATCTAGTTTTCTAAATACTATAATCTTACCTGGCTTGACAAATGGTCTCCAGGGACCAGGTCTTGCATCATCACCCCGTCTGGAAATCCGATCATCATCCATATTTCTCCAAGGGCCCCGGTCATCATCTGCACCTCGCCTGGAAATCCTATCATCATCAGCATTCCTCCAAGGTCCTCGGTCATCATCCAACCCTCGCCTGGGACCCCGGTCATCATCCATGCCCCTCCTGGGACCCCTGTCATCATCAGCATTACGCCAGGATGACCGTTCATCATCAGCACCTCGTCTTGGCCCCCGGTCCTCATCCATCCCACGTCTAGGTCCTCTGTCCTCATCTGCTGTGCGCCAGCTTCCTCTGTCGTCATCTAGTCCCCGTCTGGGCAGTCTGTCGTCATCTAGTCCCCGTCTGAGCGGTCTGTCGTCATCTGTGTGGCGCCAGCTTCCCCTGTCATCATCACCAATTCGCCTCGGAGGCCTGTCATCATCTGCATTACGCCAGGAAGGACGGTCATCGTCTGCTCCTCTACGAGAAAATCTATCTTCATCAGGACCACGTCTAGGACCTCTGTCATCATCTAGGCCACGCCTGGGGATACGATCATCATCTGGTCTAAGAGAAGACTCTCTCTCTTCATCATCCCCCAAGCGCCTCAGCCGGTCCTCATCTCTCCTATGAGGCCTGTCATCATCCCGAGTTTCTCCTCGTCTCCACTCCCTAAGGAGCAACAAGGTAGAAGTATAAAGCAGATTTTTTTGAGGATATGGATCCTTAATTTCACCCATTCTTACAAACCTCTAAGTCTAAATTCTTTAATTCTGGTCCTTTAAAAATGTTTTTGAATAGAAATCACACAAAATTTAGCATCTTAAATCAACACATAGATGAACAAGCCTAAAAAACTTACCTGTTTTTCCCCAATAACACCTTATCAAGTTCTGCATCCCTTACAATGAGCTGTCCTCTAAACTTAATTTCTGCATAAAATTAAAGCCACTACTCTTTTTTTTTTATATTCATTTTATTATTTATACAACATTCTGACCGCACACCAGATCTTACTATAGATGGTTATGAGCCACCATGTGGTTGCTGGGGATTGAACTCAGGACCTTTAGAAGAACAGCAACTGTTCTTAACCTCTGAGCTGTCTTTCCAGCCCATAGCAGTTACTATAAAAAATAGTCCAGAACTCAACATGTAAGCTTACTGGTAGAGTACTTGCTATGGTAACAATTACCGACCTTAGGTTCTATCCCCATTACTACAAAGATTAAAAAATATAAGCTGAGACCTACAGCCAACCTTTGGGCAGAGTGCAGGGAATCTTATGAAAGACGTGGGAAATAGTAAAACCTAGAAAGGATAGGAGCTCCACAAGGAGAGCAACACAACCAAAAAATCTGGGAGATAACCTAGAACCCTGCACAGATGAAGCCCATGGCAGCTCAGTATCCAAGTGGATTCCATAGTAATGGGAACAGAGACTGTCTCTGACATGAACTGGCTGGCCTGCTCTTTGATCACCTCCTGGGGGGGCGGGGGGGGGTGCAGCCTTACCAGGCCACAGAGAAAGACAATGCAGCCACTCATGATAATCCTGATAGACTGGGATCAGAAGAAAGGGAGGAAGACCTCCCCTATCAGTGGAATGGTTGAGGGGTATAGGTGAGGGTAAAGGGAGGAAGGGTAGGTTTGGGAGGGGACAGGGAGGGGGCTACAGATGGGATACAAAGTGAATAAACTGTAATTAATATTAAAAAAATTAATAAATAAAATGTCTATTAATCTCTTTAGGAAAATGGTGTGGACAGTTCATTCTTACTCTTTAAACTCAATACTGCTGGGGTGTGATGCTATTTTTCTCAAGATTTGTATGGATCGGTCATTAGAGCAACACTGAATAAAAATGAGTTTTCATTAATAGTAAAACTAGGTATGGTGGCACAAGATTGTAAATCCAACACTTAGGATGTAGAGACAAGATCAGGAGTTCAAGGTCATCCTAAAGCAACACAAAATAGTGACCATGAACCTGCATACACTTCCTCCAGAAACTTCATTACCTACAATTCAAATCTGTTTCTAAAACAAAAGTACCAGAATCCAAAACAACGCACACTGTTGCCATGACTCTACTTACTTCTCTGGTGGTCCTCTCCTCCACTCAGAGTCAGCTTCTGGTCCTTTTCTCCATGTGCCTTCTGAATCTCTATCTCCCCAACGAGAGTCCTGTATCCACAAAGCAAAAAGGCAACATAGTAATAGAAGTTCTAATTCCATCTACTAGAGCATTTTTACTACTACAGCATTTCACTCTTTTATTAAACAACCTCAAGACCCTAAAATAAGACTTTTGGAAAGGGGTACACAACTGTAACCTCATCTCTTGGAGGCAGAGGAAACAGGATCAGGAGCTTAAAGCCAGCCTTGGCTGTATAAGACCTTAAACTCCCACAAATTAAAAAACTAGGGAATGGAAAGAGCTCAGCAGTTACTGCTCTTTCAGAGGATCAGAGTTCGGTTTCAAGCATCAACATACCACTAACAACAGATGGCTCACAATTACCTGTAACTCCAGCTCCAGTGAATCCAACTACTCAGCATTCATGTGCACATACCCACATTTAAAAAAAATTTTTTTTAAATCAATAAACAGTGTTTTATTTAAAGCTAAAACTGGTGGAAAGGGCTCACTAAAAGAATGTTTGCCTTTCACTCTTGGAAATGAGCACAAAACAAAGGAAGCTAAGACAGAGAGCAGAATTAAGGGTCATACACTAGGAAAACTGTAAGTCTGAAAGTGAAAGATTATGACTGGAGAGACAGTTAAGGAATCAGAAATGACACATGTACCAATTAAACTTGAACTATGAGTAAATGAGAACAGACCACCAAGTAGAAGAATTCAAGAGTTCATAGAAAAAAACTCAGTTTTATATATAAGTAATATCACCTAGGAGTCTGATTGTATTATACAGCACATTCTGAATGAGGATGGCATAGACCCAATAATTTCTCAAGTGATGGAGACACTGTAAATCCAAACAGGTCAAATGAGAGAATGTAAAGTAGTTAGAGAAATTAGGCCTCGATATTATACAAGAAAAGTCATTGCTGTATTTACATGTAATTAAAACATGTAGAAGAAATACACAGGGTCTGGGAAGACAGCTCAGAAATAGAGGACTTTCCAGATAGAGTCTGGATTCGCTCTCCAGCATTAAAGGAAAAAAAAAAAAAAACCAAAACCAAAAGCATAATTTCTTTACTCACCTTCCTAGAAAGCGGATCATCACCAAGTCTCCTCTCTTCCTCTCTGCGCCTTTCTCTTTCTTCAATTTCCAGCTCTCTTTGCCGCTTTTTCCTTTCTACTTCCTCCAGTTTCTTGACTCGCTCCTGATACTCTCTAAGTTCTTCCTCCCGTTTTGCTCTCTCAGCACGCTCTCTTTCCTCTCGCTCTATGAAATTTTGTCAGGTTACTCAAATGTGCTTTTCATCCATACCTTTCACTTACCATTAGGGCTAGTATTCTAGTATAAAGCAGTACCAGAATCTTGGTAAACCATATGTTTTGAAAGGAAAAAATATTAAAACATGACCAGTAAGATGGCTCAGCAGGTAAAAGCATTACACATAATCTAACTATGTGCATTTTAATCCTCAAAACCTACATAAAAATGAAAAGAAAAAACTGACCCCTCAAAGTTGGCCTCTGATCTCTACCCGTGCACCCTCCCATACACATACATACCCAATAACGAACAAAAATTTAAAGAAATTTAAAAGAGTAGAAAAATCAGCAAATAGCAGTTGTGATTCAAACCAAATAAAACAAAAACAAAACAAACCATCCACAATGCTTTGGGATAACACTAAAATCCAATCATAGTTTTTAGAGTCAGGCAACACTAATCTAGGCATATTTGAAAGGGAGGAGTGTTGACCTACAAACTGCCTCCATCAGACTGGTCTATGGGCATGTCTGTGAGAACATTTGCTGACTGCTGTGGGAGGCCCACTGTGGGCAGTATCATCCCTGGGCAGGTATGCCTATACTCCAATTAGCTGAGCAAGTCAGAGGGAGTGAGCCAGGAAGCAACTCTCCTCCATGGTCTTTAATTCAGTTTCTGTCACCCTGAGGGCCCTGGCAGAATCTTTGGCTTCCCTCAATGATGGACTATGTACGATACGGAATCCAAATAAACCCTCTCATCCCCCAACCTGCTTCTGGTGAGTGTTTTACCACAGCAACAGAACCACAGTAGAACAAATTCCTGTGTATCTGAAATTTCAGGTATAGAGCCACATATGTAATAAAACACCAGCAGAAAAAAAGTATAAATTTAAAAGTATGTTGGGTAATAGTGAAAAAGAGCACCTACACATAAATGTATTGGGTTATCTGTATTGTCAACAGACCAATTATACAGATTCCTTTGTTTTCGAAATAAGATAGTAAAACATAGCATCTAACACCTACCATGTAGTTAAATGGTTACCTTTTAGCATTTGTTCTTCTGCCCTCCTCTGCTCTTCTTCTTCCTTTTCTCTGTAGTAAGTTATTTTGCGTTCTTCTTTCCGTTGTCTTTTCCGTTCTTCCAGGCGATTGTGCCTTTCTTCTGCTAAGCGCTCTTCAAACTGTTTCAGTTTTTCCTGTGAATACAACAGTTGGCCTCCCATGGGTCAACTTTTTCAAGATATAAACCAGCAATAACACTTTTTTCACTTGTAAGTTCACAATCTCTGAAAGCCATAGAAAGCAGCCACCGCATAACTAAGAAAGCACAATCTCTTAATGGGTAAAGAAATTTTATCAGTGTCAAGTTTCTAAAATTAAAAATTAATATTATCTACACATTGAACTATTACCACCGAGAGCAGTGTACACATTTTAGGCAGTAGATTCCATTCCTGGTTCCACTCCCTACCACACACACACACACACACACACACACAAACACACGAAAAAATTTATAAAATAAAATTTATAACAAAGAAATTGACTAAGAACTTTTTTAACAACTTTCTAAAAACATCATTGATATAGCTTATTTCTTCTTTTTTTCTTTTTTTTTTTGAGACTGGGTCTCTTTACATAATCATAGTTGTCCTGGAACTCAAGATACAGAACAGGCTCACCATCCCAACTCAGATCTGTTTGCCTCTGCCTCCTAAGTGCTAGGATTAAAAGTGTACACCACCACACCTGACCCTGATCTAGTTCATCTCAAACAGAAAAAAAAAAACTAAAAAACACACATGAATCTGGAGCTAGACATGTGATGTGCCTAAATTCCAACCTCCACCCCAAAAAACCCACATTTCTATGAAATGAGAAAAACCAACTTTCATTTTTGAAAGATTTGAGATCAAAGTATCTCCCAACTCTTCTATACAAATATTGAATAATTATCTGTTTAACTCAAGACAAAATAGGGCAGTATGTTTAAGGAGAATTCTGAAAAACAAACAAAAAATCCTAAAAGCTCACAAATGAACTTTCCCTTAAGCACAGGGAGCTCACCTCGTAGACTGATTGCCGGGCAGCTTTGAGCCGCATCACAAATAGGTCTCTGTCTTCCAACATTCGTGACATCCGATTCTTATGTTCCAAAGCTTTTTCTCGTTCCAGTTGCATTGTAGTAATCTGAAAGTGCACAACACAAAGGGTAACCTCCAAAACGTGTCATTCCTAATTGACTCCAAAGATTCTAACAGACATTCTTTAAAGCTAAAAAGCTTTTCTTTCTCTATTCTATCTTGCATTGAAACCATAGCATCCTAAAAGATCCCCAAAACAGAAGGCAGGGACAAAAGGTAAACAAGTCCTAAAAGGTTTAGAGGATACAATCTAGTTTTACTAGAAAATAAGGCAGACTTTCTTCTCAGCCCTATGAAAATGCAGAAGTTTACAGACTGCCCTAAGCTTTTGATCTGCAACAGTTTTCATTAATTACCTAGTTTAAATACTTGTATCTAAGAAGTATCACAAAAATCCCAACTTACCCACTAAAAATAAATAAATAAATGACAACACAAGGCCTATAAATCTTAGGATAGTACTCTTGAGACAGCAGGTGCTACAAGACCTCACAAGTATGCCCTTTCATTTTTTTGTGCATATAAGGCTGTAACCTATAGTATATTAAGCCTCTATTGTGAACATTTCTCTTATGACCAAAAGTAGTAAGCAGCTGTTTAAAACACTATTTTTAGAAAAAAAAAAAACCTCAAACTTTCACTGGCTGACTCTAACTTTACAGTCTATGACACCACAATGAAATGAAAACCTTACTCTTTCTTCTTCTTGTTGTTCCCACAGATCCATGTCTTTAACCCTTTGTTCCTCATAAGCACTCTTTATCAAAGGAATTTCTTCCAAACGTTTAGCTCTTTCAAAATAGTCAATCTGAATGAGATAGAAACAAATGCAGTTTTACATATTTCAATTTCAAGACAGGGTTTCTCTGGCTGCCCTGGAACTTGCTCTGTAGACCAAACTGGCCTCAAACTCTAGATACCTACCTGCCTCTGCTTCGCAGGTATGGGATTAAAGGTATGCACCACCACTACCTGGCCAAAAATAACTCCTTTTTATTAGCAATCCCATTAGGCAGGAGGATCAAGAGTTAAAGGCAATCCTCAGCTGTAATGTAGTTTGAAATCTGAAGATCTTGTTTAAAAAATAAAGAAAAAATAATAATCAACACATCCTCATTTACCTTCTTTTCTTGATTCTTCAGGCGTTCCTGAAGTTCCTTCTTTTCTTTCTCCAGTTGTTCAACCTGTTTGGCCATGATAAAATCTGGATCCAATTCTTCAAGGTCCTGATAGCAACACAAAAGCAGAATCGTCATAAAAAAATTTACTTATTTGAGACAAGGCCTTTTTCTATAGCCCTGGCTATCCTGGAATCCACTATGTAGAGCAGGCTGGCCTAAAACTCAAGAGATCCACCTATCTCTGCCTCCCAAGTGCTGGGATTAAAGACAACTCCTGGCTATAAATATTTTCATAATTATGAGAGAAGAGTATATGTGCATTTGAGCAACGATGCCTCTAAATATTTTTATAATTATGAGAGAAAAATATATGTACATTTGAGTAATGATGCCTGAATTTCAGAAGTATTGAATATAGCTGGAACTAGAACAGGTAGTTGTAAGCCACCTAATCTGGGTGCTGGGAAGTGAACTTTCAACTCATATCCATAATTGTTAAGCCATCTCTCTCCAGGCCACAAATTAGAAGACAAATATGACTAACAATCAGCTAAACTGGCTGCTTTCTAGAATCAAATCCTACAATACTGTAAGTAGGTAGTCAGTTAACAAAATTAACCAAATGGAAGCTTAAGAGTAAAGACGCGTCTAATGGCTGATGTGCTACATACTTCAATGTCTATATCTTTGAATGCTTTGGCACCCAGTTCTGTCTTCTTGATCTGCTCTAACCGCTCTCGAACAGTTTTTTTCTTAATTTGCTCATGTTCCTGAAGGATTCGTTCCTTTTCTCGTTCCTTTGCCTCCTGGCGAAGCCTCTCCTCTTCAGCCTTCCGTACTTTCTGAAGTTCAGCTTCCCTCTGCTCTAGTTCTTCTTTCTCACGTTGGATATTCAGACTCTCAAGACGCTCTTTCCTTTCCTCAATTGTCTGTCGGCGAGCCAGAATCCGCTGATGTTCTTTTCGTGAATTTTTAAGATATGCAGTAACTGCCAACTGATGTTGTTCTTCTTTCTCTTGCTTCAAAAACAAATGCATTTAATATGATCATCAATGTACCCTGCTATTAGATATCAATAGTAAAAACAATTGTGAAATACTGGCTTTCCACAAATATGCATTTAATAAAAGATAATGTAGTATAAACTACTGTGGTACTACAGTTATTTAGTCTCTATAAACACAGCCTAAAACACTATTTGCTCGTCTATCACTATTCTTGGCACCAAAACTTGTTTTAAGCCAAGAAAAATCATACATAGACCTTATCAACAATAATGTAGTAAGAACACAATCACATCAACAACTGGCCAAGGTCATAGTATATGTAGTCTGCTGTCTTATATAACAACCTATCATTACTATATAAGCCAAGAGAAATTACTTTTACTATTGAAAGGCAGTTCAATGACTTGTCTTGGCAAAGGCATCACAAACACGAGTAAATAGGAAATCAAACTCTTCTGCAGATTTCATCTCAAACCATATTGTGAAAGATGTATTCAAGTCCTTTAAAACTTTTATAACTCATATCCCCTCTAAACACACATACCAGAATGTGAGTGGGCTTGATGACCTCAAGTGCTTTTGCAAGCACTGAGGACATTGCTGTGAGTTGATTTCTTATTTGTTCTGAAGGCATGCTCTGCAGATGAGGACCAATGGGAGCATCTTCTCGAGTTGCATAATTCAAATCTGATCCAAAACTCAGAGTCCGAGAAGTGTGGTCAATACGAACCTTTGAAAATTAAATTATGAGTAACCAAACTTATATAGTACCCACTGAATTTTTTTTATGGTACCCTTGTACCAAAAGCAGAGAAACAAAAGATCTGTGTCTTTCTAGTTCTCAAAGATCTTCTAACTTGCCACCAGTGCTAATTTATAGCACATACCTGCAGGTCACAGTGCCTGGCTGCATCTACTATGGCCCGTTCCAGTTGGAAAGCATCAACAAAAGGAACCAGAGAAGTCAAACGAGAAAACTCAATGCTCTGATATATCTGTGCCACCTGCACACATACACACAAAAAGACAAAAACAAAAAAAACACAAGATTAAAACAGCTACTACTTAATCACACTTTTTATGTGCAATTTCATGGCAACTACAGGAAGAAGATATTATGCCCACTGTTCACAAAGGGGAAAAAAAACTGAAGTTCATACAATTCAGGTTAGCAATAAACTAATATAACTGGAGTTTCAATCCCAGGCTCCAAATCATATGCTATAACCACATTGTACATAACCATCTTCTGAATTCCTGGTACCATAAATCAAAAAACCTAAACAGCTTGCTACTTACCTAATATAAATACTTCCAATTACTTTTTTTGTCTGAAGGAGACTGGCAGCATTACTACATATAGTTATTCTGCTAATTAACCTTCAACTATTTGTATAGCACATAAGAAATAACCCTGCTCACATATTAAAAAGAAAGCAGGTCAATGAAATGTGCAAACACACCACCAAATGAAAATAAAGTACAAAGCACTTAAACACTAACAAACTCCATCACTGAAAAATAGCCTTAACACTAGACTAACATGACAAAAAGACCCTAAAACCTAGTATGAGCAAAAGCATTTATTACTGGTATAACGCTCTACTAATTTAATCTCAGGAGCTGCTAAAGTTTTAAATAAACTGTGTGACTAATTCCACATATGCTACAAAAAGTCTCACTCATGTGCAAACTTACATGCATGTTAAGTGATACTGTTAACACTTTCTAATGGGGAAACCCTAAAAGGGGCTCCAGCAGCACTCAAAATAGGTGTTTTCATTAGTATTATCTGAAAAGTGTGCTATAGAACTTTCAGACTATATGAAAAAAATCATGTAAATAGGAAGTTAAAGAAATAAGGCAGACCTATATTAACAAGGAATCAGGGGCAGGCTTAGTGATACACAAGTTTAATCCCAGGACTTGGGAGGCAGAGGGAGACAGTGACAGGCACATGTCTGTGTGATCTAGGCCAGCCTGGCCTACACAGTGAGTTCCAGGACATTAAGAATGGTAGTGATAGTTTGGGGGGAGGGGGGTGCGTGACGGCAAAAGGTACACCCTAAGGAAAACTTAAGAGTATTTGACAAAGAAAATTAGGGGAAGAGGGAAGAACAATTTTTAAGTCACTGACTCTATTTCAAAATTATAAATACAAAAATTTGGGCAGGAGTGGAATTTGGAGTAGCTTGTACTTAAGTAATTCTAACTTTTTTTTTCCAGTTTTGTTATCAAAATAAAGAGTAAAGTGGCTATGGAGAGAAGATTCCAAGGCATTCAGTCTAGCTAAATTGCGAGCTTCAGATTCAGTGACAGATGATCTCAAAATACTAGATAAGACAGTAACAGAGGAAAGACAACCAATGTCCATCTCTGGCCTCCATAGACTTGTGTGCACTTGTACAAAGCAAGTGTGCATACAAACACTACCTGATACATACAGAGTCAAGGGCAGAAATGTTTCTCCATAAAGCATTTGCTTGAATTTTACCTGCTGCAGAAGGCGGAGTATGGTATTGTTCTGTAGTTGTGGTACATATTGTTGTAATTCTGGTTCCTTTTCAGGTTGTTCCCTAACCCAATTTAATACCTATAATCAATTAAATTGAGAAAAAAAATTACAATTTATATGGACCAGACACAAAACTAATTCACATTCTTTCAACTTCTTTATATATTACACAAAACAGCATCTACTATATATAAAATTCACTGAACACTTGTCTGAAGGTGACTGACAGCAATGACTAAAATAGTCATGCTGCTAATTTACCTCCAAGTTTGTTTAGCACAACAGAAATATCTTTTCTCTTGATGTGAAAGAAAAAAGACAATAAAATGTGCATTTCTCAACACACACAGGAACAACACCACCTTAACAACCTTAAACACAATGCTCAACTGCAGTAATGCCATCCGTGTAGTAAAGGCCAAAATGACCATGCAAAGGCCTACCTTTGTGACTCTCTCACAGAGTTTTAGAGGGTTGAATTCTACCTCCAACCAGTTGTAAAGGTCTTTCACTTCTGGGACAACATATTGCAGTACATTAAATCTGACCTATAAGAAAAGCGAAGTTTAATTGCTAAAAAAAAAAAAAAAAAAAAAAATTTCCCTCTGAGATTCTGAACTGACAATAAATTAAAAGTAGATTATCTGACCTCAATTTCCTATAAATTCAAATAACCAACTATAATATCCCAATATTGTTTCTATTTATAATTAACAGTGAAAAATACTGAAAATCATAAACTGAACAGTAACATGCGATACTTGCAAAGACAACTACAATGGACAGTGCAAGATACATATCTAAAAAGGCAAAATAATAGGGCTTACAAAATAACTTACAGAAGTAACACAAAAATTACCAGGGCAGTTCTATTCTTAAGAGTCAAACAGGGAAAGTTCAGTGTCTACTAACAGCACAGTGCCGTATTTATTTAACAAACTCTGGTCCCCTCTACCATCAGGTACTACATACACGTGGCCAATCATGTTTAGATAATACTAATACTAATACTAATGACCTGCATACTTTCTTCATGTCATTATCACCTAATCGTGCATTACTATATACGTATTCTAAATAATCTGGAGATTATATTTCAATTTTATGAGTTTAGGCATAGATTACATGCAAACACAAGCACCATCCTATTTCAGACTACTAGTGTACTACTGCATTTTGATGTCCACTGGGATCTGAACCAGTATAATTCAGACACTAGGTATAACTGAAAACTGTACTTAACTCAATGTTACTTAACTCATCACATACCCTGATTAAGAACTACTGCTTTAACAAATTGCCTCAAATGAACAAGATATCTATTTCATCAGTGGTTCCCTGTCCACACATTAGAAGCCTGACAATGAATCTGAATTCCCACTTTTTGATCATGAATTAAAACTCACTAAGTTTTCTCTCCAAAGCAATAAATGTTCACTCATACTAACCATATCATTAATAAGGCCGATTCGTGTGGGTGGGGCTTGAAGACCTAGCAGTGTTGCAAGGCGTCGCTGCTTCTCAACTATAATACCATCCATATCCAAAAGTCGAGCAATGTCAGTTCGCTCAGGAGTAATAGGAATGGAAAGAGTTGCCAAAAGGACTCTAGTAGACATCCTGTGGTGAAGAAAGTTTTATTTGTTGAGATTGTAAATGTGTTTCTCTTTAATTATATATTGTAGGCCAGAGACAGAATATATGTAGCATATGAAAACTGAACTTCAAGGAAATGAATCCTGTATACTCAATCTCAACACTTAATGTGGCTCAACAGCAGTAAAGACATACTTCATTACCAAAATAATTAAAGGTAGCTTTAGAAACTAAGAAAATAGACTTTAAGTAATTAAACACAATCATGACAGAGAAGGGAAGAGGAGAGAAAAGATCAATTTTCACTTTCCTGAAACACGAGAAAATCTGAACTATAGAATACTAAGTAGCACAGCTTCCGTGCCCAGGAGACTGAGTAACATACACACGATTAAATTATCTGATGCTGTTAACCAATGTTACAGCATTCATGAGAAAAACATTAACACCATTAAGGAAAACCATTTAGTTGATTTCATATTCCTCTATAAAACTAAGAAACAGATACATGTGAAAAAAGCCAGTTTACTAATACAAAGAAAAAGGTAATGTGTGAATTACCTAATTTGTGCAAGGCAATAGGTTCAATTACTTCCTTGACCAAAAAAGAGAGAGACAGACAGACAGAAAGAAAGCAGCAACTAAAAACACACAAGCTATGTAAGATAGGGTTTGTTGTGGGTTTTCATTGTTGAAATATAGTTTTTCATTGTTGCTATATATAGTTTTAAAACAGTCAAAAACTGGCTGTGTATTTTAAGCTAGTTTTGAACATTTTGATCCTCCTGTGTTTTCACGACAATCTTACCAAATATTCTCCGGTTTTATGATTCATGTTAAAAATGATTACTTTTTGCCAGGCAATGACAGTATACACCTTTAATCGCAGAATTCTGTAGGCAGAGGAGGCAGATCTCTGATTTCGAGGCCAGCCTACTCCTAGTCTACATAGCAAGTTCCAGGACAGCCAGGGCTACACAGGGCTACCTGGTCTCAAAAGCCAAAAAAACAAAAATAAACAAAAAAGCTCAAGACTTTTAATTTTTAACATGTAACAAAAGAAATAGACAGAAATTGAATTTCAAATGTTTATCTTTTCCCAGGTCTGGTGATGTAAGCTCTTTTTAAAAAGCAAGCAGCAACAATGAATGAGCCACATGTCCAAGTCAGCCATTCAATCCTTAGAGTAAGCAGAGCCTTTCCCTCCCCCAATATACTACAGTGTTGATAGTAGGTCAGTATAACACATTCTTACTTAATATACTTTTCACCTTACAGTGGGATTACCAGGATGTAACACTGCAAGTTAAGATCTGCTTTATACTACAGTTAATGCTTGGTAATAAGAAAGAACTTGATGGAACTAATTAATTATGCAACTTGCTTTAAGAATAGAATCTACCAAGACACAGTAGAAGGTTCACATGTTAAGACTACTTTTATGAATACAGTTTTCTCAATTGGGTTTCTGGTGGTATTTTCCCATCAGGTAGCAGAAGGGGTAGAAAAGGGCTCAAGAATAATCTTCAAGGAAAGCAACATCTTGGAAACACTTGGTGGTAACAACTAGATATTGCTCCTGGCTCCTAAGGAGCAGGGACACTGCTAACTGTCCTACCAGGCACTAGCAGAACCAGCAGTACACAACAATGTTTAGCCAATCTAAAATGTCCAAAAGCTAAGAAACCCTGGCTTAGAGCATACTACCACTTAAAAATAGTTTAATTTCACTACTATCCAACTACAATATTCTTACCTTTGCATCTCATCTTGTGTAAGATTCTTTCTCATTTCTCTAGAGAGATGATAAAGACGATGAAGTGTAGATGCATGGAACAGAGCATTTCCAGATTTCCAAAACACTGTTGAAACTTTGTTATAATAATTTGCCATCAACTGAGGCTTAGGTGGTTTTTTAGACAAGGAAAATAATCCATGAATATCTTCCACAGCTTTGAAGGCTTCCTAAAATGTTAAGATTAGTTAATTCTTTATTAATTAAACAAATTATAATCACTGAATTAAAAAAAATCAAGTATAAATCTTTTATGAAACTAAAACAGATTATAAATAAAAATAGAAAATAAAATGCCTAACAATTTCTCTAGAATTTGTCTGATAAATGAAATTGTTATAATTACTACCTTATTTTTATAGCTTTGTACTGTTACAAAAGGCTATCTTTGAAACCTTTAAACAACTTAGATAATAAAGTGTATCATAAGAAGAAAATTTTTGTGTATTAGCATTTTACTTGGAGCAATATAAAGGAAAAATCAGCAAGTAGAAACAGTAAAATACAGGTGACAAGGGTGGAGAAGATGGGGGCAGAGAGGGAGGAGAAACTGGTTGGGATGTAATATATGAAGAGAATATATCAATCATAGAAAACAAAGAATCCATGTGATTCTAAGTGGTGGCACAACGGATGAAATTTTCTTTGGGCTTATCCATCTTTCCTAATACAATCATGTTTGCTTGTCCCTTTAGAAGTAGGAATTCAAGATGGGTGTCCCTATAAAAAAGAAAAATACTATGGGCAAGAGAAGAAAATTATTTGCCCAAAAACTAGCAATTTTTTAGTTAATCCTTTGTAATTTCAGTTGACTCTTTTATGTTAAATATAAAAGCCTTTATGTTATAAAGCTACAAACGGATGTGAAGTATCATAAAGGGGGAGGAAAAAGGCCAGGAAGCTTTTCAGCATTGTCATCTCTAAAATGCGTTATTCATGATGTATGTATATTAAAACAGCACTTCTCCAAGTACAGAAAAGGTCAAGTGTGCGGTTTTAATGTCCAATCACCAACAAGTGCTCATAAAAGCCAATAAAGTTACAATGTATTATCATATTAAACACAGTATTAGAGAAAACTTTTAAAAAATATTATTTTATGTTTATCGGTGTTTTGCCTGCATATTTATCGAAGAGTGGGGTGGGAGGGGGTTATCAGAAGTTCTGGAACTAGAGTTACAGAAAGGTTTTAGTTGCCATGTGCGTGCTGGGAATTGAACCCAGATTCTCTGGAAGAGCAGCTAGTGTGCTCTTAACCACTGAGCCATCCTTCCAGCCCAGGAAACTGCCATAGTCTTTGTAGTAGCTAAAGACACTTAACACCAGCACTCAAAGAGGGAGAGGCAGGCAGATCACTGTGAGTTCAAGGCCAGCCTGGTCTACAAAGTGAGTCCAGGACAGCCAAGGCTACACAGAGAAACCCTGTCTCAGGAGAAAGAAAGAAAAAAAAAAGGGGGGGGGGGAAGAAGCTAAAAATGTCATCAGTGGTGTTGCACATGCTTACCATTTGGAAGGCTATGGGTTTAACTACCAGCACCAGAGAGTTGGAGATTTAGCTCATTAAAGTGCTGGCTTACCAAGTCAAGGGCCTGGGTTTGGTACTTAGTACAGAAGGGCATGCACACACAAACAGGTACTAACTCCCCACACCAAAACCAAACCAAATTGGGGGGGGGGGCGGGGGCAGCAGTAACAACAAAAACTCCTTCATATTTGCAATTTTTCTCCATCCTTTTTTTAATCAGACTCACAAAATGGTACCAGTCATAGAACCACATTTTGAACAGCAAAAACCATGATACAGGGTCTTTTTTTTTTTCCCATAAAAATAAAAAAAATTCCAAGTAGATTAGGAACTGAAATTAGAGCTCTTCCTGCTCTGTCAAACAACCTTAAATTCTCACATTACCTACTAAAATTAACCAGTAATACTAATACTCAAGAGGTGAAGGAAATGGTACAAAACTAATAGTTAACTTACCTGCCATAGTTCCATGCTAATAGCACTGTCCAACTGAACAAGTCTGGTTTCCAAATGCATGGACTGGCTCTCTGGATTATTAAGATTGATTGCTGTGCTTTGGTTATGGTGGCGCTGAATCTGTGATAAGTGCATTCGCAAGTTGTCACAGAGCTTGCGGAACTCAGCCTTGCGAGTATACTGGAGGCAGAATTTGAAAGCTGTACGCATAATTGTCAAACAAGAATTAGATATTTTCTGTCAACTTAAATATCTGAGTAAATTTTATGGGTCATATATTAAGATCAACTTTAGCAAGATTCACTAAACTCACCATTACTCTGTGTTATAGAGGGTTCCTTTTTTGTTTTCAAGACAGGGTTTCTCTGTGTAACAGAGCCGTGACAATCCTAGACTCTTTCTAGACCAGGCTGACCTCACTGAGATTGTTTCTGCCTGTGCTGGGATTAAAGGCTTGTGCCACCACACCCAGCCTGCTACAGAGTTTTAACTCCTTCCATGTACCTATGCCTCTACTCTGAATCCTAAGCAAATCAAAACACATGATCATCAGTCCTGGCCCAAAACATAGTTTTAGAAATTTACAAATACACACTCAGGAGATGGAGAGATGGCTCAACATTTGCCTACTCCAGAGGACCCAGGTTAGATTCCCAGCACCCACATGGCAGCTAAGGGCCATCTGTATGTAATTCCAGTTTTGGGCAATCAGTGCCCTCTTCTGGCCTCTGCAGGTACCAGGCAGGCAATGCAGGTGGTACAGACAATTATACAGTTAAAATACCCATACATAAAAAATAATTATTTCAAAACAAATTTAGAACTCATCTTCAAACACCTGTAAGAACAGAAACTGCTGGGCTGAAACACAATGAACTTATACTGTACATAAAAAGCAACATACTTTTGTACTATTTTCAACTACAGACACAGAAGGGCATATGAAATGAACTACTTACTCCATCATTAAAATACACAGCTAACAGTACTTTTTGGGATGCCTTTGCTCTTAAAAACAACATTTTGCTGAGTGGTAGTGCACACCTTTGACTTCAGAACTCAGGAGGCAGAGGCAATTGGATCTCTGAATACATAATCAAACAAACAGTATTTCTATATTAACATACCTAGAACAAGCTTGAATTAACCTCAACTCAATATTTTTATTAAATCATATTTTTATTAAATTAACATAACTAGAATATTATTAATATTAGAAATTAATATTAATTAATATTATAAATATTAGAAATTAATATTTTTATTAAATTAACATGCCTAGAACAAGTTTGAATTAACCTCAACTCAATATTTTTATTAAATCAGAAAAACAAAGTTTCTTGTGGGACAAATATTCACATGTCATACTTGCAAATAAACACAGGATCCAATATTCCTACTAAAAGTTATAGTTGAAAATTACCAACATATAAAGAAATTCTGATCCAGGTGTGGTGGATGAATGCCTATAAATCCTCAGCACAAGGGAGACAGAGGATTAGAAATTCAAGACTAACCTGGCCTGGTCTACTTAGGAAAACAAGACAAAACACAAAAGAAACACAGAAAGAAATTAAGAAGGTAATAATCGTTAAGACAATGCAGGGGCTGGAGAGATAGCTCAGTGGTTAAGAGCACTGTCTGCTCTTCCAAAGAACCAGGGTTCAATTCCCAGCACCCACATGGCAGCTCACAACTGTCTGTAACATAAATTCCTAGGGATCTGACACCTTCACACTAATGCACATAAAATAAAAATTAAATAAATTAAAGACTGACAATGCAAGCTTGTAAGTATAAAAAAACAAAACAAAAAAGTCAAGTAGTCACTCAGTTACACGGCTACATTCACTGGAGCAAAGAATGCTGTCAACCTAGTCCTTTTAGAGTTAAGGTGTGTACAGAAAGGCAACAAAGTATGAAGTAATCTGTGACATCAATAGTAAGCAATACTGCTTAACAATAAGAAATACACTAGGTGTAGTTGCTTAAGAGTAAGAAATAGGGGAGCCCAAGAGATGGCTCAGTGGTTAAGAGTACTGGGTGCACTCAGAAGGCAGAGGTAGGTGGATCTCTGTGAGTTTGAGGGCAGGCTGGTCTACAAAGAGAGTTCCAGGACAGCCAAAGTTGTTACACAAAGAAACCCTGTCTCAAAAAATGAGCACTGGCTGCTCTTCTAGTGATCCTGAGTTCAAGTCCCAGCAATCATATGGGGATCTGATGCCCTCTACTAACTTTCAGGTGTACATGCAGACAAAGCATTCACATGAAAGAAACAAGAATGAGAAATACAGTGGGCATAGTGGTGTGTGCTTTTAATCCCAGCGCTTAGGAAGTAGAGGCAGGCAAATTTCTGAGTTCAAGGCCACCATGGGTATGAATTCCAGGATAGCCAGGAATAGAGAAAAACTGCCTCCCTGATAGATAAGGATTAGATTAGATAAATAAGAGTGTGCAAGTAGAAAGGACAGATAAGAGACTTGGGGGTTGAGAGTGCTAGCAAGGCACTATAAGTGACGTGGAACCAAGAGGAAGCACTATCTGGTATTTGTGAGGAGACAGGGTCAACACAGAGAAGGCAGGGACTGCGTAATATGAGGACGGTGATGATCATGAAATAATGACATGAAAATTAAGCCTATTATTCTGTGTGCTAACTTTAAAGTCAACTTTTCAAATCAGTTTATTTATATTTCACATTGTCACTTTACCTTGCTGGGCAATATCATGGTAAAGACGCTCTACTCTAGAATTGTTTCGAAGAAGGTCCAAGCACTGCCTGTATGATTCCCACAGAAACTTGACCCAGGGAGTCAGTAGCAATCTGTCAGTGCGATCCTGGGTGTCTTCCCCACTTACTGCACTTAAGAGAACACTACAAAGAAAAATGCAAAGAAAATTATTCTAGATGATTTCCTACTTTACTGAAATCAGAAAGCCCAAACTAACAATGAGCACATACAGAATTTCTTCCTACAACCTCATATACACTTCAGCTGTTCCTTACCATCTGCATCTGAATTCTCAGTCTGTATTACAACTGTCTAAACTTTATACTACATGTTCTATCCCAAGGCAGAATTTTAAATATTGCTTACATATTTGCTGAAGTATACACTTTTGTAAGCCACTATGTGGCTGGTAGGAATCGAACTTAAGACCTCTGGAAGAACAGTCAAGTGCTCTTAACTGCATATACTTTTAAACTTCAAAGATAAGTGCCATGTAAAGAAAAACACTGTGCTAACTATCAAAATATTTACTATGATTTAAACTCACATACCTCTCAGGAGTCTGAATATTATCCAGATCTTCTATATCTAACACCATTTGTTGGGACTCTTCTTTAGCAGCTTCTGTTTTTTCCTCTGCTAATTTCAAATATGCCCTAACAACGTCTTCTAAAGATTTAATGTTTACCTACAGAAAGAAAAATGAATTTATTTTTCGCCAACGAACCAAAAAGTTTAAAAAGTAAATCTTAAGGAATAAAACTTAACTTGAAAGGTAAATTCCTCTAAAAGTTACTAAAAGCACTTTAAAAACTAAGCTCAGTACCTGCTGACAAATGTTCTTATATTGATATAACCCTTCCTTAGCCAAATGGCTCTTACGAAGATCCACACACAGTTCCAAGTATTTCAACATAATTGGCTCATGTATCTTCTGCCATGTTCTGTGCTTCTTACTTTTCATAACATCATAAAGAACATCCAGGGCAGGCTGCTTTTTGCCAACCTCAAGAAATTCTGGAAAAAAAAAAATTAAAGTTAGCTGTACACCACTATATAAAAATCTAAATAACTGACCAAGGATATGACTCAATCAACAGGTAAAGGCCACTGTGCCAAGCCTAACCCTTTGAGTTTTATCTCTGGAACCCACTCTTGAAAATTGTCCTGGGACCTCCACATGCCTGCATGCCCCCTCACTTGCACAAATAAATAAATGTAAATCTAAATCTTTGCTGACTGCTTTAATTTCTAGCTCATTCCCAACTTTTTTCTTAACACATTTGGTTTCTAATAGCAAGCCTATAATTGTTCAATGCATAATGACAAAAAGATTAGCATTACCTCAGAATATAGTGTTCATGTGGAACTCTTGGTGATTTTAAAATTCCAGTAACTGAAATCATGGACAGGGAAATCTCCCCTAGTAACTAAAAGTTCAAGTATCGATTCATTACATTTCTGTGGCTGATTAAATATCTAGGCGTTCATGATAAGGAGTAGATTGTCTTTACTAACTATTTTAAGACCAGTTGACTACAGGGCAATGGTGGCACACGCCTTTAATACCAGCAGTGGAG
This sequence comes from Meriones unguiculatus, assembly GCF_030254825.1. Taxonomy (NCBI): domain Eukaryota; kingdom Metazoa; phylum Chordata; class Mammalia; order Rodentia; family Muridae; genus Meriones; species Meriones unguiculatus. The sequence goes on from NC_083349.1 coordinate 74,740,267, forward strand.
AGGCAGAGGGGACGGATCTTTGTGAGATCAAGGCTAGCCTAGTATATAGAGGGTGGATCTTTCTGAGTTCAAGGCCAGTCTTGGTCTACAGAGCAAGTTCCAGGACAGTCAAAACTATACAAAGAAACCCTTTCTTAAAAAACCAAAAAATAACGAGTTGACTACATTTAAATGGGTTTATTTCAGGGCTTTGCTCTCCATCCACTCTCAAAGAATCTAGTGAAGTCTTGGAATTAAATACTACCTTTTGGGTCAGTTGGGTCTCTTGTCTAACATAGGTTAGAGACTTTCCATACAAATTTTACATCTACAAAATAGCTTGCTAAGATTTTGACTGGAATCACACTGAATGGTTATAGATAAGACAGTCCACCCACTGCTACTACATAAATGGCCATAGAAACACACACCAAAAAAAAAAGACAAGAAGACTAACTAAAAAGCGGGTTCATGGGTCTGGAGAAGATGGCTCAGTTGTCTGAGTTGTCATCAGGCAACTCACAACTAACTACCTGTTAACTTTCAGGTCTAGGGGATACAGCTTCTGACCTCTTCCAACACTTTACACACACTTACTCTCTCACAATAACATGGTATGTCTATGCAACAGAGTTCAAAAATAAACCTTAAAAAAGTAAAAGGAGGGGATGGAGAGATGGCTCAGCGGTTTAGAGCATTGACTGTTCTTCCAGAGGACCTGGGTTCGATTCCCAGTACCCATATGGCAGTTCATAACTGTCTGTAACTCCAAGATAGGACAGCCTCACACTGACATACATTCAGCCAAAACACCAATGCACATTAAAAAAAAAAAAAGTAAATAAACTATAACTGCTGAGCCATGTACCTAGCCCCAAAAACTTTGCTGGTTGTTGGTGGTACACGCCTTTAGTCCCAGCACTTGGAAGGCAAAGGTAGGAAGATCTCTGAGTTCAAGGCCAGCCTGATCTACACACACAAAAAAACCCTGTCTTGAGGAAAAAAATAAAATACTTTTAAATCAATCATCAAGAGAAATAGCAATCAAAATGCAGCAGTTTAAATATAAGTGTCCTCCCCAGCTTCAGATTGGTATGTACTCCCTAATCAAATACTATTAAGAGTTGCCCTTTAAAGAGGTAACTAGATCAAAGGGTTCCATTCTCTAAATGCAACAAGTAACTTTTATACTAGAATTTGATAGCTTCCTTTTTGTTTTATCTCTTTTATCAGGCACAGGAATATTATAAATTTCCTCCTGAGGAGACAGTAATAAGGCAGGTACCAGCCCTCACTAGATACTGAACCTGCCACCTTACTAATCATGAATATTTTTAACCAGCAGAAATAAAAGAAATAAATGACTGATTTTGGTAAAGTGCCCAAGATTATGTTATATTTAAAACATAATTTGAGGGTAAAACATTAGTTTTACTACATCTACATTTTTTAAATGTTTATTTTCCTTCTAAAGAATAGTCTTAACTCAATGGTGGGCTCTTTGACATGCCCACACACAGGGGGGAGCAGCTCTGCTAGGCCAGAGCTTTGCCAGTCCTGAAGATACCTGATAAACCAGGGTCAGATGAAAGGGGAAGAGGTCCTCCCCATCAGTGGACTTGGAAAGGGGCAGGGAGGAGATGAGGGAGAATGGGATTGGGAGGGAATGAGGAAGCAGGATACAGCTGGGATACAAAGTTAATAAACTGTAACTATTATAAAAAAATTAAAAATTAATTAAAAAAAAAAACAAATATTCTTGGCCACTCTGGAGCCAGAGGCAGGTGTGACTTCACAACCAGCTGCCAGCCTGGTCTGAGTCCAGGACAGCCATGGATATACAAAGAAACTGAGTCTTAAAAACAAAAATAAGAGAGAGAAAATGAAAGAAAATAATAATCTTGGGGCCAGAGATAATAGCCCACACCTCTAATACCAGCAAAGAAGCTGGGGTAGACCTCTTGTGAGTGTGAGAACAGCCTGGTCTACACTGCAAAACCCTGCCTCCACCTTCCCTAAAACAAAAAAGGTGGAGCAAGGTGCCTTTAATCCCATACAGAGGCATCTTTGGTCTATAGAGTGAGTTCCAGGACAGTCAAGGCTACCCAGGGAAACCCTGTCTCCAAGCGGGGGAGGGATTCCCCAACCCCCTCCCCCACCCATTAACCTGAATTTTGGATGAAGAAGCTTTGCCATAAACCAATCATGTTAGAAGCCCTAGGCTCAATCCACAACACCATTGAGGCTGGAACACTTGTTGCTCTTTCCGAGGAGCCAAGTTCTGTCCCCAGCACCCATATGGTGGCTCACAACCATCCCAGGAGATCTGATACCCTCTCTTCTGAACTCTGTGGATATTAGACACATACAGGCAAAACACTCATACATGAAACGCCAATAAGTTTCTTATTAGAGAGTTTACTAGATCTACAGGTTTAATGACTCTGATTTCAGGAATGGTACTTCCCAGTTCTTCCAGTTAAAATACTGTTCCAGCTCTCCCACACACTAAGTTCATACCTGAACAAATCACACAATGTATCAAAAACTAAGCATCTTTACAAAATATTCTGACTCCTCTTATTTATCAGCAATGTTTTCCTTCCAGTGCTGGAGATTAAACCTAGGGGCTTGCCTCCGATGTGCCAGGCTCACATCATCAGTAACTCCAGTTCTAGGGGATTCAATACTCTCTGACACCCTTTTTTGAGCTCTGAGAGGGCACTATTTGCACATAGTTATAGGCATACATGTAGGCAAAACACTCAAAGTTTCTTTTTGTAAAAAATTGTAACAGCAACATTAAAATGAAATGTTATACCTAACCCCCAATTTTATACTAAGGATTTAAATTTCAAGCTATTAAATACTTTCAATATAAATATAAATCAAGTTAGTTAAGGACTGAACCCCTAATTAAATAAAATACAAAACACTGGAAATGTAAGCTTAATCCACAATATGTAATTTTTAATGGGAGGTTTCTTTACTTTTTAATTAAAATTTTTTATTACCTTATTTGTATGAGTGTTTTGCCTCATATGCATGTCAGTTGAAGATGGATTCCCATTCAGTTAGAGTTATAGTTGATTATGAGTCACCATGTGTGTGCTGGCAGTCAAACCCAAACTCTACCCCAAAAATGTAATTTCTTAATGTAACTTTTAAAGTCTTGCTAAAGAAGCTTGATGTGGTAGAATCAAATCTGTATCATTAGCACTGAAGGAGGTTGAAGCAGCAGGATCAAGTTTGAAGACAACCTGGGCTACCTAATAAAGCTCTGCCTCAAAACAAAAACCCTACAAAAGTAAACAAACTGTTAATGACAGAACTAAGAATCATTTTCTACTTTCAGATGGGCCAAAAAGTCTGAGTCCAAACTCATCCTTTCTAGCTTTCAAAGTTTCAAATAAACTAAAGGAAGCACACTTAAATAGAAAAACGTTTGCTTGGTATAATGGAACATGTCTTTAGCCCCAACACTCAGAAGGCAGAGGCAGGTGAATTTGAGGCCACAGAACATCCAAACCACCTGAGACCCTGTCTACACACACCTACACACACACACACACACACACACACAAAATGCAACAGATAACCTCATCCCACCAAATAAGAATAAGGGGTGGGACATGGACAGTAACCAATTTTGTAAAACAAAAATACTAAAATTGAAAACAAACTTTTCATGATGATCCATGGTGGAGTCTTTAACTTACAAATATGAAGACTTGGCTCCTTGAAATTAATGGGGTGGTAAGACTATTATGGCAAGAATTATTTCAACCCTTAAATAAATTTGAGATTAAGATTCTAAAAACTGAAATCCAAAATCATAGGCATCATTAGAAGAAAGGACACTATAATTATCTTTAGGATATAACTGAAACCATGTATTTACCAGTAAAGGTTCACACCAAACCTTCATTTTTCACTAATTTGTGCAACAGATGAAGTATCTAGCTATGTTACTACTCAGTTGTGGGGTTTTCATAACAGCTTTATCTTTTAATGCAGGAGCTTTAGAGTGTGGATGTAAACTGAAAGGCTTTGACATTTCCCCCCCAAAATTAGGTCTTAAGAGTGACTTTAAAAAATAATTAATTAAATAAAAATATATTGTGTATAAAAAAGAATTAAAAAAGTGACTTGAAGAGCTATTTTATTTAACTTTATTAAAACAATGCAACAGATTGGGTCTAAATATCCCTATGGCTACAAATGCTAAAAATAAAACATTCAGATGAGAAAATTTCTGAGAAGTGAAAAGCCCTTTTACCATCTACTTCATACTCTATAAGCAGTGCTATCTATGTGTGATAGACAAGCTGCTCATGTCAAGTTCCTTGGAAACTAAGACACCCACCTCTTGCTACTTTAGAAACTAATCATAGCAAGAACTCAATACAGACCTTTGGAAAAAATACACAAATAGGACCCAAGTTACCCACACAGTACTAGACTACTGATACTTTCCAACCTGCTCCTCATTAATCAAGTCTACTTCAACTTACAAACAGTGAAAAGAAATTTAGAACTCATAATGTAACCTTTCTACATTAAAAGTTACTGAAACATTAAGTTCACATGAAGATTCCAAACAAAGTCAACATGTTACTATGTATCTATGTAGGCCAAAGACGGCAGTGCTTTAGACTATGAGGGAAAATGACTGCTGGTGAATGTTACAACTTATATGTATATGCAACAACTATTACCTTATAAGTCCACCCAATTCCATTTTCTACAGCACAACGTAATTCTACGTTTCAAAACAGTCCTAACTCAGCTACAGTTCTGATTTCAATAGTAAATTAGTGTTACTATTAGGTTAGTTATCCAATTGCATAATTATTCTACTCCAGAATGCGCCCTATTATCTCTCTCACACACACTTAGTATGTAACCAACACATCTCTATTTCTGACAGATTATCAGCAGTACTTTTTCTAAGTACGGATTCAAATGGCCATTTCACAAAATTAAACTTCCACTTCTAACAATCTTGCCAAACAAACCTGCAACATACATGGTTTGTTTTGATCGGAGGAGTTAAAAGAGGGACAGATACAAAATTATCAGATTTCCTTTTTTTATAAGGGCAGTTTTTAAAGGTCAGAGATGTGCACAAGACTTGTCTATCACACAACATTAGCGATCAGAGTAAGCCCTTCCTGCCAGCGCCAGGGCTTAAGCACACATATGGAAATAGAAATGGCACCCGGTGGCGCTGCGGTGGAGGGGGAAAAAAAAAAACAAAACTGATCTGGATAATCAAGAGACCTAGGTTTTAGTTTCTTGACACTCCCAAGTGACCTTGGGAAAACAACTCTTTCTAGAGGCTTGCCTGGGGAGGACTTCTTTTAAATCCCTAAAGAATGTGAACTTTTCGGATTCCGAATAGGCTTTCGAAATGACCCTAATCAATTCGAGGGGGGGGAAGATCACAAGAAACAAGGTAATGAACCAGAGGCCCAAAGTGCAAAGTAGTGATTATCTGAGGGAAGTAGACTCTGACCCAGAAGGCCTCCGCGTGGGATCTGGAGCCAAACGTGCCTGAGAAGTGGGGTGGAGGTAGGCTAGCCTGGCTCAAGGCCCTGCCGGGAGGTGGAGCCGAGGTTCTCGCGTGCATTGTCCCCGGGAGGGAGCCATGTTTCCTCCACACGGCACTCCCAGATGGCGGCCGGGAGCGCGGGGGCCTCCCAAGCAGCCCGCGGGTCCGATAAGCCAGCGGGAGGCCAACAGAGGCATAGGATCTCAAGACCTGAGAGACCTGTGGCCCCGCCACGCAAACATCAGGCGGCAGCCAGGGAAGGCAGGCCGAGGCGACGGTTCCCGATCCGCGCCTTCCGCCGCCGCCCGGTTGAGTGGGTAGGCCATGCCTAGACAGGGCTCGGGTGGCGGCTGCCGTGACCACTGACCTCCACGGCCTGGGCTGCGGGTAGCAGGCCTGGGCCCACGAACTCCGGGCCTTGGGCAGGCCCTGCGCGGCGCGACCCGCAGCCTTACTCACCGTTGGCGCGCTTGAGGGCATTTTCCGGCCTCTGGAAATAGGCCGGCATCTTGGCGGTAGGCTCAGCTCACTCGGCGTCAGCGAACTCCCTAGTGGCCTGGACCGGGAGAGAAGGCGGAGGGGGACTAGCGCGAGCTTCCACGCGCCTCGCCAGCAGTCGCCCGCGCCCAGCCGGCCAGAGACGGAAAGGAAGGAGCCACGTGACTCCCTCGCGGCGGCACCGCCGCCGCCCGAGCCCCGGATGTAGAAGGCTGGCCTCTGCGCATGCTCCGCCTGTCACTGCGCGCAGGCGCGCTGGTATCTTAAGCGCGGGCTGACGTGGCGGCGGTTGCCGGCGGCGCGAACTGTAGTGTACGTCTTTGGGGCGCGGGAGGGGACCTTAGGGACAGTTTTCTCCTGCCAGCACTGCTCCAGAGAACATAGGGTGGGAAAGGGAAATGTGTGATCGGATCTGCGACGAGAAAAGGCAGTGTCTACACAATCATTCCCAAAACGACTTGTGCGTAGGCAGGCCGTGTTAAGATAAGATCGCTACGGCAGGGGACCTCGCCTGGCTATCTGGAAAGGCTGAATTTACTTCACGGAAGTGCTGAGCAGTGCTGAGAGCAGGTACCGCAGGCCCTTGGTGCTCACCGCCAAGAAGCAGGGCACCAGTCGCTTGACTAACAAGGAAGGGGAGGGAGCTTGCGAATTAAGAAGGTACTTGGTATCCTTGTAGGGTTAGTGTCACAAGGATTCCCGAGAGACAGCAAGTGGGAACAGAGCTACACATAGGGAAAAGGCCGTGGAACATAGATAGCAGATTGTATAATATTTGAAAATAGGCGAGTGTCGTCGATTTTTACATACAGCCCACGTCACAAACAAATACAAGAAATGTGAGTTGGTGAGGAAAAGGTTTATTGCAAGCCATGTCTTTTATTGCTAATTAACAAATTTAGTATTCACAGATTACTATGCGTAGTGCTTCACAGCCATTTAAACCGCGTCAGGTTGTTAGGTTCTTGGTAGGAAATTAGGTTAATTTCAGGGCTGAGGATGTACAGTGGCAGAGTGCTCACATAGCATACACAAGGCCTTTACCTCAGTCCCTATAGGCCAGCACACAAAAGTTAAGAGGAAATTCAGAAGGAAAAGATAGAATAAATTATTGCAAGTTTATTACACATTTTACAATAATAGATATGGGATATGTGAATTAATGGGATACTGTATCATTGAATGAGGAATCCTTTCTTTAAAAAAAGATTCGGGAGGTGGTGACCCACATCTTTGATCCCAGCACTCAGGAGGCAGAGGCCGGCAGATTGAGTCCGAGGCCAGCCTGGCCTACAGAGTTTTAGGACAGGCAAGACTACCCAGAGAAACCCTTTCATGAAAAACAAACTAATTTTAAAGCTATGTAAAGGTCTGAAGAGATGGCTCTACATCTTAAATCGTTTGCTAGTCCTGCAGAGGGCCTTTAGTTCAGTTCTCAGCATCCATGTCAGACTGCTAATAACCACCTATAACTCTCCTTCCAGAGCTATCTTATAACCTCTGGCCTTCCCCACACCTTCATTCACATGTACATACCCACACGAACACAAAAACACATTAGAAACAATAAAAAAGAAATATGTTAAAGTTGATTTCAAGAGTTCTTCCTAAAGAATGTTTAGGTCATGCTAAAAGCACACAATTTTACCTCCCAAAGTAAATACCAGACAGGGTTGCTGAAAAAAAACCGCCAGTACTAAGAAGCTTTAGCAACTGTTTTATGGGCAAGATCAAGGAATTTCTTTGTGTATATTATAATTAAGTCAGGTTTTAAAAGCCAAACATAAAGAGCAAATAGTTCTTTCATGCAGTTTTTATTACATAAAAACTACTTCATAAACTAAAGAAAGATGGAAACAATAAAAAGAAACTTGGCCTAAATATTAGAAAAGGCTTTCTCACATTCTTGAATTCATTATCATAACAGAAAATAGTAAAAATATAAGCTGAAGAGATGGCTTTGCACTTAACAGCACTTGTTGCTCCTGAAGAGGATCTAGGTTTGATTCCAAGTATTCACATAGTGGATTACAATCCTGTATCAAAAACTGCAGTTCTCCAGTATCTGATGCCTTCTGACCTCTGCAAGCACCAGGCACACACACAATGCACATACATACATGAAAACAAAGTACTCAAAATCTAAAGAAAAAATTAAAGGTAAGATGGATTCAGCATTTTGGTAGGCCCACAGTCAGGTGAACACTAGAAAATTAAAAGATGAAGTGAGCTGGGTGGTTGTGGCACACGCCTTTAATCCTGGCACTCAGGAGGCAGAGGATCTCTGTGAGTTCGAGGCCAGCCTGGTCTATAGAGTGAGTTCCAGACAGCCAAAATTACAGAGAAACCCTGTCTTGAAAAACAAAACAAACAAAAAAGAAGTGAAATCAAATATCTCTCATAGTGATAAATTTACCTATATATTATTTAAAGCATATGAAGCAGTGGTGATAAAATAGCCAATCATTTAAATGCATTGATTGAAATTAGTCAAATCAGTAATATACAGTGGCTGGTATCTATAGTCCCAGCCACCCAAAGCCTAAGACAGAAGGATTGCTTGAACCTAGGCATTCAAGACCAGCTGGGCAACTTAGAAGACACCATTTCCAACAATTTATTTAGAATCTGGTACTCTTTGTTAATGAACGTAATAATATTGATTACCAGGGTAAGTACATTCCACCAACAGGTTTTTGACACTAGCTAGCAGCCATAATGTTAAGTGTTAGAGATGGTGATACTGAATGCTTCCCTGGTAAAATATATATGTTTATACAATGAGAATTGAGATAAGATCTAATTGGACCAGGAGAAAAGCCTAATTGTCTAATGATTAATGCTTATTTAGCAAGAAAAAAAAAAAACTTGAAGATATGTTTGAAACCATCCAGGCATGGTGAAAGCTGATGATTTTTCTTTCTTGTCAGGTTTCTTTTCTACTTCCTGAGATAAATTCTCTAATGCAATGTAGGGAGTATTTTTTTTTAGAGTGGTTTGGTGGTTCTTTTTTGTTTTGCTTTAAAGATAGAATTTCACTATGCAATGAAAACATTCCAAGCTAGCCTAGAATTTTTAATTTTTCCATCTTAGCCTGTAGTGTGCTTAAACTATAGACATGCACCACCATGCCTAACATCATGTTTATCATTTTATTTTCAATAATACGGCAATGTACTTATAAACTATGATTCACAGTAATGCATTTAACAAATCTTTATCAGGTGTGTACCTGGTGCCAAGCATAGTAGATACACATTTCTGATAAGTGTAAGGGTTACAACAGTAAACAAAATACTCTAACTTCCTACCTAAGGGGGTTTTGCAGTCTTAGGAAAAAACCATACTTCAAACACTCACCATAAGATCTGTGAAGACAGACACCAGTGCAGTGCAGATTCATACATCTCTCCAGGTCCACACACTGTCTTTCAGTACTCTAAAGGCCCTCCCCAACTCCAGCCATCACTACATAGCCTGGCTGGCCAGAAACAGAAATCCATCTGCCTCTACCTCATAAATTCTGAGAATAAAGACTCCTACCTGTAATGGAAGTTTTGGTTTCTTTGTAAACTCAGCTATGTCATGTGAATGTGTTTTTATTTTAATCCCAAGTGCGGGATTTTGGTTGGACTGTAGTTTGTCCACAGCTGTTAATTGTCTCGTGTGGGGCAGGGCTTTTGCCAGCTGGTAATGGTCTTCCACATGCAGCTTGGAGAAGGGTGTGGTCTAGGACGCTGAGGATATAAATTTGAGAGCCCAGAAGGTGTGGCGTGGCGTAACATTCGGTATTGGCATGTTGTGTGTAGCAGTTTGGAGAGACCCAAGAGACGGATGGGTGTGGTAGTTTGGAGCAGAGAAAGAAATGCTCTGGGCAAAGGGTCTTGAAGGACACTGCTGTTGATGGAGATTAGTACAGCCCTAAACAACTGGGGGCCCTCTCTCCCCACTAACATTCTCTCTCCTACATAGGATTGGAAGTGAGGTTGAGGCTTAAACATCTCCAAATAAAGATGAGTTTTAAAAAAATGAGCACTACACCTACCCACCTAACCCTACCTTTGCCTCATTCCTTGCTTTTAAAGCAAACCTTCTCATTCAGGTTTTGCTTTTTTTTTTTTTTTTTTTTCAGTGAAACTGTTCACTTTTATTTTATTTATTTATTTATTTATTTATTTATTTATTTATTTTTTCAATGCAGTTTATTCAGGAACCTTGAACAATCTTCTGACCCTGGGGAAAGCCAGCCCACAACTTAAATAGCCTCTGGGTAGCCAATCCCAGCGTGCCACGTGGGCAATGCAGATAGGTCCCCATACATGGAAGCAAGCCAGATCTTCAGCCTTAGCCAAATGTGGAGTTGTTTGTGACAGAGAGCACTCACCATCGGGAAGGTGGAAGGCGGAAACCAGCTCCATCTTTAAGGCGCGGCATTTTGCAGCTCTCTATAGTTCCCCCTTTTTGTTTTAGACGCATCAGACAAGAGTAGAGATCTGATCTCTGATATTAGAAATAAATTGGGACTTTGTACCAATGTTCATTTAGGTGTCATCCACCCAAAGAGCATCAGACCCGTCCGATACCTTTTTCTCAGAGGCGGGACCTGGGGCATCAACCCGCATGCAATCAGACATGCTCTTCTCTGGGTCCAAAGCGGCTGACCCTGAGTGCAGTGCTTAGCCTCGCATTCTGAGCGTAACATTTTAGCTTTTTATGGTAGCCAACCATGCTTGGGGAGACTGTCCTGTTTCAATGGCTGTAAAGGCCTGAATGGTCATGGCTGCATTACACTGTTGTGAGACTCTAATCTTACATATATACCACAGGCAAACCAAGGAGACCAACACCAGAAGGCCTGCTAACGCTCCCATGCCCGCCCATTCCTTCAGATGATTCATGGCTGCAGCAATCCATGATGATAATCCTGTGGCTAGTCCTGCGTCCACTCTGGTAGAATTTACCGTGACAATGGCCACTCTCAGCTGCTCCATCGTAGTATCGAATTCTCCAGTCCAATTACCTAAAATATAGCTAGACAATTGTTTAGACAGATTTGCAGCACAGGAAAAATTCTCATGTTATATACTAGTGACTCAAAGTCCAGCATACTTTCATTGACAGCCAAGTTGAGCGATTTGCCATAGGGTATCAATTTGCTCCTGCACGAGGTCAATCCTCTGATTGAACACCATCAAGCCTCCTTTTAGTTGAGCATTAATTCCTTTTTGTACATCTAAGGCATGAGCTACATTGGCTAAAAGATTATTCAGGGTCTGAGCAGTCTGCTCAGTATGACTCATGGCTAATGCCCCGGTGGTAGCTCCAACAGCCGCCAATGAGATGGCAGTAACAATGGTGGCTGTAGTTCCAAGATCCCTTTTCTGTCTGAAGAGAGTCATAGCGTGAGGGGCATCAGGTTTGCTTAAACGTCACTTCCTCCATGAATCTTCTTTAGTATCAGATATGGTTAGATGCCAACATTTTGAGCTTTAGCTGGCTGTGTTAGTGCACAGCTTTAATCCCAGCACTTCGGAGGCAGAAGCAGGCATCTGTGAGTTTCAGGACAGCAAGGACTACAAAGAGAGAGCATGTCTTTCTCTATATATTAAATATTAATAACATCCTGTCTTATCCTTTGTCATATGTAAGAGTGGAGAAGGACCAAAACTTTGTATTGTTCACTGATATGTCTGAAAGCGTGGCAGAATAACAGTCAGATAGGCTTCTTACAAACTAATCATGAGAAATTAACAAATGAAACCCCATATCAGTATTTAAATTAGACTGTTTCCAGCTCCATCTGTAGGGAAGAACAAGGTTGAAAGCCCAATATGTAACATCTTTAGTTCTTAGCACATCTGTTTATCTACTTCCAATTTTCCATATTCTTTAAACACCAGAATACAAATGAAAATACAGTGTTCTCTATACAAAGCTCCAAGATGCATTGGTTCTGAGCCTGTAACAACACAGAAGTCCAATTGTGACTTTTTTCCTGAATGTGCAAAGATAGTGTACTTTCCTGTACCTGATTACCAACACCCTAACACAATACTTCAAGCTCCAACTCAAAGTCTTCCACTACCAAACCATTCTTGACTACAGGCTCCATCACTGGACCCATCTCTCTGGCCACCCTGTCCATCTTTCAACCCTCTCAAAGAGCTGGCTGAGTTTTTTCTTCAGTCTGCTGGCCCCCAGGGGTATGATCAGAGACCAACTACTCCCAGAGCATTCTCTTTCCCTCCTCCCTGAACTCTGAATTTTGAAGCTCACTACTTCCAGATTAGACTAAAGCTTTTTATGGGATTATGTAACTGAGTGTGGTAGTTGCAAAATGTTTGAACAAGCACAGCTCAAACTCAATGTAGAGTGACCCTGAGGTTACTGGCAGAGCCAGCCCATGTTGCATCCTACAGCCTAGGTTTTGAACATGTGCACTTTGCACATGCTTTTATACCCAACAAAGATGAAAGCTTGAAAAGCTAAAATTGGAGATGGAGAGTTGGCTTAAAAGCACTGGCAGTTCTATCAGACCTGGAGTTGATTCCCAGCACCCACATGGAAGCTCACCACTGTCTATACCACTAGTCCCAGGCAATCTGACACTAGCTTTTGCCCTCTTGAGGGTACCAGGCACAGGAATGGTACAAGACATAGATGCAGGCAAAACAGTCAAACACATAAAATTTTAAAATGAAAAAAAAATTTAAAAAACTGAAATGTGTATGTTATAAAGTTTGCTGATATTTACTATATATAGGAAGTTTTGTGCTCTTAAAAAACAATAGTTTCAAACGTTAGGCATGGTAGCAAATGCCTTTAATCGCAGCACTTGGAGGACAGAGGCAAGCCTAGTCTACAAAAGCAAAATCCAGGACACACAGGACTACACAGAGAAGCTCTGTCTGGAAAAATAAAAAACAACAACAAAATATAATATTTTAATTTCAAAAAAATGATGGCTATTAGTATTTCCTGCCATCATTCTTCAACATTTATCAAATTAGTGTATTTTTAGACAAACAAGCACATCAATCTCTATTCAAATTTGCCCACTATCTTTAATAAAGTACTGAATTTATAAGTATACCAAAAGTTGTTTTAAGATAAAGTTCTTTGTTTTTTGATTTTTGTATTTTTTTTTTCAAGACAAGGTTTCTCAGTGCAGCCTTGGCTGTCCTAGACTTGTTTTGTAGACCAAGCTGGCCTCTCTCACAGAGATCTCCCTGAGAGCTGGGATTACAGGAGTATACTACCACACCTGGCTCTCTTTATGATTTCTTATCGGTTTGATATATATACTTATTTTATATACCTGGAGCCATGTAAAATTTTCTCAAATGAAAGGAGTCAAAAGTGGAAAAAGGAAAAAAAAAAACTGAAACATATAAATCCCAGACCAAGCCTTTCATTCCCAGTTTGGGGATATATGAAAGCGTTTATTGGAGATTGGACCCAGAGTTTCATACATGCTAAGCATGTCCTCCAGGACTGAACATTTTTCCCATCACTCTTTTTTTTTTTTTTTTTAAGACAGGGTTTCTCTGTGTAGCCCTGACTTGGAACTTGATTTGTAGAACTCACCAAGACCCACCTACCTCTGCCTCGCAAGTGCTGGGATTAAAGGTGTACACCACCATGCCCAGTTTTCCAGCCCACTTTTTACCTTTTGTTTTGAGATAATTGCTTAGTTGCCTAATTGCCTATACAAAGCCTTGAACTTGCAATCTTCTTGCATAAGCTTTCTAGGAGCTAGGATTACAGACTGAATTTGAACTTGCTACAGGGCTAGCAAAATGGATCTGCAGGTAAAAAAAAAAATTCTTACAACACAAGCCTGATAACCTGAGTTCAATAGATAGAACTCAAATAACAGTGAAAGGAGAAAACCAACCCCTGAATGCTGTCCTTTCACCTCGGTATGAAGGCTCACACTCTCATATGCACATCTGTTCTGGTGTAAGAATAGCCACACAAACCACTCAGACTCTTAGTTATGGATGGTTTATTGGAATGCCTAGTCTCAAAGCTGATCTAGCAGGGCCACAGTAAGGGCTCAGGAGCCTAACTGTGGCATCTACTCAGTCTCACAGCAGGGTTTTTATAGAAAAATAACCAAAAGACATAGTGAGGGCAGTACAAAGCAATATTATGTTTTTGGCTAACTAGAGAAAGCAGTATCAGCTAACCTTTAAGCTGATTGGTCCTAAGTGAGATAAGTGAGGTAGGGCTTAGGGTCTTCTAGAATACATCCAAAGTATAGCCAGGTGTGTAAATAAGAGTGCAACCAGAGTGTAGCCAAGTGAATAGATAACCAACTAGGAGTTATGACACTATTGAATCATAAGGTCAGCTATGAACAACTGCTTCCAGGAAGCAGCGTTGAAAAGTTTAAAATTTTGAACTAAATTTCAGCTTAGAAGCAAAATAGAAGCTGAACACAAAGATGGCTGCAGCTTTGTCTCAAAAAGCAGGCTGCAACAACATCATATACACAATAATGATAATAAAAATATTTAAAACAAAGACCATTATTGCTGCTCTTACAGAGTACCCAAGTTCAGTTAGCAGCACCTGCATGTGGCATATGATCATTTGTATTCTGCATTCCTTCAATTTTATGTCTATACTAGAGAGACCTGTTGTCATATATCTGTAATGGCAGCTACTTGAGAAGGCGAGTCAGGATTATGAGTTCAAGGCCAGCCTAAGCTACATATAATCAGGCTCGATCTACAGAGAAAACTCTGCTTCCATTTTGCTACCCTTCATTCTCGATTGCCTCCTTTTCCAACTGAGATTCTGTCACTGTTGGTTCTTTTTTTTTTTCTGACTCCTCTCTCATTTTATTATCACCTCAAAAAATGCCATTGTAGGTCAGATCTCACCACATACCCTTCCTGCAGCCAAAGTTAGCTAGAGAAAAATGTGCAGCCTTGGAAACAGATGCCACCTCAGATTATGAGCCATCACTGAGTGTTGCTCAACCACTCTCTAGGCTACTACCGATTTTCCCAGTTGAGTGTTTCCTACTCTATCCCTCCCTCTGCTACCTTCAGCATGTTGGCCTTTTCTGTCTCCCACCCAGCTGCCTTAGTGCTGCACAACCTCCACCTTTCCTTGCTGTCTGGCTAAAGCCACCCTGTATTCCAATACTTCCTCCCATACACAGGCTTGACCACTCTTGCTTTTTCCACTACTTGGCTTCCAGGACCTGATTTGTACCCTACCTTGCTGACAACTACTCACCTGTGTGTCATCTCTCTCTCTCTAACCTCTGAGACTGAACTATCCTAGACATCATTTCTACCATGTATACAAAATTGCATTAACACTTTTACTTCTCTCCTAGAAATTAGACTTGCAACACCATACCACTATTTTATACATCAAATGTTTACCATATTATATACATCTAGCCTGTTACAAACTAGACTCCCTTGTCTCCTCTGCCTCTACTTCTCGTCATCTTTCCCAAATTAAAACCAGCAATTCCATTCTGGCATCTATGCAGATAAAAGATATTGAAGACACCCTTGACCCCTATTTTCTGTCTTATCCCACATCTAATCAATATATCCAATTCCATATCCTACAGTCATCACCACCACCTGGTGGTACCTGGACCACGTCACTGCCATTTCTCATGTAGAGTAAGTAGTAACCTGCTAAATTGGGTTTGTGTTTCTATGTTGGTTCTTTCTCTTTACTCCCCATATATCAGGAAGGAAATTCTTTTGAAGTAAAAGGAAGTTGGTGCCAGTCCCTTAATGAAAACGCATTTTGTCATCCCAGCTCACTTGGTGAAAGTCAGAGTCTTTACAGTGTCTCACAAGGCTACACAATCCTTATCTTCTGTTACTTTCTCACCACTACAAGTGTCTCCCTTACTGTGAAATCTCCCTTAAAAACTTCCCTTCCGCCTATATTTCTTACCATCATTTTTTATTTCCTCCATAGTATTGATCACCATCTAATTCCCAGTATATTTTATTCATTTATTTATTGCCTATTTCTCTAAAATACAGTCATCTTGACAAGGGTCAGGTCTGTTTTATTTGCTGTGTATGTGACACCTATAAGAGTACCTGACATATAGAAAGCACTCAATAAATGTTTGTTGAGTACATTTCTTGGTTGATTGAAACAGACCTTTAATGCCAGACAGAGTAGCATACATCTGTAGTTAAAGCCACTTGGAAGCTAAGGGTGGGAGTCATGAGCCCAGGACTGTGCAAGTAGTCTGGTCAATGTAACACACTGTCTGGCGAGACAGAGAAAAATCCCAAATTATGATTGACCATTTGCCTGTCGATCTCCTGTATGATACTAGAAGTCTCTTAAAGTCGGTAACTAGAACAGCTCAACATTGTATGCAAATAGTGCCTATCACATGTTCAATACTCAGGAAACATTTATTCTGTGTCTGTATTTTCAGAGCAACTTTATTTGTAGAGGAATTTTAATTTAGAATATGGCTGATCTGACAAGAGACCACATCCAAAGGCCTTCTAGGTCTGTGTTATCTAGCTGGAATACAAATGCACCTTTACTCCAGCAGACGGAAGCAAACAGATCTGAGTTCAAGGCAAGGTCTGGTATAGACGAAGTTTCAGGTAAAAAGAAGCTTAGGTCCAGGTATGGTGGTACATGCCTTTAATCTCAAACAATGAAGGTAAATTTAATTTGTACAAGGACGCATCCATGCTTAAAAGTGATGTTTAATTGAATGGCAGAAAAAGATTTGACAGAATAGGACATTCCCAAGTCTCATGAAAAAAAAAAAAAGAGAGGAAAGTGAAGCTACTTAAGGGGCAATGCAGAAAGAGAAGAGACAGTTTTGCTGAGAGAGTTTTACAGAGAGAGGTTGAATGAGAGAACAAGCTAGACACAGGTGAAGACAGAATGAACCAGAGAATAAGGAGGAGCCAGAAGATTAGAAAAGATTGTTGGAGTTACTTTGAGGCTAAGCAGAGCAATTCAGAGGCCAAGAAAAAAGCCAGGTTCAATAAATTATCTGGGAGAGGAGTTTGAGCCAAAACACCTGAGTTGAACCAGGCAGCCCAGAGCTCAGAAAGAACAAGAAATGGTGAGTTTATTAAGCATTAAGTCTCAGAGGCTAAAAAACATTCTAGGCCCAGTTTAGATTGAATGGAGGCTAGAAACTTCCAGGACTAGACCTAGGTTAGCAGCTGGAGGCAGTAATCCTCGAGACAACAGTTGAAACAGTCGAGTCAAAGTTCCTTTTACATTGATTATTCCCCCTGTAAGAAAAAAAATCCAAAACTTCCAGCTTGCACCCTCACCAAGTCTAATTAAGATGGAACTCTTCAACAGGAATACACACAGATGTGATATGTTGTGTCCCTACCAAGCAGTTCGCTGTTATTGGTAGCCATGAAACTCAACTGCTGCTTGGGTTTGTAGGAAGTTAGGCCCAAAGCTGCACAAACCAAATGGGCCAAAATAAAATAAGAAGAGTGGTTTTAGGGTGTGGCCTGAAAACAAATGTCTCTGTTAAGTATGTCAAACATGATTAGAAGGAAATAGGAGGCACAGGGTGTGTGCTTTCATTCTGGGAAGGTAGAGATAATCTTTATGGAAGATTTCACATTGTGTTACAGAACAACTTAAAGGGCACCTGTTCAGAGAGCCCTATCCTGATATCCAAATGTAAATCTGAGCCCATTCTTGTTTTCCTTTAATTTATACTTTTGTCTGTATTTTAGTATAGATCTAGGTTTGAATTATGCTTTTTTTCCCCCCCAATCTTTCAAGACAGGATTTCTCTGTGTACCCTTGACTGTCCTAGAATTCACTCTGTAGACCAGACTGGCCTTGAACTCACAGGGAACCACCTGCCTCTGCCTTCCAAGTGCCAGGAGTTAAAGGCATGCACCACCACTGCCTGGCACCACCACTGCCTGGCTGTAATTTAGACTTTTAAATAGTGTATATCAGTTGTACAAAGTAAGGGATTTTTTTTTTCTTCTTTTTGGTTTTTTGAGACAGCCATGGCCATCTTGGAACCCTCACTCTGTAGACCAGGCTGGCCTCAGAGATCCTCCTGCTTCTGCTTCCTGTGTGCTGGGATTAAAGGCATCACCACCACCCAGCTTCTTTTCACCAGTCCATATCATGTGCTTTGAAATAATCTTAATCCCCTTTTCTTTTTACTTCGACATCCCTAGTTTGAATTATTCTGCAGAATGCTCACCATTAGCTGATAGTTTTGTTTCCTTGGTTAATGGATGACAAGCTTTAAGGGACCAAGGTAGTTTTAAAATTTACATTTGTGTCCCCAGTCCTGGAACTCTGCAGTCACTGCAGAAGTATGTGATGTGTGAATAAATAAAGGAGGAAAAGGAAAAATAGCTCCGTGGTTGAAAGCACTGACTACTCATCCAGAGGTCTTGGATTTAATTCCCAGAGCCCACATAGTAGCTCATAGCCAGAGGATCTGACGCCCTCTTCTGGCCTCCACAAGCACCAGGCATGCACAGTATACACAGAAAATATGCAAACAAAAGACCCATACACATAAAATAAAAAGTAAATAAAGTGGTGGAGACTGACCATGGTGGACAGAGTTCTATGATATTCTCAACATGCCCATCTCCTAGGGAGTGTGCTTTGTATAAACCCTGGGCTGTTTTTTAAAAAAGTAGGATTTGGTAGCCCATTAAAAACAAAAAAGTAGGATTTGGTTATTTGCTATAGTTAACTTTTTATACTTTTCTATTATTGTGTTTGAGTGCGGGTACATGTATAGGGAGGTCTGACAACAACTTTCAGAAGTTTAATCTCTACTTCCACTGTGGAATCTGGGGATAAAATTCAGGTTGGCAAGCTTCTACCCAGGTACAGATGACTTTAAAGATGGGCCAATGAGATGGCTGTGAAATTCCTTGGCATGAATACTTAGATATAATGCATACACAGATACACATTAAATAATGAATTTAATACAAATTTACTTAAAGAATAAAAGAGCTAAAAACAGTCACCAGACACCCAGATAAGAAACAATGTTAGTCCTACAACCACAAGTTGCTGAATGCTGTCAGCAGTCTGAATTTAGAAGCCAGTTCTCCCGCTGAATCTCCAACAAGAAATGCAAACTGGATATCACCTGGACTCTAGTCTGGAAAGATCCTAAGAGAGCTATTCTGCACCAAGCCCACAGAGCTATGAGTTCATAAGTATGGGTGTTCTAGTCCATGCTAATTTGTTTTGCAAAATGAAAACTAACACAGAGGCATTAACAGTTTTCTCTTATGTTCTTTTACTTTTTATGTATTGTGTGCATGTGTGTCAGTATGTGCATATCATGGCATGCATGTGGAGGTCAGAGATCAGTTCTTAGTACCCAGTTCTCTACTGTGACCTTCCTGGATAGTAAACTCAGGTTATCTGACCTGCATGCCACCTCTACCTGCTTGGCCACCTTGATAGCTTTTTTTTGTTGTTTTTGTGAGATGGGATTTCACTGTCATCCAATCTGGCCTCAAACTCATGGGGATCCTCTTACCTTAATCTCCAAGATGCTGGGATTATAGACATTCATCATTAATTAGGATCTTATCTCCAGATGTTATATCATAGGAATAATAAAATGCTAAAAGTCATATAACCCCAGCACTTGGAAGGTAGAGGCAGGAAGATCAGAAGTTCAAGGTCATCCTCAGCTATATATGAAGTTGCAGGCTAGCCTGGACTACATGAGACCCTGATTCAGAGAAAAAGAGAGAAGAGAGAGAGAGAGAGAGAATATGAGAATATATTGGTTGATATGTCACCGACTCACTCCCAAATCCTGTAAAGACTTGTGTGCACATGCTGCAAAGAATCTTTTAACAGGAGGTTCTAATAGAAGCTCTGAGAGTGAGTGGTTGGTGCTATCCATGGTCAGGTGATGCCCAGGGTCAGCTCAGTTACAGTGTTACTAAGGATTTTCATGCCAGATAGCCGTGGTGGTACATGCCTTTAATCCCTGAACTCAGGAAGCAGAGGAAGGTGGATCTGAATATGAGGTCAGCCTGGGCTACAGAGCAAGTTCCTGGATAACCAGAACTACACAGAGAAACCCTGTCTTGAAAAACAAAGCAAAAAAGGGTTCTCAAACAGAATTCTAAATAGAAAGTAGCACTAGTGCTGCAGCTAATCTATCACATCTAACATATCATATCAAGGTTATGGGGAATTGGTGCAGAAAAACCTGTCAGGGATGGAGCTGGCTCTAAAAGCCAACAAGATGTTTCCCCTATAGAAGATGAGGCTGAAAGCCATGAAAGTAGACTGAAGAAGAATCCCAAAGAGCTTTGTGGACTCAGGTTGCACACACACTTTCATGGGTAATTCCTCACTGGGGAAAGAACTTGGGGTTTTAAAAATTGGTTGTATCGTTTTATATATATGAGTATTTTGCCTGTACATATGTATGTTTACCCCACACATACCTGATGCCAGTAGAGGGTATCAGATCCTCTAGAACTGGAGTTACAGATGGCTGTGAAACACCATGTATTTGCTGGAAACCCAGATCCTCTGAGAGAATAATGAGTTATTCTTAACCACTGAGCCAGCCCTCCAACCCAGAACTTGTTTTTTGAATGGGTAATTTGAATATGATCAGTACATCATAAACTAAGGGGATTTTTTTTAAAGGGTCTCACTCTATAGTCCAGGTTGGCCTTGAATTCCAAGGCCCTGCCTCAGCCTCAGCCTCAGCCTCCTGAGTTTTGGGTTACAGGAGTTACCACAAAAGGGCTTACCAAGGGCCCTTAAATAACAGCAGCAGTGCGCCAGTCCTGATTCATTACTTGCAACAAATGTCCTGATTGATACAAGGCTGACAGAGGAAACTGGGAGCAAGTTATATGGTAACTCTAATACCTGTGGCTTTTCCTTTAACACAAGAAGAAATTGTTTTTAGACACATTAGGGTAGATGGTAAATTTTTAGTGTTCTTTGAAAGAAGTAAATAAGGGTTTGTGGTGTTTTAAATGAGAATGACCCTCATAGTCACATATAATATTTGGACATTTGGTCCTCCAGCTTGTGAGAACTGTTTGGGAAGGATTAGGGAGTGTGGCCTTATTGGAGGAGGTGTGTCACTGGATGGATATTAAGTTTTCAACAGACTGATACCATTCTGTCTAGTGTGCCTGTCTTTATATCTCTTCCCTCCTTTATCTCTCTCTGTCTCTGTCTGTCTGTCTGTCTGTCTGTCTGTCTGTCTCTCTCTCTCTCTCTCTCTCTCTGCCTCCTACTTCACCATTATAGATTCTAATCTTCTGAAACTGTAAGACCAAAATTAAATGCTTTCTTTTATAAGTTCCTTTGGTTATGGTGTTTTATCACAGGAATAGCACAGTAACTAAGACAAGGTCCAAATTGGCTTTAGTTACTCTTTTTAATGAACTTATCTCTTGTAACACAACAGAGCTCCAAAGCTGGGCTTCCCAGAGCCAGGTCCCATGAATCTGGAGAATGCAGCAAGAATTTCCTCATAGGAAGCCTCAATGTGATAGTTAATCTCAACCATCAACTTGGCTAGATTGAGAAATGCCTAAGAGACTATAAAGCACACCTCCGTGGGTATAGGTGCTGTGATAGTATTTCCAGTCATATTAGTTCCTGTGAATTCTGACCTAATACCTTGATTAGCCCCTTAAGGATCAATAATATAATGGCATTATTGGGAGGCAGTGAAAGGCAGGAAGCAGAGCATGATTTGAAGAGGAAGCAGTTCCTTAGGGACAGGTTTTTGGGAACTATTCAGTGCCCTGACTCTTTCCTGTGTTCCCCTTTTCCTGCTTACTGGCTTCTATGACATGAAATGTTCTCCTCAGCCATGCCTCCATGGTACACTGATACCTCTGAAACTGTGACATGAAATAAATGACCCCTCCCTGTAAGATGTCAGACGTTTTGGTCACATCCATGCAAAAGTAAATAATATGCTTAGATATAATTCAGTTAGCTTTTAGGACAGAGTGTCAAAGCTGTTGACTGAACTACCCTCTCAGTACCCTTTAATAAACTGAACTGTCTTCTCAGTACCCTTCAATGAACTGAGTTGCTACTCAGATGGTTCTGTTGACTGACAGGTCCAGTGTCTGCTTAATTCCAATGACAGAAACAACAATTAAAAAAAGAGAGCCATTCTTTCCTCAAGTAGGCCACAAAGTTTCATTTGTAAGAGATGGGGGTGGGTCCCTTGTACATGTGACCAGACAGGTTTGGGCCATTTTCCTCTTTTTTTTTTTTTTTTTTTTTTCTGAGACAGGGTTTCTCTATGTAGCCTTGGCTGTCCTGAAATTCGGTCTATAGTCCAGTCTGGCCTTGAACTATTTCAGAGATCCACCTGCCTCTGCCTCCTGAGTGCTGGACTTAAAGGCATGTGCCACCAATACCTGGCAGTTTGAGCCATTTTCTAAATCTACACTAAAGTCAAAAGCTCATGACTCTTTTTTCCCCCTGGGGCAAGAGAATGAGCAAGGTGTGGGGAAAAAGTTGACATAAAGGGCTGAAGAGAACAGTAGTAAGAGTGCTTGCCTAGCATTTATCAGGATTTGTGTTCAAATCACTAGCACCACAATAAATAAGTAAATAATTAGCTGGGTATGACAACATACACCTGCAATCCCAGTACTTGGGAGGCAAGGTGAGAGGGTCGAAAGCCATAAATACCATCCCAGTAAGGTCAATGGCAACCAATGAGCCCTTCAAGCAAATCATTGGATTTAGAGGCAGTCCTGGAAACCTCTGATACAAAGCTCCACTTTTCTAAAGTTTGTTTAGTTTTTCTGATTCAAACTTTAATGGGAGAGGTACACAGCTAAATGTAGTTAACTACCCCTGGTTTCCAAGGAAACTAGAGATGAACAAGTGATATAGGTTAGGCTATACAGATAAAATGGGCAGAGCTGGGCTTTGAACCTAGGATGTCTATGTCTACTCTCAGCTCTCTTTATGAAAGAACAGAGGTCAGCCTTACACAGCTAAAGTTTGGTTGGTTAGGCTTTCTTTCCCCCATTTCCTCTTCTAGCCCTTTTTACTTAATGCTGGTGATCTTGTCTGTCAAATCTCACAACATAAAGTAATGAGGAGGGAGGCATAATTACCAGTTATCTACTCTCATCACTGTTCCATTGCTGTGACAAGACTCCATGACCAATATAACTCTTATAAAAGGAAACATTTAATTGAGGCTTGCCTACAGCTTCAGAGGCTTAGTCCATTATCATCATGTTAGAGAACATGGCAACAGGCAGGCATGGTGCTGAAGAAGTAGCTGAGAGCTACATCCTGATCTAAAAACAGAGAGAGAAAGAGAAAGAAAGAGAAGGACAGTGAGAGAGAGGGGGATGGAGGGAGGAAGGGAGGGAGGGAAAGAGAGAGAGAGAGAGAACGTACATTGGCTTAGTTTGGTATGGGCTTTTGAAACCTCAAAGCCCACCTCCAGTGACAAACTTCTTCCAACAAGGTCACACCCCCTAATCCTTCTAATTCTTTCAATTAATGCTACTACTTGGTGATTAAACATTCAAATATATGAGCCTGTGAGTGACATTCTTATTCAAATCACCATATCTGCTTTCCCTGGCCTTGAGTCTCACAGCATTGACACTAGACACAGCCTTCAATATCCTTCCCCTCTCTGCACCGAACACCATCATCCTTAAATTCAGCACTTAGGACTTATTGGCAGGAGAATCAGAAGTTCAAAGTCATCCCCACTACATAGAAAGTTGGAGACCAATCTGAACTTCGTAAGCTCCTGACTCAAAAACAAAAAAAAAAAAAAAAAAAAAAAATTTTTTTTTAGTTAAGATGTCACCAGTTCTCCCAGTCCTGTAAACCCAGTGTGTAACTGCTTCAAAAAGTCTATTAACAAAAGGTTTTAAGAAGCTGAGAAACCATTATCAGGTAACAGTAAGTTGGTGGAAAGGATGATATTTATTCAAGGGTCTGTGGGGGTCTCTGCAACCACCATGGCCAGCAGAGTGCCAATTCCACTTGAGGCAAGGCATTGGAGTTCATCACAACTCAGTAGATGGTGTTGATCAAGTGAGAGTCTGACCTTGAGTAGTTTACCCTTTTAAAGTGCATGTGATATCTTCCATAAAGATGGGTTCTACAGACTGACTACATGTGACTTCTTAAAGATCCGGGAAGGATCAGGTGTGGTCTGCCGTACAGATAGCACAAAGATCACCAGGCTATTTACCACCTCTGATTCCTGCCTTCTGAGTGGAAAACAGGTTATGCGTGTGTGCTTAGCATTCCTGGTTTCCCTAGTGATTATCTATGATAAGCCTGTTATAAAAGACAACATAAAGAGGTTGGAAGGTAGCTTCCCAGCACTCCCAAACATAGAGGCAGACAGATCTCTGAGTTCAAGGCCAGCCTAGTCTACAAATCGAGTCCAGGACAGCCAAGGCTACACAGAGTAGCCCTGTCTCGAGACATTCCCCCCCCCCCAAAAAAAAAAGAAAAAAGAAGTTGAAAGTTCTGTCACCCTCAGAGCTCAATCCCAGGGAGCCTGTTCTTTTTATAGAGGTGGTTGTAGGGGCTGGTTTTTGTTGTTTTTAAAACTATATTTGGAGTTCTTAAAGCCTCAATCTCCTTTCCTCACCCTAACCCCTTCCAACACCAGGTAGAAGAGAAAAGTTAGTGGGGAGAAGGAATGTATACCTTACTTTTTCCAGCTGGGTAGCATCATCGGGTTCTTTTTTTTTGGGGGGGGGTTAAATACTAATCTAAGTCATCAGAACATCTGGCAGTCCAGGTAACCAGCAAACCAGAAACACAGGAAGCAGTCCTCCATCTGTCTTTTCCAAGCTCCCATGCCTTCTCTCTGGGCTCTCATATTTATACCCTCAAAGTTCTCAGAATTCAACTAAGTCCAGCTAGCAAAGATCACACCACTGCACGAGGCAATTTGGGATTAAAACAAAAACATGTTTACATAAGTGAGTTTTAAAAGAAAACAAAACTTCCATAGAGGCAGATCTTTCTAGGTTCAAAGCCCACCTGGTCTACATAGCAACCTCCAGACTAGCCAGGGCTGGATAGTGAAACACTTTCTTTAAAAAAAAAAAAATAGTAATAAGTAAATAAATGTGGTAAAAAAATTATTTTAAAGAAGAACACACCCCTAAAGATGTCTTTCCTTCACTAGTTCCACAACCCAGTTTTCACCACCTCTCAGTGACACCATCAGTTGGGGACCAACACATGAGTTTAGGGTTTATATTGCTGTGAGGAGATACCATGACCATGGCAAGTCTTATAAAGAAAAACATTTCATTGGGGCTGGCTTACAAAAGGGTTAGTTCATTATTATCATGGTAGGAAGCATGGTGGTGTCCAGGCAGACATGGTGCTAGAGAAGGAGCTCTGGGTTTGTGTGCTTCTGTCTTCACTTAGAACACAACACACACACTTAAAAATCTTCGGTTTTTGTTTGTTTGTTTGTTTTGGTTTTGGTTTTTGGTTTTTGGTTTTTGTTTTTTTTTTTTTTGAAGTGGAAGAGATGATTCAGTAGTTATTGTTGCTCTTCTGGAAGACCCAGGTATGATTCCCAGTACCACATGGCAGCTCTCAACCATCCCTAACTCCAGTTATAGGGGTGTCTGTATTCAAGCCAGATCACACAGACCTAAGTCTTTGGATGTGATCCCTTGCCGGAGCAGCCATGTTGCTGGATAAAAATTTCTCTACAATTACTAAATTAGAGATATGAGCAACTTAGATTAAAAAAAATTTTTTTTGAGACTGGGTTTTACTATGTTGCACAAGGTGACCTCAAGCTCTAGGTCTTTCTGTCCCAGCCTCCCAATTAGCTAGAATTATAAGTATGTGTCACTGTACCTAGCTTTAAACTTGGACAGATTCTAAGAAAAAGTTGAGCATAATAAGCAGCAATCAAGAATATGAAGTCTCAATTTTCAGGGCTACATTCTGACCTGCTTCTGAAAAGTGTGAGCCTGAGAAAGTGGTCTTAGTTTTCAGTTGTCTTAGCGTTTCTATTGCTGGAATGAAACATCATGACCAAAGCAACTTGAAAAGGAAAGGGTTTATTTGGCTTAAACTTCCACACCACTGTTCATCATTGAAGGAAGTCATGACAGGCACGCAAAATGGGGCATGAACCTAGAGGTAGGAGCTGATGCAGAGGCTATGGTGGGGTTCAGCCTGCTTTTTTATAGAACCCATTGCAGTATATTTGATCCCATTGTGAACCCTGAGATTTGAACTGTAAAAACCTGTCGTTTGTTTGGGTTGGTTCAGCCCTAATATACACCTTTAATCCAAGTTTATTTATTGTAAACATGTGATTATGGTGTGGCTCAGGGCTAAAATACAACTTTAATCCTAGAGCTTTTTGTACACAGGATTTAATACATTAACCCTAGGTCAGGAGGCAGAGCAAATAACCAGATGACAGGGATTAACAGAAAGGAGGGACTTTGAGAAATGAATATTTAAGACAGCATGGAGAAGAAGAAGGGTGCTTTTATCACTCTAGTTCTTAAGCTCTTTTACCTCTTTGGCCTTGCACTTTTTGGCTTTTTCCTCCTGGGCTGACAGCTAAGCTAGCAAGCTTTTAGCTTTTGGGCCTTTTCCTTCTGGGATGTGAGCTGAGTAGGATGATCAGCTGGGTGCTTTCTCTGCCTCACTGAGTTAGTAGTTTTTCACCCCAGCATTTGGCTCCCGAGTCTTCCTTGGTAAAATAGAACAGATATGATTTTCATTTTTTAACAACGAACTTGGGATCACCTGCCAGAGCCTGCCAGCAAAGTCAAACAATTCTTGAGTGGGGAGTGAGGATTGAATGAAAATGAAAAACCACACTACACATGGGATTTGTTCAAGAGGGCTGCCAGTATAAACTGTCCTATGGGTTTATTCCACAATGCCTTTTTATAGTCACAGCAAAGCACCTTGATACAATGAAGGGGTTCACCAAGAAGTCAAACTAGTTTACCAAGACCATTTGTCTGTGTGATCCTCATACAAACAAAAGGAAATGAACTCCACAAAACCTCCTGCCTATCCCTGTCTCCAGGTGAAGGCCAGAGTGAAAACAAGCAGCTCTCCACAACCACCAGCCCAGGAGTGGCACCACCCACATTGGACTAGGCCATTCTATATCAGTTACTAATTAAGAAAATGCTCTACAGCAGTTGTTCTTAACCTTCCTAATGCTGCTATTACAATGCCTCATGTATGTGATGACTCTCAACCTTAAATTTATTTTTGTTGCTACTTCATATAATTTTGCTACTGTTATGAACTATAATGTAAATATCTGTTTTCCAATGGTCTTAGGTGACCCCTGTGAAAGGGTCATTCCACCTCCAAAGGGGATGAGACCCACAGATTGAGAACCACTGCTCTACAGGCTTGCTTATAGCCTGATCTTATGGAGGTGTTTTCTTAATCAAGGTTTCCTCCTCTCAGATGACTATAGCTTGTGTCAAGTTGACATGAAACTAGTCAGCACAGTTGTTTCACCTATAAATTGAAGGAGGTTTTCAAAATACCTGACAAGTAGCAATTAAGGGAAAAAAGGTTTATTCTGGCTCACAATTTGAGGGGAACATCCTATTGCAGCAGAGAAGGCCATATCACATTCAGTTCAAACCCACATGGCAAACAGGAAACAAAAAGATAAGAGGGATGACAGCAAGCTATTGCTCCCAATGACACACACATGCTGTGTGACCTTTGCTTAGCTCATCAGTTAGAGCTTTAAGTTTGTTTTTATTTTTTAAACAAATGGGTGTGTGTATTTTTTAAAGTAAGATTTAATGCTGAAGGATGTTGGGATAATCTACACATTGTATCAACCACTATGAAGGTGTACCCTCTATTCTCAATTGTTAAGCGCTGCACTGGAAGTGCTAGACTATGTGCCAGGCTAGTAGTATATGTAAATGTTTGTTGCCTCCTCACCTGCCCAAAAAGAAAAGACAAACTGCCTTGGAGGCAGGGGGTGTCATGTAGCCCTCAGTCTGGCCTAAAGGCAACACTGCAGAGCATATTCTGGCTGCTGATGGGTTCAGAATGAGTAGCTATGGAATCTCTCCCACTATGCTAATAACTTTTGTATGAGAAAGGAGTGTGGTGTTGCAGGATATTTGATGCCATTGTGAATCAGGAGATTGTGAACTGTAAAAATCTGTTTCTAATAGCTCAGTCTTTGATCCTAGAGCTTTCTCTTTACTATAAGCAAGTCCGTTTGGTGTGGCTCAGCCCTAACACACACTTTTAATCCAAGAGCTTTCTATAAACAGGATTAAATAAAGTTAACCTTAGGTCAAGAAGGGGAGCAAGAAACCAGTTAATGGGAAGAAATCAGAAAGGAGGAACATTGAGTTGAGGGTTTTGTTTGTTTGTGACTGGGTTTCTCTATGTAACAGAGCCCTGGCTGTCCTGGAACTCTTGTAGTCCAGGCTGGCCTAGAATTTGCAGAGATCTGCCTGCCTCTGTCTCCTGAGTGCTGGCTTTAAAGGTGTGTGCCACAATGCCCAGCCTAGTTGAGGGTATTTTAGACAGTGTGGAAAAGGAGAAGCTTTTTCCTTCTTGGTGAGCTGAGTAGGCAGGTCAGCTGGGTGCTTTCTCTGCCTTGCTGAGCTAGCAAGTTTTTACCCCAGCATCTGGCTCCTGAGTCTTTATTTGTAAAATTGAACTGTTGGGATTTCCTTCTTTATAACAACAGTGTGGTGTTTGTTTTTTTGCAGGATAAAGAGACAGTGGCTGGAGCTAAGGCCAGATAACTGGGCAGAGAGGCAGGACACAGAAGCAGAACCTCCAAAAGAGTAGAGAGATAAAGCAGAGAGAGCCATGTATTGGGAATGCAGTGTCAGGAAAGTTGGGTTAAGTTAGAGGGCTAACTGAAAGACACTGCCCAGCAAAAAGGCTAATAGCTTTATACTACACAGCTGTCTCCATGTCTTTATTTTAAACCCCAAGCAGGACTCCTGTTAGCCTCCATGATAGAAGAAAAAGCCAACATTATGGGGGGAAAAAAAGGATGTTTTTTTCTCTCTTCTAAATATTGTGCTGAGATAACACAAAGGTCTCCTTTAGGAGGCTGTGTTGTGTGGGTCACAGCAACACTGCCCTTATTAAAGCATCTTATCAGACAGCAAGGCAACACTATGAAAATGACTTGATTTTTTTGTTTTGATAGTGGTTTGCATGCTTAAAATGAGCTCACTCTTTCTTGTTCTTTCTGAGCTCTGGGCTGGTTGGTTCAACTCAGCTGTTAGGGCTCTAACTCCTCTCCTAACTAACTGATTCAATCTGACTTTTGGCCCCTGAATTGCTCTGCTTGGCCTCACACTAATTCTAGCAATCTGCTCCAATCTTCTGGCTCCTTCTCACTTTCTGGTTTATTTGGTCTTCACTTGCAGCCTGTCTTTCTATTGCTGTCCCTGGTAAAACTGCCACTTCTCTCTCTCATTGCCCTGTTAGTAGCTTCCCTTTACATTCTCTTCTCTTGAGAGTTGGGTATATCCTAGTCTGTCAAGTCTTTCTCTGATTCATCACTGTTTCTGCCTCAATTAAGCATCACATTCAAACATGGATGCTTCCTTCAACAAACAAACTTTACCTTCATTGTTTGGAATTAAAGGCATGTACCATCATGAATAGACCTAAGGTTTTCTTTACCTGATACTTGCCCTATAGCAGGCTGGCCTTGACTCAGATCTGCTTGCCTCTGTCTCCTGTATTAAAGGCATGTCTGTATTCCAGCCAGATCACACAGAAGCTAGAAGGCCTTTGGATGTGATCTCTTGCCGGAACTGTCATGTTCTGAATCAAAATTCCTCTACATAATACATAATAGTATAATACATCAGGAAGTCTTGCTTGACACCCCTGTGAAGTGGCACACCGTCATTCCCTGATAAATTGCAGTATTTTTTTTTTTTTTGCTTTCACATTTATCACTTTGAGCAGTCCTAGTATTATTTACTTTATCCAGTTAATGTACTTCTCCCTTACTGGAATGCTCACTTTCTGTCAGCAGTGTTCCCAACGCATAATGCAGGGTAAAAAGGGCCATGGAAAGAACCTCCTGATCCTGATTTGACCCCTAGCCCAAGACCAGGGTTAAGAAACAGAATCCCACCAATCCCTGAGCTCTCCTGAAGCTCAGGACTTGAAATCCTACCAATACTCACCCTGGAAAGCCCCACCTCCCAAGAAATCATATAAGCCCTGCCTTCTGCTCAGTTTTCTGTTGAGCAGAGGCAGCTATCCTCCTGTGTTTGTTAGGGTCTGAAAGCCCAAAACAACTGGAACAATCACAGAAGTCCAGCAAAGCAAGATCTTTATTTGAATTAGGCAGCAAAAACTGACTAGTCCTGGACAGAAGCACTCCAGAGCTGACTGAGTCTTTGACTATTTATCTTAGTATTTAAGCAGGTGACACAAACATATTGTATTCAGGCTGCTCTACTGATCAATCTACAGAGCATATTCTGGCTGCTGATGGGTTCAGAATGAGTAGCTGTGGAATCTCAGGACTCAGACTCAGGAGCTGAAATGCAACCAAGTTTTTAAGTCTGAAATCCTCAAACATCTGTACCAAGTTATCCCACCAATCAGGATTTAGGGGTACGGGATTTCCTTAGGAAGACTTGCCTAGCATTCATGACTCAACCTGCTAACCAGGATATCAGTTACCCACATACATGTCTCTTTTTGCCAAGCAGGGTATCAGTTACCCACGGAGGTCTTGGGAACTTAAACTTTATTTGACCCATATTCAAAATGGAAGTTTTATTCAAAATGGCTCCAGTTGCTCCAGTTTGGATACTTTTTACAGGTTCACCGACCCCCAATAAATTTGTGGTGCAATGTGACTTTCCGGGATTGCCAGGATACCTGTCTGAGTGGATCTCTCTGGTGAAGTCATCCTCTGCTAGAGCAGAGCTGTTACATTTGCATTGGGGAAACTGTTAACACTTCTATAGGGGAAGCCTTTCCTTTCAAAGCTGCAACACTTACATATTTTCGAATTACTGTTTTTGCAATGAACCAGTGAATGGAGACTCCATCTTTACGGTACTAGACAAACAGGACTGAAATGGCTGGCTAGGTCCCTGTAATGGAACAAGGACGAAAGTGTGATTTAGCTCAAGGAGGAAGTTTCTCTCCTGGAGAAAGAAGGCAGAGGCGGCACCAGTAGAATCTGCTCCACCCTCCCGGAAGGGGCGGGCTTGTGTGTGGGCGTGGCCAGGAGGAGGGGTGGGCCCTGCGCTGTGGAGCCCAGGAAGTGGCGGAAGATGGCTGCGGTTGTGGTAACGGACACGCAGCTGATGCTGGGAGTCGGGCTGATCGGTGAGCATGCAGGCTCTCTGCCTGCCAGGCGTGCCCCAGCTCCGCCTGGGTCCGCGGGGCCGTTCCGCCAGGGAAGGGCTAGATCTGGGCTGTGAGTTCGGCCTTCTCAGCGCTGGTACTGACTTCGGTCCTGCGGGCGGGTGGGGCTCGAGACTCTGGCTGACGCGGTTGGAGAGCTGGTGCCGGGCAGCGCTTGTTTGCGGCTCCTGGCCAGTGTAGGTGACGCCTCTGGTGCCATTTGCAGGACACGCCCGGAAGTGGCGGAGCAGATGTTGGAACCTGTGCAGGGTGACCCAGAGTCTCTACTCTTAGGGTGGAGATCTTCCTGTCGTTTGATCCAGGTCTTCCTGGAGTTCCTGCATGGTCACATGTGGAACCCCTGCTAGTTTATAGGAATTGATGGTAAGGAAGTTTATAGGTATCTTTGGACAGTCCAGACTGTGAGTGTACCTTGTGCAGCCCAACCAGGCTTTAGGTGACAGCACTGAACTGCAGAAATGAATGGAACTTTATGAATTGCTTCGAATAGTCTCTTCTGAAGGTCTAATACACACCAAGACACTATCCTTCATTGTAGAGTGCGCATGTTGCTTATGCTTAACAAATAACTGCGATAATAATTTTTCAGGAGCTCAAAGCAGTGGCTTTCTCTTGTATTCACTCCATTTTGTGTAAAAAATTTATTTGGTTTTTCTATGATTGTCTGCCTGACTGTATGCCTGTGTATGCTGGAATAGATCATCAGACCGTCTGGACCTGGGGCCAACTGCGAGCTGCCATGTGGGTGCTGGAAATCGAACCCAGCCTTTTTGAAGAACATCTAGTGCTCTTAACTGCAGAGCCATCTCTAGCCCCCTTGTATTTCTAATGTGATTTTTAAAATTGCTTGAAAACAAATCCTAAGTAACTCAGGCATCTTGGACCTGTCAGCACTTTAGAATTAGGTTGAGCTAAATTGTGAAGATAAAAGAATGACTTAAATAGCTGGGCAGTGGTGGCACACCTTTAATCTCAGCACTTAGGAGGCAGAGGCAGGCAGGTCTCTGAGTTTAAGCCTGGTCTACAAAGTGAGTTCCAGGACCAGCCATGGCTACACAGAGAAACCCTGTCTCAAATAAGCAAACAAAACCTCAACATATTTGCCTGTTAAATAGCTCTTTATTTTTAATTTTTAGCTCTCTAGTTTTTTCTTTTTTTTTTTTTTTCTTTTTCTTAGTTTTTATTCTTACATGCACTTAAAAGGTATTTATTTCTAAGCTGGGCGATGGTGGCCTGCTTTTAGCCTCAGCATGTGGCAGGAAGTAGCAGAAGATCTCTAAGTGCAAGGCCAGCCTGGTCGACATAGCCAGCTGCACAGGGAAACCCTCTCTCAAAAAAAGGGGAGGGAGCAGGAGAATCAGAGGCATAGTTACACAGATCTATAGTTATCAACTTCTTTGGAGACTGAGACAGCCCCACCAGTGTTTTATTTCCTATTTTGTAATTGAGGTGATTTATATTGGTGATAAAACTATATAATGACTACATAGCTTTTATTATTGTTAGTCTAAAATTTGCAGAGCAGTAGAGCTCTTGCTTAGCATATAAGATGTATTGGGTTTAATCTCAGAGAATAAGGTAAAATTTAAATCTCGACTGTATGTATAAAATGAATTAAAGGAGGTTTCATCATCATCTTCATTTTTGGAGAAGTGCCACTA
This sequence comes from Meriones unguiculatus, assembly GCF_030254825.1. Lineage (NCBI taxonomy): Eukaryota > Metazoa > Chordata > Mammalia > Rodentia > Muridae > Meriones > Meriones unguiculatus. The sequence goes on from NC_083349.1 coordinate 74,773,369, forward strand.
AGGATCAAAGTCAAGCCTTCAAATGGTCTGCCTATATGCCTGGCCCTCGCCTTTTTCCCTTTAACAACCCTTTTCTATGTATTTTTATTGAGTCTTCCAGTTGCACAGAAACATAATTAAAAGTCAATAAGTATTTTTGTGTGTGTGTGGGAGAAGATAATCTTACTAAATATCTAAGGCTAGTTTTTCATTATAGTTTGTTTTATTTATTTGTGTATGAGAACATGTGTCAGGCTTGCTCACATGGAAGTCTGAGGACAACTTGTGGGAGCCAGTTTTCTCCTTTGACCATGTGTGGCCCAGGGATCAAACTCAGTTCATCAATCTTAGTAGCAAGTATTTTTACCTGTTTTGTTTAGGTAACGTAAAAATAATATGAATCTGAGTGGCATGATGGTGATGGTACGTGCTTTGTAATTTCAACTGTTAGGAGGTAGAAGTTCAAGGTCATTTTGACTACATAATTTATGACTATTTAAGTGATAACAAAACCAACCAAGCAAATGCAAATCATGAGTTCATGAAAATTTTGTGTCTTAAATGATTTGGGTTGCTTTGTAAAGTAGGGTGTTAAACTGATTCCACAAAATGTTTCTGAGTAACCAATCAATTCACATTCCTTGCTGCTGTTTGACATTCTCACAGTGACCATCTTTCCACCATAGAAAAGGACACTAATGGAGAAGTTCTGTGGGTGTGGTGTTATCCTTCCACGACAGCCTCCTTAAGGAATCTGCTGCTCCGAAAATGCTGCCTAACAGATGAAAACAAACTTCTCCATCCCTTTGTCTTTGGTCAGTACAGAAGAACATGGTTTTATATCACTACAGCTGAAGTTCCAGATTCTTCAGTTTTGAACAAGGTATGGCTGCTTCAACGTCAAAAAAACCAAACCAAAACAAAAAAAAAAAAAACAAAATATCTAAGACGATTTAAGAATGTAAGACTTAGACTCTGTCTATCACAATACACCTTTGCAAGCATTAAATCTTATTATTCCCTTTAACATTCCATTTACTGTACAAATACTGATAGCCATTATGTTTAGTTGAATGCTGAACAATTTTAGCACAAGTAGTCTCTCTTTATCAAAGTTACAGTCTGATGGACTAGAGATAAAAGGCAGTTTCAAAGCCACAGTAAATAAAAGTGAGTAGTATTTTCCACAGTTGAAAACTATTTTGGGATTAAAGGTGTAATCCCAGCACTTGGGAGGCAGGTGAGTTTGAGGACAGCCAGGCTTCCATAGGGAGTTCCAGACTAGCCTAGGTTACATAGTAAGACCTGTTTCAAAAACACAAAACTATTTTAGAACCTGGGATTATAAGCACATGCTTATAATTCCAGTTTTTAGGAGGTTCAGACAGGATTGCCAGATTCAACATAATGCATTCCAGGCTAGTCAAAAACTTTTTCATTTTTTTAAACATTTATTTCTATATGTATAGGTGTTTTGCCTGAACATATGTCTAGGTGAATGTACCATGTGTATGTCAAGTACCTGCAGAGATCAGAAGAAGGTGTTGGATCTCCTGGGACTAGAGTTAGAAACAGTTATGGATGACCATGTGGATACTGGGAATAGAACCCAGGTCCTTTGAGCAGCAGTGATTGTAACCACTGAGCCATCTTTTCAGCTCCTTAAAACTGTCTTAAAGGATATAATTATTCTCACTAGAGTTAAGAATTTTTTTCATTTACTTGTGGATGATAAAGACACATTATGAATTTAAAATTTTTGTTAAGAAAATCATGTCATAATTAGGCCTTTGTTGGTGTATTATTTGCTATAAATAGTATCAAAGTGACCTGGTGAATTAACTTTTTTGTTTGTTTGCTTTTGTTTTTCAAGACAAGGTTTTACTGTGTAGCCCTGGCTGCTGTACTGGAACTCTTTCTGTAAGATCAGGCTGGCCTCAAACTCAGAGATCCACCTGCTTCTGACTCCTGAGTGCTGGGATTAAAGGTGTGCACCACCACTGCCTGGCTAAATTATATGGTTTCTAACTTAAAGCAAGCAGAGTTTTCCAAGGGAAAAAAAAAAAATAAGGAAACAAGTTGCTGAGTCTCTGGCATGTACCTAGGGTGTTTCTTTTCACTTTAAAGTGATAATTTTGAGCCATAATGGGACTGTATGAAGTATGTCCAGAAAACAAAGAATAGTATTAACTATTATCACATATAAACTAGGAAAATAATTTAGAAACAACTAAAGGGCTCTTAGAAAACTTAACTTTAACTTTTTTTAATTGGATTACTTGATTTGTTGCTTTTTAACTTCCTTAGTTCTTTATATATTCTGGATATTAGAGCTCTGTCAGATACAGGGTTGGTGAAGATCCTCTTCCAGTCTGTAGGCTGTCATTTTGTTCTGACAACAGTGTCCTTGTTTTTTTCTGAGATTGATACTCCAAACAAGGACCATGCATGGAGATAATCTAGAATCCCTGCTCAGATGTAGCCCATGGCAGCTCTGTATTCAAGTGAGTTCCCTAGTAAGGGGAACAGGGACTATCTCTGACATAAACTCAGTGGCTAGCTCTTTAACTGCCTCCCCCTGACAGGGAAGCCAGGCCACAGGAGGACAATGCAGCCAGTTCTGATGAGACCTGATAAGCTAGGGTCAGAAAGAAGGGGAGGGAGTACCTCCCCTATCAGTGGACTTGGAGAGGGGCATGGGAGGAGATCAGGGATTGGAAGGGAATGAGGGAGGGGGCTACAGCTGGGATACAAATAAACTGTAATTAATATAAGAAAATAAAAATTTAGTGAAAAAAAAGAAAATTTAAGTTTGGAAGTTTTAATGTATTATAAGATCTTTGGGTTTTGTTCAATAAGTACTTTTTCTCTTTGATGGTTTGTTTGTTTTGAAACAGGGTCTTTCAAAGCCCAGTCAGGCCTTATATCACTATATAGCTGGAGCTGGGCTAACACTCTTGATCCTTCTGTCTTCACTCCCCAAGTGCTTCCATTTGTGCCACCACAACTCACTTACTTATATCAGTTTGGTGGGTTTTGTTGTTTCTCTTTCAAATTTTATTTTTACTTTTATTTGTATGCATGCCCGTATAAGCACAGGTGTCTTCAGAGCCAGAAGAGGCCATCAGACCCCTGGAGATAGAGTGAAAGGCAGCTGTAAGCTGCTCTGTGGGTGCTGGGACTCAAACTTGGGTCCTTTGCATGAGTAGCAAATGCTTTTAACTACAAAACCATCTCTCTACTTCCTTCAGTTCTTTATGAAAAATCTTGATGCAGTCTTAAGTGGATGTGGTCCGTGTTTTTTATTATAGACTTCCAAGTTACAGCAGCATTCATATTACATCTGTTTCAGATTTTAAAGATTTAGAGATAGTTCAAAACATGTTTTTCAATAGAGCACAGTACACATATAATCTCGCACGTGGGAGGCTGAGGCAGAAGGTCTCAAGTTTGAGACCAGCATGGGCTATATAGTGAGACTCTCAAAATAAAACAAGAATAGAGAAGCAAGTGAAGACTTTGGCATTTTGGTCTTTTTAATGCAACAATGATGTGCCCAAAAGGTTTGTTAGAATAGAGTTAATACAATTAATCTGTTATAGTAAGTATTTATTGAATTCTATTCAACTCTCTTTTAAAAAGTGTGCTTTTGTTTGTTTCTTTTGGACAGGTGACTCATTTTTCTATTGTTCTGACCGCCAAAGATTTTAACCCAGAGAAATATGCCGCCTTCACTAGGATATTGTGTAGGTCTGTATGAAAACTATTAAATGCTAATTCACCAAAATGAAGATCTCCTTTAGTAGTGACCTAGAAAATGTACACATGAAGGAAACAAATTCAGTCTTTAGTCTACCTGACTTACTCCATTTTGGCTTTGCAGAGTCTGATTTGTAAAGAGGGACTTTCTCTTTGTTTTGTGGCTTTATCCTCTGATTTGGGAAAATGGGCCAGGGGGAGAAGAAAAAGCAGTTTGTTTGGCTTTGGTAGTTTTGTAGTTCCTGGGCATCTTTCTTATATATTAGAGTCATTGGGTTTTTTTGTTCTGTTTTGTTTTTTTCCAGGTTTCTCTCTGTATCCCTGGCTGTCCTGGAACTCACTCTGTAAACCAGGCTGGTCTCGAATTCACAGAGATCCATTTGCCTCTGCCTTTCTGAGTGCAGGGATTAAAGAAAGGCATGTGCCACCACCACCTGGCAACATTGGCTTTTTAAATGATGGCTTTTCCAAAGTTTTAGTTTTCCTGTTGTTTTTAGGTAACATGTAATTCTAAATATCATGTTTCAGCTCTCTCATCTAATAGTTTTGTGGAGAACTGAAGGAAATTGTTTTTCCTACTGTAAGCCTAAAAAATGATTGCACACCAAAGCAAAAATTGAAAAAAAACTCTATTATCTAAGAGTTTCAGTTAGATTGTATTTTAACAAAGTGAGGTTTTACTGCTTAGGTAATTAGCCATACTATAAGACTTGGTATGGAAAGACAAATCTAGGCATGTGGCTCACTCTGGAACAGAAACAGCTGCTACTCTTGTGGCTTCATGGATGAGGTTGTTATTGATAGAAGGGTTGAAGTCCAGAAGCTGTAAGCTGAAAACACTATAGAGGTATTTTCTAAAAAGTATGAGACTCCATTGCATCTGGCCTCCCCAAGCAGGACTAATTATCCATCTGAACTGAGCAGGAGGTATGTTGGAGTTCAGAAGGCAGTATTGCTTCAGATGTCACTTCCACTTCAGGAAACCTGGAAGATGTCTAGTTCTATAGTGCATAGTGCTATTACTCTACTCAGCAATTGCCAGCCACTTCCTCTATGCCCTGTTCCTTTCTGCTTCTATATGTTCAGCTTTACATGTGTTCTCATGTCCCCAAGCATGTGTCTGTCTTTGACCATGCTCATGGTCAAACACTTTTTCATGATTGTAACATAAATGTAGAGGTGTTTACATTCATTTCTGGGGAGTGAATCAGGCAGGCATGCTTTCTGTAACATACAACAGAGGCCACTCAGGAAGGCTTCAGTCTCTGTGGCATCCTTTGCCACCACTCCTTTCATCTCCTAGGTGTGGCTCATAGGATTTGGGCACAACTAGAATCTGCTGTGCCCAACAGGTGTGGCAGGCCTGAGGGTTACTGTCTGAACATGTCCTCTGAGCTACACTGCATGGTTCTCCCCAGAGTCTTTTCAAGGGGCGTCCTCTTTGCTGTCTCATGACCCAGGGTTGTCATCATGTCAGTCTTCTGCTGGACTTCTCCATTACTATCGTTGGTTTCTGTTCATTGTGTTGATGAGTTTTTTATAAAGCAGCTCATAATAAAAAAGTATCGGTGGTGAGGCTGGAGAGATGGTTCATTGGTTAAGAGCACTGGCTGCTCTTCCAGAGGACCTGGATTCAGTCCCCAGCACCTGATGGCAGCTCACAACTGTAACTTCAGCTCCAGGGGATCTGACCCCTCACACAGATATATGCAGGCAAAACACCAATGGACATAAAATAAAAATAATTAAATCTTAAAAAAAAATAGTGTTAGTGATACAGAGGAATCTACAATAAAATTCAACACTGCCTCCTGCTTGTTCAGTAGCCCCAGTTCATATCGTCCCTGTAATACCCTTGGTTTGTATAAGCTTCTGTTTGAATTAGTGGGAGAACTCAAAATATTTACTGTTCCCACCTTTTTCTCCATTTGTAGCTTGAAATAACAAGTATTTAGTAATCAGTTAAACTAGATTTTTTTTTTTTTTTGTAGTTGGTCTTCAAGTAGTCAGTTATAAAAATAACTTCCTATCACATCAGCTGCTGAGAGGCCCAGATATGTCAGGTAATGCCTTTTTTTTTTTTTTTTTTTTTTTTTATAAATATATCCTTCAGTGCTGCAGAGCACACTCAGGGCCTCGAGCAGGCTAGACCTACTCTTGACTACTGAAGTATAACACTAGCCCCATCAAGTTTCTCAAGCAACATATCGTTCTAATCCAGACATGGTGGTTTAGGCCTTTAATCCCAGCACTCTGGAGGCAGAGGCAGGTGAATCTCTTTGAGTCTAAGACCAGCCTGATCTACACAGCAAGTTCCAGTACAGTTAGGGTATACAGAGAGACAGTGTCTCTAAACAAACAAACAGATGGATCACTGTCTATAAATAAATAAGAGAAGTATCCTTAGTTGTTCACAGGAAGGGACTTCAAGGGGAAGAGACTTAACTTGGGCTCTATAAATGCAACTGGCTTCCTGTCAGCATTTTTGGAAGTCTTTAACTTGATGACAGATGTCTGTTGTGAAAATTTTAAAGAGCATGGATTTCTTAATCATCTAAATGTAATTACCTCTAGGATTGCTTACAATAAGCATGGGTTATATAGCTAACTACTGCTTTCTCTGTGAACAATGCCTTGAACTCCCTTTTTTTAATTAAATTTTTATTTTTTTAATATTAGTTAGTTTATTTACTTTATATCCCAGCTGTAACCCCCTCCTTTATTCCCTCCCAATTCCACTCTCCCTCCCTCCCTCCCTCCCTCCCTTATGTACTCCTGCCTTTCTCTTAAGTCCACTGATAGGGGAGGGCCTCTTCCCCTTCCATTTGAACTCCTTTGCAAAAGAAGTTCAGGCAATAAAGCAGAGTTGTGTGACTGAGAACACAATGAGCACTTACAAGCATAAGACATAAAAAGAAATAAGAATGTAATATTGCTAGGGAATCCACTGTTAATTCCCCTGTATAGGGACTACATCTTCAGATAGCAGGAAAGAGAGAAAGCTTTCCTCAAAGAAATAATCCACATCTGTCAAGTGTTGTATTTCAAAGTAAATTAGAGAAGAAATACTATGGACATGTTTGCACATTTGGAAATGCTACCAGGTTACTTTATAATCTAGAAAGTACCAGTGTGTAGCCGTGGTGACTTTCTCCACATTTCCCATATTGCATCAAAAGCATTGTCACCTTTTGTCCTTTCTCATAGAATATATCTGAAATATGGAAGCCCGGTTAAAATGATGGAGAGTTACATTGCAGTTCTCACCAAGGGGATCTGCCACAGTGAAGAAAATGGCTCTTTCCTTAGCAGAGACTTTGATGGTCGAAAGGCATACCTTGCAGGCTCTATCAAAGGTAAGAAAGAGAGAGAGAGAGAGAAAAGAAAGAAAGAAAGAGAAAAGAAAAGAAAACCTGGCTAATAACAAAAGCCCCAAGACAAGGTCACTTGAACTTGTATTTCCTACACAGGAGTGTACATCAGTTCTTATGTTTCTTAGTGACTTAGAATTCTAAGGAAAACCTGTTTTCTGATAATCCTTTCCATACTGTATCTCTCATCCTTTTAACTAAATTTCATGGCTCACAGTCTTCACTGACTTACATAGTTTTTCTTTCCTCACATTGTAGTCATTAGTTCTTCTAGAGAACTCCAGCCACAGGTTAGAATCTTCAATCCAGCACTGAGCTGAGGAATTTACAATGACAGGCAACTTAGAGCTTGAAGACTGACCTTGGGGTCCTCTGGAGGTGGAGCTGCCTTCCTTCAGATCTTTAACAGTGCCTACTGCTCTTTATCTGTTATCTTTAGTGATTCCTGAGCATTTGGTTGACGTTGGGTGTTCTTCATGACTTTTTTATGTCACTGAAAAATGTTGGTTCTTCTTTGTATTATTTGTTGCACTTCTTTAAGAGTCTGACATTATCTGTGCATCCAGCACAGAGTCCCTGTGGGGCATTGCTGGCAGCTATGATATATCCTGGTAAACATACATGAATAAACATACCCATCCACCAAATGAAGTATGTCTGCACCTATTAGTGTTTGGCTAAATGTATCTGGTATAGTTAAAATAATTTTGTATTTATATGACAAGAATTCTTTTTAATGGGAAGTTTATACCATTATGTATTTAATGCAGTATTATCTTTTTATTTTAAGATATTGTATCTCAATTTGGAATGGAAACTGTTATCTTACACACAGCATTGATGCTGAGAAAACGAATTGTTGTCTATCACCCCAAAATAGAAGCTGTCCAGGAGTTTACCAGGTACCATCATTAATTACTGAAAAGTGTAAGCTTTCTTGACATTTGGAGACACTAGATGCTATTGTGTGCTGTGTTCTTTTATATTTTGAATAAAGGAGTGTAGGGTAGTCTGAGGAACATATCATTTCTGTGATTTACTTTAGAGCTAGTAGTTCAGGATCACTGAATTTGGAAAGATTTTTATTTATTTTATTTGAGACAGGGTTTCTCTGTATAGCCTTGGTTGCCCTGGAACTCACTTTGTAGACCAGGCTGGCTTCTAATTCAGAGAGATCCACCTGCCTCTCATAGTGCTGGGATTAAAGGTGTGCACTACCACTGCCTGGCTGAAAGATTATTAAATTTTAGAAAAGGGACAATTGGAAGGCAGAGGGAGGCAGATCTCTGAGTTTGAGGCCAGCCTGGTCTATAGAGTGAGTTTCAGGACAGCCAAAGCTACACAGAGAAACCCTATCTCAAAAAACCAAAAATAAACAACTAAATAAAATAAAAATGGGCCTGCAGATTTGCACAGGTAGACTAGAGCATCCCAGAGGAGAAAAATCTCTACTTAACATTTGTTTGGTGTGTATGTTTATGTATGTGGGTTGGGTGCTTGGAGTGGTTGGTGTGTGTATGTGTGTGCACACATTCCTAAAGGAATACTACTACAACTATTTCTTTGGCAGATAACAATGAGTTAGCAACCTTGTTTGAAAGAAAATTCTAGTTTGGGCTGGAGATATGGGCTCAGTGGTTAAGGGCACTGGCTGCTCTTCCAGCACATCTGTGTTTGAGTCCTAGTACCCACATGGTTCTCAACCATCTGTAACTCGATGGACATCAGGCACTCATGTGTTACACAGACATGAATTTAGACAGAATACCCATACACATAGAATTAAGTAAATTAAAGTTAAATATGTATGTTCATATGTAGCTGGTTTTTTTATTATTTATTTGTTTTTTTTCCCCACTTTATTTATTTATTTATTTATTTATTTAATGCAGTTTATTCAGGAACCTTGGACAATCATCTGAGTTCCTCTTTCTTCCATCCTTCTCTACCCCTTTTCTTCTTCCCTATCAACTCCCTAACACTAGAAAAGACAGAAAAAAAAAAGATGGAGAGGAAAGGAAAGAGATTCCTGAATAATGTCAGAGGTTGGAAAGGGGACAATGTTATTGTTAGAAACTTTCCTGCTTATTAGGGGCATCGAGTTCCTTGGGGCACGTTTGATCTTTGCCATCAGGATATCTAATTTCTTCTTGTTTATTCTTTGTACACAGCTACCAGTGACCAAACAGCAACCAATAACAACCCATAGCTCCTCTCCAGGCCTTAGCATTTATATACTCTCTGAAAAGTCCCAAAAATTCCAAATGTCACACAATCACAGAAACTACTGGCAGCTGGCAAACTCATGCCCCTTCTACAGCATGAGGCAAATTGTAGTCAGCTGTTGTGAAGAAGCTCAAATCCCCACACCTGGGATTAAAACAAAAACATATTCTTACAATATTATTGTGTTTTTAAAGAAACAGAAATTCTCACTACATTTTAAACAGTGATATTCCCAATGAACTGAGTGCTTTTCCGGTCATTGACCAAGGTTTTTAGGAGACCTATAGCTATAGCTTGACCTATGACATTAGCATGGTACACATTAGTAACCCCTATCGATTCATCCATAGGTGCTGCTTTTTACTGTAATGATGTAATAACTTATTTATATTCAGTATTTGCATTTTCATACAACAAGGTCTCTATCAACACTGTCTTTCATCATGACCTGTTCATATGTAGCTGGTTTTTGCTACTTTGTGAGTTCCTCTTTCTTCCATTCTTCTGAGATTGAGATTGCTTTGTTCACAGCTGAGACTAATCTTTGTAAAAAATAAAATCAGTAAAGACTTCTTCAGAGCCTTGTATAATCTTTGTAAATGAGGTGGTCCTTTTCCTAGGCTTTCCTCAACTTTGTTCCAAACTCTTAATGCTGCTAAGTGACATTGTTCTATAGTAGCAATATCAAATTGAATCTGTTCTTGTATATCAGAGTACCACCCTTTACCGAGTAACTGAGCTTTTACCATATTCATTCCCTAAGCTCTGTTTTGCTGTTTATTATTCATGACTAATTCCCTCCACCATGTTAATCATTTCAACTGGGGACCAGCATCTAGTACAGCTGTCATTAATATCTTCCAGTCTTGGGGAATAATTCTATTTTGAGAAGCTCAGTTATTTAGAATTTGTTTCACATAAGGCAAGTGCATCTCATGAAATCATGCCTTTTTAAAACACCTTAGAGCTATCATTTCCATAGGATATCATCTTATCTCATGATAACCTTGTTCCCCACTGTTTGCTGATGGTGGTGATCTGATAACCCAGAGCCGCCTCTCCATCCATTCTGACAGCACAATTGTTTCAAGATTAACCCTTTCTATCAAAATGGGCTGTTTCATCAGACTTTTCAACTTTTCTTTGACCCTACCACTGTCCTGTAAAAGGAATGTGTATTCTCCTGGTTCAGTTGTCTTGGAGAATTATTGCCTCTGTCTGCTAGCCCAGTCCTAGTCCTAGAAGCTTCTAGCCATTGTAAAATATTCCCTAGGCCTATATTGTTTTCAGCCTCTGAGACTAACTGCTTAATAAACTTACCCTTTCTTGTTCTTACTGAGCACTGGGCTGGCTGGCTCAACTCATCTTCCAGCTGACTTAGTCAGTTTGGCTTTTCTCTTGGCCTCTGAATTGTTCTGTTTGGTCTCATACTAACTCAAGCAATCTGCTCTAATCTCCTGGCTCCTTCTCATTCTCTGGCTCACTCAGTCTTCACCCGAGCTCTTTCTCTATTATTGTCCTGATAAAATTGCCTCCTCTCCTCTCTGCATTGTCTCTTTGGTAGCTTCCCTTTCCTCTCTCCTCATGAGAGTTGGGTGTGTATCATTCTGCCAAATCTTTATCTGATTCATCACTGTCTCTGCCACTTAATTAGACACCACTTAAGATTTATTTATATACGCAGTATTCTGCCTACATGAGTGAAGATAGCACCAGATCTCATTATAGATGATATGAGCCACCCTGTGGTTGCTGGGCATTGAACTCAGGACAGTTGGAAGAACAGCCAGCACTCTTAACCCCTGAGCCATCTCTCCAGCCTCCAGACATCACTTTGAAGCATGGGTACTTCCTTCTATAAACTAACTTTACCCTCATTATTTGGGATTAAAGTCGTGCACCACCATGCCTGGATCTAAGCTTCTCTTTTTTCTGAAATTTGCTCAGTACCAGGCTGGCCTTGAATTCAGATCTGCTTGCTTTTGTCTCCTGGATGAAAGGCATGTGTGTATTTCAGCCAGATTACTTAGATCTGTGGCTGTGATCTCTTGCTAGAGCAGCCTTGTTCTGAGTTAAAATTCCTCTACACCCTCTAGTGCAGTTTCTTTTCTCCTGTGGGAAACTCTTGCATTCTTGCTCAGTCACTGGGACTGTGAGCCCTTTTGTTTTCTCTTTTTTGGTGCTCCTAGCCTCAGGTGTTTCCACTTTACTGGGAATTTTTCCAGTTGTTCTCCCAACCTTTTTGAAACAGAATATAGGAAGAAGAAGAAAAAAAAAGAAAAGAAAATCCCCCCTGGGAGCATAGCAGAGGCTATCCCATTGTAGCAGCTGCAATAATTTTTTTGCTGGCATCTTGAAACAAAATATCTATTCCTTAGTCCCCTGCTGTTTATTCTATAGCATTTAAAATCAAATTTCCCATTCTGCCTAGCCCCACGTCTGGGGCCACCTTGTGATCTTTGCTAGTTGTGGGCTCTTCTTTCTTCCACCCCTTTCTTCTTCTCTAACACTAGAAAAGGGAAGAAAAAAAGGTAGAGAGGAAAGGAAAGAGATCCTTGAATAAAATTGGGTTTGAGAGATGGCAGTGTTATCATTAGTTAACTTTCCTGCTAATTAGGGGTGTTGAGTTCCTTGGAGCAAGTTTGATCTTTGCCATTAGGATATCTAATTTCTTCTTATTATTGTTGTTTCTTCTTGGAACTACTTAACAAACCTCGGACTGTTTTAGTTGGGGTTTTATTGATGTGAAGAGACACCCTGACCATGGCAACTTTTATAGAAGAAAACATTTAATTAGGGGCTGGCTGACAGTGTCAGAGGTTTAGTCCATAACTATTGTGGCAGGAAGCATGGTTGCATGCAGGCAGACATGGGGCTGGAGGCAGGGCAAAACAGTCTTCTGGCAGCCAAGAAGAGGCTCTCATTTCATTCTGGGCAGAGCATGAGCATAGGAAACCTCAAAGCCCACCCTCACAGTGACACACTTACCCCAACAAGGGCATATCTCCTCCAGCAGGGCCACACCTCCTAATAGTCCACTCCCTGTGGGCCAAGCATCCAAACAGGTGAGTTTATGGGGGCCAAATCTATTCAAACCATAAGAGTGACCAACCCACACCGCCTCTTGGGACCCTAGCATTTATGTACCCCCTGAAAAGTCCCCAGAATTCCAAATGTCACAATCACAGAAACTATCTGCTGCTGGTAAATCATAGTCAGTTGCTGTGAAGCAGCCCCATATCCCCACACCTGGGGTTGGAACAAAACCATGTTCTTATAATATTGCTGTGTTTTTAAAGAAACCAAGATTCTCACTACATATGCATGTATTACACACATGCACACACGTGTATATATAAGTACACAGTAAATATTTTAGGCTTGTGAACCATGTTGTCTCTGTGGCAGTTTCTCAGCTGCTTGGTGCAACATGTATGTAAGTGAGTGAACATGGCCATGTCATTAGACAGCTAGTCCATGAGGCCTAGTTTACAGACCTCTGGTATAAGTAAATTGTTTCTTTGGTTCAGTTTTACCTGACTCTTGTTGTTAGTGGTAGGTGGACTGTGGAGAGTGGAATTTTTTTGTTTATTAAATCTAATTCATCCTTAAGTCCTTTTTAAAAGCAAAAAGAATTGGCATTTGTCTTGGGTTTATTGAATGGGAATAAATAGGATACCTTACTTTGTCAATCTTACTCATAAAAATTCAAGGAAATAACATTCTTGTGTTTTATGAATGAGAAAAATGAGGCAGAGGCTAAGGGTTGAGATTATGAAAAGGGAAAACACTTTATAAACCAAAAGTCCTGAGTTAAATCATGACATGGCAACTTAGTTCTATGGCCATGTTAAAGATACTATCTGTTCTGAGCCTCCATTGTTTTATCTGTAGAGGCTGAGACTCACTTTGGGCAAAGTACAGGGAATCTTATGAAAGAAGGGGGAGATAAAAAGACCTGGAGGGTACAGGAGCTCCACAAGGTGAGAAACTAAATAAATACATAAATAAACAAACAAATAAATAAATAAATGAGAAATCTGGGCACAGGGATCTTTTCTGAGACTGACACTCTAACCAACGACCATTTGTGGAGATAACCTAGAACCCCTGCACAGATGTAGCCCATGGCAGCTCAGTCTCTTAAGTGGGTTCCCTAGTAATGAGAACAGGGACTGTCTCTGACATGAACTCAGAGGCTGGCTCTTTGCTCACCTCCCCCTGAAGGGGGTGCAGCCTTACCAAGCCACAGAGAAAGACGATGCAGCCAATCCTGATGAGACTTGATAGGCTAGAATCAGATGGAAGGGGAGGAGGACCTCCCCTATCAGTGGACTGGGAGAGGGGCATGGGTGGAGAAGAGGGAGAGAGGGTAGGATTTGGAGGGGTCAAAGGAGGGGGGTACAGTTGGGATACAAAGTGAATAAACTGTAATTAATAATAAAATAAATAATTTTAAGAATGAAGAGCTAAAAAAAAAAAAGACCATAATGCAAAGTTGATAAGCTTGTTTTCAGTACTGGGAATAATTTTATGTAATATGCTTTGCAAATGCCTTTCCCTATACACCTGCTTTAAAATTATTTTTGGGTAGTGTTTGTTCTGTCTAGGGTGAGAGGGCCAGAATTTTCACTTGTTCCCTCTGTATTTGGCTTTTATCTCATTATGTTTTTAACGTACATGTACATTATTCCTATTAAAGGGGAGTATCCACAGCTTCTGAAACATGGTTTCCACATGAGTTCCCCATACCTTCCTGCAGCACTTGTTTTTTTTTTTTTCTTTGTTTGTTTAATTTTTGTTTATTTTATGTGTATGGGTGGTTTGCCTACATGTACGTCTGTGCACCATGTGTGTGTTTGATTTCTGCAGAGGCCAGAAGAGGCCAATGTATCCACTGGGACTGGAATTATACAAGGTTGTGAGCCCCTAATAAGTGTTGGGAGTTAAATCTGGTTTTCTGGAAGAGAAGATACTCTTAACTGCTGAGCCATCTCTCTAGCTTCCTACTACGAATATTTCTGTTTAAATTTGTGTATTATCTGAAAACAATACATTTTGCAAATTTGGCTAGAATTGTAAATATAAGATACTTCCAGAAAACTTTTGTCTTTCTGGGACTAGTTTGGATATCACCCCAAATATGTCTCTAGCAGTTGGCAAGCTGTATTTGAAAGAAAACTTAAGGATCTTCACCCTGTGCAGATCTTTGAAAACTTTACCTTAAGCTTTTGTCCTTTTTGTTTCAAAGGACAGTTTAAATTGTGGCCTTCTCTGGGATTGGTGTCATATACCTATAATTCCAGCACTTTGGAGGCTATGGCAGGAGAATTGTCATGAGTTTGAAGCTAGCCTGGGGGACATAGTAAGTTCTTGGTCAGCCAGGGTACAATACCATGTTCCAAAACATACACATACATTGCTTTATTATCAAGTCCAGAGGTGTTAGTACATTTAAGGCTTGATTTCTCCTCTGTTCCTGATTAGCTGTCCATAGGACTTTACCCTGGGAGGAGAAGAAGAGGGCAGGTGTCCAAGGTGAAGGCCAGCAGCTCTATGACTTGAGTTTTCGCTTTTATTCCTTAGGACCCTGCCTGCCCTGGTGTGGCATCGGCAGGATTGGACCATCCTACATTCTTATGTGCACCTCCATGCTGAAGAACTAGAAGGCCTGCAGATGTGCACAGGTACATGAAAACATCCCAGGGGATGAAAGACTGTGTATGTTTGGTATATGAATTTGTGTAGGGGTATGCAAACATTGGTAAAATGAATAATAAAACAATATTTTTGGCAAATATAATTTTTTCCATATTAAAACATTTTAAAAAGTTGTACTAAAATATACAAAATTATGATTTTAACTTGTTTTTTTTTTTTTTTGTTTTTGTATTAGAAATTGAACCCAGGGCTTCAGGCCCTTGTATCTACAGGAATACTAACTTCCTACAGGCTTTTTTTTTTTTTTTTTTAATTTAAGCTATTACACCCTTTGTATTTTTATCTCATTAAAGATTCTTTTAGGGCCAGTGAGATGGATCAGCTGGTAAAGGCACTAAACTCCAGGCGTGATGGCTTGAGTTTGAATCCTGAAGAACTGACTCCTAGAAGCTGTCCTTTGACCTCTACATGTATGCTGTAGCATATGCATATTCCCATACAGACACAGAAACACATACACGTGTAATAAAGCAATGTAATTAAAAAATTTTAAAGGTCCTTTTATAAAAAGGAGATGATGATGTTGTCTTTTAAATTATGAAGTATTTCTGTCATACAAAATACAAAGAAAGATTGAGGCCAGAGTGATAGTTGAACAGTAAAGGCATTTGCCACCAAATCTGAGAACTTGAGTTTGATTATCAGGACCTACATGGTAGAAAGAAGGAACCAACACATGTAAGTTGTCCTCTGACCTATGCATGCACTCTGTGGTGCATATGCACAATCAGTCAATCAATGTAATATAGTTTTAAAGATATATAGGGTTGGAGATAGGGCTCAGTGGTAGATATTTGCCTAACATGTTTAAAGCCCTGAGTTAGTCCTGAGCAACAGAGAAAGGAATCTTTTCTTAGCTGTAAGTTACTACCCAGGTGAAGAAGTAGCATCTTGGTATATACTAGAGCACCCTTCTGCTTGCTTACCTCCACAGAACTTCTCTTTGCCTTACATTTCCTATGGATTCATCTGTTCTCTAGCCTTTCATGTGTAAACATGTATCTCCAAGCAGCTCTGCATCCATGCAAAGGATGAAATCTTCTAAGGCTTATTTTATTTGTTTAGCATTTAATATTTTCGTGAGATTCATCCATACTTATGTGGATGTCTGTAGTTCCATTCATTCTCAATTTGCATTGGAGTACACTGAATGACATTCTCATTACTCACTTTTTTGTTAAGATTTATTTATTTATCTTTGGTTTTTGACAGAGGGTTTCATTTTATAGCCTTGACTGTCCTAGACTGTCCTGGACAGGCTGGCCTCAAACTAACAGCGATCCACCTGCCTCTGCTTTCCTGAGTGCTGGGATTACAGGCATGTACATTGATGTTCCATTTTCATGCACACCAGAAGAGGGAATCAGATGGTTGTGAGCCACCATATGGTTGCCGGGAATTGAACTCAGAACCTCTGTAGCTTTTAATCTCTGCACCATCTTTCCAACCCCCTCATTACTCACTTTTAAAAACTTACACTTTTATGTATTTTGTGTGTATGTGTTCATAGGTGCATGTATGCCATTGCATGTGCATGGGATCAAGGACAACTTGTGGGTATTGGTTCTCTCCTTCTACCATGAGGCTCCCAGGGATTGAACTCAGATCATCAGGCTTAGTGGCAATCACTTTTACTAACTGAGCTATTTTCACTAGCCCATAATTAAGTTTTTTTGTTTTGTTTTTGTTTTCTTTTTGAGACCAGGCTGGCCTCTACCTCTGCCTCCCAAGTGCTGGGATTAAAAGCCAAGGCCACCACGGCCATAGTTAACTAATTGTTGTTGTTATTGTCGTTCAGTTGCATGCTTGCCTTGTTGAAGGTCAGAGGACAACTGGTGCCATGCGTAAGCACCTTTACCCACTGAACCATATCACTGGCTCCACAGATTCTTAATTTTAATTTGTTGAAATTTATTAGACGTCTGTGGTTTTAGTATTTTGTATTTTGTTTCAGAAAAACCTTTTCCCAGGTATAGAACAGAGAGTTGCCTATGCATTCTTGCAAATGTTTTCTTTTTTCCATTTGGCTATTTAATATGCCTGGGATTATTTTGTGTAGTGGTGTCTGAGTTTGAACCCAGTTTTTAAAAAAAGATATATTATTTAAAAATCTTTGTTTTTACATTTATGAATGTTTTGCCTATATGTATGTCTGTGAACCACTTGTGTGCCTAGTGCCTATTGAGGCTTGGAATTGAAGTTACAGGTGGTTATAAGTCAGGATAATTCCTGCCCTCTGCAAGAGCAACCAGTGCTCATAATTGCTGGGCCATCTCTTGACCCCACCCCACCCCTTTGACATTTTGAGAGAGACAGTGAGAATTGGTCTGTGGATATGTACACATAGAGGCAGGTGCCCTGGAGCTAGAGTTTGCAAATGGTTATAAGACAGTGACATGGGTTCTGGAAAATGAACTTGGATCCCCTGCAAGAAAATGACTCTCTATTAACTGCTGAACCATTCTTTCAACCCTCTTTTTTGTCTGGGTTTTTTTTTTTTTTTTTTTGGTGCTGAGAACTGAATATACTGTACCATTTAACTATGATCCAGCCCCTGTTTTTATCTTTTAAAGAATAACCACTTGGATTGAGGACATTTATTAAATAATTTCATTTTTCAGTAACCAGTGCCAGCCTCTTATGTTTCACATTGTGTCATGTGGTTTATTGGGATCTGGCTTTCAGTAGAAGTTTTTGCTTTTGCTTTCTTGAGAATGTAAAACTTTAGCAGTGGCAAATTAGTTCCCAAGAACAAAACACCGCTAAGGTTATGATTCAGGTTCAAGCACTTGCCTCACATATATGAGGGCCCCAGTTCAGCACGCAGCACTGGAAAACAACAAAACTTTATCTTTTTATAGTTAACTTTCTCTCTAAAATAACCAATGTGTGGGAACCATTACCCTCAACAGCACCAAGTCTAGAAGTCTACTGATGCCATTAGCAGTTACTGTATCAGCCCTGAAAGCACTCAATGGTCCCTGTGTCATCCTGACAACCTAGGCATGAGGTAGTGGCTTTCCTCAGGACAGAGATCTGAAATAAAGACAGTGGTTGAGTCCATGTTGCTTTCTGACATTCTTTGTTTTTAAATCAGAGTTGAAAAAATTTTAATAAAAAGATATTTTCAGTATGTTTTGTGCATGAGGATTAAGAAAAAAAGAGGAGAGCACTCAAAGACAGATACACAAAAAATTATGGTTGTAGGCTTCTTTTTTTTTTTTTTTTTTTTTTGGGCATTTTGAGACAGGGTTTTTCTGTTTAGCTTTGGCTGTCCTGGAACTTCCTCTGTAGACCAGACTGGCCTTGAACTCTGCCTCCCAAGTGCTGGGATTAAATGCATGCATCACTACCTTCTGGCTGGGAACGGGCTTCTTTAGGAGCGTTATCTACTTTCTGACATTATTGGCCTAAATAGCACTGGCCAAAAAGTAAGTGCTTTTCTCCAGCTTGTTTTTTGACATTGAACTTAAATTTTAGAACATTTTGAGCCATGTGTATTTCTTTAGGCACCTGACAAAAATACAGCCACTGCTAAGTGCCACTGGTCCAGCTAATGATCCAGAAAAATCGAAAGCCGTGAAGAAAAGCAGCCAGTGAGCTGTCAGAGCAGTTTCCTTCTAAGACCTTCACCACATGATTTCTTTCTGCTCCAGTAATTTGATCCATTTGCAACGCAGGCTACATTGCTGGCTTTGTAGAACTGGAAGTGAGCAACAGACCAGACCTCTATGATGTGTTTGTGAATCTGGCTGATAGTGAGATCACCATCGCTCCACTTGCAAAAGGTGACTTTTCTGTTCCATTCTGTATTCCAGTGTTAACACAAAGTACAAGCCAAGCAGCTATATAGTTTGGGCTGACTCACTCAAGCCAGTATTTCTCAGTGTTCAGAGTGTACAATTCATTTCTGCATGTGTTAGACAGCTGTGATTGCTGCTCATAACTTTTGTGTGATCTCTCACCAGTTCCCAAATGTGGGAGCAGCTGACTGCTGACAGACCCTGTTAGAATCTGATGCTGGGAGGGTTTTATCTAACAACTTCAAATGAGTAAAACCAGAATTGTTCTCTTTTTACTTACTTTGCAGTTTCAAATATGACCATGTTCATGTGGAAAAATGAAAGTAGAGCCCAACCTTAGGAAATATTACCTCTTGTAAGACTAAAATGATAGCAAATGGTCATGACCAGAGCCAGAAAGAATGGCACTGCTTGTTTTCCGCTGTGATCTGCAGAATGCCCCTGTTCCAATTTGCACCATCTGAATAGGGTGTCCCTTGCATTGAGACAAGATGATGTAGTAGGAGCATCATTTGTAATTGATGTGACCAAGGCAGCTTCCTTTGCATTTTTCTAAGGATCTAAATGTGCTGTGTACTCTGCTGGCACCTGAGGGCCTGGCAGGAAGATCTTCTTTCCCAACATTCTGCCAGAAAAATACACTTTTTTTTTTCGACAGAGCTATACTAGAACTCATTATGTAGACCAGGCTGGCCTTCAGCTCACAGATGTCACCTTTCATCTGCATTCCTTCACAATACTGGGACTAAAGGCGTGCACCACTTAGCTATTTAACTCTTAAGACTTGGACAAGGTAGTCAGGCTTTTGCCTTCAAGTATTTCACTTGTACTCAGGGATTTTTCATTCAGTTCATCAGGTAGACATGAAGGGGAAATCTGGTTTGGTATTGGTGATTGTATCTTACATTGTGCTGTTAAATTTGTGTTGTGAATAAAATGGAAACCTGGAGGGTTATCTGCATCCTTTTGAAAAGTTCTCTAGTGTGATTTTTCAGATTTTCAGTTGAGTAGCTTATTTTTTATTGTATAAAATTCTAAGTCTTCATATAATATTATTTCTGTTTTCATCAGAGGCCATGACGATGGGCAAACTGCATAAAGAAATTGGTCAGCTCATTGTGCAGTCTGCAGAAGACCCAGAGAAATCAGACAGCCAGGTTATACAGGTAACCCTTGATCTGTCTTACAAAGCAGCAGCAGTCTCATTGCACACTCTCTTAGGGCATCATAGTAGAGTGAAGAGTCGGGGGACAAGCCAACTGTGCCGTAGTGGGCAAGATAATGGGAGGTAGGCCATTACAGGGGCTGGCACTGAAGGTAGCCCCAGTGGTGAGAATTGTACCCCCGAGTAGTCTAGAATGCCTGTGCATTTTACCCTGCTAAAAGAATTCTCATGGAGGAACAAATGAAGAAACAGTACCTTTGGAATCTAGTCTCCACTTTTGAACTCTGAAGAATGAGCTCCTCTGGGGAGGTCTGTCTGTTAGGCTAAGAGAGTATCCATATGCATCCTATGCCCTCACCGGCCTAGGAGGACAAATGGCTTTTATTTCCTGAGTTTTTCTGTATGGTGCCAAATCCTTTTCTGACGAGAGGCTATTCCTGACTGCTTTTTGCCTGTTTTTCTCTCTCTACTGAGGAATACACTCCCAGCCTAGCTACTTCTGGGATCTGCCCTGTTAGCTCCTATGGAACCATAGGAGCATCTCTGAGAAGTAGGCTCTACTTGCTCACCTGGTCCCACCTGACACATTTCTTTCTGAATCTATCCATCTGCTCAGGGTTTCTTGAACTGTTGCCAATGTAGACAGTACAATAAAAATCCTGTCTTCAAGGAGTCTAATTTTTTCCCTGCATTTATTTATTTATTTATTTAATCACTTTACAGCTTGACTCCAGCTCTCTCTCTCCTTTCCTCCCAGCCCCACCCTCACACTACCCTCCTCCCATTCTCCTCTCTTCTTCTCAGGGGAATGGGAGGCTCCCAAGGGATACCAACCCACCCTTGCACCTCAAGTTGCATCCTCACCCACTGAGGCCAGACAAGGCAGCCCAGCTACAGGAAAGGATCCAGAGGCAGGCAACAATCAGAGACAGCCCCTGCTCCCTTTGTTAGGGGATCAAGTGGGTCTCAGGCTTGGTGGCTAGCTTTTACCTGGTGGGCGTGTGGTGCCTTTCTTTTTCTTTTTTTTTTTCAAGACTGGCTTTCTCTGTAGTCCTGGCAGTCCTCAAATTCAGGAATCTGCCTGTCTTTGCCACCCAAGTGCTGGGATTAAAAGCATGCAACACCACACTCAGCTTTTCTTTTCAAACAGAATTCATTATGCAGCCCTGGCTTGCCTGAAACCTACTGTGTAGACCAGATTAGCCTTGAACTTACAGAGATCTACCTGCTTTTGCCTACCACTGGGATCAAAGTTGTGTGCCACCATGCCTGGCCTCCACAATGATTAGTCTTATTATCAATGTATTATATGCTTTAAAATGACTAAAATGATTGTATATACATATGTGACATTGATTTCCTAAGTTACTTTGTTATAAGAATTTATGACAGCCAGGCATAGTGGTGCATGGCTTTAATCCCAGTTCTTGGGAGACAGAGGTAGACAGTGCTGAGTTGGAAGGCCAGCCTGGTCTACATTGTGAGTTCCATGACAGCCAGGGAATCCCTGTCTTAGGGTGGGGTGGGGTGGAATGGGATGGGGTGGGAGTGGCAGGGAGAATTTATGAAGTTAATCTGATAACAGGAGAATCCTAGGAAATAACTATTCACATTTTAAGATTCTAACATACTATATTTTTCCATTCTATTAAAGGACATTGCCCAAAAAACAAAAGAAATCTTCACCAACCTGGCACCATTTTCAGAAGTGTCAGATGATGGGGGAAAGATCATTCTCAATGTTGAGGCACTGAAGCAAAAGCGGTTCCCACCTGCGACAGAGAACTTCCTTTATCATTTAGCAGCAGCTGAACAGATGTTGAAGGTCTGACTGTCTAGTGTCTTGCTTAGCCTCTAAAGAACTTCCCTTTTATTCCTAGTACCCATTGACCTTATACAGTATTGGAATTACAGAGGAACATTCTATTTTTAATGTTTTAAGATCTGACCTGAGAAAGACAGTGCTGGACAGTCCTAATGGTGGGAGCCATATAGATCAGCACATGAAAGCCATCATTGTTCATCCCCATTTGTCTTGTTGTAGCCATAAACTTAATGGTTTACTTTCAGAAAGCTGCCTCAAAGTTCACTTTGTATTCTTTTAGGAAAAAACTTGAATTCCTTATTTTACTTTCTGAGTCTAACTACTATGTTTTCTGCAGAATTGTCTAGAAGGTTGCCCAAGAGATAATGCAGTTGTACTTTCTTGTGAAAGAAAATGTTGGGGGGGGGGCTTTGAAATTTTGCCTATATTATGAAGGTTTTTCATAGGTTTTATACTTGAGTAGACAACTCCAACAACCTTTATAACTGCCCTAGATGTAAGCATTTGTCAAACATCAGCCATTAGTACTCTTGGACTAACTGCTGCTAGCAGTCTTTGGAAAAGAGATAGAAGCAGCTCCCTTTAAGGGTAAACATGCATAAGAAACAATACCTTGGTTGTTTTTGTTTGCAGTGCTGGAGTTAGAACCTGCAGCCTTGAATATGCCAGGCAAGTGCTTTCTCATCAAGCTAAACCCCCAACCCAATAATGCTTTCATATATTGGTAAAGGAACATGAGAATCAAATTGCAGATGCCAAAACTAGACAGGGTCTTAAAGTGATGTCAGTAAAAGTGATTTGGCTACATCATCAAGGACTCTGTTATTAGACATTCCTGAGATCTTAAAATTGCCAAACAAGCACAAATGTCTAAACTTTAATTATGATAGGCCACAGTAGAATTGAGAACATTCAAATTTTACCAGGACACATGTTTGCAAAAACTTTATCTAAGTTGGGTATTTTTTAAAACCTTATTGTTAGACGTTTAAGTAAAAATAAAAAAATAGCATTTCCATTTTGTCCTTGGGTGTGAACAGGGAGGACCTGAAAGAAATTGTTTACTGTAGCTAACAATTGAAGATTAAATTTGCACTTTATGAAAGTAACTACTGATGTCTCATTTTCTTGTCTTGCAGTATTGTTAAAATTACAAATTTATGGTGCAGTAGAAACATTTTGATAAAGTTTTAAATAGTAAGGCAGACACTTTGGTGAGTTTAGTGTGGAAACAGTAACGATATATGTGTGCATTTTCTCTAAAGACAGTCTGCTAGGAAATAGGACCAGCCAACAGGTCTTGTAGTAGTGTGGCCAGGATAGGGCCAATAAGAGAAATGAGGTACTATGGAGGCCAATGGAAGGGGTACTTTGCTCAGTATTATGATCTCTCAAGCCTCCAGAGCACAAGGAACAGGACCAGAAAGCCCACAAACTCATGTGAGGAGCCAGTTGTTAGGTCCTGCAGGACAAAAAAAGGGAATGACAAGAGATGGGTAAGATGGAGGTTTTCAAAGGGTGTAAGGGATCAGAACTTGGTCTTCCAACATAACCAGGAAGGTTCAGAGAACAGCCAGAGCAAACTAGAAAGGCACAAGGCAATGCCAGCATGTTACACTGAACTGAGGTGGCACCTGAAGCCTTGGGTTCTTAACATATGAATTTATGCCCATCTAGGTGAGGAGTTTGGGTGCCAAGGCATCTACCAGACACAGGTGGGTAAATGATGTCACTAATAGGGAGCTGAGCTGGTTGAGTCCTGTGGGGCATCCAAAGAGCCAACTACATTGTGGCAACTGGTTGGTGTCTGAGGGGCTGGCAGAATGGCAGTTCAGCCTTGGATGGGGCTTGGGCAAGAGCCACCTCTGTAGGATGTAGGCTGGGGCCAACACAGAAAAACATCTTAAAGAATAAGAGAGGGAGGAAGAATCAGAAGAAAAGGAAAGAGAAAAAAAGGTCTGGCTAGGAAAGATGTACTGCTTTTTTTGATGAGGCAGTCTCAATGATCCTGGGAGATGAGCCAGAGATCTCCCAATGGCTACAGAGCAAGGCCCAAAGAAAGGGAGATGGGTATTCCTGAGAGTTGATTGTGCATAGACCTGGACTGGTGTTGGGAAAAAAGCTGTTACTGGCAAGAGGCCTTGGTTATTATAAAAACAGAAGTATCAGGGTCCTGTCAGTCAGGAACCAGGGAAGCAGACAGAATACCTGCAGTGTGGATCAGATGAAATAAGTAGGGACACAGAATTACTTCAGGGACCAGAGCTTTAATGAGCTCACCAGAGTTTTTTGTCTATCTGGAGGCTATCATTGTAGTGTTTGTATCTGAGACACGATGTACCTTTTGACTATTTTTCAAGTACTCAACTTTAAGTAAGTTTATTAGGTTTACACTATCCTTTACTAGGCTGATTCTTACTTCATTCACTGTTCGTTCAGCAGTTCCCTGGGTGTTGCTCTTCTTTCAGTCAGTCTCAAAACCCCAGGTACAATGGGCTTTGAAACCAGCTTGCTGCACAGGTATTGCTGAGAACCCAGAGGACACAGCAGTGCTCTCTAAATGAACCTTGACAGGCTAAAGATTTCCAGACAGAAGCCAAACTTGCTTGACCCTACACTCCTCTGTTATAGAAGAGTTCTTTTTCTTCTGTAGATGACTGAATCGTCTTTTCAAGCTGACTGTACTGGATCTGAAAGACAAGATCACATTCTTTATAATTCATGCTTAACTTCTGCGTCAAAAGCCAAGCTTTAAAAAAGCACCCATTTTCACATCTGTCTCAATGAGAACTAATTGATAGCAAGACATACCATTTCTTAGAACTTTTTAAATAGAAAATTTCAAATACAGAGGGAATGAAATAGGCTCTTATACAATCATCACTCAACAATAACTACAAAGAATCTGCTGATCTGATTTCCTGGAGCATTTACCACACCATAAGTGTAGGGGACCTGTTCCCTAGTTTTTTTGTTTTTTGGGACAGGATCTTGATGTGTAGGCCAGAATGGCCTTGAACTTACAATCTCTTCTTGCATCAGACTCTAGAATACTGGAAATACAATAATACACCTGGCTCCTTGCAACATTCCAAGGCAATTTTCATATGTATCATTTCACCTACACACACTCCAGTACAGATATTACAGATGGTAAAGGCTGGTACCAAGCACACAGGAAGAGTTATCACACCTAGCAAATGTTCACAGTGGACCCTAACAGCCAAAGCCCATTTCTAGTCTTGCAAGGTTGAATGTAGTCATTAGCTGATGGCAAGCAGAGGAGCTCTGAAGGGACAGGCTCCTGTATCAGGTACTACAGGGTTACCTGAAGAGATGCTGACCCCTCTCAGCCTTAGGATGAACATTTCAAGGCCAGTATCCCATCAGCACAAGACTGCCCTTGGACCATCTCCACCACGCACCTGCACTGACAGGCACCTCAAGATCTGGTGAATTTTTGGGACGTTCTGGCAGACAGACCCCACCTACTTCCTGCCCCTACTCTGCCCTCTGAGATTCAGCATCCATGCCTGGCAAGGCCCTTGCATGACCCCTTCAAGCCTACTGCCTGCTCCCTCCGCTTGGTGTTGCACTGCTAACTTTGGTCTCAGCATCCTGCCAGTCCCATGAGGTCATGTTTATACCTCCCTCCTACTGGGGAGTGTTCTTTTAGTCCCACCTCTGCCTGTGCAATTCCAGGCATTTCCAGAGGCACCCTCTTCCAGGAAGCCTTCCTTGCTTCTAGCCCCTTTGTTCAAGTTTACTTTCTATCACGGAACAGTAATTTCCACACTTGTATCAGCTTTCCTGCAAGAGCATGTGAGAGATCCTATTATTGATCCCAGGGTCTGTCCTCTTCCAGAGACCTTTTTGTTGTTTTTAAATTTGCATTTATTTTATTTGTGTGGGTGTATATGCAATGGCACACGTATAGAGCTCAGAGGATAACCTTCAGGAGTCAGTTTTCTCCTCATGTGGGTCTCAGTGACTGAACACAGGTCTCGAGGCTTGATGGTAAGTACCTCTATCTGCTAAGCCATCTCACTGGCCCATGAGCTGAGTTTTAAACAGGCACAGAATAAATCTCTAAAGCAATGATTCTTGGCACAGACACTGTCTACAACTTCCTTTAACAGACAAGGAAACTGAGAAAACTGACCGTGATAGAGTGTGGGACTATCCTGGTCCAGGGTTATAGGAGAAGGGCAGAGGAAGCTTCAGCCACGGACACCTCAGACATGAGGATGGCAGGAGTTGCCTCCCTCCCTTCTCCCAACCTGGCACCATAAAACCAGCTCCCCACCATCAACTCCAGTAAGAATTTATTAGCCAGGGGTGGTGCACGCCTGTAATCCCAGGACTCAGAGATGTAGTCAGATGGATCTCTAAGTTTGAAGACAGCCTGGTCTACAAAGGGAGTCCAGGACAGCCAAGGCTACAGAGAAACCTTGTCTCAAAAAAAAAAAAAAAAAAAAAAAAACAAAAAAACAAAAAAACAACTCAGTTTTCAGACTTCACTCCTTGTTTGACCTTACAAGCCCTCCCCGCTAAACCTACAACCCCTATAGAGTATGCAGATGAAGCATCTACCCTTGCCCTGTCCAATGGTAAGGCCACACAAACCTTGCCCCAGAGACCCTGGCCACCTCTCCAGGGACATAAATATACACCTTCATGGGCCATCACTCCAGCCCCAACTTTGCAGATTTTTAAATAAAATTATTTGTGTTTTTATTATTTGTTTGGTTTGGTTTGGTTTGGTTTGGAGACAGGGTTTTTCTGTGTGGCTCTGACTATCCTGGAACTTGCTCTGTAGACCAGGCTGGCCTCGATCAAGAGATCTGCCTGCCTCTGTTTTCTGAGGACTGTGATTAAAGGTGTACACCACCACTGCCTGGCTAAAATTATTTATTTTACTTGTACAAACATGAAATAAACACCCAGTTACTCTTATGAGGGGAAGCGGTGGGAGCTCTTACCTGTCCGATTTGTGGAAACATGCTGAATGACACAGGCACCATCAGCCCCATCATAAACAGGGTACAACCCATTCTCAAGGTCATTAATGAAAACGAGCTTTGTGGGGAAAACTGGGTCCTGTAAGAGACAAAGCACAGCTCACAAGCAGAGCTCAACATTTCAGGGCCTCTTTTCTGAAGCAGGCCTTGTGCTTCAATGACAGCAAATTTGGCTTAACATGAACCTACAGACCTACACCTTGGGCACTCTGCAACCATCCATCAGCAGGCCCTAAAATGCACATGGACTGAGTGAAGCCTATTTACTCAACCCTTTCATAGAAATGAGGAAGTAAACCAGGCTCAGTAGCACATGCCTGTAAATCCTAGCAATTCAAGGAGGCTGAGGCAGGTAGATCTCTGTGAGTTCAAGACCAGCCTGGTCTACAAAGTGAGTCCAGGACAGCCACAGCTACACAGAGAAACCCTGTCTTGAAATAAAAAAAAAAAAAAAAAAGAAATGAGGGAGTAAGGAACTGACCACTTAGAGCAACTTGTCAAAACTCCAGAACTTGAAGTGATAGTTCAGAATCTAAAGCATGTGACTTAGTCTTTTG
The DNA here is from genome assembly GCF_030254825.1 of Meriones unguiculatus. Classification (NCBI taxonomy): domain Eukaryota; kingdom Metazoa; phylum Chordata; class Mammalia; order Rodentia; family Muridae; genus Meriones; species Meriones unguiculatus. Next base: position 74,800,796 of record NC_083349.1, read on the forward strand.
TTTTGCTTTTAATTAAATTTTTATATTAATTACAGTTTATTCACTTCATATCCCAGCTGTAGTCCCCTTTCTCATTCCCTCCCAATCCCACTCTCCCTCTGTCCCTTATCTCCTCCCATGCTCCTCTCCAAGTCCACTGATGGGGAGGTCCTCCTGCCCTTTCATCTGACCCTAGCCTATCAGGTCTCATCAGGCCTGGCTTCATTGTCCTCCTTTGTTTTTTGAGACAGGGTTTCTCTGAGTATCCCTGGCTGTCCTGGAACGTGCTCTGTAGACTAGGCTGGCCTTGAACTCAGAGATCTTCTTGCCTGTCTCCTGTGTGCTGGGATTAAAGGCGAGTGTCACCACTGCCTGGCTGTATGATATTCTTTAAAGAATGGAAGGGGCAGTGTGGTGATGCACATAGCATTCCAGCCTGGAGAGTCAGAGAGAGACCTGAGGCTGCACAATTCTGTTGACCAAGCATGTGCCCAATGGGCATTCACTTGCCCTTTCTAAGCCTTGGGTTTTTTATTTCTTGAGACTCAAAAAGAAGAAACTGAGATGGAAGGTCCATACGATGCTCTACTATGGATGCCACTTGCTGTCCTGGCTCTGAGACAGTGGTTCTGTGAGATCATCTAGTGGCACTGTCCTTCCAACTTCTCTTCACACCCTGGAAATAAATGCCACTTTAACCCTGCAGAAATCCTGAGTATCATTCATGTATAACAAGCATTGCAGCTCAGACAGAGCTTCAGGGTTGAGACTGACGAGAACAGCCCAGGTAGAATCCCAACTAAGCAAATCTCTGCATCTATCTGGTCAGCTCTCCTGTGGGAAGGGACAGGACATTTTGTTCTGCCCAGAGCGTTTCCTTATTTCACGAAATGTGCCCCACATGAGGTACTATATAGGCTTTGTAGACTTGCCATGATGGACTGAATGGCTGGTTTAGGATAGACACGTGACCATCATGTGCCTACAGAAAGTTCTGGATTCTCTTATCTGAATGAAGCAGATCTGCCTTTAAGTTTTGCTGTATGGCTCTCTGATGGGGAAGCTGTGAGGTGACCAGGGAATGGTCAGCAGTTGTGTCTCTTTAAGCATCCACTTTGGCAGAAGGCTTTCAACACCAGAGCTGAAGGAAAGGGAAACACCCAACAGAGGTACTCCCAAGTTCAGGGCTTTAGACTACTACTGCTAGATAGCTATCTCTGTATCTGCAGACTGAGTTTCTCACTTGGCAACCACAGGAGCCCACCTGACCCCCTAAGATCTCTACCTACAACAGGTTTTTGTTTTGTTTTAAGGCAGGTTGGCCTCAAATTAACTATGTAGCCATAGTTCCTCATGAGTTCCTCATCCTCCTGTCTCCACCTTCTAAGTGCAAGGATTATAGTGTGTACCACCATGCCATTTGTGAGGTGCCTGGGGTCAAATCCAGAGCCTTGTGCAGACAAGGCAAGCACTCTACCCACATTTCTTTAGCCCTAACCCCATTAACAAGCCATTTCTTGATTTAACAAAGGAATGTCAATCTGCTGGACTGGGAGCAATTTGGACCTATAAAGTACATTGAAGTCAGAGAAGGGTAAAGCGAGAGCAGAGCTGGGAAGAACCTGAAGATCACACCACTACACTCTCCTACAATAGGAGAGTGGACATGTCCAGAGACAGCTAACCAAGGGAAGGAGCATAAGTTCCAGGTTCATGCAGGCAATACTTCTAGATTCTTGTCCAGACAAATTCTGTTACCTAGTCCATCTTATAGGAAGGCTACAGAGGCCCTCATGCCTGTCTGTCCCTTGTAAGTTTATAAAGGTTTTGATTTGTTTTTCTCTCTTAGATGGGTTTGATCACATAGGGAAAGGCAGCTCTTACCTTTTAAAGAAGTGGATAAAGACTTCAGGAATCAGGGCTGAGGTCCCAAACAGCACTGCCCTGGAGAATGTTGTTTCTCTAATAGCCTGGTAAGAAGGCCAAGGAGACAGCTTAATAAAGGGAGACAATGTCCAGGGACCCCACTAGAGACTAGCGTACAATAGCTCCTTTCTCACTGGGAAAGACGTCAAGGTGACACTTTACAGGGGCTGGTGTTCACAAGATGTCTGGGCTAACGGTAACTGAGAAGGGATTTTACCTCCTTTACCCCACTGTAATCCCCATCAATCCATCAAAACACCCCCAATAAGTCACCCTCAAAAGTACATACCAAGGCAGCTTCTAGAGAAAGCCTCACCTAGAGTGAACTAAAATAGCAGCCTCCAGAGACAATTCAGGATTTGCCTTGAATTTGGCTCATATTGCCTTTCAACCTTACCTCTGCCACCAGCCTCCTATTCTAAGTTGCTTACCAGTGGTTCTCATCCTACCATCTCCCCAAAGCCAGCTTTGAATACACTGGGTTACTCTCCAAGCAAGGATAACTGTCTACATCCAGCTCTCACTTGTGTAATTAACGGTAGAATTCTATAAGGTCATATTTTACCTAGGCATGAATGTAAAATGTGCAGCATTCTGCAGGGTCTAGAGTGATAGCTCAGAGGTTAAAAGCACTTGCTGTTCTTGCAAAGAACCTGAGTTCAGGACTGCCCCCACCCATCCACTAACACACACACAGAAAATTCACTCATATAGACACATTCATGTAAATAAAATAGATCTTTACAGTCTGGAGAGATGGTTTAAGAGCACTTGCAGTTCTTACACATAGCCTAGATTTGGTTCTGAGCACTCACATGGTGACTCACAACTAAAAGTTTTGTTTCTCTGGCAAACCCACATGACTGCACCATCTCTTAAACACAAGGTACAAAGTACAGAATCTTTTTCTGGTATGACAGGGGAAGATGTGCTTAGGAAAAGTGGAAGGCAAACAGACATTAGGTTACAAGCTCTCAAATACAAAATCCAATTCTGAACCCAAGGATAAGCAGTAGCCATAGCCTCACTGTGCTTCAAACCTTTCTTCCAGCTTTTCTGGAATAGCCAACAACATGACCTTCCTTGTCCATCACCTCAATTCCTCGGAGGGTCTCAAAACTTCGGGATGCAAAAACATTCATTCCACTGACTTGGACTGTAGATAGAAAGCACATAAACAGAAGTCTGAGTTTTAGAGCAGCAAGGGAACATTTGTACAAGATCATTGCAACAGCTGCCCTTCTTGACTCTCAGATAATCACCTGCTACAGACAGGGCCACCCAAGCTCTCTCCTGGGGCTGTAGAGGTAGGATCAGAACCTTTAACCAACTGGTCTTTGATCCTGACTACAGCCCACAGTCTATCCCAGTGTATGAGGTCCATTCTGTCTCTCTGGCTCAACTGCACTAATAATCCCCAAGGATCCTTGAAATGACTTTCTTAATTCTGCTTGACATGGATTGACTCTATGTCTGCAACATCACTTGCCAAACTTCAACATCAAGCTGCCAATTCTTCAAATTTCTCTGATACCCAAGTTTAAATGTTGGACAAGAAACAGGAAACCTGTAGGCTAGGGAACTCAAAGAATCCTGCAAAGACAAGTAACTCTCTCTGGAGTTTCTCACTCCCCATACCTGGGACCCTATACTGCCACCTGCTTACTGTGAGACCCTGAGCAAGTTTGTTGTTTTTTCAAGCCAGGATTTCTCTGTAGCCTTGGCTGCCCTGCACTCACTTTGTAGACCAGGCTGGCCTCAAACTCACAGAGAGTCACCTGCCTCTGCCTCACTGAGTCCTGGGATTACAGGTACCACCATGCCCAGTTTTTCAAGCTCCCCGTACCTCAAGACTCCTCACTTGTAAAAGGGAATATTTCTTACCCATAGATTATCAGGATTATGTGAAATGATGAATAGGAAATATTTGTGTAAGACAAATCTTTAAAATATAATTTAAGTAGGTTGAGAATTAGCTGTAGAGTGCTTGCCTAGTACATACCAGGTCTTGGGTTTGATCATCTGCAGTACAAATGAAAGTAACAATAAAAGTAATTTGTAGTTCCAGGTTTGTATTTTTTTGTTTTGTTTTTTTTTGTTTGTTTCTACACAGGGTTCCTCTGGGATTAAAGGTGTGTGCCACTACGCCCAGATTTGTAATTTATTAATTTTTGTTTTTTCAAGACAGGGTTTCTCTGTGTGGCCTTGGCTGTCCTAGACTTGCTTTCTAGACCAAGTTGGCCTCAAACTCACAGAGATACACCTGTCTCTACCTCCTTGAATGTTGGGATTAGAGGCTTGAGCCAGGGTGGTGCCCAGCTTGTGTTTATTTTTTAACAATTAAAGTATATCCACAGTGTTGAAGAGATGGCTCAGCAGTTCAGAGGACATTTTGCTCTTGCAGAGGACTCAAGTTTGATTCCTAGCATTCATACTGAGTGGCTCATTACTGCTTATAATTCAGTGCCCTTTTCTGGCCTCCATAGGAACCTGCATTCACATGTACATACTTACACATAATTAAAAACATATAAAAATTAAAATATAAATTAAAGAAGATATCTACAGAGAACATGTCATGTTAGGCCAGGGAGACCTAGCAGGCTACAAATGGTACTGTCACAGGTCACAACATGGTCAAGTTACCCAGGGTCTCTGGAGCTGAAATGACCTCAAAGAACAGCTTCATGCTCTCAGCCCTTTCTGCTTACCAAGAAAGGCGATTGGTAAGGCTCTTTTAAGCCAAAAGTTACTCAGGGGATACTTCATTTGAAAGAGATGAGGGATTAACTGGAAAATAAGAAGGAAAAAAATCATTTCACATGACCAAATACTTAGCTGAACCAACAGAGCAGCAGAGCTGGCACAATTTAGTTCCCATCATAGCCAGCACACTCACACAAATTATTTTTTTGTTTTGTTTTAATTACAACCCTGAGTTAGATCTTTCCGCTTATTCAAGGGGTAGATGGGAACCTCTTCATTCATAGTCTTAAGAGCTAGAAAGGTTTAAAGCCAGACTGGGAAATTGGACTTGTCTGCCTCTAAAGTCTTATTTATGGATCTTTATACATACCTCAGACTGACCTCAAACTCATAATCCTACCAGTTCAGGCTCCTGAGTGTTGGGCTCATAGGTCTGTGCACCATGCATGGCCTTAGGGTGTACATTTGTTTTCTTTCAATTTTCAGAGACGAAGTCTGTTATATAGCTCTGACTGTCCTAGAACTTGCTATGTAGTCCAGGTGGACCTCAGACTCACAGAGATCCATCTGCCCCTGCCTCCTGAGTGCGGAGATTAAAGATGTATACCAACAATCCTGGCCCAGGATCTACATTTTTAACCAATCCAGAATTCTGATATCCAAAGTAGGATACTACATATATGTTAAGTTTCTGTGGTATGAACTAAAAAAAAAAAAAAAAAAAAAAAACTGTACTGAGTAAAGCTATGCCTCAGTATCAGTGTCAGGACCTTCCTTAGATACCAAACTGTTTAGATGCTCAAGATGCATCTGTATCATTATGTACTTTATACATTATATACACTATAACTTAGATATATCTTATCCTAGCTCTTAAATCACCTCTAAATTAGATATAGCACCCAGTGTAATAGAAATGCTACATAAGTACTATTATACTGTTTTGCTTAGAGGATGACAAGATAAAGCATTCATCTATAATTAGTATAGATATTGTCTGCCCACAGTTACTTCCCTGAATGTAAAACTTGCCATACATGGCTAGAGACTTAGGCGTGGTAGCAGGTGATTACTCTGAGAAGACAGGGTTACATTGACTAGTATTTTCTACTCAGATGTTCAAAATTTACAGGTCCAAACAGAAATATTTGTAATTAGAGTTAGAATCAATTTATTTATTTATTTATTTTTGAGGAATAAAAATGGTTTGACAGGTATCCTACTTAGAATCTCAATTAAGGGACTGTCCAAATCAGAATGGCCTGTGGACATATCTATAAGAAACTGTCTTGATTAATGTTTCATGTGGGAGGGCTCATCCTACTGTGCCACCACTACCCCTACATGTGGGCCAGCCACATGTATTTGCCCAGCATGTGGGCCTGGGCTTCCTCTAGAAGAAAACTAGGGAAGCTTGAGCCTGGGAGCAAGCCAGCTAGCAAGCAGTATCTTCCATGGTTCCTGCTGAACTTCCTCAGCTGTGAGTGAATTCCTGGGTCAGAAGTAAAGCTGCAAGGAACAGCAAGTGGTTCTGCCTTCAGATTCCTGTCTGGAGTTCCTGACCTGGCCTCCCTCAATGATAGACTATGACCTAGAAATGTAAGATGAAATAAAACCTTTCCACCCTAAATTGTTTCTTGTCAGAGAAACAGAGATGAACTAGAACAATAGGGTATAAAAACACCTACTCCGAGGAAGGTTGAAGACACAAACACCCCTGCTCCCAAAACTGTTCTCTCTACTGGTCCATGACTCTAAGGAAAAATGAGAGAACATAATACACAATTATGGTTTTGCTCTGCAAGAACATTTTGTAAAAATCCAAATCCTGTCTTCCTATGGTTCGAAATACTTACATAACTGGCATTTCCATTGATGATGTTAAAGGGTGTGGTGTATCCATACAAGCAAGCCTACAGAATGAGAGAGAACTCAGGATCACTTCTGGTTTCAAGTATAATAGAACCCAGAAATCATGAAATTCAAAGTCTACCTGAGTTAAAACGATGGACTTCATTCCAGTAGCTGGCATCATTAACAGAACTACCTTTGGAAAAAAACAAAACATGCTTATGAGTCTCTGGTGAAGAGACAGAGCCTGCAGAAACAAAAATAGTTTCCAAACAGTCAATACAGGACTGTGGTAGTCTGAATGAAAATGGCCCTCAGAGACTCATAAAGTGGAACATTATTGAAGGTGTGGCTTTTCTGGAGTAGGTGTGGTCTTGATGAAGGAAATGTATTACCCAGGGGTGGGCTTTGAGGTTTGTGGATCCAGATGTAGAGCTCTCAGCTCCTCTCCAGTACCATGTCTGCCTGCATGCCTCCATGCTTCTCCCATAATGATAATGGACTAAACCTCTGGAACTGTAAGCAAGCCCCAATTAAATGTTTTCCTTTAAAAGAAAACATTTTTATTGTGTCTCTTCACAGCAATAAAATCCTAACTGAGACACAGTACCAAGGCCCCTAAGGCTGACACAGTAGGAAGTGGACACAGTACTGATAGCCAGGGGACAAACCCATGTTTGGAGTGCACTTAACCAACCCTGAACCAGTGGTACCTGAGAGTTTCGCCAATGCTGTTTCCAAGGCCTACTAGACAGCATGGCCACCGAAAAGCCTGCCTTTGCCAGGGAAAGGTAAACATAAGACAAGAGTGGAGGAAATACAGCCAGCATGGGATGGCCTTACTGGGGGCAATTCCCAGTTCTCAGTGAGAAGTTGCGTGGGGGTGGGCTTGGGTAAGAAGGGTACTATAGTTTGGTCAGGAATATCTTCCAGAGATGCTTTAGCTGGATACAAATGAACTAAAGGCTTGGTCTCCAGCTTGGGGTGACAATGAAAGATATCTAAAGGGATGTCTTCAGTTTACTGGGGACATGCTCTTTGAAAGGACTGCGGAACCCTAGTCTCTATTTCTTTCATTTACTGGGTGCCATCGAGTAAACACCTTGCTCCCTACTCCCTAATATATTTTCACTATTCTGTACCGAATCGCTATAGACTCAAAAGCAATGGGTTCAAGTGAGCATGGAATGATGCCTCCAAAACTATCAGCCAGAATAAATTTTCTTTTTTTCTCCCTGCATTTATTTATTTATTGTATCATAAAGGTCAGAAGAAAACTTGGAGGAATTGGTTTTCTCTTTCCATTATGTGGGTCTTGTGGACAGAAACAGGGTTGAGGGCTTTAGCCTGCTGAGCCATCTCATTGTCCCTTAATAAAAATTCATTTCCTAAATATTTAGTTTTATTATTTTTAATTACATGTATATATGTGTACATGTATTGGGGTATGTGTACATGAGTGCTGGTGCCCACAGAGGCCAGAGGCTGGCTTCAAATACCTCTGGGACTAGATTATATACAGTTGTGAACTGCCCAATGTTAATACTGAACTCAGATCCTCTGCAAGAGCCTGAAGAAGCTAGCATTCAATCTAGCTCCAACCCCCTTTTAAAAAATTTATTTTTGTTATCTGTATGGATGTATGAAGCTTTTGTTTTTATACACTGATTACCTCAGGTATTTGTTAAAGTAACAGAAATCTGATTAACACATAAAGTCATCTACACTTCCATTAGGCTCTGGCCAACAGTATTTCCCAACTCTCTGACCTACAGTACTATGTATATGGTAGATGTTCAAAGAAGGATGGCTTTGTGACACAGGCTTTTGAAAAGTCCAAAGCTTGACTAAGTTAAGTGGAACAGGGTGTGGATACAGGAAAAGCAGACAAAGCCACAGGAGGATCTAGACTCATCTATTAGAGATCCAGAGCTGGAGGGATGCAGTTGAGGTCAGATATTGAGTATCTAAAACTTTACCCATTTCCCTGATGCTAGTGGTCAGCTAACTCACCATGGGTGCTGTCACAGGCAGGAAAGCTGTAGGAGAGAGCACCGTGTTAGTGATCATCGCTAACCAGGCTGACAAGCCCTGGGGGCACCATCCCTTGATAATTTTCTGCAGCCTCCCAAGGGCTCAAACCTTAGGGAACATCGTTGTTTTTCTTTTTCCCAATAAAAATAAAAACTATGGGGATGGGGAAATGGCTCATTTAGTAAAGTACTTGCAGCACAAACTTGAGGAACTGGGTTCATGTCTCTAGTACTCACACAAAAAGCCAAATACAGTAGCATATGTCTATAAAGGCAAAGAGAAATGGGTCCCTAGAGCTTACTGACTTATTATTAGCTTAGACAAATCTATAAGCTCCTGATTTCAGAGAAGCCCTTTTTCAATTTTTTTAAATGGTAGAGAATAATAAAGGTCAACCTCTGGCCTCCATATGCCCATATATACATGTACATTAGCATTAGTGTGTCCGCATTGCACGCGCACACACGCAGTTGAGTACATATGGCAGAAAATTAAGATACAGAAAGACCTACCATAAAGATACCTGGCAGCCTTCCCAGGCCTCTGCCTGAAGGAAAATGGTAATGACTGTTAACTTGCCCATCTTTCTAGATTAAAAAAAATTTTTTTTTCCTTTGAGGCAGGGTCTCATGTAGTCCAGGAAGCTTCAAACTTCCTACATAGCTGAAAATGGTCTTAAGCTCCTAATCTTCCTGCCACCAACCCCCCATATTCTGAGATTATGTACTATGACATCTCAGTTTATGTGGTGTGGTGCTGGTGCTGGTGATCAAACCAAAGGCTTTTGCATGCTAGGGAGGCACTCAACCAACTGAGCTACATCCCAGTCCTTCAAGTATTGTGTGTATGCATGTAAGCGAGTGGTAACATGTGAATTTTATAAATGTGCATGTGGATGTCAGAAGACAAATTCTGTGTTTTCTTCAACAGCTGTCTACCTTTTTTGCTTAAGATAAGGTTTTACTATATAGCCCTGGATGGCCTGGAGCTTGCTGTGAAGATTAAGCTGATCTTGAATTCACAGAGATCTGCCTGCCTTAACTTGCTAAGTTTTGGGATTAAAAGCATGTGCCACTTTATTTTTTGAACCTGCTCACCAATTAAACTAAACTGGCTAGACACTGAATCCCAGGTATCCTCCACTCTCCACCTCCCAAGTGCTGAGTGACAAGCCAAGTTTTTCTATAAGGTGGATCTGAACTCAGGTCCTCATGCCTGCACACAGGTACTTGACTGACTAAACTACCACCCAGGACCTCTCAAGTATTCTTTTAAAGCTATGGCTTCCAGAATTTCCATCATCAATCCCTACAAAGGAAAATAAATTAAAGTACAAAATTTTCTGTTATAAGCCACACCTTCCCCACCTACTTCTGAACAAGATAACCAGCTCACCTGCAGGTCGGAAAAGAGTGGGGATCAACTTGCTGCTGTCAGGGTGTACAGATGACTTCAAAGGAGCAGAAGAAAAGGTTAGCTGGATGGTGAATTTTATTATTTAGAAAGCCAACAATTATAAAGGAGCTGGAACTTACAAGACTCCTATTCCATGCATCTTTAATCTAAAGAAAGATAACAAGAAGCATCAGATTTTAAAGGTGGTTCAACAGCAAAAAAAAAAAAAAAAAAAAAAAAAAAATCTCTTAGCCAGTCTTAATTCTTGATGTCACAGTTATACTACCATTCAGACAGGGCAGGCTACAGAAGAGGGAACAATAAGCCAAAATGAACGCACCAAATGGATCAAATAAATACAAAGTAAACTAACAACTTGCCAAGTGATTTATGAAGAAACTGCACAGAACATTAAGAAGTCCTAGCACCATGGGGAGAACTGTCATCTGACAGCCCTTCAGGGAGTCTAGAATGTCTCCTAGCCCAGACAGCATGCAGAGACTTTCCAAAGCCATCAGTCCACCATCTGTCACAAAGCCGACTGTAAGCCCAGAGGCTTCAACAAGTAGGCTAGGGGCTGGAGAAGTGGCTCAGTGGTTAAGAGTAGTGTACTGGCTGCTCTTCCAGAGATCCTGAGTTCAATTCCCAGCAACCACATGGTAGCTCACAACCATCTATAATGGGATCCGATGCCCTCTTCTGTCATGCAGAGATACAGAAAGACAGAACACTCACATGTATATAAATAAGTAAATCTTAAAAACACACACCATAAAAACCCTACAAAGCTAATATGAGCTTTTTTTTTTCTTCCAAAATGGTTTTTCTGTGTAGCTCTATCTGTCCTGGAACTAGCTCTGTAGACCAAGCTGGCCTGGAACTCAGTGATCCACCTGCCTTGTCTTACCAATTGCTGGGATTAAAGGTGTATGCCACCACTGCCCAGCTTCTACAGGATGTCTTGAGGGACTGATACTTATGAGTTTGAGAAGTAAGATAGGTAAAAAAAACCAAACCAAACCAAAACAAACAAACAAAAAAACTTGGTCTAAGCTCACTGGTAGGAATACAACCCTGCCTTGAAATACTGCCTACAATAAAATATGGACTCTGACTTCGGCAGCCTGCCCTTGAGTTTGCCATGGGTCTCTAGGAATTGGCCACATATGAAAAATTCCCACTAGTAAGTATATGTAGGCGGAACACTGTTCTAGCTGGGTTATGAGATAGAATTCTAACTACACATTTTTGTAAAGTAAATCCCCTAGGCAATATGTATAATGACAAGATTAGTTACCAAACACGACTCTACTTCATTTTACTATGTGCAAGGTAAAACCATGTGAAGGCAATTCTAGCCAGCCTCGAACTGCACATATGAGTTTATGAGACATACCCTTTTGTCATCCAGGTAGTGTTTGGATGCATCTTCTGTGGTAAACAACAGCTGTCTTGATTTTTCTATGCTTCCCTGTAAACAGACATCAAGAAATCAGGCAAAAAATCTCAACATGGTCTGTGTTTATTCTCAGCTTTGAAAACCACAGCTATCAGCACACACCAGCCTTCAGATGCACACTTGATTTCAAGATGTGTTCCTGGGTTTTGATACAATGATCATTCTGTGCGTTGCTCAGAATTAGACCTTCTGGCTCCCTAGACAGCTCCTGTGCCCCTGCTGAAGCTGTCATCTCCCTGGCTTCTGGTTGTCAACTGCCTCGCTGTCAGAGCCCTGTCAATCCCCAACCTCTCATCTACCTTGTTGTGCAGCTTTTTTTTTTTTAATTTGAGGAAAATACACAAAATAAAAAGAAATAATTCACAATAGAACCCCTTATCCAGACAACTGTGTATCATCTGGTTATATTTGTTTCTAATTTTATTTTGTTTTTTTCAAAACAAACCATTACTCATTACTCATCCCCTCCTCATCCTATCACAGATACCACTATTTTGAATTTAGGGTGTAATTTTCCAGTCCATATTGTTACACTTATATATACATATTTGAATACATATGCCCACAAATAAATACATAGTATTTCATCATAATTTGCATAAATGATATACTCTGCACCTTGTCTCACAGACAGCTGCCTTCTCATTTGTTTACAGAGTTTCTATAGTGCTAGGAATGAACCCAGGCTTTGCCCATGTTCATCACTGTTCATCACTGAGCCACATTTGGGCCTCATGTTCTCCCATTTAACATCACACATACTATGCATTTCCACTAAATAAAATATTGATAACAAGTTCACACTTTAATGGCTAGTCAGAATTCCACTATATGAAATATCATATTGTATATTTCCCTACTAATGGGCACTCGGCTTCTTTCCTGGTTCTTAGCAAAAATACAGGGATAAGGGAGATCTAGAGTATGAATATGGAAATATCCTTTATAGTCTGCCCCTGAAAAGTTCTTATAATGGCATGGCAACTTCTTTTCATCTCTAGCCACAATGATTCAAACCCTTGTCTTTTACAGGGACCGTCAGCCATCCCCAAAACTAATGGCCTTGCCCACATATGATCTCTCTGGCTAGTTACTATCTGGCCACCAAGAGACCCCTTGGCACACATATCTCATTACTTGGCTCTGTAGGAAAAATGCCAACCTACAGGAGCCTGAAAGATATGCCTGGACCCCTACTGATTAGTAACTGAGGGAGGCCCCACTCTCTAGCCTTGGGTTCTACTCACATCCCTTCTCTCAGACAACTTTTCCTCTAGACACTCCAATCAGAAACTCTCCCAACTTTTAGCCTGATGAAGGCATAGCCATAGTCTTGTTACATAGAAGATGGTTTTTGTTTTGAGACATCTCATTATGTAACCCAAGCTGGCTCAAATTCACAACTGAAAGCAACTGACTCCTGGCTGGAAGGCTGGTCTGGATTAACTTTGAATTAGCAGCATCCAGTGCAGGCATGGTATTATTCTCTGCTCAACAGACTTATGTTTAACTTACTATTCTTCCAACCCAAAACACTCACTCAAAAATAATAAATATAATAACCTATATACATGTATACACACACATATATATGGGGTATTGTTCCAAGTTTCAAAATAAAGCATGAAATCATTATTTCTTAAAATATAATTATACTTACAATTGAAATAAACAGATTTACAGGATCTAATAAATCCATCCACTGAAGAAATCTTCGAAAGAAGGACTGAAGGTGGTGAGAAAGAGACACAACAGAGAAAAAGTTAAAAGAAATAAGACTTAACAAGGTAGTCACAGTTCATTTTAGCAGGGCACACTTACTAAAGACCTGTAGGCAGCCTGACTTTTATGTATTTATTTTGTATCTCCTCTAACCACTTGGGATAGGGTTTCCCTGAGGAATTAAAACTCAGAATTTGGGATTCAAATGTTCATATCGTCATATGACTTCAAGGCCTTCTCTGCTGCTATAGGCTTTAGCAATAAGAGGAAGACACCCCAACAAAGGCTTAGCTGGGGTTGCAGCTCCATTCAAAAGTGAAGAAAGTGTGTTTTGCTTCAACAAGCTGCCCATCTTCGAAGCTGCTCCAACTTTAAGTTCTGGCTCTCCACAAACAGGGTAGGCTAAAACTTAGTTTAAGGTCAAGGCCTCTAAGAGAGCACCTAGAACCTTGGGGCCCCATAAGGATATACAAGTGATACCAAACCGGGCCAAAAAAAGAAAAAAGGGGGAAGGAGGGTGTTGTAGAATCTAATTTGTTTTGTTTTTTTTATTACACGTTGAAACGTGACTTGGCATTGGTTGGACTAAATATGTCCTTAAGATTAATGGCTGTTTCTTTTTAAACTTTTTAATGTTATTACTAGAAAAACTACCAAACAGTGACTTGCGGGCCTGTCACTTGCTTAAAGCAGGGTGTATGTGCAGTCTTACTCTGAATGGGCTGAGTCAATCAAGCCTAGGAGGCCTGGAAGGCCTTGTTTTCTCTTCACCGTGCTGGCCAGCAAGGGAAGTCCCTACAAGGGCTGGAACTCCTTAGTGAGGCCCTGCCATCAACTGAGTGACTTTGTGGCCTTCTCCAACCCAGCCTCGGACCTAAGTAAGAGATTCAGAGCAGGAGCCACTGGCAAGCTTGGGTTTTCCCCTTTCCTCTGCAGAAACCTGAGGTGGGATACGCGGTCCAAGACCATCTCTGTGAGAAAGGGCATGCCGCCAGGCAGCGGCCTGGTCTGTCAAGGTCACACTGCCTAGGCCAGCCTCCCGCCCCAGCCCCGGCGTACTTGACGTTCGGAAATCCCGAAGTGCAGGTTGGGTTCCATGGGCGCCCTTAGCGACGCCAGCATGAGCCTCCTCCTCTTCCCGGAACCTACGCGAGGTGGCCCCGACCCGGACCGCCTGCCAGCGCAAGGGGAGGAGCCTATGGCGTATCCCGCCCCGAGCCCGAGGTCCTTAGCTTTAATCCTCCGCCTTCTGTTTTGTACGCGGAGAATCCGAGGCTTCCGGGTACAGAGGTATTCACCCCAGTTCCCGTCTCCACTCACCGCTGAGACCGTGTAAGAAGACAGTTTAAGCGATGCAAGAGAACCTCTACCATCACTCCTGCGCTTCTGCTTCTTACCAGGCTCACATTACCCCTGAAGCCTGTTGTATACAAAGTCAAGTGTAAACTGGGCGTGGCAGTGCACGCCTGTGATCCCAGCCCTCAGAGAGGCGGAGGCAAGCCAATCTCTTGAGTTGAAGTCAGCCTGGTCTACAAAGCGAGTCCAGTACGGCCAAGCCTACACAGAGAAACCCTGTCTCAAAAACCAAAACAAACAAAAGTCAAGTGTATACCAGTTGGGTCAGATCACAGCTGGATACGTAATTTTTGTGACCCAGTGAAAAATAGAAATATCGTGAGACTTACTCAAAAAGTACTGAGAGTTCCAGAAGTGTACATCATTGAAACAACTGTGGAGAAGCTGGCTCTGGGTAGTGTTCCAAACTCTCAGCCAGACTGGTTAGGTTTTATTCAGTTTCTTTCCAGCATTAGGTCTGTGAATGAAAACTCCTGAAAGAAGTACAGAGACTGGCTGTGAAGAGATTGGAAAGTTGTGGTCTAAAGGTTAATTACCTTGGGCTAAGTTCTGGCCCACCAGAATAGCCATTTCTTGCCCACCTGTGTCAGAACTAACATCTTGTGACAACAGATAAAAAATTTTTAAGAATATGGATTTAGCAAATCAAAAGTTAAGGATGCCATCAGATAGCATCTTTAGCCATGGGAAAGCTTCCTCCATCTCGATGCGCCTGCCTCTGCTGTATCCACCAATGTATTTTATGCTTGCCCTGATTTATGATTTTCCCTGTTCTGTAAAACTATAAAAACCTTGTGAAACTGCTTCCACGTTGGAACATGAAATTTGGGGTAACCTAAGTCTGTGTTCCCAGAATGGCTCCAGAATAAACTTACTCTATTTTCTTTAAGACCTATTTTGTTGTTGTTGTTTTTCATTTTGTTTTGTTTTGCATCAACAGGTCAAGTCAACTTCATTGGTTGAAAGGCAGATCAATACAGAATTTTATTCCTTCTCTCCAGTGTCAGGGTAGATGGACTAGTCAGTGTACACTTGGATATGTGCATAGAATACGCACACTGTTCAGCAGGGCTCCTGAGTCCAGAGCTGGACAACACTTACCTATGTGATTCTGGTGGTGTCGCTTTCTCCAGGTCTATTTTCTCATGTGGAAAAAGGCATTGTTGCAGGATATTTGATTCCATTGTGAACTCCAAGACTGTGAACTGTAAAAATCTGATATATCCCTATATCCCTCTTTGGTCCACTGATAAGGGAGGTCCTACTCCCCTACTATCTGACCCTAGCCTATCAGGTCACTTCAGGACTATATGGAACTTCTTTCTCTGTGGCCTAGTAAGGCCACCTCACCAGGAGGTGATCAAAGAGCAGGTAACTAAGTTCATGCCAGTGACTGCCATGGGCTTTATTTGGGGGGTGGGGGGGGGTCTAAGTCCTCTCCATGCATGGTCCTTGGTTGATTCATCAGTTTCTTGTCTAGTGTGGATCAGCCCTAACATACACCTTTAATCCAAGAACTGTTTATTGTAAACAGGTGATTATGGTCTAGTTCACTCAGTCCTAGCACACACCTTTAATCCTGAGCTTTCTGTTGACAGGATTTAAGAAAGTTAACCCTAGGTCAAGAGGTGAAGCAAGAAACCAGCTAACAGGGATTAACAAAAAAAGAAGGACTTTGAGTTGGGTATTTAAGACACGGTGAATAAGGAGAGCTTTAGCTCTCCAGCTCTCAGGCTTTTAGCTGTTGCCTTTTTCTTCCTGGGCTGTTTGATGAGCTGTGTAGGAAGGCCTTTTTCTTTGGGATGTAAGCTGAGTAGGAACATCAGCTGGGTGCTTTCTCTGCCTCTCTGAGCTGCTAGGATTTAACTCCAGTATCTGGCTCCAGAGTTTTCACTGGTAAAATATAATGGTTGGAATTTTCATTTTTTATAACCACAAGGCATTGTAATGGTTTTACTCTTAGGGGCTTGCTGAAGATTGAAGGAAATGACTGAGCCAGGCTGAATAGAGGTGCCCAGTAGTAGCTATGACTACCTAGGTTACCAACCCTTGTCTTTCACACCCAGGAATTCAGGCATTTTTATCAGCTTATGTGGCCTCGTTCTTTAGTTGCTTACTTCCCCTGGCTCACTTTGCTATTTTCTTCAGCAGTTCTCTCCACAGCTGGGTAAAGTGACCCTCTTCAGTATTCTCATGCCTAGAAATACACTAGTGCTTCCAGTCTGTAGCACACTGCATTGTCTAATTGGCTCTATCCTCAGTGAGTTACAGATCCAGTCCAGTTGGCTCTTGGTGCTTCCTCATTTTGGAAGTCCTATAATTTAAAGAACCAGAATGATCCTTAAATTACTATGACTTTTTTCTTTTTGAGGGGAAATGGAAGGTAGTTGAGGCAGTCTCACTTCACACTGTAGTCAAGGCTGGGTTTGAATTTATGATCCTCCTGCATGCAGGCATGAGCTGCAATGTCCATCCTGTCAACTTCAAAGTCTTATTTACACATTTACAATCCAGTCCTTAGCTTGTCTGAGGGACTTTGGGCCCTGACTGCCATGCTCCTTTATGCTCCAGTGGCATGCCCTTCTTCGGCTCTTTTGGCCCTCTGTAGTTGCTATGCATGTCTCCTGCCTAGAAGCCCCTTACTTCCTGTGGTGATTTCAGAATGGTTCCAGAGGCTGATATATTTTAATGCTTGGTCCCCAGTTGGTGGAACTGTTTAGAAGGATCAGGAGGTAAGGCCTTGTTGGAAGCTCCAGGGCCGATTTTGAGGTTTCAGAAGCCCTCACCATTTTCACTTGGGTCTCTTTTGACAGGCCTCAAATATAAGCTCTGCTCCAGTACCATGCCTGCCTGCTTTCATGCAGATCATGAACTAATCGTATAGAACCATGAGCATCGACTTAAAATTATCCTAGTTCTGGGTAGTAGTTATACTGGCCTTTAATCACAGAGGCAGGTGGGTCTCTGTGAGCTTGAGGCCAGCCTGGTCTACAAAGCATTCCAGGACAGCTAAGGCTACACAGAGACACCATGTCTTAAAAAATATCACAGCACCAGAAAAGTCACAAAGATACTTGCTAACTCCCTTTTCTATGTTTTTTTCTTTCTCATTTGATTCATATATAAACTCCCAAGATAGATATTACCCTTATTTCACAGATGAGAAAATAGAGCCAGTCTCTTCTCCCTCAGGCTTCCCTGAAAACTCTACTCAGAACTCTGCTCCAACCCTGCAGCTACCTGATTTCTACTGTTTATTGGGATTCTACTTTATAACCAAGTGTATAAAAATGAGGGTTTGTTTTTCCTTCACTCCAATGTCTCAATAGGCCATCCTGGCACATGTTTGGCATTCCAGGAGCTACCAAAAATAATGAATGAAATTTATCAGTCTCACCTGATAAGTTTCAGTTTCCTGAGAGTAGAAGCAGAATAATAAATATTTGTTGAGCTAAATCAGCAAAGGAAGAGTGATGCACCAGAATAAACTGACCCAAGTTAATGATGTCAAAAATGTAAATATTTTAATGTTTATTTTTATACTATACTTTACATCCAGCACTTGAAGAAAGAAAATGATTATGGTGTTTTAAAAATACAACCACTGGATTAGACATACTCCTTCATGATTATATCTCATCAATACCTCAGAACACAAAAGGACACTGTGAGTTAATGAATACAATAAGAAATAATGGGGAAAGTCAGTTTAATACACAGAAATCCAAAAGGAAATTTCAGGACCTTGATCAGAAGCTTTCATTAAATGCTGGTGCTACTTGCTACTTCATTGTAGACAGAGGTTAGCTGCAGGCTAAGAGGAAGAATGTTTACCCTCTGAAGACATGATCTAAGAAATGGGCACCAAACACTCATGGAGAACTGGTTAGCCATCAAGAAGTCCCTGGTAAGGACAAATACGGAAGCAGTTAGCCACCTTTACAGAGCCTGAGCCTGTCTTAAAAAACAAAGCTTGTGGAACAGTCCTTATAAACACAGCATGATGAGGTTTTGCCGTTCTATAAATAATCTTCAGAGCACTGAGCGGATTCTAGCTGGGGCTCTTTTTTTTGGCATGAGAAGCTTTGGGTGAAGAGCAAGCATGGGATGACCTACTGATGGACCTTCTCAAAGTACTCTTTGGAAGCCGTTGGGCTTGGCTTGATCTGAAAATTAAAAAAAAAGAAAATTAAATTGGTTAAGAGGGACTTCATGATAGTAGATGTGAGCTCAAAGCTCCCAGTTTTTTTTTGTTTTTTGAGGTAGGGTTTCTCTGTCTAACAGCCCTGGCTGTCCTGGTACACACTTTGTAGACCAGGCTAGCCTCTAATTAAAAAAGATTCACCCATCTTTACCTCCAGATTAAAGGTGAGTGCTACCACACCTGGCCCAAGCTCCCAGTTTTAAACTAAAACTTCTATACTTTTGAAGAATAGCCTATTTTGTTCAAAACATATAGATGAAAGTTAACCAGCATCCCGAGCAGAAACTGTCCAGCCTGGTGTCACCCAATCACACTCAGCTAGTATCCCTGTAACCTCCCTTGATAGATTACCCTTGAGGCTAAGAAGACCTGGAATTGGAGCCTAGTGCTCTCAGGAAAAAACATACCGTAGGGGACTCTGGTGTCCAGTTGGCTGGGCAGACTTCTCCATGGGTCTCGACAAATTGGAATGCCTTCACCAATCGGAGGGTTTCTTCTACGCTGCGGCCCACTGGGAGGTCGTTGACACTCAGGTGCTTGATGACACCATTAGGGTCAATAATAAAGAGGCCTCTGCACAGAATTTGTCCTCATTAGTGCTAACAAGCCTAGAGCCAACAACTCATTTCTGTCCTTTTATGTCTTTAGTTGCCCTTTTAGAAAATTCATCAAGCTGTGAAATGCTTGAAAATGGGGGTTTTAGGACTGAAGAGACTGTTTAGCAATTAATAGTTTGTACTGTCTGTCCAGAGTTCAGTTCTAAGAACCCATGCTGGGGAGCACACAATGCCTGTAAATCCTGTTCCAAGGGATCTGACATCCATTTACAACTTCCAAGAACAAATGTACTGGAATGTACATATTTTCACAGTCACACACATACTTAAAAGAAAAACCAACCTGTAATTAGTATTACAAAAGTTTGTCACCTTTTAGTAACGACAGATGTTTTGATAATACAAGGCCACCATGAAAAGCATACATTATGGGAACATTGCAAAACTGTGATATTGATATCTAAAAGAAATGAACTACAGACAGTAAAGACCTTTACTCAGTGCCTACCATACATTCTTTGGACTCCTGTATCAGCCTCTGCTTTAATAACCACATATATGTAAGAAGAAGAGACGTATGTTATCTACATCCAATGAATATATAAAACTTCACCCTTTAAATTTTCATTATGTGTGTGTTTATTGTGTATACACACATGCAAATACCCATGAAGTCTAGATGAAAGTGCTGGATCCTCTGGAGCTGGAATTATAGTGGCTGTAAGCTGCACAACATGGGTCCTGAAAATCGATCTCTGATTCTCCAGCAGTGGATAGAGCTCATAACTGCTGAGTCATCTTTATAGGGCCTCACAATCCCCCCCCCCCTTTTTTTTTAAGCTTTTGAGATAGGGTCTCTCTACACAGTCCTGGCACTCATTATGCAGGATCAGGCTGATCTAGAACTCAAAGAGATGTGCCGGTTTCTGCCTCCACAGTGCTAGGATTAGAGGAATAGAGGGACTTCAAGTGTCAACTATACAGGGAAAAGCACACAGGCAAAGTACACGGAGGCTTCTTCCCTGCCTGATGTCTGGTATCCAAGCTTTGATCCTAACCTTATCCTTCTTGTGCCTGATCTCTCAAGGGAGCCAGGTGCAATCCCTAGAGAGAAGTAGAGGCAGACCTGGGAAGGAACCAGGCCCACAGACTCTTCTCTTCATATCAGCTAGACTCAGCTTTCTTTCCCTTGTTAGCCCCAAAAGAAAACTGATAGGAGTTACTACAGGCAAAAAAACCAAAACAACAACAAAAACAAAACAAAACAAAAAACCCACAGGAAGAAAGCATAACAGATTACATTTTCTCCTGCCATTGCCAACTATGGAGGAGCTTGGCTTTGAAACCAAAGCCAAGGAAACTTTAGAAAACAGTAATCTTGAAGTCAATAAGGCTGACTTCCAAAAGGCTGTCAGCATCGAGGTTCAAGAAGAATTGGTTTCAGCTAGCATCTAGCCCCCATCCAACTGTGTGGTATTTTAAGGTTTGGCCTTCTTATTCAGATGACAGCCAAAGCCAGTGTTCCCATAAACGAATACCCAAGAAGGCCACATCTGAGCAGATGACTATGTAAGACAGAGAGCTTTCCCCACTCCCATGGATTGAGAAAACACAGAAAGCACAGGCTACAACAACTGTCTGAAGGTTAGTCTTCCACATCCACCAGAGATTCCTCTTCATTTTATCTATGAGAAAACTGAAGCACAGAAAGGCAATTACCTTGCCCAAAGTTAACTAAGAAGCCAAGTTTTAAAAAAGGAATCAAACACTGTTTTGTTTGGTTCCAAGGCTTACATAAAATCATCTCCACTGAGAAAGAGACAGAGAGAGACACACACACAGAGACAGAGAGAGCTTTTCTCCAAACAGTTCAGTAGATTCAGTGTAGGAGCAGCTGTTATGGAAGGGTTCCTGAATGATAAAGAAAATGGGTCAGTGTGACCATCAAGACATAGTACCCTTTCCTAAAAGGAGACACTAGAGTGAATGGGGCACATGTCTTAGACATTTCTGGAAGATCTGCAACCCTCATAGAAGTTATTCATCAGTGCCTATGTAGACATAAAACGCTTTTTCAGGGGACTGGGAAGCAGTTAAGAGTACTTGTTGCTCCTGCAGAGGACTTAGGTTAGCATCCCAACACCCATATAATATTTATAAGTTTAGTTCCAGGCGCTCTGACTTCCAAGAGCAGTGCTTGCACAGACATACATGTAGGCAACACACACACAGGAAATAAGTTTGTGAAGTCTGTTCTTGGTTGTCAACTTGACCATATCTGGAATGAACTAGAAACCCAAATCACTGGGCACACCTGTAAGAGGTTATTTTAAATTTCTTTTTCCTAGACAGGGTTTCTCTGTTTATTCCTGGCTATCCTAGAACTCATTCTCCAGACCAGGCAGGCCCTGAACTCAAGAGATCCACCTGACTGGATTAAAGGCATGCCCTACCACTGCCCAATGAAGTTTTTCTTAATTAAATCATCTAATCAGGATGTTTGAAGCGAAAAGATCTTTAATCTGGACCAAATCTACCCGAAGCCTATACAAAGCAAAGGACATGAAAGGAGGAAGCTTGCTCTCTTTTTGCCTGTTTACTCTCACTCTTGATAGCCAAGTCCATTCTTTCACTGGCACTGTAGATACTGCTTAGGGTTTCTAAAGTACACTGAAGACCAGCTGAAACATCCAGCCTCATGGACTGAACAACCACTGTATTCTTTCATTAGTAGACAGCCATTGTTAGAATAGTTAAAATAGTGGGACTCAGCCTGTAAGCCATTCTAATAAATCTCTTATATACATATGTATTATATACATAAAATACTACACGCACATATTCTAAATTTATTCTATAAGTTCTAAATCCTAATCAAAAAAAAAAAGGAAACTTGCTTTTGATAAGTTTTACCATCCAGGTATCATTCCTGTGATACATGCCCATTATATCCCAGCACTAAGGAGGTGGAACAAAATGAGTATCTATTCAAAGATAGCCTGGGGATATATATATCCAAACCCAGTCTCAAAAAAAAAAGTCAAAACACCACCACCAACAACAAAAAACCCTGTATTTCTTCCTGAGTTTTACCAAAACTGATAAACAAAAATGCTTTACTAGAGTCTTTGTGAATCCTTAAAAATCAAGATGACACTAAAATAAGCAAAAGTATATCTCGAAGAACAGTTCTTACCTGAGTGCAATGCCAGCACCTTCCAACAGCACTCCATAGTCTCGGGCTATTTGCTTAGTTAAATCCGACAACAGCATGATGTTCATGTGGCCCAAACCACCATTCTAATAAAAAGGCATAAATAAATAAATATTAAAAATTAAAAAACAAAACAGGGACTGACTTTCTAGGGTGGTCCTACAGGGTCTGGACCATGTACCAATGTTTGAAACTAATGATAGTTGTAAATAAAAGTAAATTCAAATAAGGAAATTCTGTTTAACTTACTTTTCCCTCTTGCAACCAACCTAAAGCAAATACAATTATTTTTTATTTTTATTTTGTGTACCTGAGTGTTTTGCCTGCATGTAAGTGTACTAAAAGCATGCAGTGTTTAGAAGGCCAGGAAAGGGTATCCCTAAGCTTGAGTTAAGGACAGTTGTGAGTGGCCATATAGATGTTAGGAATTGAACCTGGGTCCTCTTGAAGAATAGGAGTGTTTTTAACCAATGGTCCATCTCTCTAGCACCTATTATTTATTTATTTCTTAACCTCTGAGCCATCTCTCTAGCCCAGCAGCTATTATTTTGTTGTATTAATTGATGTGTGTATGTGTGGGGTATGGGGTATGGACATGTGGCATTACACATGTTCAGATGTGAAAGAACAACTTTGTGGAGTTCTCTCCTTCCACTTTATGTGGGCTCCAGTGGTAGGTTGTCAGGTTCGCTCAGCAAGGACTTGATCTGCTCAACAACCTCATGACCCACCTCCATTATTTTAAAGTTAAGGAAACTGAAGCCCAAAAAGGCTAAGAACTTTTCCTCAGGCCACTGCTAGAGACTGACTGACTTTTCTTTATCTTTTTGAGACAAGGTCTCTGTAGCAATGGCCTCCAACTTACTTTGTAGCCAATGATGACCTTGAACATCTGATCTTCCTGCCTCTACCTCTGAAATGCTGGGGTGACAGGCTACGCTAACCCACTTAGTTTATATGGTACTGGGGTCTGAACTCAAGGCTTACATGTTACATAAATGCTATGACCACACCCTGTCCTCGTTTTCTAAAAAAAATTTTTTTTTTGAGACAGGGTTTCTTGGTGTAGCCCTGGCTGTGCTGGAACTCACTCTGTACACCAGGCTGGCACTGAACCCACAGAGATCTGCCTGCTTCTGCCTCTTGAGTGCTGGGATCAAAGGTGTGCACAACAACCACCTGCCTCTTTTTCTAATTTTTAAAACAGCTGTTCAGGTGAGAACTAATTACTTACATACAAAAATATATAATTTGAGTAACAAATTACCTAAGTCACTATTGTTAGTCCTAGAATATACCTAGTGAATTTTTTAATTTAGTTTTCACTAGCAGATTTCTACATATCACACAGAACAGTACAGCAAGCTACTAAGGATTCAAAGTACAGGCCCAAGAGAAGGCAATAGACACCAGCCATGTGCCCTGTCCCACTGAACCTATCTCCTTTACTATGTGAATCTTTGAAAATATACATGGGATGAGCAGTAAAGATACATACAATGTCCAAGGACATTACCACCATAGTTTACACACTGCTAACAGGTGAGCATCTACAAAGAACCTATTTCCATGGGATATGGATCACCTGGATTTGGTCTCCAGCAAGGTATAAACCAGGTTTTGGAAAGTGGAGGCTCTAGGATCAGAAGCTCAAGATCGTATGAGCAATATATCCAGCTAAAAGGCCAGCCTGAAATATGTGAGACACTGTTTTTGAAAGGAAAAAAGGAGATAAAAGGCAGGTAGACATGAAGCTTACTTCAGACTAGCTATACTTTGATAACCTCTAGACTTTCTTTTAATGCTCTTCTGTAAGTACAGGAGTACCTGGGGAATGAGGAAGATACTGGCCAATGATTATTTAGATAAGAATAAGTACTGTTCTTCTGTACAATAGGTGACTATAGTTAGAACATAATGTGCTTTTTAAACTAGCTAAAAGAGGATTCTTCTTTGTTTGAGTCAGGGTCTCACCATGTGCCTCTGGTTGTCCTGGAACTCCCTATGTAGACTAGGCTGGCTTAAAACTCACAAAGATCCTCCTGCCTCTGCCTTCTGAGTACTGGGATTAAAGGCGTGAACCACCCTTACCAGACAAAAAAGGAATGATTGAGGAAAGAGTACTGAATAGCCTGATTTGATCCTCGAATAATGTACACATTGTATCCCAAAAATATATACAATGGTTTTTTGTTGTTGTTTTGGGTTTTGGTTTTTTGTGACATCATTTCTCTGTATAGCTCTGGCTGTCCTAGACTTGCTTTGTAGACCAGGCTGGCCTTGAACATACAGAGATCTGATGGCCTCTGCTTCCATGAGTACTGGGACTACAGATGTGTTCCACCACACCTAGCTTATACAATATTTTTATTGTGTAGTCTGTATTATTTGTGAATTAGAAATGAAACCAAAGAATAAAATAAAATCAAGGAAAGGTGAATATCACCCAACCTACCTTCCTTGGTGTATTGATCCAGGCAAGATGGCTAAAGTGGGAATCCACTGAAACTGCAACTACTTCACAGTTTACATCATGAAATTCATTGGCTTTGTCACTGAAAGCAACAATTTCTGTAGGACACACAAACGTGCTTGGAGGAAAAAAAAGTTTCATCAGATCATATAAAAACAAAAATTTAAGATATAAACTGTAAGTAATCTAAAAACTAAACTGATTTGCTTAGGGGCGAAAAATGTAGTGGGCTGGGTATGGTGGCATACACCTTTAATTCCAGAACTCCGAAGGTAGAGGCAGGAGGATCTCTGTCAGTTCAAGGCCAGCCTGGTCTTCAATTAGTTTCAAGACAGCCCCCTGGGCTATGTAGAGATACCCTGCTTCAAATAAATAAACAAATAAAGGGATATATGCAGAGGCATAGGGGCACATTTGAAAAGTTAAAAGAAAATCTGTATTTAAATAAAGCACACTTATGAAAAACATTCCTTTTGAGGGGGAGAGACGGGTTTCGAGACAAGGTTTCTCTGTGAAGCCTTGGCTGTCATGAACTTGGTTTGTAGACCCAGGTGGCCTGGAACTCAAAGAGATGTGCCTGCTTCTGTCTTCCTGAGTGCTGGGACTATAGGTGTGTGACACCATGTCCAGATGAAAAAACTTATTTCTTTTACTACGTTCTCATTTTCCATCTAGATTGGTGTAAAGTTTAGACTGGCTTAGAGAACCATTAATCAAAAGCATGGAAGACAGAATTGCATAATCCAGTGATCAAGTGCTTGCCTAGCATGCACAAGGCCTAGGGTTTGATCCCCAGGACCACAAGAAAAACTAACAGAACCATATTGAAACTCCTCCATTAAAAGGAAGGCCATTTTTTCCTAGTAAGTTCTCATGAGCTACAGATGGCCCAGGTCAATGGACAAAAATTACAAAGACTCTTCCTCTTCGCTAGAAGAGAAATTTCAGTGTGGGTTAGAAATCAACACCAGCTTTCTGAGGGCCATGAAAATACAGAATCAAACTTACAAATCCAAAGGGTAGAAGAAAAGCACCAAGTATTTCCCCTTAAAGTCATCCAGACTCAGCTCTTTGAACTCTCCGTTGATAACAGCAGTGCCCTTAAAATAGGGTGCATGCTGTGTGACAGCAGGGGCATGGACTGAGGAACCTAAAAAAGACCGCACATTTGTATGTAGCTTGTCATCCATTGCATCAAGTACTGCATGATTTTATTTAAACTCCTTTTGTTGAATCTTATCATAACTGGTGATATAAGTCGATTATTAGTATAACTCAATGAGATGGTTCACTCCAATTGTTTATCTTAGGTACAGTAATTTTCTTTTCAACACAATTCTAAATAATATAAAACTCAACTCAGCACTAGGGGGAAGTGTGTTTGTGTGTATGCACATGAGCATTAAAATAGAGAACACCCTCCAGCATTGACCCTCAGAAGCCATCTACCATTTTTTTTAAACCTTTTCTCTCTTTTAATAGTCTTTTATAAACTCAGAGCTTACCAAGTAGGGTAGGCTACACCGAGCTCCAAGGATTCACCTATCTCCTCTTCCCTGAGTGCTAGGATCACGAGCACACACCACCATGCTGGCTTTATGTGGTTTCTAAAGGTCGAATTTGGGTCCTTATGCTAGCTTAGCAGCTGATTTTTTAAAACAATGAAAAACAGGAAGAATGAATGAAATGCCCTGAGAACTAAAAGAAAGAAGACAAAGGTAATAGGGAGAATCACAGAAGGCTGCCTGACAAGATGGTTCAGATTTTGTCAAGTTTACGTGGGCCAAATAGCAGGAAAGTATAGGGTGTGCATATCACAGTTTGGCTCGACCAAGAGAGTCCAGTATACAGGGAAGAGGAACAAACTCAAAACAAAGTCAGAGCAAGCCCTAAATGGACCCTCAGTAACAAGCAGCAGGATTGGCTCTTCATGAGTCTGGGAGACTCTAATGCAGGAAGACAGCTGTTTTCAGGAAGATTAGGTTGTCCGGAGGATAAGACTGATAGGCAATGACTGTAGTTATCTTAGTTGAGAGTCACTGAGGCGTGGCAGAGGGAGCACTAACAGCAAGATGCAGGACACATTTCAAAGCTGGGGTTGGGTACCACACAACTAAGTATAACTTGGTCGTGTATTGTGTATTCATTTTATCCAGTTGTCTTCTTTTTTTTTATCCTTTTTTTCTTTCCAGTTGTCTTTTTATTACTGAGTTGTAATTAAGTATCTTAGAGGAATATCCTTCGTTAAGTATATTACACAAATATTTTCTTTTTCCTAGATTATAGCTTTCTTTACTCTTTTCCTTGTTTTGGGGGTTTTGTTTGTTTGTTATTCCCAAGCAGAGTTTCTATGAAGCCCTGATTGACCTGGAACTTGTTTTTTTTTTTTGTTTGTTTGTTTGTTTGTTTTTTTTAATTGTTTTTTCAACACAGGATTTCACTGGGTATCCCTGGCTGTTCTGGAACTAGATCCATAGACTAGGCTGGCCTAGAACTCAAGAGAACTACCTGCCTCTGCCTCCCAAGTGATGGGATGATAAAAGGCGTGTGCCTCCACCACCTAGTTTCCATTCATTTTCTTCCTGTTTTCTTAAAAGTAGATCTTAAATTTTTGACACTGCCAAATACTTACTGTTCCTGAACAATTCCTCATAGATCCAGCTACACATTCTCATACTGCACTTTAAAAAGCTCTGAGAATGTCTCATGTGTTGCCAGGGTCCAGAGTTGCTGATATGGGTTCTCTTTACCTGGGTGTAGCTAGAACAGAGTAACACTTACTGGTGCTAAAGGCAAACTTTGCTTGGGCAGAGGCAGACCACAGTATGTCTGTCAAGCAGGTTCTTCTAGAAGCAATAGGCCTAAGAACTGCTGAGGCAGAAACACCCCGGGAAACAGCACTCCCATGCCGCCGAAAAACCTGGAAAGAGAAAAGCTTTCTATTAGGAAGACTTTTTGGAAGAGGATTGAAGTCTGGCCTTGCTGCTATGGTCCTTTGTGAATGGTGGCCTCAGCTGTTTCTTTTCCCAATGAACCAATTACCAAATCAAATAAAAAGCATGGATTGAGTCTACATGTTCTCAACATTCCCTTTTGCTTTCTTCTTCCTTAAAGACTGCAAGGCCAAGGGAATCATAACAACATAGCCCCAAGAATAAAAACCTCCAAAATTCAGGAAAGCTACTCTAGGCTAAGTTAGTTAAGCATCCTCCCCGAATCCCATCCAGGGCTATCTGCTGCACATGTGGCCACGTCAAGGTTTTTCTCAGAAAAACGCCCAGGATTCCAGTGAAGGAATATGGCAAAGTTCATGGCCTGGGTAAGTTTGGCCAGAACTCAAGGGAAATGTTTGCTCAACCTTAATGTCTAGCATGGCTCAGGGAAGAGGTAGGGGCTGCCTTAAGCCCCGTGATGATAAAGAAGGGCAAGAGGATAAAAAGCTGCCAGAAAAGGGGCTACCAAGGCAGAATCCAGCCTGAGTGTGGGAATAGAAAGCAGCTTCCGTTACTGTAGCACTTTGTTCATACAAAGGAAAAAAAGAAAGAATACTGAGGTTCAGAAATGAGAAATCAAGCCAGGCGGTGCACGCCTTTAATCTCAGCACTCGGTAGGCAGAGGCAGGCGAAGCTCTGTGAGTTCCTGGCCAGCCTGGTCCACAGAGCGAGTTCCAGGACGGCCAGGGATACACAAAGAAACCTGTTTCGAAAAACCACACACAAGTCACTTTCCCAAGGTCATATTTAGTGACAGACCCTAGAATACAGAAGCCAACAAAGCCAAGCCTTGGGTGCTTTAGCGAAGAAGCAGCATGGGAACCCTCGACTCCGAAACGCAAGGACTCCGAGAGCGAACCATCCTCTAGGGCAAGGTAAGGCTGTCCTGCGCGAGCGCTGGGGCCTTCCTTGCAGCAAGAGGCCTCGGGGTCCGCGAGGTGAGGACTCCCTCCCATAAGGGCTAGTGGTCACGAGAGCGCGATCCTGTCCTGGAAGCAGGTGCCGGCCGGGGTCGTTGCTGTGCCGTGCGCCTGCCCAGCTGGCAGCCACTCACCGAAGACCAGAGCAACCTTCCCGCAACGGCCGCCATCTTCTGTGCTCGCAGGAGGCACGGTAGGCGGAGAACCCTACGACCAGCCAGCCCACTCCGGGTGTGCGGCTTCTGCGCCAAACTTCCCTCTGGGGCGAGGCGGGGCTTACGGGGAGGGGACCAGAAGGGAGTGGTGTTGGCTTACGTAAGGGGCTGGACCTCAACGAGTGGGTGTGGCTTAGGAGAGAAGGCGGAGACCTACTTCTTCCTGCTTAGGGGAAGATTCCTTTTGACCTCCTACCTGAACGGTTGTTTTCCTACTTATTGTACCAAACTATAAAGATCTAATTCAAGTTAGGAAGAAGACACTTCTTTCCATATTTCCTGTTGATTTTGTTTGGTTAACATAGTGTGGTGGAAACTGTCTGAAAGAATCCAGTTCCCTTTCTAGCTCAGGTGGAATTTTCTGGCTTCTCTATTCAATGGAACAAATTTAGTTGTTTGAGCTCTTTAATAAACTAAGTGGCTTAGAGACATCAAAGCTTACTGTGCTTGAAAACCTTTGGCTCTGTGCGTGGGCTTCCCTTTTGGCCTCTCCTCAAAATTGGGGTAATTGGACATATTTCAAATCAATTTATTTATTAACAGATAACAAGTAATGAGTGAAGGGCACGGTTTTGAAGCAGCACATGAAATACATACTAAAATTCACATGGTATCTACAATAAAAGTCATGTCTAAGCTGGTATTTTTGAAGCACTGTTCTGTTGCTAATATAGTTTCGCAAATCTGCATATCATCTAAATAATACCTAATATTTCCTTAAGCTAGCTCACTTTATAAAATGCATATGATCTTATTTGAAAAGAAATGTTAAACAAGAAATAGTTAAACCATAACAGTATAAATAGAAGAGAATTAAAAATAAACACAGTTTAGAAGGGCATGGTGGCACATACCTATAACATCAGTACTCTGGACTCTGGGAGGCAGAGGCAGTCGGCTATCTGTGAGTTTGAGGCCAGCCTGGTCTACAAAGTGAGTCTAGGACAGTCAAGGCTACACACACACACACACACACACACACACACAAACCCTGTCTTGAAACTCTGCCTCCCTGCCCCCAAAACACACACACACACACACACACACACACACACACTGAAGCAAAATACTTTGCAGTATTTTGCTAGATACAATTCCAGCTAGATACAATTATCTACTGAAAGTCTGAGTTCTGTTAAAAGGAGAGAGAGGTGGTCAGAGGCATTCTCTTCTAGCCTCACAGAGAACCTTCTCATTTGTGTGGCCAGAGGACTAAAAGAAAATTAAAAAACAAAACAAAACAACAACAACAAAATCCTTTGACCAGGGTTCCTGTGGAAGTGTTAGGGGAAAGATGGAAGGACCTGGAGGGGACAGGAACCTCACAAGAAGACCAACAGAGACAACTAACCCAGTTCCATGGGTGCTTACAGAGACTGAGACATCAACTAAGGAGCATGCATGATCTGGATCTAGGTCCCCTGCATACATGTAGCTGATGGGCAGCTTGGTCTTCATATGGAGTGCTTGGAAAGTATGTGTGTATTGGGATCTGTTTCTAACATGCCTGCTTTTAGATAACTTCCCCCAGGGATGTCTTTCCTGGCCTCAGGGGATGAAGATATGCTCAATCCTGAAGTGAGTTGATGTGCTAGGGAAGGTTGATACTAGGGGGGAGCTCTCCTTTTTTGGGAGAAAGGGAGAGGAGAAGGGGAACATGGGAAGAGGAGGTCTTGGAGAGGAGGAGGGAGCAGTCACCCTTGGGATGTAAAATAAATAAAAAAACTTTCTCATGCTGAAATTTGATGTTATTTATTTATTTTGCTCCCCACTATTCCAGAATATATTTCATAAAGCTCTCTATGCACTTTTAGGTGCTAGCTACCCAGGATACCTGCCTTGTGCAAAGAAAAAAAGGGCCCTAGACCTAAAGAGACATCTGAACCAGTTCCTCACAGTACCTGCCTTGTACATAACTAGTACTGAATGTATGTGTTTGGTGCTCAAATCTGTGATAAAATATAATTCAGACATAAAAAAAGAAATGAAAGCTGAGCTAGATGGCTCATTCTTGTAATCTCAGCACTTGAGAAATTGAGGCAGTAGGATGGCCAAGAGTTCAAGGCCAGCCTTTGCTACAAGTAAGACTCACTTTTATTACAAAAAAACCAAAACCAAAAACAAAACTAAAATACTCCCAGGTTGTTGATCCCACTAGTTGGATGTCTGTGAGTTCAAAACTCAAAACTGTCTGTCTACATAAAGAGTTCTAGGCCAGAGAACTAGGTTTTCTAGGTTTGCATAAAGATACTCTGTTTAAAAAAAAAAGAAAACAAAAACAAAAACAAAAAAAACCAAAGGCACTGAAAAATACTAACATGTGAAAGAGCCGTGAAACTCCTATGTGTGGCTGGCAAGGTGAAAGGAGAGAATCAATTCCATAAAGTTATTCTCCACACACACATCATATACCCTAATAATGATGATGATGACAATATATTTTTAATGCCTATCTAATTGTTAGGTGCTAGGAAGATTTGGAAGGCATGATGACTAATAGGCACACGTTTTTTATTTTTTATTTTATTATTTATTTATTTTGGAGACAGGGTCTCACTCTGTATCCCAGGCTGGATTGGAATTTAGCATGTAGCTCAGGCTTGCCTGGAACTAGAAGTAGTCCTCTTGCCTGTACTTGCTTCTTCTTAGTACTGAGATTACAAGTGTGAACCCAGTACCTGGACCAGGTAGAATTTGCTTTTGAAGTTTTGAAAACATCATGTGATTAGTAGAGCTGAGAATTGTAGAACATTAGATAATTGTAGGTTAATTTTATACAACTCAGTAAACAACAAAAGAAATATGGACTTAAAACAATGAAATTATATACTGTATTCCAGCCTGTGATTTAATAGACCAAAAAAAAAAAAAAATTGGAGACAGTGTTGGGAAGACCTTTCTAAAGTCACATAGATGGTTAGAAGCAGAGGAACAAGGCAGGTGTGTTTGGTCAATACCTTTAAACAACATTCAGGAAGCAGAGGCAGGTGGATCTATGAGAGTTTGAGGCCAGCCTGGTCTACATAGAGTTCCAGGACAGGTAGGGCTGCATAAACAGACCCTGTCTCCAAAATACAAACAAACAAAAGAATGAACATAAACCTTCAAAAGGTACAGAACCTAGAACTCCAAACACCTGAGCAGTTTGTGGTGGCTGGAAACTGGCTCAGTGCCAATTATTAGCCAAAGTATGAGACAATAGTCTCCACTCAGTTCTCATTGTCCATCACACTGAGGAGGGTTGTTTTAAGACACAATATCACTGTGCTGGCTTCAAATTCACAGAGGTCTACTTGACTCTGCCTCCCAGGTGCTAGGATTAAAGATCTGCTTCACCAGATAAGGGTAAGTAGGTGGCCTGACCAGCTCAGCTAACACCCAGGCCTAGATCCAGGGCTCTGAATTGGTCCATCCCCAAATCTGTATCATCTGTGAATGGCTGGGATGCATGAAAGGGCTGGTTCTTCTGTTCAAAGCTGCAGGATCTCCATGACACAGGGCAACAACAGGATAACCAGGAGGAGTCCCGATGAGGAACCAATATTGATGGTGTCACAGAAGCCTCAAACCAGACCAATAACTTCTGGCAATGAACATTTGCAAGTGAAGATGTGAGAACAGAAGGATATACTGTGAGAGACACACTGTGACATACTGCAGCTTCCTCAATGAGATGTTTTCTATGCTTTGTTTTGTTGTTTGTTTGCTTGTGTGTTTTATTTTAGGGATGAGGTTGCAAGGGTGAAGGGTAGATGTGAGGGGACAGGAAGATGAGCGGAACTGCAATTCTTTGTTAAAAATCACAAAGAATCAATAAAAAGTAAAAATAAATAAATAAATAAGTAAAAGATCTGCACCATCATGCCAACAGACACTGAGAATTTTAAATGTTTCACTCCTATATCTAGAGTCAGAAAAAGGTGTGCAACAAGGAAAAGACAGAGTGTATCTGTTTCTTTTTCTTTTACTGATAGGCTTTTGCTTCTGTTCTTCCCCTGGCACTTCAAAAGGCTCCTATTTCCCAGTATACAAAGTGCAGTAGCATCTCCATCATAGAGAGGTTGTTTCACACATATGCAGTGTGAAAGTCAGTCCAAAGCAATGTGAAATGCCCACATCCTCACCCACCTTCTCCTTTCTGCTGTCAGTGATAAAGTGCAGATGCATTAGTCACTTCCATCTCATCACAGGACTGTTTATGCTTATGTGGAAAGCCACTTGTTTGTCAGGATGCTTTATTATTGAGCTCTCAGCAAAATCATGTTTTCAACCTGGTCTTCACCTGGAGACAGAGATAGACAAGATGTTTTGCCAAGTTCACTTCCTTTTGTTTATGACAGTAGGCAGAATGTTTTTGCCAAGTTCACTTCCTTTTGTTTGTGTGAGGATCACACAGACAGGTGTTCGAGGTAAACAAATCTGACCTCTCAATGAACTTCATTGTATCAAAGTGCTTTGCTCTGACTATAAAAAGGGGCTGTGGAATAAACTGAGTGCCTAGTTTCTACCGGAAGCCCTCTTGAATAGATCCATGTGTAGTGTCTTGGGTTTTTAAATTTCCTTTCAATCCTTACTTCCCATTTTAGAACTGTTCGACTCTGCTGGTGGGCTTTGGCGCCTGAACAGGGACTTGAGATACGGGGAAGCAGTGAAGGACACTGTGGGTATTGGCAAGCTCGGATCATAAAGAGAAAAGGGCGCAGTGAGTAAAATTTGAGAGTGAAAATGGGACAAGGCAGTAGCCTTGTGTTTTTTGTATGGAGTTTAATTAGAACTAGTCTGTATATATGGCACAGGACTGAGAAAGTAAAACTTTCAGGGTTAGAGAAAAAGAAGAAAGATGGGAGACTTTGAGACAAAAGGAGTTTAAACCATTTGCTCCTCCAGAAGAATTATATGTCCCTCCTAATAATAATTTCTTGTTAGAAGAAGACTTTGAGAATAACTTAGATCCTGATGAGGTTGTAGAGTTAGAGGAAGAACAAGCTAGGCGGAAAGAAGAAAATATAACTGAGTTTTATGGCTTTCCAATTATAGTGCAACCTGATGGACAGGGTAATATGGTGAGAGTCCATGTGTCTATATCTTTTTTTTTTTTTTAAGATTTATTTATTTATTACCTATACAGTGTTCTGCCATACACACCAGAAGAGGGCACCAGATCTCACTATAGATGGTTGTGAACATCCATGTGGTTGCTGGGAATTGAACTCAGGGCCTTTGGAAGAACAGCCAGTGTTCTTAACCTCTTATCAATCTCTCCAGCCAGTGTCTATATCTTTTAAACAATTAAAAGAGTTGACAACTCCATGCATTCAATATGGTTACCTTTTACTCAATCTATATTAGAGTCCTTGTTTACTGAGGCCCTCTGCCCAGAGGATTGGAAGCAATTAGCAAGAGAATGTTTAGCAGGAGAAAATCATTTATTGTGGAAGTTGAAATTTGCTAAGCAGTGTCAAGCAACAGCTAAAAACACTTGAGTTAGGAAAAGAAAGGAAAAGAAAAGGGCAGCTTCCAGTAAGAAAGTGAATGGTTAATTTGGCTACAAAGCTTCTATGGTCATAAAAAATTGGATTCAACAAATAGCAAGTTGTTTTGTCTGTCTGTCTTGAATGTATAATCATGTTCAATGTGTCTTAGTTATCGATTATTGGTCATTGGGTATGTTTAAAATCTCTAACATAAAGTTAACTTACTTAAAACATAGGGTTGGAACCATTCTAAATAATAAATGGATGTTACTCATAAACTAAAATATGTTCACGAAACAATTGATACTTTTTCAGGATTTATCATGGCAACTCCCTTAGCAAGAGCCACCAAACATGTTGTAAGTCATTGCTTAAAATGTTTTGCTACAATTGGTGTTTCTTCCATTATAAAGACTGATAATAGTACTGCATATATTAGTGAAGCTTTTCAGAGTTTTTGTGTGCAAATGAATATAATTCATAAAACAGGGTTCCATATAATCCTCAAGATCAAGGAATTGTGGTGTGTGCCCATGGATCTCTTAAGAACCAATTGCAAAAAATAAAAAGGGGGAGTCATATAACCAAATTTTAATCATGCTTTATTTTAAATTTTTTGAATGTGGATATACAAGGCCATTTTGTGGCTGATCATTTGTGGCACCATAATACCAAAGATTATTATGCCCAAGTGAAATGGAAAATCCAATTACTGGAATATGGCAGAGCCCTAACCCTGTATTAATACGGGGGAGAGGGATGTTTGTGTTTTTCCACAGGATGCAGAAGGAGCCATGAGGATCCCAGAAAGGCTGGTGAGATTTGCAGGAGATGTTCCCCAGAAGGAGGATGTTCCTGCTGATGACCATGGTGAATTCTGTGCTGATGATGTATGGAGAGCTGTATTGGGCTTATGCTCCTGACCCACCCTTATGTCATTCTGCTCCAGAGAAAAGATGTTGTTGTGCAGAGAAACTTTTTAGATACAATGTGACTGTACTTGATTGATCTGGTAATCAGGACAACTCTCAACAAAATCAGGAAGAATGGGAAAAAGAGAACTGACTATGGACTTTGGTCTGATTCTGGTTTTCAGCAGACACATATTTGGAAGCTCCCCACAGTAACTCTTGGGAGGTCCTGAAACTGCCTATGTATATTCTCATTATGCTTTGTTGTTTGGAAATGTTAACATTTTTTGTACAAGATTCAAACCTTAATGTTTCTTGCCATCAATGCAAACTAACAAACGGTATTTCTAAGCTTTCAAATGGACAATAGGTTCTGGTTGTTGAACAGCCTTTTACTATCGTTCCTGTGAATGTTTCTCAGGCTTGGTATTTTGATAAGGGGTTATCTTCTAAGTAACTTTTATGGAATATTATATGACTTGGCTTATTACTCTTATTAGGAGCATGTCTCCTCCTAGTGATAATTAAGCTGATCTGCATAAGATTAAACTCTGGTGTCTACCCTATTGGAAGTTGGTAGTCAAAGATGAGTAAGATCTCTGTGAAGAATATTCAACTTAAGACAGGGCATGAATGATGGAATTCATGTACCAATGATGGGTAAGAATATATCTTTCAAGAGAGACAACCTAAGACAGCCACAAGCTTCTGCTCCAAAACTCTTGAATTATGGTCAATTTTTAAAATATAAAAAAGGGAGACCTGTGGAGAGCCACTTATTTTGCAGGATGCTTTATTCCTGAGCTCTCAGCAAAATCATGGTTTCACCCTGGCCTTCACCTGGAGACAGGGATAGACAGGATGTTTTGCTGAATTCACTTCCTTTTGTTTATATTGGTTGAGGTAAACAAATTTGACTTCTCAATGAACTTCATTGTATCAAAGTACTTTGCTCTGACTATAAAAAGGGACTGTGGAATAAACCAGGGTGCCTAGTTTCTACTAGAAGCCCTCTTGAACAGATCCCATGTGTAGTGTCTTGACTTTTAAATTTTCTTTCAATCCTCACTTCCCACTCAAGAACTGTTCAACTCTGCCAGCAGGCTCCACCAGCAGGCTCCCACATGCTTAAAGGTAGCATCACTTTCACCTGGTATCTGATCGCTCACCTGGATGCACCTGCTGTATCTTGCAGTTTAGAATGTGTTCCTGCCATTTTCTTAACTCCATTGCCCCTTGCTTCTGGAATATGTTTCCTTTCCTATACAAGTTTTAGGTAGGACCTTCTGGTGTTGGATAGAACCTGCATCTATTAATCACTGCATCTGTATGTGTGTATGTGCACATGTGTATGCTTGTGCATGTGGTGACCAGAGGAAAACACTGGGTATCTTCCTCAATTGCTCTCTACTTTGGCTGTGTATATACATGTTTGTGTGTACACCTGCCCACGTGTGCACATAGGAAGGCCAGGGGTATGTCAGGTGTCTTTCTCTTATTTTTTGAACAGTCTCTTATTGAGCCTGGAACTAGACTAGTTGGTCAGGATCTACCCCACCCCCTGACTCAGAGCTGTTGTTAACAGATGTATGCTACTATGCCAAGCTTTTTATGAAGGGTGCTAAGGGTCTGAACTCAGGTTCTCTTGATGGCACAGCAAGCACTTTACTGACTGACCCACTCTTTAGCATCTCCACTTTAATTTTTTAAGACAGAGTCTCTCTGATTGGCTAGCCTCTCTGGTCAGTGATTCCTCAGGATTCTTCTGTCTCTGCCTCCCCAGAATTGGGATTACAGAGACATTATTTTTTATGTGGGTCTTGGGGATCCCAACTCAGGACTTCATGCCTGTCCGACAAACTCTTTACAGCCTTAAGTATTTCCTCAACCTATACCACTGTGACATTTATCAGGTAGTAAACAGGTATTGAACATGCCATGCAGGCCCTGCTCATGAGGAAATCTGTATGTATCCAGAGTATACTGACAGAGTCATTAAAAGAACTAAAACCTAAGATCCATCATTTTAAGGGGCATAATGGTTGAGTATCATTAGCTCTACTGCTTAGGAGCAGGTGGCATTGGCAAATTAGTTAACTCTGCTTGTATTCTAAGTTATGCAGTAGTAAAGACACTGTTCGAAAAATAAATGAGTTAGTTTTAAAGGCATTTAGCACAGTCAGCATGTGTAATTTTTGTGATGTATATTCATACAATATATGTGTTGCTGCCTCAGTGCAACAGCCTGCATGTGGATGTCAGAGAACAACCTTCAGAAATTGGTTCTTTCCTACAGTGGGATTTGGGGGTTGAACTTGTCAGTCTTGCACAGGAAGTGCTTTTACCTACTGAGACATATCACTGTCCTTGGGCTACAGTTTTAATCTGTGCTGATAAAACAAAACACCATAGACTGGTGATTTATAAACAACATAGATCATTCCTCCATAAGTTGTGAAGCTACAACTTTGATACCAAGGAACTGGTGTGTTTGGGACCTAATGAAGGTTTTCTGGGTTGTAGACAGCTGCCTTACTGTATCTTTATGGGAGGGACAGAGGAAAAGAACTCAGGACTCCATTATTAGAGCACTGATCTCATTCATGAGGGCTCCACCCTTATAACCTAGTCATTTCTCAAGGACCCCTGCAATATCCTTGGGGCTTAAAATGTCAATGTATGAAGGGGGGAGGTATAAAAACATTCAGTCCAAAATTACTACGAACAATGGAATTCCAGAATAAAAATAAATCTATTTGCTTAGATTAGGGAATGACAGAGGCTTGTACCAGTCTTTTGTCTACTGAAGGGAACTCTACAGTCTTTATGTTTCACTCATGTGGATCTCACTCATGCATTTCACCTTAAGTATCCACCGATTGTAGGCAAATCCTTGAAGCTCTCTTCTCACCCATGACCTAGAAATTTCTCTGGGCTGCTGATGGTCTTCTTAAGCATACCTCTGAATCCCTGGTAGACACATACCATGCTCTTAATCTTTCAATTTTAAGGTAAAGGTTTAGGGATAACCAACAGGAACTGTATCAGGGCCCCAGATTTGGTAGGCCCTGAGTTCTTAGCATAACTGACTCCAAGGTGGAAATACCATTCAGGCTATAAAACTTAACACGTGGACAGCACCACCTGTCTAAACTAAAACAAAGGCCTCATCCATCAAAGTCCCTAGTTCTGGGAAAATCCCTAAATCTACTAACTTGCTTTTTGGCTTCTGTGTTGGAGCTTGGTCTGATGTGTGTTACTGGTTCTCAAGATCTGTATACTTATCCTTGTTTTATAAACCTGCTTAAGACATATCTGATTGGTTGATTAAACAGCCTATACATGGGCAGAATGGGGTAAGGTTTTTGGGCTTGGAAAGGACAGGAGAATTACAGGAGACAGATGGATGGGAAGAAAGGAAGAGGAGGATGCCATGATGGGTTAGTGTGGAGAAAGAAACCACATGGGCCAAGAGGAAGGACTCTAATAATGGTATGAAAAGGTCCAGATGAAGAATACAAGCAAGACCATGGGATTTTGGATGAAAGGTAGATCAGATGAGGAAGATCAAGGTAGATGGCATTGGATGGGGTCTGGGAAATGGATGGTGAGGTAACTGAGACAGTGTAGGTGAAATATATGCCTGGCCCAAGGTAAATAAGACAATTATAAAATCTAATAGGTGTTTGTGTCTTATTATTTGTAATAGCAGGTTAAATAATAGTGCCATGATAATCTTAGGTCTAATAATAAACATTACATAGCCCAACACTCTTTTTTTTAATTTACAACACTTCTGTAATTCTGTTTCTAGCTAACTTTTTTTGTTAACTGAAGTATGTCTAGCCAGGACATAGTTTTTGTGTTTAAAAGATCACTCTGAGAAAAAGGCTTGTGGGTTCACTGGGATCCTAAACATGCAGTGTAGTTGTAGGCTGGCTAATAGACACTTAAACTTATGTCTGAGCTCTCTTCTCCAGTGAATACAACAGAACCATAATACAGACAAGGCAAACATGAAGCAGGGTGTGATCTGTACCATTTAGAATTCTGTCATCTTTCCAGTTTCTTTGGAATCCCTTAGGGGCAATTTCTCTGTGCAGCAATCCTCCTCCTCACAATGAAGGATGTACTCAGTTATCAACTTTACTTAAAAATAAGTTTGATTGGTTTTCTTTTTTTTCTATTTACTCTAATATAATAATTTATTTTTCATTATAGACATATTTTTATTTGAATTTATTTTTTTATTCACTTTACATTCTGATTGTATCTCCAATTGATTTTCAAATAATTAAAAGACCTTCAAATTTTCTTTTCCAAGCAAAGGAGCCTCATATGAGCCTTGTCCCCATGGAAAAATAAAGGGGAAGTTGAACTAAATATCTGATTCCTTTCAGCTATCTACATTTTAGAACTGTTGGTACCTAGTCCCAAAGCACACAACAAAAACCTAAAAACTTACCGTTTTCAAAGACTTTTATGGTTTCCATCCTGTTACTCTGTGAATCATTTTGTGAAGGCCCTGAATTTTGTGAAGAAAAAAACTGTATCTCTAGGAAGCAGAAGGTTCAAGATACTGGGGTCAGAGGTGGAGAGTTTATGAGTATAGGTGACATAAGATTTGCTGAGAATGAAGGTGCAGTTTTCTTTTGTTTTGTTTTTGTCTCATCTTTGGTCCTCCTAAGTGGAAAAAAAGGACATGTCTCAGAGAGAAGGGAGGATGAGAGAGATGTTAGAGGGGAGGTTACAGGGCTTTTCTGTATAGCCCTGGCTGCCCTAGAACTCATTCTGTAGACCACACTGGCCTCAGATTCACAGATATCCACCTACCTTGGCCACCTAAGTGCTGGGATTAAAGGAGTGCACCATAATGTGGAATTTCTTTTTTAAAATAATTTTTTATTTTATGTTCATTAGTGTTTTGCCTGCCTATATGTCTATGTGATCAGATTTTGGAGTTACAGACAGTCGTGAGCTTGTCGTGTGGGTGCTGGGAGTTGAACCCAGGTCCTCTGGTAGACATTCACATATACATATATATGTCATATACGTCATATATATATGAAGGTCTCAGATATATTGATGTGACAATGTACCACGAAGGTAGAATAGTGCTTCCATTTCTTTTTGCTACTTTGTCTCAAAAAACAAGCAATGGTTAAAAGTGTTTGCTTCTAAGCCTGATGATCTGAGTTTAATCTCTGAAACTCATGTGATGGAAGAAGAAACCAAACTCCTGCAAGTTATCTTCTGATCTCTGACATCCCTAAAATATGTTTAAAAAAATTTTTTTAAGAAATGCTTTAAAGCAATAAGCCCAAACCCACAAAATTCTGATGGGTCTATCTCCTTTGAAAATTCCATGTGCTGATAATAAAAAGCAGGACTTTTAAGAACAGAGTCCTTTTATGATTAGGGCCATGTGAGGACACAGCAAGGAAGTACCATTTACAGAGGAAAGAATCCTCATCAGACAAACTACAGCTGCTGGAACCTTGATCTCAGACTTCCTAGCCTCCAAGACTATGAGTTGGGAACCATTTTTGTGGCTCACAAATTAGTCAATTTAAGGTATATGTTTTGTTATAGCAGCCTACCTGGTTAGACAAACCATAAACAGAGAGGGTAGATTCAGCTTGGGGAGAGGACTTAGTGGTTTCCTGGTTTCCTGAACACACAGGGTTGTGAAAATGGAGCTATAAGCAATAGATACTTTCTATGACCCAATAAGCCCTCCAGGAGCAGAATTTCCTCTGCAATTAAGTGGGAACTAGCCTCACACATTCATGAAATTATATAAACTACACCATGTGGAGCTTGAGGCTTATTACTGCCATTCCCAAAGTCCTTTTGTCATAAGCGCTTGATTATGCTAGAGGACTTTAACCGAGACGCCACAAAGGGCGGCAAGGTATTGATAAAAGCCAACGCCAGAATGATTTTTGAATGCTGCTTTAATCACAAAAATCACACAGATGTCTAAGAATTGCAAAGCACATTATACATCTTATGGGGAATACAACCTGGCCACAGGTACAGGCTCGGACACTTTTGCTTCCAGTGTCAGGTGTCTTCTAGGTCCTGGTATTTCAAAGTTCCAGCCAGACCTCAGATGAGTCTTCTGAACTTGATGGGCCTCAGATCGTCCCTGCTCCAGCCAGGCCTCAGATGCGAAGGAAGCTGCGGTTGCTCGGGAGCCGCCTTCCAGGGCCGGTCTGATAAGGTGGTCCTTTCAGGGCCAGTTTGTTAAAGTGGTCTGGGATTTTCAAACAGCCGTTCGGGAATAGGCTGGGTATCGACAGTCTATGAGCTTCTTCATCATGAGTCTAGCCTGCTGCGTCTGTGTAGGCTCGGGCTGCATTTTTATACACTTTTGGGGGGCATGGTTTGGCTTATCGTTCTTTCACACACACCAGCTGCTAATCAGCTGACATTACCTAATTTCATTACTTAATATCTAGGAGCGTTACTTTAATTGTTATACTTTATTCCAGAGCATTGCTTAGCTTATCATTCCTGCACGAACACACACACACACACACACACACACACACACGTCAGCTGCCTTAAGGGCGTTACTTAGTTACTATTACTAGGAATATCTTCTTCTCTATCCTTGACAGCTCTGCTGTCTTACAAGCTCTCAATGTCTTAAGGGTGTTGCCCAGTCACTGTCACCAAAAATGTCTCTTAATTTTGCTCCTGACAGCTCTGCTGTCTTACAGGCTCATTACACCTTCCTAGATAGCATCCTCTGTTCATAGAAGAAACTCCTCTAAGGAATGCGCTCTCAAGCCATATCTGCCTATCCAAACCTGGGGTTTGAGATGTCGCTCTGACAGGGACACTACTAGCCCACAGGTCAGAGATCCAATCAGAGTTGAAAGTCTGGAGAGAAATTTGCTTTGGTTTTCTAGAAAATATAGATCTTTTTATAACCTTGGAGCCAGAGGCAAGTGCAACCCCAGCCTCCCCTTTAAACCTTGATCTCACAGGGATTTGAATAGCTACACATTGTGATCTAACTGGTTACCCCTCAGGCTTCTGAGAGAGCAAAACTTATTTATATGGGTCCTTCTTACACTTTTCCATTTGGCTCCTTTTTGTCCAAGAAATCTTTAGGTAACATGGGTATAAAGGTATATAAAACAGTTATATATACTGATAAAAACCATAAAGAAATTTCTTATTCATGTTCCAAAGCTGAGATTGATTAGTATGACATTATTTGTCAATTTAAGAACTTGAAGGGTAGAGTATGGAGGATTCAAAGTTCAAGATAATCCTGGGCTACACAGTGAATTCAAGGCCAACGTGGGCTACATGAGACCCTGCCTCCAGAAATAAAAACAACAAAACAAAGCTGTTGTGGTTATTAATAATTACTATTGATTTATCTGTTAGTTCAACAGCGGTCATTCCTAAACCACCTGTACACCCAAATCACCACACAGAGACTGGGATTTATTTAATTAACCTAGAGTACAATGCTGGGCCATAGTTATTCCATCCTAAACCTCCATGCCACATAGTTTCCTACCATTTAGATTTCACCCATTATACTTGCTTTTAGTCATATCTAATGTCCAGTTCATATCTCCACGTAGTTCCAAGTCCTCTCCTGTGGATTCTCTCTCCTACCTCCTGCTTCCTCTCTCTCCCTCCCATACCAGGATTCCTACCATATCCTTTCCATTGCTCAGCACTGGGGCTGGTTATTTAATTGACAATATAGAGAACAAATGGTAGCATGTTTACACAAACTTGAGACAGGTGATGCTTAGAATAAGTATCACAATGCAATGTCCAGATTGAAATCAGATAGTAGGGGAGAGAAATCAGCATTTGAATGAACAAAGGTAAATTGTATACATTCCAAAAGAACACTATACCAACACAAAACAACAACAAACCACAAACATAAATATCATAATGAAACTCATACTCTGTACAATTAATAAAAGATAATATAAAACTGAGCCTACTTCAAAGAGAGGTGTTAACATGATGTGTCCCAGCATGGCAACATTTTAAATGTGAAACCTAGTGACCATAGGGTCCTTTCAGAGTGGAAAGAGACTTCCGTGGACTTCCAAGTCCCCTCCTTATTTTATTTTATTTTTGCTTTTGGAGACAGGGCTTCTCTGTATAGTCTTGGCTGTCATGGACTCAATTTGTAGACCAGCCTGGCCTCAAACTCAGAGATCCATCTGCTTCTGCTTCTCCAAATGTTGGGATTACAGGCATGAGCCACTACTCCAGGACCCAAGTCCCCTTTCAGCTCACATTTCTTTCTTGGAATTGTCATAGTGTCTGAGACCACTC
The DNA here is from genome assembly GCF_030254825.1 of Meriones unguiculatus. Taxonomy (NCBI): domain Eukaryota; kingdom Metazoa; phylum Chordata; class Mammalia; order Rodentia; family Muridae; genus Meriones; species Meriones unguiculatus. The sequence goes on from NC_083349.1 coordinate 74,844,513, forward strand.
CTTTCTCCATTGGCAAATTCTTCTGTACATATCTCTACACTAGCTCTTGATCCAGAGTTTGTAGCTCCCTTGCTTTCCTGTTGGTGGTGAGGGAACTTGCTTGTACTCCCTGTAGTGCTTGGCAAATTAAACACTGAAAGAAGAGACTTAAAAAAAAAAAAAGGAATTTCTATCTCTAGCTGTTTTCTGAGGGCCTGTAAGTTGAAAGGCCATAACAATCAGGACTAGGATTCAGACTTCCAGAATAGCAATTTCTGTTTATAAAAACTCTGAGCCAACAGTTTTCTCCATGGGAAACAGGGTGCCCCTGGAAGAATAAGAGCCCCTGTTTCTTTTCTTTCTTAGCTCAATTGATCTAGTGTGCAGTTTGTCAGTTACTGTGTCTCCCATTCTTTGCATCCTCACATCTCCTCACTTCAATCTCCATTCTTGCTCTCAGCTGAGTAAGTCAATAAGTCCCTAATTAGTTATTCCCTAATCAATTAACTTAATTGATGAGTCTTCCTCAAAACAAACCAAAATTTCAAAGGAGACTATGAATTATTATTTCAGCTAATTGAAAGTAATAAAATGATTCCAGTGGAACTATGGATGGAAATAGAAAACTCCCTACAATGTTAACCATTGGGTTAGCTGCCTGTTTTACCTTTTTACAAGTTCACTCTGCCAACACAGCACAGAACGTTCAGAAGCAAGTCATGGCACCCAGTCTGCCAGGCAGAGAGTAATGCATGAGCTCTGACCTGTCTGCCAGTTCAAATCCTAGGCTTATTTATTTATTTATTATTATTATTATTTAGAGACAGGATTTCTCTGTGTAGCCCTGGTTGTCCTGAAACTCTGTAGACCAGGCTGGCCTAGAACTCACAAAGATCTGCTTACCTCTGTCTCTGAATTGCTAGAATCAAAGGTGTGCACCATCACCACCTTGCTCAATTCTAGGACTTTTACTTACTAGTGTGTAATCACAGGCAAATAATAAAACTTCTCCTTATCTACAAAATAGAGCTATATTCCCCATCTCATCCAGATGTTGTGTTCAAGTTGATAATCCATGTCAAACAGCTAACACAGGCCTGGTCCCCCACTGAAGTTGAGTAAATGCTATCATTGTTCAATTTTTGCATTGGAATTTCTTCACAGATGAACAGATAACTTGACCTACAACCATTTACTTTGCAGGAAGAATGTATCCCCCTGTAGTGGACAGTGAACTGGACAATCTAAGACCTACTTGCTGTATCTCTCTGGAGCTGTTTCATATCTATAAAATGGAGACAGGCAGGGCTTTACAGGAGTGTTTCTACCAGAGAGGTAAAACCACTGCTGACTTGGGCTGGATATTAGAAAGTAAATAGTGGTGGGCATTACAGTTAACAGAACTTTGCTACTCAACAGGGTGATGGTCTATTTTCTTGCAAGACCATTGATAGAACCCTGGAGTCTGTCAAAAACAGAATTTCAGGACCTGCCATAGAACTATATCTGCATTTTAACCAGAATCTGCATTGTTAAAAGAGCTCTAGGCCTGGTAAACACAGGAAGTTTGTGAACAGTTTACTATGTGAAAGCATTAAAATTCAGTCATTAAAAATGTTATGAAGCACTAGCAGTGTTGGCATACCTTTCATCCCAGCACATGTAGGCAGATCTGAGTCTAGAATCTGGTCTATAAAGCTAATTCCAGGACAGCCAGGCTACACAAAGAACCCTGTCTCGAAAAACAAAACAAAAATATTACAGAGATGAAATGTTACGGCGTAGTGGCTAATAGCACTTACTGCTCTCACAGAGGAATCAGGCAGCAGGATCGGTAGTTCCAGGACAGTCTGTGTTTTGTGAAACCCCATAAAAAAAAAAAAGTGAGAAATACCAATGAAATAAACAAACATTGGGCTGAGTCAGGCCTAGGCTCCTGACAGCCACTGTAACTGGGGCTCTATGGTGCTGTCAATTTAAGAGTCTTTGCTTTTTGAGAGAGACCCTTTCATCAAAAGCTAGGGTTCTGGGCATGAGAGTATAGCAAAGACTAAGCATGGATTGCTTAGAATAGCAATTTCTGTGGTGCCAGGTGCTCAAGTTGTTTGCTCAATTCTCTGCCTTCTGACAAGCAAACTTATTAACTGTGCTGCAGACAGTTAATAAGGCCAGTGATTCAAATTCATACTTTAGGAAGTGGTGGTGGCAGATACACCCACCAGGAAAGAAGTCCATCATGAGCTATCAGAACTAGCACTAGGCTGGTGATCACATTCTGAAAACGCCATTAGCTCCAACGCTTAATAACTGTTTTTCATTTCTCTCTGCACCTCCCTACTTCCTGACAGCTCTGGGGACTGACGGTTTTTTCCTTCTTTTGGACACTGAAGCCTCAGACCTAGTTTCAGAACGGATATCCGGCAAGGCCCAGAGGAGGCAAAAAGCCTCATTGTTCCCTTGGGCCTGGCAGCCTCGCCCCTGCCCTTAGGACTCTCCTCCAAAGATCCCCAGGTGACCGGAGAGCCAGTTTCCCAGGATTAGGACCTTTGGGACAAGAGGAGCTGGGATTGGATTTGGAGTCCGACGCTCTAAAAGTGTAAAGAGCCAAGTGCTCCAAGATAAACAAGCCTGGAATTTGAATGCTTTTCCACGCCGGCTTGGCCCTGGCTGGTTTGTTACTCATTAACATTACCACAGCGGACTCGGTTCCTTCTGTAGCTCGTCTTTAGTAGCTCGATTACAGTAGTTTGGCTTTATTGAGAAACATGCAGTTTTGAGGCTCGGGGCTGGTGAAGCTCCTTAGAGCGTGAGGATCCCGGGAGTCCTAGTCTCCTGCGTTCCGGTTAGCCTAGACGCGCCGTCGCCAGGGGGCGCACAGGTTATGCGGCTAGAGACCGGGCACCGCCGGGTCGCCCCGGGCTGACGAACCCCTTGCTGCCCGGAAACAAAGTGCACCTTTGTCAGTGATTTGGCGCGTGTGAGCGGCAGACAGCGGGCCGCGCGGAACCCCAGGGGCGCGCCTTCGCCCGGTCTCAGCTCACTCGTGATCCTCCCACACCAGCGTCCCGCCGCCGTGGCTTGTGCTTTCCGCTTTCTGGGATTTTGGCGAGACAGGAAAGGGACTCTCCGCTCCGGGATTGGGGATTCTACCTTGGTTGAGCGGTCTCCTGTCGGCGAGGCTGGACCGCCTGGGCTCAGTGCCATACCAGCCGCAGTACCGGCCCATAGTCCCCTCTCAGCAGAGCCCCGCCCCTTCAGACCCTGGACTACAATTCCCAGCAGTCCTCGCACCCAAAGCTCGCGGTGGGAGGTGCCTCCGGGCAGGCGCCTGCGCAGTGCTGCAGCTAGAGCCTGGAGTACCACACCCCCGGGAAACGAGGGGAGGCTGAAGCATCCAAAGCATTAAAGCATCCGAGGGAGCTTGAGGGGAGGAGAATGGAGTGACAGAGACGCGCGGAGGGTGGGGGGTGGGGGGGAAAGTGTTGAGGGAGGGGGGAGGGGGGACACAGAGGGAGGAAGAAGCGGCGGCGGCGGCGGCTCCTCGGTGCAGAGGGGGAAACTGTGGGCTCGGAGCAAGAATAATGCGGTAGCAAGGCGGGCTGCTTGCTCCTGGCTCTGGCAGCAGCGAAGGTAGCCCCAGCAGCGGCAGCGGCATCACCTCAGACGCTGACAGCCCCGCCGGCCGGCTCCCTCGCTGACTGCCGACTGTCAATGGAGCTGGAAAACATAGTGGCCAACACGGTCTTGCTGAAAGCCCGGGAAGGTAAGCTCGGGTGGTCCGGTGCTTGCGGGCCGGGGTGCGAGTGTTGAGTGGGCAGCGGGCGTGCAGGATGCTCGCCGTGAGTTGGCGCGAGCGGTGCAGCTTGCAAATGTTGAAGGGGTTCTAAGATTATGATTGGAGCAGAGACGGTTGCGGAGACGAGTTAAGATGCTAAAATATTCTTTATTTTCCAGCTGAGCCTTAGAAATCGTTCAGTCTCCATAGCTGTTGTAAGGGCAGTTGGAAATCATTCTTTTAGGAGAGAAAGGCAAGAAAACGAGCCAATAAAATAGCCTTTCGAGTTAGCTTGGGATGGTTTTAAGAGTGTGAACTCTCTCCCTCCTTCTCTCGCTCATTCCCCCTCCCCCTCTTTCTCCCTTTCCTCTCTTCCTCTTTCTCTTCCTCTCCCTCCTCTCTGTGTCTGTCTGTCCTCTCTCTGTCTCTGTCTCCGTCTCTCTCTGTGTGTGTTGTGGGATTGGAATTAGCAGAAGAAAAGTCTTTGCTTTCGCAGGATGAGGTGATAAAGACCATTGGTGGAAATCATCCTCTGGGAAATTTTCTTAGGGAAATCCCGCTGTCGAGTTGAAGAAAGCCTTTTAAAGGCAAAGTAAGATGTTGAGAATTAGCCAGTTTATAGAATAATGAAAGGGAGGCTTTAACAAATCATTGAGAAAATAATTCAAAATTTCAGGGTGTGTTGTTGTTATTAACCGTCCCCAACCCTGCGGTAATTGTTCCGTTTTTACTCAGTTAAAGGCAAGTGTGCTGCTGTTTAGATGCGTTCTGCATGCATCTCACTAAATTTCCTGCATTTAGCTGTTAGGAAATATCGTCCAAGTGGAATGGGTAAGATCCCAATGGGTAATACCTGTTACCATGTATTTTGTCTCGAGTTGAAAAAGTGTGTGTGGAGAGGGTCAGAAACTTAGATGTCCTAAAAGTTTGTGTTGCATGAATGTAAACATACATGTTTAGGAAAACTTGGATTTTATGTAACATCTCTTTTACCAAGATTTGGACTCTGGTGTGCAACCATTTTATAAGAAGAGGAGTGTTTTTTCCCTTTCCTGGGAGGAGGCCGTATTTGATATCCAGGGCAGACTGAGTAAGGCTTTTTCTCTTTAGAAGGACTCTCAGTAAGCAGCCTGTGAAAATGCCATTCCCACTTCTTAATATTTTCATTCACCCACTTTGATGAATGAAGGAAGACTTTCTGGCCAGCAATAAAACGACTCCTGTTTATCCAGCCCATTCCATCACCTTGTGGCTCAGTACATGGTGTGCGGCCAGTAATATACAACCCACCTTGGGTTGTTTCAGCAGCTCCTCTTGGCACTTCAGGTCACTTGTCACCCTAAAGCAGCCACCTGGAAAGCTTGTTTTGGAAGCCCCTGCAGGAGCCACTGCTCTGAAACCTGAGTAGAGTTTCAGATGTTCAGGTCTCTCTTCTCTAGTGCCCTTCACTCATTTTTTTTATAGACGCTATTATTCATTGACTTTAGGTTTGAAGACATGAGATGTTTGTTGTTTTGTCTCCTCATCTCAACTAACTAGGTGTGGGGTGGAGGCTCTTCACTGGGTTGGGCAGTGCCTGGAGGTGAAGGAGAAAGCTCCTGCCTGCAAGCCAATGCAGCCTTCCACCTAATGATGGGATATAGAGGTACATTTCAGATCTTGGGTTGGGCAAATTGTTAATGATTCTGAAATTATTTCCTGGGGAATCTCTGGAGGCCTTTGCATGTTCCACCAATTCCTCCTTTTGCCCAGGGAGTCAGCTCCCTAGGATTCACTGTACTTTACATTTGTTCATTCTTTCTTCAGCACTGAATTCTTTGCATCTGTTTTACTTTGAGTTGGAAAGTCTTCTCCCTCCCCAGTTATTATTTTCAGTGTTTTTACTGAAATTAATTTACTGGCTTGTATTTTTGTGTGCTGGGTTAGCATATAGGTTTTTCCTGAGTCTTTGAGAGGAGAACTGTGGACTGGAAATGTATGTGGACCCATGGACCCTCTATTGGGGCAGAATTATTGTGATTAGAAGTGCTCAAGAATGTGTTCTTTGTTTTTTGTTTTGTTTTGTTTTCCTTTCAAAGTCTTAGTTTTCCTGTGAGAGTTTAGTAGACATCTTCTGGTGAGAAATAGCTTTTGAGAATGCTTCCAGATGAGAGGGCTTTGCCTTAAAGGAGACAGAGATTGACATGTAATTGATAAATTAATTATGCACATGGAAGCTCCATTTTAAAAACTGTACTTAACTTTCTCCCCTTTTATGTCTAAAGAGAATCTACAATTTTAAGTGCTTCTACTCAATAAAGTCTGGGACTTTATTAAAGCTTTGAGCTTATCCTAATTAACATGGAAGTGTCTAGAAATAAACACGTGTTCTCTTAAGTTTTCTACTTAAAGTCATCATATTGAATTTGCTAATTTTCCAAGTAACTTTGCTATATAGATATTCAGAAATGAATGTTATAAGAGGTAAAAATCTTGCCTAGCATGCAAAAGGCCTTGATTTGTTCCTAGCATTATCTTTCCATTCACATAAAAGGAAGGAAAGAAAAAAAAGGGAGAAATAGAAACATAAAAGAAAAAGAAAGGTTAGGACATATACATAGTGTTTGCTGTTTGCCTAGCACTCACCTAACCCCCTGGGTTTAATTCCTAGCAGGGAATAAATGGGTGTGGTTGCACATACCTGTAAATCCAGCTCTTGGGAGGTAGAGACAGGAGTATCCTAAATTTGAGGTCAGCAACCTCAGTTTCCTTGGAGTTCAAGTCCAAGTTTAATATGAGATACTATTAAAACATAGAGACAGGTTGGTTTTGATCTTTCTTAGGAACTTTAGCTTTCCTAAGAAATAGTTAAGCAACAAAGGAATAAGTTGGGACAGAATTCATGCCCATTTATGAAATGAGCTAAGTGATTGAGCATTTAATGAAAAAGTTACCCAAACCAAGTCTTTATCTGTTTACATTTCAGAATGTTAGAAAATTGTCAGGCAAGCTCCTGTTGAAATACTGGTAATGAGTGATAGTGTTTGCAGAATGCCTTTTGTAATATATATTTTATTGTTGCAGTAAAAGTTTCCCTTTCTCTCTTTCTTTCTTTATTTCTTTTTTACACTCTAAATCTGTTGTATTGCTATTGAGCAGAACCGGTGAGAGGAACATTTGCAAGAAATTACCTTTCCTTTCTTCCCAGGCCAGCAGTCATAGCCCTATCTGATCAATAAAGACAGCAGGAGCACTGAACATATATTCTTGCATTTGAGGCTAGCAAGCGTTGGGACAGAATGACTCTGATATTCGACACAACTTCTGAAAACCAGAATGCACGAGAAACTTCATAGATAAGGCTGTGACTTTTTGCCTGTATCTGCCTGATGATCAAGATTAGGGACCTGGGAGAAGGTGAACTTCGGGGCTGGGAGAGGCCAGGGAGGCTAACAGGAAGAATGATCCAACATCCAGAGCTGGGAGAAGGTAGGGTTTGCTTTTGATAGGCTTGGCATTCCATGACAGGTTGGAAGCCTACTTTTCTCTTGAGTCCTTAGTTTCTGATGTTGGAGCTAAAACATGGTTGGACTAAGTTGTCAGAAGACTGGGTATTTTTGAAGCTTGCAGTCCACTACAACTCTGAGGAGACACAGTTCTACCCAAAGCTTCTCCCTTTAATCTGAGGATGTAGAAGAGTGATAGCTTTCATTCTGGCAGCTGGCATGTGTGAATGCAGCCTAGCCTATTAAATACAATGCTGTTAAGCGGTTAAATGAAGCTGCCTCTTCATTTAACAGTTTCCTTTTCAGTACCTGCAACATAGAGATAGAGAAACTAAAAGCAACATTCAGAAGGCCTGGCTTTCCAACAGAAGATTTTCAGATGATAATTGTGCTTCATCTAGCTGCCTGTTTTTATAAGCATCAGATAAAGGCCCACAAGACTCTCATCTTTCAGTAGCTTAGTTGTTGCTTGTCAGGTTCTAAACTGTAAAAGATCCTGATCTTTCAGTACCCAAACCAATCCTTGCTTGAGTGATGTCTTCAAAAGCCAGAGCTCTTTTAGTGGCTTGTTAAGTGATGGCCCTTTGGGCCTGTACTTGCAGGCTTTAAGAAAGCTCAAGTGGGTTTCAGAAATGGGTTCTACACATGACCACATTTGCCTTTTCCAAGCACTTTTCGACTCTCAACACATGCCTGGGGGCCGTCAACATTCTTAAGAAACCATCTAGACATGAAGGCAGTATTTAAAGTTAATATTTGTTGCCAGTGAATTTGTGGATCAAAATAAAAACCATAATACCTAAACTTTTTTTTGGACAGAGTTTCCTGTGTAGCCCAGGCTGGGTTCAAATTTGCAGCAGTCCTCCTGCCTCAGCCTCTCAAGTGCTGACACTACAGCTTTGAGCCACCATGCTTGGTTATATCTATCTATTCCTAATGAAAAAGAGCTAAGGTTGAGATTTATTTTTAGAAAGCGAAGACAGTGTTGTTCCTGTAACTATCATTTAGATACCAGAGGACACATTCCATTTCTGTGCATTATGCTAATTTTAAAAGGAAACAGTTACTTCCTGATTGAATCCTATTCTCATTCTCATTTTTTAAAAAAGATTCTTGAATTGTCTTCTCAACACTTACAGGAGTAAAGTTGGTGTGTACATTCATTCATCAATAGATGTTTGAATGTTTCTTGGCAGAAGTAATGCTTTGGATATTGGCTTTGGATAAATACATTTAGAGACAGGTTAAAAGATAGCTGGGTCAGGTGTGGTAGTGCATGTCTTTAATCTCAGCACTCTGGAGACAGAGACAGGCAGATACTTGAATTATAAGACAGCTTTGTCTATGTGAGTTTCAGTTCACCTACCTAGTGAGACCCTGTTTCAAAAACAAACAGACAAACAAAACCAATTTGAGCACATGATTTATTTTTATTTTGGTGGTGCTTGGGATTGAACTTAGGGTCTTATGCTTGTTAGGCATATACTCTACCATTGAGATACACCTCAGCCCTTTTTAGGCTCTTTAAACTAGAAAACTAGATATGAACAGGGCTGGCTGTTTTCTTTTCCACAATGGGTTGAGGCTTATTAGGGTACCAGATCTGCAGCTGAGTAGACTCTATGGTCTCTGCTGTGTCTACACTTTGGAGAACAGCTTGAAGGACATGTATGTAATTTAAAGATGATTTAAAGTTATACCAGGTGGGGTTCATATCTGTAAGATTGCCCTGATTTGGAGAACAGCCTACACTACTGAATGAGATTCTGTCTCAAAAAACCAAAACCAAAAAATCCAAGTCAATGCTTGAGGGGATGAGCTTGAATCTGGAAGCAAACTGCTGATTTTCTAAAGTCTTAGTGCTTTTTCATCAGGATCAGTAGTGCTGCACACCTTTAATTCCAGTGCTGGTCTATATAGAGAGTTCCGGGGCTATAAAGAAAGCCCGTCTCAAACAAGGAGACAACAAATAAAAATAAAACCCCAAAAGATCAGTTCTTTTAGATGGAAATCATCAAAAACAAAACAAGAAAACCCTTTGGTTGGGGCTGGACAAAGCTTCTTGGAACAGGTGGAGGCTACCCTCCTTTCTGGATTTCTGTTGGGATTGCATTGTGTGCTCTGTCGTGATACTGAAAGGGAGACGAAGGCGAGAGTGAACCAGCCAGCTCCAGGAAGATATGTGGATCTTGGGACTGACTCAGTTTACTTAGTTTGGAAATGGAGAGCAAGGTAGTGGTGAGCCAGCCTATTTTCCCACCTTCTTCATATGTTGTTGGGAAATTTACTGTCAGGAAAGCAACTGTCTTTCCTGATTCAAATGAACAGTATGGTATAAACACATACAGAACACCATGTTCCTTTACCCCCCCCTTTTTTTTTAAACTTTTCCTTATTGTGATAATATTTTATTACGTAGCTCAGGCTGACCTCAAACTCATGACCATTTTTCCTCAGCTTCCCAAATGCTGGGCTTATTTATAGACATGTACTAACATGTTATGCCTGGCTCCATGTTCTTTCCTGAAAAGTCTAGTATGAGTATATATTGAAACAGTCATTTTATCAAGAGGAAAAAAATATGTTGTGTCCTAGTGACTGTTGTATTGCTGTGAATTGACACTGTAACCAAGGCAGTTTATAAAAGAAAGCATTTAATCATTTAATTGGGGGCTTGATTACAGTTTCAGCGTATCGTGGCAGCAGGTGGACATGGCACTGCAGCAGTAGCTAAAAGCTTACTTTTTTTTTTTTTTTGAGACAGACTCTCAATATGTATATCTCTGGCTATTCCAGAACTCACTATGTAGTAGACAATGTGACTTATACTCAGAGATATCTGCCTGTCTCTGCCTCCCAGGAGCTGAGATTAGAGGCATGTGCCATTCACTATGTCCAGCAAGAGCTTACATTTTATCGCCAAGTAGAAGGTGGAGAGACTGGGCTTGCTTGGCCAATGGGCATTTGAAACCTCAAAGTGCACCCCTAGGGACACACCTTCTCCCTTAAGGCTCCTAATATTTCCTAAGCAGTCCACTCACTAGGGAACACGCATTCAAATATATGAGCGTATTCTCAGACTACCATTCAAGAACAGAAGGGAAAAAAAGAAACTTAAATAGGACAAAGCAATTTGAAGGGTTTTCATTTTTTTTTCCCAACGGTCTAGACTGAGAAAAAAAATAACAAGATAAAGATGTCAAAGTCTATGCTTGCATCCACTTCACAGTGATTTCTCCCTAAAGACCGGATCTTGTGTGATTTGAAACCTTTTTTTTTTTTAAATGAAAACTCAGTTGGGGCATACTTGCAAAGGAAGGAAGCATTTGAAACAATGAAACAATTAGTTACTTTTTCTTTCTTGTCTGAAGCCAGGAACTCTATTTGAAATGGTGCCAGAGTTAACCTGGCATATCCTTGTGACAGAAACTCATAAATTAGGCCATTTTGATAGGGCTCTCTGTGGCTCTAAGCAACCTGTAGTCTGTGGAAGATGAGTATTTTTTTTAAAAAGGCAAGAATGAAAGCAGATGTGGTAGCACATGCCTTTAATTCCAGCACTGAGGGAGGCAGAGGCAGGCAGATTGTTGTGAGTTCCATGCCAGCCTGGTCTACAAAGTCCAGGAGAGCCAAGGCTACACAGAGAAACCCTATCTCAAACAACAACAACAAAAAGAAAAAGGCAAGGATAAAAGGAACCTCTAAGGACAGCTTCCAAGGCCTGTTCAGAAAGCAAAAGGAAGCCAGGCAGTGGTTGTGTACACCTTTAATCTCAGCAGAGGTAGAGGTAGTTGGATCTTAGAGTTGGAAGCCAGTCTGGTCAACAGAGTGATTTCTAGGAAACTTTTTTTGGAAAAACCAAAAATAAAACAAAGCAAAAACAAACAAACAAACAACCCCCCCCACAAAACAACAAACAAACAAAAAACCCTAGAAAGCAAAAGGAGATAAACAAATAAGAATATTCCAGCCTGGGTAAGTGAAAAAGACCTGCTTTCTGTCTGTCTTTGTTTCCAGAAGAATGGTCACTCTTGGCTATATGTTTGGGAAAATCAAGAGGCAAGAAAGGGTGTCCCTAGCCCAAAGTCACTTGAGCTGTGGACTTTGCAACAATTCCAGGTAGATCTATCATTTTTTTTTAAACAAATCTCTTTTTTTTCCCCATGAAATTTGAGTTAAAAACCAGACTGACTTATTCTTCTTGTGTGTGTGTGTTGTGGCCTGTTTGTTTTTTGTTTTTCTTTTTTCTTTTTTGAGACAGGGTTTCTCTGTGTAGTCTTGGCTATCCTGTTGCTGGGCTTGAACTCAGAGATACTCCTTCCTTTGCTTCCAGAGTGCTGGGATTAAAGCATGGACCACCACTGTGTTGGCTCAACCGATATCTTGGGGTGGTATGTTTTCTGTTTTTTTAAAGGAACTCATGCTTGGGCCATTGTTTTAAGACATTAAAAAAAAATCACATTTCCTCTATTATGTGTGTGTGCCTGGGTGCACGTGTTGGAGTTGGAGGACAACCTACAGGAATTAGTTCTTTCCTTTTATTGTGTGGCCCTGTGATTGAACTCAGGTTGACAGGCATGGTGGCATAGCTGGCTCAGCTATCTTGATAGCTCAAGGCATTTTCTTTCTTTCTTTCTTTTTTTTTTTTAACTTTACTGCAAATGCCCACAAGATTGTAATGGTAACAGAAAACATTTCCAGAATAGTTATGGTGCTATGCATCTGTTGTGGAAGGAGAACTGGGGAGTAGAGACACTGAAAGAAAGAGGTGGTGGTGAAAATAGGTTGCTATGCAAGATAAGGACTGGACTTTCATCCAAGAACCCATATGAGAAATGGTGAAAAGCTGGGTTAGTAGTCTAAGGGAGATGAGGGAGCTGAGACATGTAGGTCTTGGGCTTACTGGCTAGCTAGCCAAACCTAACTGGTGAGATCCAGGACTTATAAGAGACCCTGTCTTACAAAAAAAAAAAAAAAAGACTGGGAACAGGACAGGAACCTATCACAGAGGGCCTCTAAAAGACTCTGCCCAGCAAGGTATCAAAGCAGAGGCTGAGACTCATAGCCAAACTTTAGGCAGAGTGCAGGGAATCTTATGAAAGAAAGGGGAGATAGACCTGGAAGGGACAGGAGCTCCATATGGAGAGCAACAGAAGCAAAATATCTGGCCACAGGGGTCTTTTCTGAGACTGATACTCCAAACAAGGACCATGCATGGAGATAACCTAGAATGCCTGCACAGATGTAGTCCATGGTAGTTCAGTGTCAGTTCAGTGGGTAGCCTAGTAAGGGGAGCAGGGACTGTCTCTGACATGAATTCAGTAACTAGTTCTTTGATCAGCCTTACCAGGCCACAGAGGAAGAACATGCAGCCAGTCCTGATGAGGCCTGGTATGCTAGGGTCAGAGGGAAGGGGAGGAGGACCTCCCTTACCAGTGAACTTGGGGAGGGGCATGGGAGGAGATGAGGGAGGGAGGGTAGGATTGGGAGGGAATTAGGGAGGGGGCTATAGCTGGGATACAAAGTGAATAAACTATAATCAATAAAAAATAAATTAATTAAAAATAATTGAAGGCTCTCTCATTCTCTCCTACTCTCTCACTCCTCTTTCTTTTCTTCTCTCTTTCTCTCTCTCTCTCAGTGCCCCCTTCCCTTCCCCTTACTCTCTCCCCATCATGTCCTGTTCCTCTTTTCCTCCATACCCACCTAATAAACCTCCTGCATAGAAAAAAATTGAAAAGATTTAAAAAAAAGACTATGCATGGTGGCACACACCTTTAATCTCAGTATTTGGGAGGCACACACATGCTCACATGCACACAAAAAGCACAGGAACACACACACACAAAGACTTCATGTTACAGCAAAGTAGATGATAAATTAGGAAATGCCTGAGCATGGCAAAGGAAGATTACATAAGGGCAGAGGACCAATAGGAAAACGTTTTCCAAATGTTTGTCTAAACTGTGAAAAATGTTTGGCAAACTCACCCTTCCCCCTGAGTTGGAAGTGGTTTGTTTTCGTTGTTTTCTCAGAAATAAATATTTACATTCAACCAAATGTTCAGGGCAAATAGTTGTTCCTGGTTCTGAAGCTGTGTTTGTTGAAGATGCTGCATGCTGACAACTTCATCCCTCTTCTGGCCAGATCAAAGGTAGCCTAGGATAGGATCTTCACATGCTTTTCATGTCACTGCTGGAATGAGACTGAACAGAAAGGAAAGAAAATAAGAATCCAGGCAGTAATTCATCTAGACATAGGGTGGCCGGGACCTGGTATTTGAAGGATGCCTTTCTGCTCATGGGCAGGGAGCCTGGATCTAATTAAGACAAGGAAAATGTATGCTAACTCAGAGGAAAATTTTCTAAACAGTAAATTCTGTAATCTCTCTGAAGAGGAGGAGGCCAGTGTGATGAAGCTTTATGGATGATGCCAAACACAGTGATATATAATAATTAGAAACCACCAGTTATTGCACCACATACTCATTCTGCAAACCACTAACCACTGCCTGGGATGGAGTGCACTGGCCCTAGGTACTTGCCCCAGATGTCCTATCAGTAGTATCCAATTAGAGAGAATAAACAAATAATAAACAAACAAACAAACAAACAAAACAAAGCCAGGCTTAGTGGTATATACTTTTAATCCCAGGATTTGGGAGGCAGAGGCAGATGGAGCACTGTAAGTTTGAGGCCAGCCTGTTTTATATAGTGAGTTCTAGGATAGCCAGAGCTACATAGTGAGAGCCTGTCTTGAATAAACAAACAAATAGAAAACCCAAAACCAAACCAAAAACACCCTAAAGCTTAATTTTCTACAACAGATAACAAAATGTCAATTCAGAAAGGAAAAACTGGATATCTTCAGATGGGAATGTGTTACTAAAATGAGGGTAAATCTTTGGATACAATTGAAGTGCACCTTTTGGGTTATTCTTCAGTAATTGTCAGAAAGCTTATGCTTTTATTTTTTGATACATATATTTTTTGTCAGTTTAAAAACATTTCAGGAATGATTGCCAGGGAGGGAGAGTTTGAAGGGCTGGATCAAATTCTTCCTCATTAAGTGCTGATAAGTAAACCTTGTCTGCTCTGGCTGAGCCTCTATACACTACCTTCCTCGGATAGAACAGCAAGAGGGTAATGGGAACAGAGTTCTGTGTACTAGGCAAGCATTATAGCCTCTGAGGGAAGGAGAGGGTGGACAGTAGGCATATCCTTTCTAAGAAGTCAACCCACACATATTTATTATTAATGTTATTATTATTGGTGTGTGTATACCATATGGAAGTCAGAAGACAACTTAGGTGAGTACTTTCCTTCTAACAAGTGAGTCCTGGAAATCGAACTTAAGTTGTCAGGCTTGGTGACCAGTGCCTTTACCCATGGAGCTATCTCAAGATCCCAGGGTATCTTCTTTCTAAAGCATCCGGTGATAGCAACTGTTCAGTGTCAGCTTGATAGGATCTAGAATCATCTAGGAGACAAATCTCTAGGAGTGCCTGTAAGGTGGTTTCTAGGTTAGATTAATTGACATGGGAAGATTTTCCCACTGTAGTGGTACCATGTCATGGGCTAGGGAAAGTGAGCTGAATACCAGAATTCCTCTCATTCTGTTGCCTGACTGCAATGCACTGTGATCAGCTGCCCCATGTTCCTGCCACCAAGACTTACCCCCATAAAGTAAGTCTGAGTGAACTGTGAGCCACAGTACACAAAACTCTGGGTTTAATCCCCAGCACCACATAAAACTGTATGTAGTGGCACACACCTGAAATTCCCTAATTGAGGAGATGGAGGCAAGAGGATTGGAAGTTCATTGTCATTCTTAGTTACATGGCAAATTTGAGACCTATTTGCAGTATATAAGACCCTCTTTTAACAAGCAAGCAAACAACAACAACAAACTCTAAGACCAACCAAATAACAACAACAAACCACCAAACCCTCCCACCTTAAGTTGCTTTTCCCAGGCATTTGATAACATAATGAGAAATGTAATTAAGATACTATTATTTAAAAATTACCACACCCAGCTGGGCAGAGATTTTGCACACCTTTAATCCAAGCATTGGAGGTGATGAGTAGACAGGCAGATCTCTGAATAGAGGCCAGGTGGCCTGCAGAGTTCTAGGACAGCCAGGGCTGCACAGAGAAATGCTGTTTCAAAAAACAAAACAAAACAAAATTACACAGCCCTTTTGGCCATTGTTTTTGTTCATATTTCGTTTCGTGAATCCTGTGGCGTATTCTTCTTCATCCTTACAGATAAGACTCTGAGGCTCAAGAGGTAAATTATTTATGCCAGAACACCCAGCTAGCTCAGCCAATACCTCTATGTCTGATTCTTTTTCTGTATTGTCACAGCTGTTGACCTCAGTCACCTGGTTACCCATTCAAGACAAAAGTGCTATCCTACCTGGGGCATTAAGCAGTTAATGGAGTGTACAGTTGTCACTCACTGCGAAATAGGAGCCATTCCAACTCATTCTTAAGGTCTTAGACAATACTTTCTCATGAAGATTTAAGTGAGGCAAAATATTGCTGAGGAATTAAAACTTCTTCCATTTGCACATGCTGCCAACTCCCATCATTTAGGCCACTCAGAGGTGGTACCAGATAGTTTTTATTTTATTTTTAAAAGGTTTTATAAACTTGTACTTGTCTTGTATGAGTGTGTATATGTAAGTCAGAAGTCAGCCTTGAGTGTCATTCCTCAGACATCATCCACTTTGGTTTTTAAATGGATTGTCGCACAAGTTTGGGATTCACTAAGTAGGGTAGGCTGGCTGGCCAGAACCATGGTGATTGATCCTCTTGTCTGTCTCTCAAGCACTGATATTACAATTGTGTGTTAATGTTAGTGGCTTACCTGCCTGCCTATCTATCTATCTATCTATCTATCTATCTATCTATCTATCTAGACAGAGTTGTTCTATGTGGCCCTACCTGTTCTGGAACTTGCTATGTAGACCATGATGGCCTCTGTGTCTCCAGTGCTGGGATTAAAGGCATGTGTGATAATGCCTGGCCTTTACTGGCTTTTTAAAACATGAGGACTGAATGTCAGTCCTCATGTTTTCAAGGTAAATACTTTGTGGATGAAGTTATCTTCCCAGAACTCTTCACCCAAAAGCAGTTTTTTGGTTACCTTCCCAGTTCACTCTGTACGTAGACACATAAGAGTAAGAATATGGAGGTATTATTTCACGTAAATGGTCCCTCCCATTCATGCTGTCCTCAGTCAACAGCTGTTTTCAGTCAACAGCATGTTGTAGAGACTTCTCATTCCGTGTTTACAATTTCTCATGAAATGAATGGGTTGGGAAAACTGTCTTCAGAATCTGAGTGTTTCAGTGGAGAGCTGGGTGTATTTTAACAGATCCTTGGGGTTATCCAGTTTGAAAGAAATGTCTTTGACTAATGTTGTATCAAAACTCCCATTTGGATTTCCCAAATTTCAAGCATCAGCAGTGTAGGAATAGTTTACCTGTTGTACCCTTCTGCATTTATTTTAAAGACTTACTCCTGCCTGCTGCTGTTTATAGGAGTATCAACCTAGCCCTCCCCTGTCAGAAGAGGAGTTGTAGTTTCTGTAATGGAGTTAAGTGATCCAAGGGTTGTTCAAAGCACATTTTTTTATGAGAAAGGAGGGTGATACATTTTGGTATTTAACATTCTTCACCTCTGTGTAATCAGTCTTTCCTTACAGTGTTCAAAACTTGGATAAGAAAAGTCAAGTTTGAGTTTGTTAAAAGACTACTTGCCCATGACTCTGAATGTGTAAACAGACAGGAATTGCAAGCTTGGAAAACAAACTCACAGCTTTTATTGTTTCATTTTACTTGTGTGTGTGTGTGTGTGTGAGAGAGAGAGAGAGAGAGAGAGGGAGAGAGGGAGAGAGGGAGAGAGAGGGGGGGGGAGAGAGAGAGAGAGAGAGAGAGAGAGAGCCTGCTACAGCAGGTACGTGGAAGGGAGGATAATCTTGTTTTTGAGGCAAGGCCTCTTGTTTCTGCTGCACTGTGTATTCTAGGCATGAACCTCTGCCAAGTCTCCCATCTTTGTTGCCTCTCATCTTGCAGTAGGAGAACAGGGAGTACAGGTATGTGCCACTGTACTTATCTTTTTAAAAGGGATTCTGAGGATTTGATTGAGACTGTTAGGCTTGTGTTACCTACTAAGTCATTTCACTGTCCCTGGACCTACAGCTTTTTATAGTGGTTCATCACATATCTCTTATTTATTTGTTTAGACAGAGATTTACTGTGTAGCCCAAGGTAGCTTTCAATTCTATGTAGCCCTGGCTATCTTTGAACTGAGAATGCTTTTGATTTAGCCTTCAAATTGCTAGAATTAGAGGCATGTGCTATCACATCTAGTTTATTTTTCTCACCTTTGATCATCACTCCATCCATGAAGTAGACCTGGGAACTGTAGTTGGTGTTGAAATTCTAAGTTGGGCTGGGTGGTGGTGCGTGCCTTTAATCCCAAGCACTTGGAGTTGGGGGTGGGGTGGACTAAGCAGAGCAAGAAGCAGGTGGATCTCTGAATTTGAGGTAAGCCTGGTCTACAGGGGGAGTTTCAGGATAACCAGGGCTACATAGAGAAACCCTGTATCAAACAAAAACAAACACCAAAACCCCAAAAATCAGCCAAACAAAAACGCTTGGCATGAGGCAGAGGCCAAAGCCTAGGTCTTTGATAACTGTATTTGTTGGCAGAAACACTAGTAGGTGTGTGAGTTAGCATTCTGGCACTCAGCAGAGTATGTGGAGAAAGACCATGGATGTGTTGTGTATTTGATATCACCACTGAATGCAAGAAGACACTCAGTATTGCATCTAGCACCTTTCTTTTCTAGGAAGGGATCTGAGATACAAAGCAGCCCATTAAGATGCCAATGGCAAGACAGAAGCAATCTCAGCTAAGGTCTTAAAACTTAGCATTTGTCACCTAGTCAATTCCTGGACTGGGCTGGTCCCCTGGAGCTTCTATGACAGTGTACATGAGCAGGCAACTTAGAGGTACAGAAATAGATTTCTGCACAGCTCTAGAGGACAGAAGTCCAATATTAAGTATGGGCAGACCAGCCTCCCTTGGAAGGTGCTAGAAGGGTCCAGGTGTCTCTCCCCAGCTTGTAGATGGCCATCCTCTCACTGTGACTCTTCCCGTGACCTCCCTCATGTGGTTTCCTGTCAAGGTTTCCTTCTTTCATAAGGATATCTGTCATATTGGCTTGCAGCATATCCTGAAGAACTCACTGGGACTTGTTGGTCTCTCTAAATGTTCAGTTTCCAAATAAGAATACATTCCAAGGTTCTAGAAGTTAGGATTCTAACATGTGAATCTTGTGGGAACATAGTTGAACTCTTAACTGAAGTCTTACCCATGATGTGCTATGTTAGAAGCTGTTGGAGAAGCCAGGCACACATATACACCAGGCATGTGCGTGCACCTGTGTGTGTGCATACACACACAAACACACACAGGGTGAGGATGGGGATCAGGTATTGTGAGGAACCGAGCTTGGGAACCACTGCCAGGGAACCTGAATATTACCTGGGACCCTCCTGGAGCCTCTGTTCTAGCTTGGTCCTATAGCAGGACTCTGCTGTTCATTGAGAGGGCAGCTGGTGCCTACTGTCTGCTTTTACCTCTCTTGTGGAAACTACACTCTCAGCAGAACATCCCATTGTGGGCCCCTGTATAAAAAAAAAAAAAAAAAAGCAATGCTTTACCAATAAAATTGCAAAAATTTCCTGAAGGCTGGGACTGGGTCTTTAAAAAAATATGTATCTTCTTTGGCCTTACTAGGTAATAAAACTGTTCCCAGTCTGTCTGTGAAGGCCAGTTCTGCCAAGCACAGCATCAACCATTCTGATTTTGTTATTTGACAGATATTCTTTGGCAGATGGTGTTCTACCCTTTGCTGAGGGTACCTTCTAATAGCAAACACTTATCATGTCTGCTTCAGGGAGGACTGTCTTAATTACTTGTTATAACAAAATACCCGATAGGAGAAATGTAAAAGAAGGAAGAACTCTTTATTTTAGCTCAGGGTTTGACTCTCAGGGTACAAGTTGTCATGATGGGAAAGTTGTGACAGACATCATGGTGGTAGAAGTGTGTGGCTGTAACTCTACATCTTGATGGACCAGGAGGCAGAGAGCAGGATGCTGGTACTTATTTGGCTGCCTCCTTTTCTCCTTTTATTCAGCCTGGGACCCCCAACTCCTGAAATGACAACACTAACATTAAAGGCAGATCTCCCTCATATCCCATTCAGCTAATCCTCTTTGGAAATGTCTTCACAGACACTCCAAAGGTATGTCATCAATCCCCAGGCCATTTAATCAATCAATCAATCCACCCTTTATTATCTATCTATCTATCTATCTATCTATCTATCTATCTATCTATCTATTTATCTATCTATCTATTCGTGTTGTGTGTGTGAATATGTATATGTGTGTGGGTATCTGCAGAAACCTGAAGAAGTTATTGGATTCCTAGGAGTTGGAGTTACAGGTGGTTGTAAACTACCCAGTATGACTGCTGATAATGATAATCAAACTTAGATCTGTAAGAGTAGCAATTTTGTTGTTTTTTTCAGAAAGTGTTTCTCTGTGTAGTTCTGGCTTTCCTGGAACTTACTCTATAGACAAGGCTGGCCTCAAACTCAGAGATCCACCTGCCTCTCCCTCCTGAGTGCTGGGATTAAAGGTGACATCGTTTTCTACACATCTCTGGCTGTCCTGGAACTCACTATGTAGTTCAGTACTGGAGAAGTACCTGCCTCTGTCTCAGGAGTGTAGGGATTAAGACATGCTCTACCCATCTTGAAGCAAATACTGTTAGCCACTGAACAGCTATCTCTTTAGCCCCCACCTGGCATTTTTAATCCAGTCAAGTTGACAGTGGAAATTAATCATAAGAGCTAAAGCCACAGCACCTGTCCCGAGATACCCAGGCTGTGGTTTTATTGGAAACCACACTCTGCTCACAGTGGGAATGGTGGTATCTGGCAAGCTGAAGGATGTGGAGGTTTATAACTTGATGCAAGTGGGATGTAGACACCCTATGTCTTTTTTTTTTGAGATAACATGGTATTTTTCCCTGTTAATATATTCAGCTAATATGTTTCAGTTCCAACTGAAAGTATTATTGATGGCTCTGTGAAAATTTGAAGAAGGGAAAATGTTCTATCAGCATGCTCTATGGTCATAGGCATATGGCTTCAATTCTCTGAGCCAAATTTATCCCAGTTCTATAAATGTATAGGTCTGACCTGGTGGTCTCTGGGGCTCATTTTAATCATTCAGTCTTGAGAATTTGTTAGTTCAAGTCTACTGTGGGCACTTATAGTAATATTTTTATTAAATTTTAAAACAATTTTATTTTATGTGAATTTGCCTGGTGTTTTGCCCACATGTGTGTCTCTGGAGGCCAGAAGAGGGTATCAGATCCCTTGGGAACTGATTTACAGACAAATTTAAGCTGCCAAATGGGTGCTAAGCATTGAAACTCTGTTGTCTAGAAGAGCAGTCAGTAATCTTAACCACTGAGGCATTATTTCCATCCCTCACTGATGGTAATTAAAGTGTGGGTCTCTCCTAATAGAATTTGAAGGGCAGGCATTATACATGAAAATTAGAATGATCCCTGAGGACAGAGTTAGAGCTTGGGGGCTACATGTGTAATAGAAACAAGATAAAATTTACTGCTGCTAGTTTAAATGCCACCTGCATTCTTAGAAAGGAGAATTCATGGTTCTTATATTTTCCTTCTCTTCCTTCTCCTCCTCCTCCTTTTTTTTTTTTTTTTTTTTTTTTTTTTTTTGTGAGACAGGGTTCACTGTGTGTATTCCTGGCTGTCCTGGACTTGATTTGTAGATTTGTAGATCAGGCTGGCATTTGCCTGCCTCTGCCTCCCCGAGTGCTGGCATTACACGCATGTACTACCACACCCAGCTGTTTTTTGTATTTTCTTTAGTAGATCATAGAAGGGAAAATTAAATAAAAATAAACAGTTTGATTGTTCTGCAGTGTGTTATCCTAATAGTCTGTCTTCCTGGAAAATTTAAAAATACATAATTTGGTTAAAGATAAATAAATAAATAAATAACTTGGATAAAGAATAAAAATAAATAATTTGGTTAAAGAAAGCAATAATTTTTTTTTTTTTTGGAAAATGCAAGAATTTTCCATCCAGACACAAGCAACAAAAACATTGCCATGTGGACTTAAAGACATCTCAAAGACTCAGAGCCGGAGTGGTATTGTTTGCCTTTCAAGCTGGTTGGGGATTCGTCTCACCCAAAAGAGAAGAAGCAAGTAATTTGAATTATTACTGAGCACTCTTGAGGCTCCTGGCATTCTACATTACCCCTGTTGGTTGTTTCAGACACTGCCTTATCTTGGCAGGTGATGCCCAGGACTCAGGAGGTAGAAGCATGTGGGTGTCTGTGAGATCGAGGCCAGCCTGGTCTATAGAGCAAGTTCCAGGACATCTAGGACTATGCAGAGGAATTCTGTCTCAAAAACCCCAACAACAAAACCAAACCAAACCAAACCAAACCAAACCATATAAACCCTACCCCCTACCCTTCTACCCCATCCCACCAAGAAAAATTTTTTTTCGGTGGGTGACACAGATTTCAGTTCAGGGTCTTATGACGGAACTGCTGGTGCTCTTTTGCTCAGTTTTCTGCAGCTGGAAGTTGTGGTTGGAAATCACTCAGTTCTATCTTTCTTGATGACATACCTAAGGAAGGCTACAGGCTGAAGGCATCGACTCTTGTTTTTATCATCACTCAGGAATAATGCCTTGTTGATCATAGGCATTCAATAACAGTAGAAACGAAATCATCTGGATTCAGATCCAAATAGGAGCAAAAGCTTAGCATAGAGTAAAGCAAGCATTCCAAATATTCAGAATGTGAGCAAGGGCTGTCTTTAGCATCTTAACATGGGAGTGTTATATGGTAATTTCATCTCTGCTAAGCCAAGGATTCAGGGAATCTTTCTTTGGTTTTGCTGTTGACTATCTGGTTGAAGGAATGTGTGAAGAGGCTTACCCTTTATTTCAAGTATTCAGTTGAATTTGAAAAAATCCTTTAATGAATGAATGAATATTTTATGCACATGCATGTGTCATGGGTTTGTGTGTGGCCTGGCATGCATGTGGGGGGGTCAAAGAACAACTTTTGAGGAGTTAGTTCTCTTTTTCCCCCATTTGAGGTAAAATCTCACTTCTTCTGCTGAACTGTGTACTGATGGAGAAAGAGTGACATCTAAAAACTAGAATGTGTCATGGAGAATAGGCTCCATGAGAGCTAGCTAGTAAACTCAGGAATTACTAATGATTGGAGATGCTTTGGGATGTTGAAATGAGCTCAGCCCATCATACTAATAAGATTTAAGACCTTCTGAATGTAAACACTGGAGAAGCACTTCAGGAATGCTAAGACAGATACTGTTCTCCCCTTCAGAACATTCTACTGTATTTGAAAGAAGGGCAGCTACTCTACCAAGTCTATCATATTTTTATTTTTAAACAGGCAGATCTCTGTGAAATAAAGGCTGTCTTGTTAAAGGATAATAATCAGCAGAGGAGTCATCAGAGAAATGGCCACCAGTGATTGGAATGATATACCATCTACAGATCTGCTGCCAGGTGCATGTGCAAGGCTTAATAGTGATAGGTGTGAATTTCCCTACAATTCGATGTGTTAGTGAGCATTGGTAATCTATCAGAGGCTGAAGTACTCTCTTAAGGTTTGAACTTGGCTGTGGCTCTCCAGCCTGTAAATGGGCAGAATCCACTCAGTGAGGTGACTAGGTGGAGTGTGGTAGGTAGAATATGGAAATGACGAATAGTTTGAGGTGACTTTGTTGCCCTGGTATGTGGGAATAGGTTAAGGGAACAGGGAGTGGGCAGGCTGGAGAAGAAGATGGTCACATGGGAAGCCTTCTGAGTGCCAGGCTGAGAAGTTGGGACTTCCTGTTTTAGGCAGAAGGGAATCTCTGAGTAGATAGAGTGATATTTCTAAATATATCCTAAATACAGCAGATCAGGTAGCAGTGAATTCTGAGTAGTATCTGGATGTCTAGGTTCTGCAAAAAAGGGAGCAAGTCACTGGCAGTGGTGGTACATTTCTTTACTTCCAGCACTTGGGAGGCAGAGCAGGTGGCTCTGTGTGAATTAGAGGCCAGCCAGGCCTACATAGTGAGTTCTAGTACAACCAAAGCTACGTAGAGAAGCCCTGTCTCAAAAAACCAAAAAGAAAAGAAAAAAGAAAAAGGAGTGAGCCATTGGGAGCATCTTTGGGGAGGTTGAATCTACAGAAGTTGGCATGATATCTCATTGGCTCCATCAATGTGCATAGGAGTCTGCTCTGCCCAGTCAGAGCCTTGATTCTTGGTTTTCCCATAGGGACTGTTTGAGCATCATGGCACATATGATTCCTGAGCCAGTAGGCTACTCTTCTGCTGAGAAAACTTGTGCTTTCTTAGGGACATCACAGAATAAAGGCAACATCATCCAGTGCTGAATCAAAGGCTGAGGGTTTATAGGAGGGTAGGAAGAGAACAGAGAGATGATGATGGTGAGATTGAGGTTCTTTATCACTGTTTGATTGATTGGGTATCTACCTTTTCTAGGAGTCAGATGTGTCCCTGGCTTCCTGTTGGGCAAACTGAGTTTTGACTCAGAAAAAAAAAAAGAGTTTTGACTCAAGGTTAGAAGTCAACAGGCCAAAGCCAGGCCTAGAGGGACAGTACCTAGCTAGGGAAGAGAAGGATACCTGGGTCCAGGAAGGCTAAGTGAAAACATGGTATTAGGCTTTGCGTAGGTGTACGTGTATTTGTTTTCTCCAAAGGAACGATGAAGCCCTCAACCTGGTTCTCCTTGTTGGACTTCAGTTGTAGGAAAAAGAAAGGAAGGAAGGAAGGAAGAAAAGAAAGGAAAAAAACAAAGCCTAAAGCAGGAAATAGGTAAACAACATTCCAGTTGTCATGAAAATGTGAGCCCATCGTGTTAGGAACTATACTTGTGTAGTTGTGTTCTTAGTCTAGGAGTGGGTTTTGTCTACATAG
This sequence comes from Meriones unguiculatus, assembly GCF_030254825.1. Classification (NCBI taxonomy): domain Eukaryota; kingdom Metazoa; phylum Chordata; class Mammalia; order Rodentia; family Muridae; genus Meriones; species Meriones unguiculatus. Next base: position 74,868,850 of record NC_083349.1, read on the forward strand.
TGATCTGATCCTAACTCTGTTTCCTCATGGAAGCCTAGACTTGTCCATATCTCATTATGTAGCTCCTCCAGGGCTGGTGACACTACTGTCAGCTTCAATTTCATTATCACCAGAAGAGCCATAAACCAAATTTGCATTTGAGGCTGCTTTCTGCTCCCTTTGGGCAGATGCTGTTTTTATTCCAATTCTGCGTATGAGATAATGGACCGATTAGAGGTTCCTTAACCTTTCCAAAGTCGCAGTAAGGTATAGATGAGATGGAATCTGAACTCAGGCCTTTCCATCTGTACCTTTTATCATCGTGGTTGACTACATAATGTTGGAGAAAAAAAAAACATAGCAATAAAAGTAGTTCAGAGTTTGGGCGATGACTCAGTGAGCATTGCCATGCCAAGTCTGATGACCTGAATTCTGATCCCAAGAGCCCATATGTTAAGCCAAGAGCAGTAGTATATGCAGCTATAATCCTGGTATGCTGGCAAATAGGAAGCTGAGACAGGAGAAACCATGACAGCTAAAGCAGCACAATAGGAGAAACACTTTTTAAACAAGGTGGAAGGTGAGGCTCAACAGACACTTGTGGTAGTCCTTTGGCCTTCCCATGTGCACTGTACTCACACACAAACACAGTCATATACACATGAGCACACTTGAACACACTCATACATGAATAGTTTTACTGTCCATGTCTTTTTTTTTTTATTAAGGGGTACTTTTTAATATGTCTTTGTGAGTGTATAACATATGTGTGGGTATCCTTGGAGGCCAGAAGAGGGCGTCAGCTCTCGTGGAGCTGAAGTTATAGGCAATTGTGAATTGCCCTATGTAGGTGGTGGGAGCCAAATTTGATTGGAAAAACAGCAGATGTTCTCAATCATTGGCCCATGTTTTCAGCCCAGCATTATATCTTACTTCATTTATTCCCTTCCATTCCCTGTCTGGGTAGGTTCTACTGGTTAATTTCATTTTATAAATGAGGAAACTGAGGCACAGATGGTTTAGGAATATTCCCAGATATTCCACTGTGGGTAGGAAGCAGAAATGTATTTTAGGATTATCTTTTTTCAGCTGGATTTGAAATGCTGAAGTATCTTCAGCTTAATTTGGAAGGCTAGGGTGGGTGATAACTGATTTCTAAAGCTGGCTATCCCCAACTTCGCTGTTCTTTATGTATAGACTTATGGTAAAACACCAGATCAGTATAGGGCCACTACTGGATAAAGAATAATGGCAACTTGATCTGTCTGTGTCCTGGAGTTCACCAGTGTATAAGGAAAGGACAGTGTTGAAAGCAAAAGGTTTAAGAACAAATTTACACCATTAAGTCTATGAAAATTGGTTTCTAAGTGAAGAGACCAAATGCACCACTGTCTGTGGGCTGTCTGTGTGTGTTACAAATGCTTTGCAGTAGGAGAGTGTAGGCTTTTTTTTTTTCCCTCTTTCAAATCAAGGGCTCATTATAAGACACACTTCAGCTGCTTTAGCTCTTTTAAATGTATAAATTGATCAAAGAACAAAAAGCCTGAATTATTTTAAAGTAAAGGTGCTGGGAGGTCAGCCTGAATAATTTTTTTTAAAATTATTTTTATTTTCTGTGTATTGGTGTTTTGCCTGAATGTATGTGTGTGAGGGTCTCAAGTTTCCTGGAACTGGAGTTACAGACAGTTATGAGCTGCCATGTGGGTGCTGGGAATTAAACCCTGAGTCCTCTGGAAGAGCAGCCAGTGCCCTTAACCTCTGATCTCTCCAGCCCCGGAATAATTTCTAATGTGTTTTTTTCCTTTCTCTTTGGAAATGTGTTAAATGTAGGATTTGCTGTTTAAAATAATCTGGGTCAAGCAATCCGATTAAAAAATGGGGTACAGAGCTAAACAGAGAATTCTCTGTAGAGGAATACAGAATGGCAGAGAAACACTTAAAGAAATGCTGAACGTTCTTAGCCATCAGAGAGATGCAAATCAAAATGACCCTGAGATTTTACCTGACACCCATCAGAATGGCCAAGATTAAGAACTCAAGTGACAACACATGCTGGAGAGATTGTGGAGAAAGAGAAACTCTCCTCCATTGCTGGTGGGAATGTAAACTTGTACAACCACTTTGGAAATCAATCTGGCACTTTCTCAGACAATTAGGAATAGTGCTTTCTCAAGATCCAGCTATACTGCTTCTAGGCATATATCCAAAAGATGCTCAAGTACACAACAAGGACATTTGCTCAATCATGTTTGTAGCAGTTTTATTCGTAATAGCAAAAACCTGGAAACAACCCAGATGTCTCTCAGTTGAGGAATGGATACAGAAATTGTAGTACATTTACACAATGGAATACTACTCAGCAATTAAAAACAAGGAAATCATGAACTTTGCAGGCAAATGGTGGGACCTAGAAAAGATCATCCTGAGTGAGGAATCCAGAAGCAGAAAGACACACATGGTATATACTCACTTATAAGTGGGTACTAGACCTATAAGATAGGATAAACATACTAAAATCTGTACACCTAAAAAAGATAAACAAGAAAGAGGACCCGGGGTAAGATGATTAATCCTTATTAGAAAGACAAATGGGATGGACATTAGAAATAGGAGAAAACAAGTAACAGGACAGGAGCACAGAGGGCCCCTGAAAGACTATACCTAGCAGTGTATCAAAACAGATGCTGTGACTCATAACCAAACCTTGGGCAGAGTGCAGGGAATCGTATGAAAGAAGGGGGATGTTAGTATGACCTGGAAAGGACAGGAGCTCCACAAGGACCAAATATATCTGGGCCCAGGGGTCTTTTATGAGACTGTTCCTCCAATCAAGGACCATGAATGGATATGACCTAGAACCCCTGCCCAGATATATCGCAGCTCAGTACCCAGGTGGGTTCCCTAGTTAGGGGAACAGGGACTGTCTCAGACATGAACTCAATGGCTGGCTCTTTGACTCCCCTACCCCCCCCCCCCCAAGAGAGGAGCAGCTTTGCTAGGCCACAGAAGAGAGGACATTGTAGCCAGCCCTGAATAGACCTGATAAGCTAGGATCAGATGGATGAGGAGGAGGACCTCCTCATCAGTGGACTTAGAGAGGGCAGGAAGGAGATGAGGGAGGGAGGGTGGGGTTGGGAGGGAATGAGGGAGGGGGCTACAGCTGGGATACAAAGTAAATAAACTGTAATTGATATAAAAATAAATAAATTTTTAAAAAGTTTAAAAAAATCTGGGTTTAGAATTGATGACCTATAAGCTTTGTGAGAGCAGTTCTGTGCTTACCAGGTTTTTTGTTGTTTTGTTTTAAGATGTATCATTTATGTATTTGTATGTGTTCTGTCTATATAAGTCCAAGTGCCTGTGCAGTCCTGAAGAAGGCATCAGGTGCCCTGGAGCTGGAGTTAAAGGAGGGTTTATGTTCCCCAACATGGGTACTAGGAGTAGAACTTGGGTTCTCTGCAAGAGCAATACATGTTTTTAATGTTGAGGCATTCCTCCAGCCCTTTGTTATTTATCTTATGCCTGTGTATAGTAGGCATAAAATAAATGTTAGAAATAAACAATGACCCCAGTATCACCTATGTTCTCCCGTATAACAAGCCTTTTCTCTTTCTGGGAGATTCTGAGGGTCTGGAAGGTAGTCAGGAGCTAATGAGAGCTATAGTGAGAATCCAACTGTTGAAGGCTGTGCTCAGTTAGACAATGTGGCCACTGTAGAGGCCCCCTGGTGCCTGGCTCTTATCATCCAGACAGAAAGGTCAAAACTCCCCCTCCTAGGAAAAAAATGGGGCCAAGCAGATGCGGATAGCAGGCTCCAGTGTCAGGAGCTTTCATGATGATGATGATGATGATGATGATGATGATGATGATGATGATGATGATGATGATATAATAATAATAATAATAATAATAATAATAATAATAATAACAAATTTCATAGCAGCACTGGGCCTTGGTGCTCTCAGAGCTTTGTGACATTGAGACACTTATTTCACGCTGGGAAACCTCCCAAGTTACCCTTGCCCACATTGTGAAATTCAGTTGCAGTTTTTAACTGGTTCTCCAAAAATGTTAGCTGGTTACTTTGTTTCCCTTGATGGGGTTTTTTATTTTGTTAAGAGAGGTGGCAGAAGTATTGCAGCATTCTACAGCATGGAAGGCTTTATTCTTTCCTTCTAACAGAGGACCATGTGTTAACAGGACCCTGAAAATGGCTCAGGAGGTAAAGGCTCTTGCCAAGGAAGTTTGTGACCTGAGTTCAATCTCCAGAATCCATGTAAAGGTGGTAGGAAAAAACTAACAGTTATCCTCTGACCTCGACATCCATATTTCTACCCTGTCCACATCATTCATATATACAATAATACGTAAGTAAAATAATTTAAAAAATAAAAAACGGGATGGTGAGATAGCTCAGTGGGTAAGGGCACCTGCCACCAAGCCTGATAATCTGGGCATGATCCCAGTGACCCACAAGGTGGAAGGAGAGAACAGATTTCCCTAAGTTGCCCTCCGATCTCTACATGCATGCTGTGGCTCAAGTACCCATAAAGTTTTAAGGCAAAAATGAAATAAAAATTAAGAAATGATTACTTTACCCCTGTTTTACTTGAGAGGAAACTGAGTTCTAGAGAGAGGTGGCAAATGGCCTAGTACTGTGAATCCTCTCAGTTGTGAAAACCAAGTACAGGCATGTGACTTTGCCTGTTTTTTTGTTAGTTTGTTTTTGTTTTTGCTTTGGGGGGTGTCAGGTAGGCCTTAAACTTCTAGTGCTCCTTCTTTCCTTTACATCCCAAGTGCTGGCTTTACAGGTGTGTGTCACCATGCCCTTAGGAACCATGACTCTTACAAGTCCTTTTCTTCTCCTTTTTTCTTCCTAGCTCTGTCTGGGGGCCCACATCCTGGTGTGAGATTTGGAAGGAAGGTGTAAGATAGTACATTTTCTGTCTGGTAGTCCATTCTGCCTGAATTAATGGTTTTGCTCAGTTGTTGGGACCTGTGAGCTGCTGGAGGGCTTTGTACTTAGTGTATCTTTTGTATTTTTCCTGGGAAAATCCAACTAACTGCCTGTTATACTTCCTAAAGATCTATTTCAAAAGCTAGTTGTAAAGGAGATTTTTGGTAAGTGGATGGGAGTAAAATTAATACACATGAAGTGCATCTTATTTTTGTATTATTTTCAGCTTAAAGAAAATAAGATTGCCCTTAGAAAGGATCACAGAAAGCTGCAACCGTCAGAGGAGTTGGGCTGTTGAGAAGTTGGGGACCAAGGATTTGGTCTTATCACCGTTACTGTTTCCCTGGGCAATGTGCATGCTCCTGGGACAGTGGTCACTGTGCAGATGTTAGCAGTACCCTGGGTGGTAGCAGGAACTTTTTATTGTTGTCTAGCCTAGAGGATATGAACCTAGAAAATGTAAAATCAGAAAACTTCATATGACCTTTCAGTGTTTCAGAAAATTGTAGGTTTGGGCAATATGAAGTGAATATTTATTTATTTATCTACTTACTTATTTGTTTGTTTTGAGATAGGGTCTCTCTACAGAGCCCTGACTGTCCTGAAACTCACTATGTAGACCAGGATGGCCTTGAACTCAGAGATCTTCCTGCTTCTCCTTCCCAAGTGCTAGAATTAAAAGCGTGTAATGCTATACCCAGCTCATAATTTTTTATTTTTTTTAAAGATTTTTATTTACTTTTTATGTGTATTTACTGTTTATTTTATATGAATGTATGCCTGTGCACCATGTGCATACCTGTTAAAAACAGAGGTGAGAAGATGGTTTTGGATCCCCTGGAACTGGATTTATAAATGGTTGTAAGCTACCACGTGGGTGCTGGGAACTGAACCTGGATCCTCTGCAAGAGCAATAAGTGCTCTTAACCATTGAACCATCACTCTAGTTCATAAAAGTTTTATCAGTTTTGAAATTTAAAAAAATGTGTATAGGTGTTTTTCCTGAAGGTATGCCTATATGCCACAGATATGCAGTGCCCATTGAAGCCAGAGGATGTTGGATCCCCTGGAACTAAATTTAGAGATGTTTGTGAGCTACCGTGTGGGTGCTGGGGACTGAATCTTGTCCCCCTGGAAGAAAGAACAGCTAGTACTGGTTTGTTTGTTTGTTTGTTTGTTTGTTTGTGACAAGAGTTTCTCTGTATCAGTGGCTGTCCTGGAACTCATTCTATAGACCAGGCTAACCTTGAACTCAGAAATCTGACTGCTTCATTCACCTGAGTGCTTAGATTAAAGGTGTGAACCCCTGGCCCAAAATTATTTATTTATTTTTTGTTTTGTTTTTTTGAGACAGGATTTCTCTGTGTAGCTCTGGCTATCCTGGAACTTACTTTATAGACCAGGCTGGCCTCAGAGATCCACTTGCCTCTGCCTCCTGAGTGTTGGGACTAACTGTGTGTGCCACCACCACCTGGCCCCAAACTCTTGTATAGCAGTATTTGTCAGTGATTGAAGAGCTGGTTGTAATGGCCTATACTTGTGAAGTAGGAGTCCTGCAACTTTACAGACATACAATTTAATATTCCTTATCTTCGTTGAGGTGAGACTTGAGCAGGCTCTTCCTTTCACCACATACTTCCTTATGCCCTTGCCTCACATCTACTCATTAATGTCACCTGATGAGTCTTGACTTCTTCTAGTGTATATTTATCTTACAATTTTTTTGTGTGTGCAAAGTGTGCACAGTTTCTGTTAGATAGGCATAAGACTGCTGGAGATATTATTTTTAATACTGTACGTGAGTGCGTGTGTGTGTGTGTGTGCACCCTGAGGACAACCTCAAGTGTCATTCCTCAGGCACCATCTACCTTTTTTCTTTTAATAAAATTGTTTTAGTTAAATTATATCATTTCTTCCTTTTCCTTTCCTCCTTCTAACCCATGCTGTATCCTCATGCTCTAGCCTCTACCATGTTCTCTCCAACAATCTTTCATATTCATAGCCTTTTCTTCTGTGACCATCATGTGTGTATATAGATTCATAGTTATATAAATTCAGCCTACTGAGTGCATTTAGTGTTGCTTTTATTTATATAATTTCAGAGCTGACCACTTGGTATTGACTAACTAATTGGGGTTGCCATCTCTGGTGAAGGCTAGTTTTCTCTATCTCAGTAGTAGCTGTGGAACATCTTAAGATTTCCCCCTTCCATGTCAGCATGTCTATTGGTGGTGTCTTTGTTTGGTTCTTTTTTTTTTTTTTTTTTTGCCTGCATGTGTCTGTGTAAAGGTGTCAGATCCCCTAGAACTGGAGTTACAGACAGATGGGAGCTGCCATGTGGGTGCTAAGAATTGAAGCTAGTCCTCTGGAAGAGCAGCCCACAGCCCGTGCTCTTAACCACTGAGCCACCTCTCCACCCCTCTTTGTTTGGGTCTTAAGCAGCCATATTGTTTTGGTGTCATGCATAGCATCCCTGTCATTTCTAGGAGACAAGATCTCATAGCAGATTTCCTATTCCTTTGGCTTTTATAGTTTTTCTGCTTCCTCTTTTTAAATGCTCCCAGAGCCTAGTGTGTGTCATCCACCTACTGTTTTTTTTATTGAAAATTTCATATATACATATAGTTAATTTTGATCAAATCCATTCTTCTTTCCATCCTTTCCCATTCCTTTTTTATCCCCAACCCCCACTATTACTTCCCTGCTTTGCATTTTCTTTTTTTTAAAGTATACGCAATGCTACATGCAAGTACGTGAGTGTAGAACAATCTTCTAGAATATAGGCTGTATCCTTTAAGAAAACTGACTCTTCTTTCCCTAGCAGAGATAGTGTCTCACTGTTCTGGAACTCAAAGTAGGCTATGTTGACTGGCCATCAAGTCCCAAGATCTGCCTTTCCTCTTCAGTACATTTTCCAGTCTTGAAAATGTCATTTCTGTGGTCACTGATTTTGCTCCTCCAACATGAAGAATACATCTAAGCCCCATGTGGATGCTTAGAGGCAAGGTATAGGGGTGGAAGGGACACCAGGTATCGCCTTGGACTTTAAGCCCTAAGGAGTGGCTTCCTTCAAGGATGAGCCACAGCGGCCTTGTGAGTTTGAACTCCAGGTGTGCAGTGTTTAGGGACATAGGAAGTGAGACCAGAGAGAGCCTTCCCATAAGTTGTGTCCTGCCCCTCCCAAACGTATTATGGCAATGTGAGTGAGGGAATATGCATATTTATTTAGCTGGAGGGGAGTATTGTACTGGTCCTTACTAGAAAACCTTCACGTCTGTCTGTGAAGAGCACATGGAGTGCCAGCTGGTTAGCATAGAAGTAGACCTTTGTCTCTTGAATTTCCTGTTGCTGTTTACAGTCTGTATGGGTCTTAGAGAGCTGGGACAGGAAAGGAGGGGGTTATGCCATGTGTACACAAAGGCCTGGCTTTAGGCTCTGGATTTCTAGGCCCAGACAGGGCTTCCTGGGCCAAAGCAGAGGACATGTTCCAAGAGTTCTGCAGGGGAGCATCAGATCTTTGGGGTTTACTGGGTAGAGGAGAGAGAACAAGAATGAGGGGACCCTGGCCCTGAAAAATCTCAATTAAACTTTGGACTAGTTCACCTCGAGAAGTGGTATCATTTCTTCTGGAGGTTTGAAATAAACAGACTGGGGTGTGACCTGCCTGGTGCTGGGGTAGATCCTGTATCCCCAGCCTTATTTGTTGTGATGTTAGACACTCCACTCCTCATCCACCTGTGTTGCAGTAAAAAAAAAAAAAAAAAAAAAAAAAAAAAAGGTGTTGTGTTATATATTCTTTATTATTAGCCCAGTGATTATCATGGAGATATTATCTAACCCACCATCACAAATAAGAAGACACAGACACCTGTCAGATTTGGTAATTGCCTTGGGCCAGGCAGATATTCCTACCTACCCAGTCTGAATCACCTCACTATCCAACTCCCAACCCCTATCCTCTGCCATCCTCCTTAATCATCATGTCTTCCATCCATAATCTTATAAATGCTTGCTTTCATTCTTCATCTGGGCCTTTTCATGCCATTATTGGAGTCCTTCCTGGCCCCACGTGGTTTCTTCTCCAGCTAACCCTCGTGGAGTCCTCCTCCTCTTCCAGTCTCTTCCATTCTGTTGCCTGTGATTCTCTTAGCCACGCCTACCATTGGCCACGCCCACCATTGACCACATCTGCCCGTGACCACGCCCACTCCGTTCTGCCCTGCTTAGGTATAGGCTGTTTGAGCCAATCAGATATTATGACTTAGGCAGGTTTACAAAAAGAAGATAGGTATAACCAGATCTTCAGCATTGTGTATGTGTGTGTGTGTGCGCGCGCGCATCCTATTGCTTTGGTGTTTGGAGCAGGGTTAGGAGACACCTCACAATTTGCAAGACTGCACACTTGAGTACCATTGTCCCCATACAGAAAAGAAACTAACACTCTGCAACTGCAAGCTGTAGACATACCCTAGACCTGAGAGCCACATACACCATTCTCTGTCTACAATGGTAAGCCACATCTGGGCTAGGGATGACCTCAGAGCAGGTAGGTGGTTTAGGACTGCACAAGGATTTACAGGGAGCTTTTTGCTTTTAGAAGAGACTCTGGTTTCCATAGTACATTATGTCATCACCCCATTATGAAAGCTCAGCAGAAAACTTGATTGGGCAGTGAAGCTGAGACATATTGAAAACATAATTTTTCATTTCAATAGACATGTATAATTATGTTTCTTTTGTGTAATCTAAATAAATACAGGTGACTTGCAGAACCTCATTCCTACACTCCTTACTGGAAAGAGAGGAAATTTTGTTTTGGAGAAGCTTGTTTTAGGTTTGCTGTTGTTGTTTGAGACAAGTTTTCTCTGTGGAGCCGTGGCTTTCTTGGACTTGCTCTATAGATCAGGTGGCCTCACAGAGACCACTTGCCTTTGTCTCCCAAGTGCTGGGATCACACCAGTGCACCAACACACTCAGCTTGTAGAAGTTCATTTTAAAACAAGTAGAATATAAGAGCTGTCTCTGTTGACAGTGACTGGCAGTCTTGAAGATGGAGAGTCTGAGGCTGATGGCTGCACATATCCAGGACACAGGCCCAGAGATGAAGACAGCAGGACCATGGCAGGCCCTCATCTTTGCCTAGGTCCCCATTGGTCCGTTGGTGACCTCCTCTGACTACAAAGGGGCAGGGTTAGGGACTGAAGAAATTCCTGTATGTAGTACCAGATGCCACCTCCTGCACAGCAGTTCTCCTTTGGGTGGCCTATCTATTATAAAGAACTCAGCGGGTGCTGGCACTTATTCCCAGGATGTAGAAGGACCACAAGGGGAAACAAAGGACAGCAGTAGCTGACTTAAGCCATGCTCTGGAAGGGCTTGCTTCCTTGGTCCCTGGGGTTTTGTTCCTTATAGCTCCCAAGTTCCTTCATGTCTAGGATGTGGGGCCTGTTCCCAGCCTGGTCAGACATGATGTGAGTCAGAGTTCAGCTTGTAATTTTTTTTTTTTAATTTGAACAGTTCTTTTGGGCAAATATTGGAGGCACATAAGAAGACCAGTTACATATGTATAAATTCCATCACAAGACAGAGTTGACAAATGTTTAGATCATCCCATATGCTTACAGTACACATCTCAGCATGCTAATAAGTTATATCCTATTTCTTACATTTTAATTGCTATGCTTTTCAAAAATGTTTCCAAACCAAATATATATAATATATATATGTTACATATACATACATACCCTCTCACTTTTATTTTATCAAGGGATTTGATTATGTTCACTTTCTATCTTGGAAATCTCATTTTCTGTTTTTCTTACTGGAATATTCATTCAGTATGTTTTTAAACATTAATGTGCTTTCTCTTTACTCTATATTCTAGAGGAAATTAATTTTTCCATATATTTATAGTAAGTATAAAGTCTGTTTAATGGTTTAAATAAGCCAAGTAGACAATATAGAACAGAATTTAAAATTACATACATATATATGCACTTTTTAAATTAACTTTTTATTTTTATATTAATTACAGTTTATTCACTTTGTATCCCAGCTGTAGCCCCTCTCAACCTCACCCTCCTTCCCTCATCTCCTTTCCAAGTCCACGGATAGGGGAGGTCCTCATTCCCTTCCATCTGACCCTAGTTTGTCAGGTCTCATCTGAACTGGCTGCATTGTCCTCCTCTGTGGCTTGGCAAGGCTGCTCCCCTATCCAGGGGAGGTGGTCAAAGGGCTAGCCACTGAGTTCAGGTCAGAGACAGTCCCTGTTCCCCTTACTAGGGTACCCACTTGGATACTGATCTGCCATGGGCTACATCTGAGCAGGGTTTTTAGGTTATATCTATGAATGGTCCTTGGTTGGAGTATCAGTCTCAGAAAAGATGCCTGTGCCCAGATATTTTGTTCTGTTGCTATGCTTGTAGAGCTCCTGTCCTCCCCAGGTCTTACTATCTCCCTCTTCTTTCCCAAGATTTCCTGCATGCTGCCCAAAGTTTGTTTATGAGTCTCATTATCTGCTTTTATAATTGTATAAATTATAGAGTCTTTCAGAGGCCCTCTGTGGTAGGCTCCTGTCCTGTTTCCTGTTTTCTCAGCTTGCATTTTTAAGTCACTATTTTTTTCTTATTATTTACAATTTATTCACTTTATATCCCAGTTGTGGCCCTCTCCCTCATCTCCTCAGGTTCCCACCCTCCCTCTCTTTTCCTCCCGTCTCCCTCTTCCCTAATCCACTGATAGGGGAAGTCCTCTTCCCCACTGCCTGACTCTAACCTTTCAGGTCCCATCAGGACTGCCTGGATCTTCTTTCTCTGTGGGCTGGCTAGGTTGCCCCACCAGGGAGAAGTGATCAAGGAGCAGGCAATGGAGTTCATATCAGAGACATCCCCTGTTCTTCTTACTTGGGAACCCACATGGAGACTGAACTGTTTATGGGCCACATCTAAGCAGGAGTCTAGGTCCTCTTGATACATGGTCTATGGTTGATGTATCAGTCCTGCCTGTCTCCTCTGGGTCCTTTTATCTCTCCCTTCTTCCATAGACTCCCTGCATCAGCTTTCAGTTTTAAACACAGGGATGTTTTCAGATTTTGCCCCATATTGCTAAGCACAGGCTTCTCTGAGTACACATATCTTTTTTTTTTTTGTTTGCTTGTTTTTCAAAACAGGGTGTCTCTGTGTAAATTTGACTGTCCTGGACTCACTTTGTATACCAAGCTGGCCTTGAACTAACTCTAACCCTGCTTCTGCCTCTCTAGTGCTAGGATTACAGGTGTGTGCCACTGTGCCTGGCTGAGAACACATATCTTTTGCCAGAATGAAGCTGTCAGAGTTGTGGCAAGCAGCTTTGTGAGAGTGTTACATGTAACTTTGAACATGGCACTGCAGCTGGCTCCTTCACTTACTTAATGAATGTGTACTGAGCCTTCTATTGAACACAAGCACTGGGACCAGGGAGGTAAGGGAAATGAACAGACATACATGGTATTGACTTGATCATAGAATAGCCCTCCTTGAGGCGGAGCCTACAAATGACAGTGTAGAGAGAAACTGTGTCTTCTACTTTCTTAAATTCAGTGCTGGTGTCTACAAATTAAAATAGCTAAAGCAAGATTAAGGGTGGGAAAGAGAGAGGGAGTGGAGGGAGATTTTTATTTAAGTCACATTTAGGCATAGCAGCTAACAAAGTAACCTGAAAGATGTTGCTTAGTATTTGGAGCTTATATACAGTCTTAGGCTAAGTAAATGAAGAGAGTTTGGGGCTTCTAGGAGGCAAATTAAGAGAAATTAATTAAAGCAAATTAGAAGAAATTCATGGTCGGTAAAGGCTGTCTAAAAATCCAGAATCACATTAAGTGTTCAGTGTTGACTGGCTCCTTGTGAAAGAGGAAAGAAAGAGATCTTTACAAATGGATATTCATGCCTGCTTTTAGGAAGAAGATGGGAGGGCAGAGTGCTAATTGCTTTTGGTCCAAAAAAGTTCTCAGCCAATATAAAATGGTGTGTTCTGGTCTTCTCTGTAACTTACATGCTATTAAAGGAAAAGACGGAGAGACCAAAGATTGAGCACAGAGTAGAAAGCTTCACTATCCCATGGGGAATAGATCTGGCATAGAGGTTGGCTCTGAGGGGTGAGGTTTGGACAAGGGAGAAGTGGAGTAGGTTTGGCATAGCTCTCAGGCACAAACTATGTCCTGTTGACACTGTAAGGCTGTAGTATCTCTGAACGTTGGTGCTGCCTGATGATGTGAAGTTTATTAGGTAGCTGGATCCTGGCTAGCAGGAGGTGTTCTGAGTACCAGGGCTGGGTAGATAGCAATGCCTACTATACACAAGACAGAGCACTTCTGTATGGTGGCACCAAGTGAGGTGATGTTTGGGTTAGCAGACTAGGGGACCAAGTTAGGTTTGTTCCATCTGCCAGGTTTTGTATCCAGTGAAAAATGAAAGTTATTAAAAACTATAATATAAAAATATAAATAATAGAAATATAAAAGTAAAAATATTTTTAAAATATTAAAACAAAATTTAACAAAATAAACATTTATTTTAAAAAATTGCATGAACTTTTAGATACAAAAAAAAGACCATTAAAAAATTTCTTGCGTGCTGGGCAGTGATGATGCATGCCATTAATTGGGAGGCAGAGGCAGGTGGAAATCTGTGAGTTCAAGGCCAGCCTGTTTACAGAGCAAGTTCTAGGACAGCCAGGGCTATACAGAAAAACTCCACCTCAAAAACCAACCAACCAAACAAACAGAAATTTCTGTCATGGTGTGTTGCTTAGAAGTCCTTTAGAAGTATACAATAGAACCCAAACCTAATTAACTTAAACAAAGATGAGAATTTGTAGACTTGTATCTGAGAATCTAGTTTGTTCTTAGATTTCTGCATCTAAGAATTCAGACAACTTCTAACCTCTTCTCTAGGCCAAACTTAATTCTTGGTTGGGTCAGGGGTCAAGTAACATCTAGCTGAGAGATTCCAAAGGACTTTAAGGGTTTTTTTCTGAAGCTAGCAGGAAGACTTAAAAGGAGTTTTTAGTGACATCCCATCATTTGCCTGCCCCTGGCTGGAATTGGAGAAAGAGAAAAATAGTTGGAGTCACATGGAATTGGTGTGACTGAAGCAAGGGATGATTGAGAGTCACAAAGAATTGCCCTTGTCTGTCTCATTATAAAAAAATGAGGTGCCAGTCAAGTGGTAGTGGCAGCACACTTCTTTAACCCAGCGCTTGGGAGGTAGAGGCAGGTGGATCTCTGAGTTTGAAACCAGCCTGCTCTACAGAGTGAGTTCCAGGATAGCCGGGACTACACAGCTACATAGAGAAACCCTGTTTCAAAAAAGAAAGAAAGGAAGAAAGAAAGCAAGGAAGAAGGAAGGAAAGAAAAAAAAAGGAAGGAAGGAAGAAAGGAAAAAAGAAAGAGCAAACAAAAAGAATGAGGTCAACTGGCTGTGGTGGCACATCCCTGTAATCCCAGCAATCAGGGAGGCAGAGGCAGTGAGTGTGAACTCTGGTATACAGAGAGAGTTCCAGGTCAGCCAGGGCTATACACAGAGAAATCCTATCTTGAAAAAACAAACAGACAAACAAAAGAATAACCTATTATTCTCTGCTAGCCCTGCTCCTTATCACAATTTTTAAGAGTTCTCCTTGACGACTTCCTGTCTAGGCTGTTACTTTTTTGGAGTGGGGGGTGGTGGTGAGATGGGTGTAGGGGTTGTCACAGAAGCCTGCTATGACTTTCTCTACTATGAATCTGCATTCACTGATACAACAACAAAAGTAGTTTTCTTGTCCTTTACAGTCAGTGGGAGCATGGTTCATGGACTTCCATGTGATTTCTGATAACAGCATGGATCACAGACATCCATATGGCCTCTGGTATCAGCCTGTGCCATGGACCTCAGCGTGGTCTCTGGTGGCAGTTCCAACTATGGACATTAACATGGCCCTCTGTTGCAGCAAGAGTTATGAACACAATTATGGCGCTTGGTGGCAGCACAGGCCACAGACGTCAACATGGCCTCCCGGGCACAGGCCACTGGCCATGATCACATGGCCTCTGTTGGTAGCACAGACCACAGAGCTCATCATGGTCTCTGGCAGCAGCTCAGACCACACAGACATCAGTACAGCCCACTGGCTGCAACAGGACCATGGACCCCAACATAGATCTCACTGTTTAAAACTACTCTCTCTCTATATGCATGTGAAATAAACTTTATAACAGGTTATTCTTTTGTTTGTCTCTTTGTTTTTCAGATAGGATTTCTCAATGTGTAGCCCTGGCTGTTATGGAACTCACTCTGTAGACCAGGCTGGCCTCAAACTCACAGAGATCCATCTGCCTTTGCCTCCTGAATTCTGGAATTAATGGTGTGCACCACCACTGCCCAGCCAGGTTATTCTTTTGTGGTAAGAAATATCTAGAAATCATAGTGGACCCAGCAGAAGAGTGAGGGATTAGAGTGGCCTCATCCAAAGAGTGTCAATGGTGTCCAGCTTCTCAGAAAGGATCTGTAACGTGTCCATCATGGCATACACATCCAAAAAGGGACATCAGAGACCACAGAGAGACAGCCTGATCCAACCTTGGCCAGGAGAGATTTTGTCTTGCCAGTTTTGGCAGTGGCTGCAGTTGGGTAGCTGACTTATTAGTGTGGCACACTTAAGTGGGGTTTAAAGCTTTCTTCTGCACTCTGCTGACCAGGTACTGCTGGGGATTGAAACCACTTCCTGTTTGGTCCACAGAAGGCCTTCACAGCTCTGATGGTTTGGAGAGTTCCCTGGGAAGGGCTGCATTTTAGCACCATTAGATTCTTCCTCTCTGTTAGCTCCTATTGCCTTTAGCCCAGAGAACTTGGCCAGGAGTGCTGGCCAAGAACTGCTAGCTGCCTGTTAAGATCAGAGTGTAGACTTATCTTCCAGCCCAAGTTAGATCTGGGTCCTGGTCTTGCCTCTGTGTGTGTGTGTGACCTCAGGTATCATCTAGCTTGTTTTCTGAGACAGTCTCTTATGGAGCAGGGGAGCTGTGCAACATGGGAAACTGGCCTGGAACAAGAGTGGGGTTGAGGTGTGTCCAAACTCTGAAAATCTCATCTTGAGATGGGAAGGAGTAGGACTGTTCCCTCCCTCTCCTAGGCCTGCATGTTCTGGCACATGTAGCCTTACTATCCTCACTTCTGCTACCCCTGAGGTGGTGACATACCCTGGTGGCCAGATTACAGGTTAAACTTCCTCTCTCGTGTCCAGCAAGCACCTGGAATTCCTCTTCACGAAAACAAGGCATTCCCAGTACCTTGGCCAATGATGTACACTTACCCTGAAAGCCTCTACCCACTCCCCAAAGGTTTAAATAGCCTTTGTTCCCCCCCGCCCCCCGCCTCATAATTGGATGAGATGTCTCACTAAAGCTGTCTTTCCAGGCATCTGTTGTTCCATCCCCTGGCAGTTTCTGCCTTGCTTTCCCTCCCAGGATCTACTGGCAGTCTCTTGCTAACATGGGCTCCTTGACTAGGTTAAGCTTGCTGGTGAGCCAGTCCTGGATCTGATAGTTTCTGCCTTCTCAGCAATGGGATTACAAGCATGCACCTCCATGCCTGGCTTTTTAGGTAAGTTATAGTAATCAGACTCGGGTTCTTCTGCTTACAACCATTTCTCCAGAAAAGAATAACCTGTTATAAAATTTATTTTTATATGCATATACAGAGAGAGTAGTTTTAAACAGTAGTATCCACCCTCTTAAATGTGGCTTATAGTGTGAAGTTTTTATAACTAGATAAACATTGCATCTTCTGCAGCTGTGATTATATGTAGTATATAAATTAATATTTATTATATATACAGTGTTCTGTCTGCATGTACACCTGCACACCAGAATAGGATACAAAATACCATTCTATATGGTTGTGAGCTACCATGTGGTTCTTGGGAATTGAATTTAGGACCTCTGGAAGAGCAGCCAGTACTCTTAACCTCTAAGCTATCTCTCTAGCCCAATTAGGTATATATTGAGGCACCCTGAAGCTTGGGCATCCTAAGTCATCCAACTCCAGGCCCAAGAAGGGTGGAAACTCTGAGAACATTCCATTTAAATAAGATGTGTTTAATAAGAGCAATGGAAAATGGCAAACCTGGTCAGCTTGGGGGGAAGGAATGTACTTTTCCATACAAAACAAACAAACAAGTGACTGTGAATCTGCATACAAAGAACCTGAAGGCTGGATTTAAAAACTAGCACTGAGGGAAATCTCATTTCCACAGGGATGACTGTCCCCTCAGTGATGCTTGTGCCTGTGGGACAAACCAAAGTAACTTCCAAAATGAGACTTTATATAGTGGAGATGGTTTTGCCTGAACTATTAAACCACAGATGAAAACTTGGCTGTGTTTAAGACTGATAACCTTGTTTTGAGGGTTGATGGTGTCTCCCGAAAGCTGGATTTCATGTAGAGCAATTAAAATTTACTGAAGATAGTAGAAGAAAGTTATAGCTGTGCTCATTTCTTGTTATACTGCCTCTGTTTATTTGTATTTCCCCCCTGGGAAGAATATTTTTTTCCTGTGTAATTAATTGTAACCAGCTTTTGTTCAGATTGGGGTATGCACAAAAAGGCTCCAAGTGCTTCAAATACATTCCTAAATTTGGTTTTATGGCCAGAAACACTGTTTTTTTTTTTCTTTCTTACTATGCAAGAAAGAAGAAGGATGCATTTGAGATAGGAAAGGCATGGGAGTTAGGGTTACATCCAAGCACACATGCAGGCCCCTCTGTCCTCTGGGGCTGCACCTTGTAGGCCTTTTTCTAAGTTTTGAGTGTTTTAGTATATGTGGGAATATGTGTATAAATATTATGTAGATATATACATCATTAGTGTACTGGCATGCAGTACTGGGTATGGAACTGGAGCCTCAGACATGTCAGGAAAGTCCTCTTTTTTTAAGCAAGGTCCTAGGTCCTTCATAAACAGGTTTCTGATGTGTGTATTGATCACAGTCTTGCTTTTTTAACTTAAATGTGCGGAGCTCCATCATATCTGCCTATGTGTGCATGTCTTTTAATGTTGCAAACATTCATAATATGGATTCTACTCATAATTGATTAAACTATTTCCTTCCTTCCTGTTTTCTCCCCTTCCCCATCCTCTTTTTTCTTCCTTCTTTCACTAGAGATCAAACCCAGGGCCTGTCACATACTAGTTGAGAGTTCTATCATATTACGTTGATATCTCTATAACATAATACTTGTATTTTTCCCCTTCACTCTATCATTTTATTCATTTATTTATTTACACTTTTAGAATTGAAAATAGATTCTTTTTCACACAATATATGCTGATTATAGTTTCTTCTCCTCTACTTTCAGTTCCTTCCTGCCTTTCCCTTCTTCTGGATCCTTTCCCTTTCGGTTCCACATTAGAAAAGAACAGGCTTCTAAGATGCCATAGCCAAACATCACAAAATAAAGTGTATAATAAGTCAAAGCAAAAACTAGCCTATTGAAGCAAAGACTATCATATGGTTACCCAACAGGAGGAAAAGAGTCCCAAGACCAGGCACATGAGTCAGAGATCCATTCATTCTCACCAGTCAAGAGTCCCATGAAAATATTAAACTAATGGCTGTTATATATAGAGAGGACCTGACCCTATATAGAGGTGCAGACCCATGTAGGCCCTGTACTCGCTGCTTCAGTCTCTGAAGTTATATGTGCCTTGCTTAGTTGATTCAGAGGGCCTGTTCTCCTGGTGTCCTCCATTCTGGCTCTTATATTCTTTCTGCCTCCTCTTCTGAGGGATTCCCTGAACTCTGAGGGAAAGGATTTGATGTTGCCCTCCAGTTTACACTTTCTGCATAATGTTTGGCTGTGGGTCTCTGTATCTGTTCCCATCTGCTGCCAGGGAAAGCCTCTCTGATGATGTCTTGGATAAGGCACTGATCTGTGAGTATAGCAGAATATCATTAGAAATAGTCTTGTTGATTTTTTATTTTGTTTTTGTTTTGTTTTGTTTTTTTGAGATAGGATTTCTATGTAGCTCTGGCTGTCCTGGAACTCACTCTGTAGACCAAGCTGGTCTTAAACTCACAGAGATCCATCTGCTTCTGCCTCCTGAGTGCGGGGATTAAAGGTATATACCACCACCACCTGCTGATTTATTCGTTTATTTTTATTTTAAAGACCAGTGGTGTTTGGTTTTACCCTAGATCTCTGGACTATCTAGTCTCTGGTCCTTGGTTACCCAAGCAGTGTTGGTTGTGGAGTGGGCCTTCAGTAAAATCAGACATTGGTTAGCTTCTCCCACAAGTTCTGTGCCAACATTGCACTAACATATTATGCAGGCAGGACAGATTATAGGTCAAAGGTTTTGGTGTCCCATGTTTCTCTTTCAGTAGCCTGTAGAGTGTCTTCCCGTAACAAAGAGATTGGAACATAGGTATGAGAGCTCCACATAGGTACCAGCTTGACTTCTCCATGTTCCATGAGTGTGTGGGTGTTGTCCTCAGCAATGGGACCCCACTGTCAGTTTGCAGAGAACACTTTTTTGTCTTAGCAACAGCCTGGATTGGTTGTAGGTGTAAAAGTAACTTTTATTCACCTGATGTAATTATCATTCCTGAGGCTTACTGCCTCCATCTGCTAACCTAGGCCTAGTCTTGGAAGCTTCTCACCTCTATACAATCTAATCTAGGCTTCTTCAGCCTCTGAGACTTACTGTTGAATAAGCTCACCCTTTCAGCTCTTTCTGAACTCCAGCTGGCTGGTTCAGTTCAGCTGGTCTAGCTCAAACTCCTTTCCTAGCTGACTGATTCAAAACTGGAATCTTTCAGCTTCTGACTGAATTGCTCTTCTTGGTCTCAAACTAACTCTAGCAATCTGTTCTAATCTCCTGGCTCATTCTCATTCTCAGGCTTGTTCTGTCTTTACCTGTGTTTAGCTTGTTCACTCTTCAACTTGTCTCTGTAAAACTCTCCCAGTAAAACTGCCTCTGAATTCCACGAAGTGAACTGCCACGAACTCAACTCCACTGCACTGCCTCTCAACTCATTGACTCAACTGAACTGCCTGATAGCACTGTCTAGAACCCTGAGATCTTCATGCCTCTGTCTCCTGGTCTCTTGAGTGCTGGGATTAAAGGTGTGTATCACTACCTGGATCTAAGCTTTTCTTTACTTGAAACTTGCTCTATACCAGAGTGGCCTTGAACTCAGAGATCTGCTTGCCTCTGACCCTTGGGATTAAAGGCATGTCTGTATTCCAGCTTGATCACACAGACCTATATAGAAGGTGTTTGGATATGATCTCTTGCTAGAGCAGCCATGTTCCAAATTAAAATTCCTTTATACGTGGGACCCCCTTGACCAACAACTCAGTTGACTACAAACTAGTCCCACTAATGAAAGCCTTACTTAGCTACAAGTGATGGCCATTTGAAACTCCATATCCCCCGATTCCAGGAAGTTTCCATTGTACTAGGTTTACCATACCACACCACAAGTGCTACCCCAATTCCAGCCTTCTCCCCACATCCTCTCCCTTCACTCCATCTTACCCTCCTCAGCTGATCCCTTGCTCCCAGTCCACCCATAAAATTTGTCCTATTTTCTCCTCCAGTGGAGATCCTTGTGTTCTTCCTAGGCTCCTTCTCTTTACC
This sequence comes from Meriones unguiculatus, assembly GCF_030254825.1. Taxonomy (NCBI): domain Eukaryota; kingdom Metazoa; phylum Chordata; class Mammalia; order Rodentia; family Muridae; genus Meriones; species Meriones unguiculatus. Next base: position 74,889,442 of record NC_083349.1, read on the forward strand.
TAACCTCTTTGGGTCTGTGAATTGTAGATTGGTTATTTAATTAATGGCTACTATCCCTTATAAGTGAATATATACCATATTTATCTTTTTGGGTCTGGTGTTACCTCACTTGGGTTGAACTTTTTCTTTTTTTTCTTTTTCTTTTTTTCTTTTTTGAGACAGGATTTTTCTGTGTAGCCTTGATTGTCCTGGACTCACTTTGTAGACCAGGCTAGCTTTGAATTCACAGAGATCTGCCTGCCTCTGCCTCCCGAGTGCTGGGATTACAGGTGTGTGCCACCACCACCTGGCCAGGATGATATTTTCTATGTGATCATAATACTTGACAACTTACAATGGTTTATAGTTTTCAGAGGGTTTCAGTCCATCATGTTGGAAAGGGCGTGTTAGATAGAATGAAGAAGACTTTTCAGCTCACCATGAACCATGATCTAGGAGTGAATATAGTGGAGAAATGGGACCTGGTATAAGCTTAGAAGACCCATTGTTAGTGACCTGCCAGCTATCCCCTACCATCTAAAGGTTCCACACTCAACCAAAATAGTGCCAGCAGCTAGAGGACAAGCATTTAAACCATAAGCTGTGTTGGGCATTTCAGATTTAAACCATCACTAAGTCGCATCCCTAGCTATATCTATTGGTAGTCTCTTATTCTTTTCTTTTGCTATTAGATGAAGTAATGATAACAAGAAATGGTACGTGCACCAAAGCTTGGACTGCCTGGCTTTGAAGTAGGACTTCCAGTGAATGATCTAAGCAGGGTTTGGTACACTAGTCCTTCTGGCCAGGTCCAGTTTCCTCATGTTTTTGTATGCTCTGCAAGTTCAGAATGATTTATTGATTTTTAAATGGTTTGTAACAACAGAAAAACAAATTAAAGATAAACTGTTTTCTATGCACAACATTCAAAACTCAGCATCATAAGTACAGTTTGTTGGGACAGAGCCACATTTACTTGTTGATATATTGTCTGTGAATTACAGAAGAAGGGTTGAGTGGTCAGTGTAGACGCCACATGGCACACTTACATCATTTGCTTTATTGCAGAAAAGATTTGTTGACTCCTGACTTAGGACAAGTTAGTACTTGTAATTTAGTGTTAACTGTCAACTTGAGAGAGTCCAGAATCACCTGGGAGATGGGCCTCTGGGTACACCTGTGGAGGATCGTCTTAGCTGCATTTGCCACCAACACCCAGAAGCAGTACTGCTGGTGAAGGGCATGTTGGTAGACACTAGTCCACAGAGCTGTTTCAGAGATGGAACTGGACCTTTATCTGACTCTTCAGGGCCATAGTTCCTTTCGGAACTTCATGCCCAGACCTTGAGTGCATTTCCTGAAGAGTACTTTCCTCTAGCCAGACTTGCTTCTTCTTCTTTTTTTTTTTTTTTTCCTGAGAGAAGATCTCTACTTAGCTCCTACAATCTTAAAAACATTTACAGATGAGCAAACTGAGGGGTTCAGAGTAAGTGAGCTCAATTGAGGCCTGAAAGCTAAACCCAAAAGCTGGGTGTGTGGAGGGGAGCTGTGATGCTTTCTACTCCACCCACCCTGTTTCCAGAAAGGTTGAAGGAGGTGTCAGACATGCTACATTTTCCATCTGCATAGTTTCCAAATCAGCATCTTGATAACTGGGTCAGAGCCACTTGAAAAAGCAGAAATGAATGTCAGAGGGTGTGGCATAGTGCTTTTCCCTAGTTCTGAGGCAAGAAGATTTGGGGTGGTTCATATTGCTGTGTTTTCTCAATCCCCTGTGTCATACATAGTCTGTGCTGCTCAGTCATGCTGAGAATGATGCTGTTCTAATAGATAACACTTCTTGTGGGAAAGGCTATTCTTATGTTTGTCTCTGTGTCCTGTCTTGGGCCTTTTCAGCAGCCTTTCTCATGCTCCAATGGCATGCCTACAAAACAAATTTCCCCCACATTCCTGACCTTGGGCAGGAGGGGAAAATGTTTCTGGGTTTGTGTGTACTTTCAAAGAACATTTGCATTCTTTCCTCTTCGTTGTCTTTCTTTCTTTTTTTCCATGATGATATTAAGAAAACAAGAAGTTACTTGCCATGTCTCTTTTAAAATTTGGACTCTTAATTTGCATAGACAGTAGTTTTCTATGAGGAATGCAAAACATTTGACAGAATTTCCTGGAGGAACAATGTATTATGATTCCCTGATTGAAACCACATTAAAACAAAAAGCAGACTATATCCTGCACACCCAAGGCTAACGCCTCATTTAATGATACTCTGAGGGCAGCTTGGGCTGTGTGTTGACATCACAACCATTCTGGGTTCCCTCAGTTATTAAGGACATCTTATCAGCCTAAGAATGTTTGTATTCTTATCTATTTCCCAAATGGTGCATCTTTTCATTTACAGACCAGCCACTAAGTCACCATAAGAGGAAAAGCTAGCACTTCATCAGATCTTAAGTATTTATCTGCAGTTGTAATTGTTATACTACTATGCTATTTTCTTGTTATCCTACAGACTGATGAAAGGTGTTTCAGGAAATAAATAAAAGAAAAAAAAGCTTCCAGAAGATAAAAAGCGTGTGTTAACATTGGCATTTGCTATTTGGGGTTGTAGAATTCTCTGGTCTTTGAGTTGTAGAGTGTTTATTGACATCACTGGTCTTACTCACTGTATTCCAGGAGCTTCCTGGAATTTTCATTATTACAATCCAAACTGACTGCAAATGCTGCCAAATGTCCCTTGGAGGCAAAACCACTCAGGGTGGGAGATTGGAACCCCTGGCTTAGATTTTGGTAGTCTCAAATTTGTGCCCTGTTATGGCTTGTGCATTTTCTTTTTTTCTTTTTTTTTTTTTTTCAATGCAGTTTATTCAGGAACATTGAACAATCCTCGGACCCCGGGGAAAGCCAGCCCACAGCTTAAATAGCCTCTGGGTAGCCAACCCAGGCGTGCCACGGGGGCAATGCAGATAGGTCCACATACATGGAAGCAAGCCAGATCCTCGGCCTTAGCCAAATGTGGAGTTGTTCGTGACAGAGAGCACTCACCATCGTGTGCATTTTCTAGTCCTCACCTTCCTACAAGTGTCCGGCCATTTGTCTTTTTTTGCTATACCAGGCCACCTGTGCCAGGTGAGCTCTGGCTTGGCAGAATGAAGCAAAGCATAGTGTGTGTATGTGTGTGTGTGTGTGTGTGTAGGGTGGAGACAACCAGTGATCTACCAGGCTATGTTGTATGGCAGATATGTAGGTAGCAAGACTGTCCTGGGAGGGCTGGGGAGATTGTTTAGTCAGTAAAGTACTTGCTGCACTAGCATAAAGACCTGAGTTTGGATCTCTAGCATCTAGGTAAAGCTTGGCATTATGGGTCTTTAACTACAGTGCTGGGAGAGTAAGAGATCCTGTCTCAGAAATAAGGTAGAGAGCCATGGAGGAAGGTGCCTTCTGTTGATCATTGGCCTCCATATGCATGTGCACATATTTTACTTGCACACACATGAACACATATACACACACATGCATACATATACACAACCACAGAAGCATACCACTAGACTGCTCTAGAGACCACATCTTGTGAATGGAAAAATTGGAGCAGGGTCTTTGGAGGGTGGCTGGCTGCCTCTGCTCATGTTCAAGAGGTATCAGCAGTTGACTGATTTTTGTGCTCTGACCCCTTGCTGCCCAGGCCTCCTTTCAGTGAAGCCATTCTGCTTTATCCTCTTCCTGATTCACAGTCAGAAGTGTCCTAGTAAGAGGTAGGAATGTGGACTTGATGCCTTCACTTTTAGTTCCTGGTTCCTGACTTGGTGCATTGGTGAGGGTCAGTCAGTGACTATTGTTTTATGATTGTGGGGCCTACAGAGGAAGTTCCAGTAACAGAACACATTAGGAGATGGTACCATGGCGGGAGATATGGACTAGGAAACCTGAACAGATTTCTCTGGCTAGTTATTATCTTTTTCTCCTGAGGCCAGGGTACCAAATATACCTGAATATCCAAGCATAGGAAGCCAAATGGAGGGAGTCTCCAAGGGTTACAACCAGTGTAGATTACAGATACCCCATCTCTCATAAATAGTATGCCACTTGATCGTCCCATCTCAGGACCTGTGTTACTCCATGGTGGTGTGCTGGTATGCTGGCCTGCTGATGAAGGTATGACTGCCTTGGTCATGTGATTCCAGTGCCAGCCCAGTGGTGACACCTAGGGTGGAGCAGTGTTGTTCCTACTCCTAGCACTTTCTGAGCACAGCTCTTCGGCAGTATTGAGATTATGGTAGCCCTGACAAGACTCCCACAATTCCAAGAGGAAATATCCATGGCTGATGTCAAGTTCAGCATCATGTCAAGCCACTGATCTTTGCTTTTCTCTGTACAAGATCATTCATATTATCTGGACTTGGCTGTGCCTGTGGAAAAAAGGGGCAAGTTTATTTTTCCCTTCTTATTTACTTTAATTTTTATCTTTTTTTTTTCTTTATAAGCTAGAAGCTTGGACACATGATGAAACCACCCTATTTTTGTGCCCAGTTGATTGAAGCTAGGCTCTAATGAGCCACACATCCCTGCATGTTTCCCATGTGAAGCTGGGCCAAGCTGTGCCAGCAGCCCAGGCTGTCCCTGCGTAGTCCATCCTTCACTGTGGCTCTAGGCCAGCTAGCCTAGTCCTAAGCTGAATGATGAGAATGTGTGAAAAAAAATGCAGCATCTCCCAGAAGCCTCTGGGATTCTGTGGTGGAGAGTGGCTCCCAAATGTTTGGTGTTTGAATTCCTGGAGGTTCTTTGTCTTGTGCATGTAGTTACACATGTATGTGGGCATGCTTTTTCATGGGCACAGTAATTTCCAGATACAAACATGGGCCCTTTGTAGGGCTTCCTGGAAAAAGGAGAAAGTTCAGAAAGCTAGACACCTGGATAGAAAATCTTCTGGCTTCATTAATTGGACAGTGAATTTCTTCCAACTTTAACTCAGACCAAACCATGGTTGGAGATGATGAACCACATATGGAGCCTGATAAAGTGACATTCCTGTAATTTTAAGTGACTTGGGGAACTACTTTCACAGTTGGAGGGTCCCAAAGGTCTTTGTGGCCAGTAAGCCCATTGCAAAGGAAGGAGAAACTGAGGGAGCAGGAGACTATGACCCAAAAGGTCATGGTCTTGAGTCATGATGTCCAAGAAGGGTTGGCTTCGTCTGCCTACCTTTCCTTTGCAGATAGTATATTGTGATGGGTTTAGATAGTTACTTTTTTTTTTTTTTTTGAGTTAGGGTTTCAGGGAGCTGGGAAAGGCCTTGAACTTTCTATCTAGCTGAAGATGACTTTGAGCTTCTGATTCCTGCCTCTATCTTTAGAGTGCTATTTTAAAGGCTTGTGCTACCAACCATAGTTTATTGTTTTGTTTTGTTTTTGAATATAGCTATATTTTCCCCTTCCCTTTCGTCCTTCCAAATTCTTCCCTGCTCTCTTTCAAATCCATGGCCTCCTTTTTATGTATTATTGCATGCATATATGTATGTACACATATATTCCTAATATAGCCTGTTCAGTTTCCATAATGTTACTTACTTATATGTGTGTTCTCAGGGCTGATCATTTGGCACTGAATAACCAATTGTATTCTTTTCTTTGGAAGACTAAAACAGCTTTCCTCAGCTGTCTATAGTTCTTTATGTAGGGTTAAGGATTTACAGGCTTTATGATCAGTTTGGCATGTGTGTTGGTGTCATTCTTGTTCATCTCATGTTTGAGCATTCATACTCACCTGGTGAGACTTTCTGGGTATAGCTTCTGATGTTACTAAAAGACACAATCTTATAGCAAGCTTTCTGATCCTCTGGCTCTTAACAATCTTTCTTCTGCCTCTCTGCAATTTTCCCTGAGCCTTAGGTGTAGGAATGTTTTGTAGAGTATCCACTGGTACTGGGCTCCATAAATCTATATTTTGATTGGTTGTGGTTTCTCTTAATGATCTCTGTCTATTGCAAAGAGTAGTTTCCTTAATGAGGGGTGAAGACTACACTTATCTGTGGGCATAAGGACAAATGTTTATAGTTTGTTGATAGGGATTTTTCTGGTTTAGTAAATTAGAGGTTTAGATTCTCCTCCAATAACCACGATTTCACCAGCATTGAGTAGGTAGCTAGGTTTGCAGTATCAGACATGGTTTTCCTGAGGTTGGCCCATGTTGCTGTGCTGGCTATGTCTGGATTCTGAGTGCTAGTCCACTGTTTGTTTATCTTTGATTATGAATAAAGCTGTTATAAACATTGCAAACATTTCAACTGGGTAAATACCTAGGAGTGGGATGCTTGGTCTGTTAGTAGGTGGATGTTTAACTTTGGTAGGAACTTTCAAGCTGTTTCTTAAGGAACTGTGTAGTCAGCATGCCCATCAGTGATATATGAAATATATCATTTATTATCTTCCTGTTCCCAGAACCAACTTGTATTTGGTTATTTAGTTGCAAGTACACAGATACATTCTGCCTATCATACATTCTGCCTACCCTATCTGTTTTAGTTTGGGTTTCCCAGATGGGGACTCAGAGACAATAATTTGAATGTACTTGGAGAGTGGACTGGAGAGTGACAGGAAAAGAAAGGTTGCTAGTAAAGGGGGCATAATCAAGTTTGTTAACCTCCTTGGAACTGAGACATAACCTCAGTGTCTTCTCTCAACCTTGGACTTGGGTCTGTAAACCAGCCCCCACTGTTGTTAGCTGAGGCTGCCATAGTTTGTCATTTAATACCCTCCCTGGCACACTTGTGTAGGGGAGGGATGGCTTTGGCAGAGTTGAAGGTTGTTTGCTTGTCTGGCTCTGGTGTGGCTAGATAGGCCCTCACCCAGAAACTAGATGGTTCCTTTCATCTGCTACTCTTCAAGCTCCCTCTTTTGTTGTGACTTTGCCCACTGGTGGTACTTTATCATCATTTTCATTTATTATGTGTCTCATCCCATGCTCCCTCTGCCAGACCATCACCTGTGTCCCATGACTTTCCCAAGGGAGAAATCAGTCATCTGTAGCCACAACAGGCCATTGGCTGGACCAGGGAACTATGTCATAGAGCTAAGAATTATGTCTTAAATGAATCCTTAAAGATGATGGAATTTTCCTGGCCACCCTAATTGTTAAGGAAACAACTACCAGGTAGCTATAATTACCAGATACTTAGATTGTGGCACCAAGAAACTGAATTTTGATAGGCTTACTAGCTAGGAAAAGAAGAATTCATAATTATTTAATTTTTTGAAGCAGTTCCACTCTTAAACTCTAGATCCTCCACCCTACAGTAGGCAATGCATTACCAGGCTTGGGTCAACTTTTCTGACTTAAAGGTTTAATTGCCCTGGGTCAAGGAGGATGTTAAATCTCGTTGGATCATGCTCAGTCTCTTTTCTTCCTACCCAAATACTTAATCTAATGGGTGAATTACTGTGGGTCTTCTCTTCCTTTATTGACATTGTGAGAGAGAAGACAGATGACAGGAGGGAGGTAAGTCAGAGAGAGGCTGATGGCATTACTCTCTCAAAAGTGACAGGCTGGTAGAGGCTCTGTAATGCTGTTTCAATGAGTTGCTTTCATGCTGCCTCCTATGAGCACCTGCATCTTGTTTCTGTGTCAATTCACAGCCTGATTTTCCTGAAGTCCAGCAAGATGACTGCCATTAGGTAGGACTCTTTCCCTGTAGAAATGACAGGAACTCAACTCCATCTGGCTTCAGTAAATAAACAACTCTATGGAATTTGGCTCCTGCTTAGTTGTGGGTAGGGCTGTGATGTCATCTGTTTCTGGTTTCCCCTCTTCCTCTCCCTCTCCTGGCTTTGCTTTTCTGTAGTGTTGGCCTCTTTCCCTTCCACCCTACTTTTCTCATTAGGGAAAAGATGGCCAGCTGTTGTATGTCCTTAAGCCTTAACCTTGGACTTCAGCTTCTGGAATTGGGAGCCACAACTTCCTGTTTTTTGAACTCCCTGACTGTAGTGCTTTGTCAGGGCAGTGCTGGTGACTAAGGCAACTGAGAGCTGACTGATAACCATGGTTAGAGTGCCTGGGTTCTACTGAGCTAGAAGTGTGAGGCCCCTGGTCTATCTCTAGCAGAAACCTGCAGATACAACTAGGCACAGATCCCAGTCTGGAGCACTGGCCACAAGTCCTCTTTGCTGTTTGTGCTACCTGGAGGCCCCTGAGCTGTTTGAGTGTCCCTGTCTAGACTTAAGTCAAGGGTCCTTCCTTCCAGGGCTGAGCTGCTTTGAGGTCCTTTTCTGGGCCCAGCAAGGTGGTCCTTTGTGGCTTAAGAAAGCCACAGTGAGATTGAGACCACCTGGAGGGAGGCCAACTACCTACTCCCACCCCCTCAGGGTTTCTCTGTAACAGCCTGGCCTGGAACTCTCTTTGTAGACCTGGTGGCCTCAAAGTCTTGAACTCAGCGAGCGGCCTGTCTCTGCCTCCTGAGTGTTGGGAGTAAAGGCATGTGCCACTGTGCCCTGCAGAGAGGACAATTCTAATTGTTGTTTTAGGGAAGTTTATTTGAGGATGTTATGTGGCTCCAAACAGTCTGATTTCTTTTGGGGGGAGCTGAGGATTGAGGCATGTAACTTAGGCTGGCCTCTATGTACTTCGAAGAATGGCCTTGGAGTCCTGATTCTCTTGTCTTCATCTCCCAAATGCTGGGATTAGCTGTTTGGTTTTGGTTTTTTACCCTTTTTTTTTTTTTTTTTTTTTTTTTTTTTTTACTGAGGAGTGCCCTTCTAATGGTCAGCCATTCTCCAATGAGCTTTTCCTTCCCTTTCATGACTTGCATGTTTTTCAGGGTGAGGAAGTTAAATAGTAAAAGCAGAGCTGGCCAGGGCAGTGCACTAGATTTCTGGCCTTACAGCTGGACCAGGAGGCAGGGAAGGTGGAGTCTGAATGGAGTGAGAGAAGCCTTTATGGCTGGCTGATGGGGGAACCTTCTTGGTTATTCTTCCACATGGTGTAGATGTGGGATGCCATGGTGAGGGTGCTGTGCGCTGGGGAGATGTATCATTGATGCAGTGTATCAGGCTTGAGACTGGGCCCATAGCTACCAGATCAGACAAGACAGGCTGTACCTTGGGCTTCTGGCGTTTTCTCATGGCCAGGTGAGGGATTCCTAGGCTTGGTCTAGCAGCCTTCCCCACAGGAGCTGGTTCAGTCTTGACTCCACAGCAAACAGACTGAGCAACTACTAGCTGCGGGCCAGCACGTCTTCCACAAAATTAAGGGATCAGATTATATGACCTCTGGGAATGTTTCAAGGCAATGAGTCGACTGGGGTCCTCACCTGCTCAGCCACCAGTACTTCTTAACCCATTACTCAGCCAGGTCCCAAACCTGAGGTATCATCTGGGGCATGATGGTGCATGCCTATAATCCTAGTACTTGGGAGGTGGAGGGAGTAGGAGCAGGAGTTCAAGGTCATTTCCAGCTGTGTAGTGAGTTGGAGGATCTCTTGCCCTAGTCTGAGTTATAGACTGCCAGCTGCCCTAGGTCAGCTTCCCTTAGGCCAGCCTCCTGGCTTCTCTGCTTCTGTCATTAGCATTTGAGTTTTTTGAATGTGCTCAAAACCCTACTTTCCCCTTGACTTCTCATTTGATTGCTCACTAACCTGCAGGGGATAACACAAACATCCCTCTTTCAGGGACATATATACATTGGCATGCTAAGTATCCCAGCTTCTTTATTCTTCCTTCATTCTTCTTACCTGTTCCTTTCTTGTCCAATACTCAGTTCCACATGGCATATTCCCTTAGCTCTTGCTTGCTTGCATCTTCCCCGTAATTCCCCAATTCTCAAATAAGCTGGGTTATTCACTGCTGGATGTGGCTTACTCTACACTGCCCACAACCTTCTTTACTGAAGACCTTTAAATGCCAGGTATTTGGATATATGAATTATCTGGGCTGGGTCTCTAGAAGATTTCAGGACTAGTCATAAGGCTAAGCGTGGCTTAGGTAAAGCAATAGGCCTTTTCCCTCCAGCAGCTCAACTGCAGTGTGATTGTCATAGGCTTTTATTTTTATTTATTTTATTTTTCAAAGCCTCTTGAGCTCTTAAGAAATCTATGGAAATTATATCTGTGTTTGATGAGTGAACTGGAATTCTGGATCTCCAGAGGAGCACAACTGTGGAATTTGAACTCTACCCTACCTCAAAAGAGTCAGGCTGAAGGAGAGGGCGAAATCCCATGAAATGTCACCAGTTATTATTAGTCATAATCTTATCTTTGTTAAGAATAATAATAAGACCCACCTACATGTTAGACAGACACTTCCGTAAGCTACACCATCAGAGTCAGATAGGACTGAGGATCTGGGGAGGCGCCTGGTTGAAGGATGGAGTATTTGCAGGAAACCCCACCCAGCCCACACATGTACAGCTACATCCTTCATGCCCTTTGTAGCACTGGTCAGCTGAAGCCTGAGGACCCCAGAAGGCACTTCCATAGCCTCCTGGAGGCTTTCATTCTTTCTGTCTAAGATACAATGTGGTCTATAGGTTTGGCAACTCCAGGGTAGTTTCTTGTGCAGAGCTCTCTGGGGGCCTTTTCCCTCCTATTGTGTGTGGGCCCAGAGATGCCTGAAACAATGTGTTTCCTACAGATTTTGTTTGCCTGCTCTGGCTTTTTTGTTTTGTTTTAGTAAACAGACATTTAACATATACAGATCTGTATACTTGACAAAGAGAAATCTGGAGCCCTGGACGGGCAGCTACACTGAGTCATTTATTCCTTGAACTTGAAGACCTTGATGGGCTTAGAGCTTTGTTAATGACTCATACCATGAGTGCTAAGCTGGATGTGGGGGCTTCTGTTGCCAGCTGTAACAGCGAGGGTGACCAGCCTTTGAATACTCAGGGGAAAAGATGCTTGAGTTCTAGGTTATGAAGCACAGCTTATAAACTGTGGGCTTGACTTTCAAGAGTTCAGGTCTGAGCCCCAGTACTTATAAGCTCTGTGACTTTGGAGGAGTATTAGGAGGTGGAGTCTGGAGATGCATAGAGCCTTTCTCAAAGGATGTTGCATAAGTTCAGCAAGGGTGGGTCACTCCATGTGGCTATCTGGGGCTGAGTGTTAGCCTCTAGTTTTCTGGCCTTCCCGAAGTACCAGCATTGGCAGTATAGGGCATGGGTGTGGGTGGAGCATAATCAACTACAGGACACAACACATTTATCCAGGTTTTGTCTTCCTTGGCTACTTGCTATTTCAGCGCTGGTTTGGGGTTTGTGGATGCTGGGAATTGAACTCAGGACCTTCAGAAGAGCAATGAGTGCTCTTAACCCCTGAGTCATCTCTCAGCCCTCAAAAATTAACTTTTAAAAGGAAGGAAAGGAGAAATGGAAAGAAAGAGAAAGTTTATTAAGTTTCCTTCAGATTTTAAGCAAATAAAAATATGTCATGGAGCGGGAATGGTAGATCTTATCTTTAATCTCAGAACTTAGGAGGCAGAGGCAGACAAATCTCTAAGTTGGAGACCAAGCCTGGTCTGCATAGTGAGTCCCAGCCAAAGGTACATAGCAAAGTCTTGCCTCAGTATTTTTTTTAATGGATTCCTAAAAGCATGGGGAATCCAGTTACTGTGCCTAAGATGCCTGTGGATTATGGATTGATCCCTTTCTGTAAAGAGAGCAAACTATTTTGACTGTGGTTTGTTTCCTGAGTGGCTAGTGATCTTTCCGACAGAACCCTGCTTTTAATCTCCTGGTTTTCATAGCATTCTGTGTCACTAAATAACCATTCCACATTTATCTGGCATTCTTAGAACACTGAGGACAGAAAATCAAGGACTCCTGTTTGACTCATTCTTAGAGGAGTTCAGTTAAATGTATCTCTCTAACCAAATGAAAGCAAATATTCTTTAATGCCTTCTTAGAAAGGGGCTCCCTAGAGGAGATCTGTATTGAGGAGCTGACCTACCATTTATTTTTTTCCTAGAATGCGGTGTCTGCTGCTTGACAGAAGGATGAAACTTCCAGACTCTTAAGCTCAGGGCTTCTCTAGATTTGATGCCAGCACAAGGCTTTTCCTTGTTCAGACTGATTGATGTCTTCTGGTTGCCTGCATTTGGGTCAGGTTATTTCTCTCATTTGGGACACTCCTTAACTCCCTTCTGAGAGGCTCTCAGAGCATATCTTATCTTCATGACTCCTTGTGAAGGAGTTACTCCTCCCTGCCACCCCAAGCAGACCTTTTGGGTCTGGCCCCTGGCCTCAGTTCTTACTAACTAGCTGATTGGTAGTCTCTGCCTTGAGCCTTTGATCCTGGCCCCTGCTCTTCAGGTGTGGAGCACCTGCTCGCTGTGATGATGCCAATGACTGCTACCTGTATACAAGAAGCCTTTGCTTGACATCAGCATCCCCCATTGTGCTATTCTTTTCACAAGGGAGACTCTGGATGGCCTCAGATGTCAGTGTGCTGAGGCTTCCATGTTAGACTGCTTTGATTCCTAGGATTGGTGATTTGCCACTTCCCCTCTTGGGATCCTGTCCATTTGGAAGCTTGCCTTTGATTGCTGCAACCCCTGATTCAGGCCATCAGGTCATCTGATCCGTAGAGTGTGCTGAGAAGCCTGCCTGAATGCCTCTATCATGTGGAACTGATGGAGAAACAAACAGCTGGTCATTGAGCTTTGTGGGCAGGTTCAGGGGAGACTGGTGGGTTGTCTCATCAGAACCTCATTTTGCCCAAATCTGGAAGTTGTGGCCTCTTGTTTTAACCCTCTGCTTCTTACTGACATTGGTGACTCTTACCCATAGTCCCTGTCCATCCCTAACTTGGCCTTTATCTCTCTATTTCTTGTTTACAGTGTGATAACCCCACTCTGCTTTTCCCCTTAAGATCTGCCTTATCCCTCATGATCTTTGTTTTCCCAGCCAAAGCTTGGTCTTGCCTCTAAACCATGAACGTCACCAGTGGAGGTCGACTGAGGCCCTCTCCCCTCTGAGTTTAGTTCTGTCATCTGGTGTAGGAAAGGCTGGCCCAGGTAGTCCTTGGGAGTTGTCAGTAGAGTCTCAGAGTCTTTGCAGAAGTCCTGTGGGGCTTTGGGATGTTTGCTGCGAGACTCTGAGCCAGAAGTCTCTTCTGATAGCTAGATCCTTATAAGACAGCAGGACTTTTTGAGACACGGTTGTCCTGGATGGGCCATTCTGTAAAGTTGGGATGCATTTTGGATCCTCTCAGAGATGGTGAGAGGCTTGACCTGCTTCTTAGGTTTTGGTTGTTTTGAGGTCATCATTTTGTTGTTGTTTTTGTTTTTGAAATTCAGGGATAAGGCTATAATATAGTATTAGAAAACGTTTTATTGATTCTTTGGATTTCACATCATGTCTCCCAATTCTACTCATCTCCCCATCTACCCCATATTTATCCTCTGTCCTTGCAACCTGCCCTGGCCAAAACCAAAATGAAGAAAAAATTCTCACATGGAAGCTGTAGGTGTGTCACCATGTGTCACACAGTATCCTCTTTTCCCTAAACAGCTTTTCTGGTGGTTGCCCAGTGTCAAGGAGATCATGCAACTTTGTTTCTTGAGGACCAACTCCTTCACACACTAAAGCAGTTCATTGATGGGGTAGATATTGGAGTGGTCCAGCTCAAAGCCCTGGATCTGGGCCTGGGTGGTAGCTGAGTTGGTCAGCCTGACAACTCTCCTTGCTCATGTCCTTAGAGCCAGCTTTCCTATACTCACACCACCAGGGCCAGCTCTACTCTGCTGCTCAGACAAGGTGCAGGACCTGTTCTCCTGAGGGCTGCAGCTGGTGAGAGGTGGGGCAGGCTCACCCACTCTCATGCCCTTGGGGCCAGCTCTCCCACAGTGCACAGGAGAGGGGCAGGATCAGCTCTGTGTAGCCCTTGGACATCAACATGGCCTCAGGTATCCAAGGTCAGGAACATCCATGTGGCCTTTGGTAATAACATTGGTTGTGAGCCCCCTGCTGCTGCTGCAGGGCCACAGACCCAGACATGGCCCTTAGTTGCAGCACCAGCCAGGACTTTATCATGGCCTCAGGTAGCATCACAGGCTGTTTCTCACCACCCTTTAGTCTCCAATTCTACCTCTTCATTGTGCACGCTGTCTGCGTCTCTCTCTCTCTTTTTTAATTTCTCCACCACTTACTTGTTCATCTTAGTGTTCTCTGGGGCCTCTGAGTGTGTTCCGAATGGTACTGGGTGGCAGTTGCTCTGCCCCCAATATATTATTTTAAACTAGTAACCAATTTGAAGCTTTAAAAACAAACACTGCATAATAATTTAATTTATTCAAGCCACAAAATGGTGATAAGATGTTTAAGAAATCCTAATTCCTAATGTGCTCTAGGCAGGGTGGACCTGTTTTAGGACCCAAGTGTCTGCTGAACTTGCAGCCCAAGTAGTTCTTTGGGAGATGATATGGAATATTTACATCTTTCCTTTTGCACCCCTCTACTCTTTCTCCAGGACTCAGGATAGAGACAAGATACCAGTTGTTGGTTCTTTGATTTGCCAAGTCTCAGGAATCTCCATCCTTGCTATCTGCTCATGGACCCTCAGGCAAAAAAGGTCCATTGAAGCTGGGTATGGTAACTGCAAACTTATAATTTAGCGTTTGAAGTGTGGAGGCAGGAGGACTTTAAGTTAGATGTCAGCATAGGTTGCTTAGTTAGACTTTGTCTTAAAAACAAGTTTTAAAAATGAAGCTAAGTGAGGTGGAAAGATGGCTCAGCAGTTAAAGAATGAATACTGCTCTTGCAGAGGACTGGAATACAGTTCCCAGGACCACAGCTAACAACTACCTGTACTTCCACCTCCTGGAGAGAGAGAGAGAGAGAGAGAGAGAGAGAGAGAGAGAGAGAGTCTTTGTGTCTTTGTGTGTGTGTGTGTGTGTGTGTGTGTGTGTATCTGTGGCTTTGTGGGCACTTGCATTCCTGCACACATACCTACACAATATAAAAAATTAAAACTCTTAAAACAGTCCTATTACCAGTGTGGCTTGTCTTTATGACGGCGCTAAGTCAGATGCCCCTGGTATCTGCTGCTTTGCTAATGGATTCTATGTGATTTGAAAATCATCAAGGGCTAGAGCATGAACCTTGTTTTAATGTATTTTAACATGGATTGCTCAAGTCACAAAGGTCATAGCAAACCCATGATATGAACCTGAATCATCAAGGATTGGGTTGGTGATAATTCTGCCAGGAAAATGTTTCAAAGAACATAATTGTGACCCTAGGGATTAAATGGAGCCTGACATAGCCCACTGGGAGGTGGAAACCAGGAACTGTGGCAATTATGACCCTCCCACAAATAAGGTGCTTTGATCCCCCAGGGGTCAATGAGGAAGGAAATTACAGCTAGAAAGAGAAACTTGCCAAGCATCTAGGCAGCAGATGGAGTGGAGGCTCAGATCCCACAGTTTATATTAGCTGCTTTCTATACCAGCACTGGCCAACAGAAGTTAATGTGAGTTCCTCTGAAACTGAAAAAAAAAAAAAAAATCCTACTGGCTATATTTAAGCAAGCAAGCAAACAAACAAACAACCAGAAACAGCTGAAGTCATTTACTAAGCATTTTATTTGACCTAGCATATGCAAATGATTATTATTTTAACACATCATCAATATAAAACTACTAATGAGGTACTTTATATTCCTTTTTTTATGCTAAGTGTTCAAAACCCAGTGAGTACTTTTAATTTTGTTTTATGTGCAGAAAATGGAAATCAGGGCTACTTAAGCTGCTAATGCTAAGTCTATGTTCTGCTATTGAACCATACTCCCAAACCCTCCACTTTTAGTACCATCTTGAGTACATGTTGACTGTTAGTTGAATTTCAAACACTTAATGGCTACTTGGGCCTGTTGGCCTTGGCATTGACTGGTATCACACTAGTCAATGGGTGACTCTTGGCATTGCTGTTTTTTAGGAGCTAAAGGGAGCCCCAAATATCACATAGCTGAGTATATAGAGAACCAGACTCATATTGGGAGTAAAGCCATCAGATCCCTCAGTTATAGGGTCACAATGGGGGTTGCCTCTTAGGACCTCACATGGTGGGGTGACTAGAAATGCTGGTTTGGGGGTGGACAGTGAACAGTGTTACCTCAAATGGATGCTGAATGAAAGAGGTTAAAAGGGTTGGCTCAAACATTCCAGGGCCATGTTCTCAGTTGTAAATGGGCACTGAGAACAGAGTTTTTGTTTTTTTTTTTTCTTTTTCTATAAACGTGTATTTTCTTTTTTTTATTATTTTTTACACTTTATGCACTTTGTATCCCCCCATAAGTCCCTCTCTCCTCCCCTTCCGGTCCCACCCTCCCTACCCCTTCTTCATGCATGCCCCTCCCCAAGTCCACTGATAGGGGAGGTCCTCCTTTCCTTCCTTCTGATCTTAGTCTATCAGATCACATCAGGAGTGGCTGCATTGTCATCTTCTGTGGCCTGGTAAGACTGCTCTCCCCTCAGGGGGAGGTGATCAAAGAGCAGGCCAATCAGTTTATGTCAGAAGCAGTCCCTCTTCCCATTACTATGTAACCCACTTAGACACTAAATTTTCATGGATTACATCTGCACAGGGGTTCTAGGTTATCTCCATGC
The DNA here is from genome assembly GCF_030254825.1 of Meriones unguiculatus. Taxonomy (NCBI): domain Eukaryota; kingdom Metazoa; phylum Chordata; class Mammalia; order Rodentia; family Muridae; genus Meriones; species Meriones unguiculatus. The sequence goes on from NC_083349.1 coordinate 74,906,007, forward strand.
CTGGTACTTGGTTGGAGTATGGGTCTCTGGGAAGACCCCTGTGAGAACAGAGTTCTTTAGGAGCCCCACCCTCCCCACCACACATTGTGACAGAAATCTAGAGAATCTGCAGCCAGTCTCTAGCAAGAGACTGCCAGACAAGGTTCTAGAGAGGTGAGCTGATATGGAACAGAGGATGCATTCCATTCTAATTTGATCTTTGTGCTGGAAACATTGGAGTCTGAAAAAAGTTTACAACATAGCAAGTCCTGTCTGCATCTGAAGAGCCAACATTAATGATGGGTGCTGGACAAACATCCAGCTGCACACAGCTGCTTGGGCCCAAGGATACCACGCCTACAATTCAACACTGTGATGCAAATGTAAGTGGGGTGGCATGGTGACAAGAGTCTCAGCAGACACTTCATACATCAAACAACCATTAATTATGGCAGGAACAGGGATCTGGGAGTTGCTGAAGACCAGAGCTGAGACTGCAGGTTGGGATTGAGTCATGCAGCAGGTCCAGGGGTCAGAGTCAAAGCTTCTCTGCATAGCTTTCTAATGGGACTTAGGCAAGCCAGAGTCTGAGCTTCTCTATCTGCAAAAAGGGGCCACTGGTCCCTGCTTTTTCTTTTTTAAGATAGGATGCATGGAAATAGTAACAGAGGGAAGTATCCCATAAGCTCAGGAAGTTATTTTTAGTAGCTTCACTGTGTTTAAAGTTTATTCATTGTATAGACTCTAGGCATGGTGGTCTTTTAGGACTTAAAAAACTTTTATGGGGGTGAACATGTGACTTAGTAGTAGAATGCTTACCTGGCAGGAATAAAGCTCTGTGTTCAGTCTCCAGGACAGCATAAACTGATCATGGTGGTACATGCTTATATTCTCAGCATTGAGGAGGTAGAGGCAGGAGGATCAGAAGTTCAAATACAGCCTGGCTATATGTCCTGTCTAATGTGCAATATAGAACCAACTTCAGAAATTGTCCATGACTCCCATATGTGCTCTGTGGCATGTGTGCTCACAAATAGACTTCCCCCACCTCTCTCTCTCTCTCTCTCTCTCTCTCTCTCTCTCTCTCTCTCTCTCAAACACACACACACACAAAATGAATAATCATCCAAACAAACAAGAATGTTTTAAAAAATTGTAATGACCATTGGAATCACGAACACACAGTAACTGTGGCTGCCCACATAAGGCCTATACCAAAAGAAAAAAGAGTAGGAGGGAACTCCTAGTTGACAAGAAGAGGATCAGCATGAGTGGAGGGGAGTAAAAGAGGGGTAAGGGAGAATATGGCACTATAAATTGTATACATTGATGAAGTTAAAAATAAAGAGCAAGAAGAAGAGAGGTTTTTTTTTTTTTGCAATACTATTCATATTAGCCAAGATGTTGAATTAACTAGGTGTTCATTTAAAGATGAACAGATAAAGAAAATATGGTCCACATACTATGCAGTACTTCTCTACCATAAAACAGTGAAACCATGCCATTTTCAGCAATGTAGATCGTAATGTGGAAGATAACACCACATGATTTTGTTTGTTTCACTTATGTGTGGAAGCAAAAGTAGCTAATGAAAGGTAGAGAGCAAGAAATTGGTTATAAAGGGTGTGGTGTTAGAGATGGAGAGAGGCTAAAGGCACAGAATATAGCTGGACAGGAATCATAGCAGCTGCTGTGATATTGTGTAGGTTAACTGTGGTTGGCTGCATTTTTTTTTGATAGGGTCTTATGTATCCCAGGCTGGTGTGGGGCTTACTATGTAGCCAAGGCTGGCCTCGTCTTCTTTCTTTTACCTCCCAAATGTTGGGATTATAGGTATGTGCTATCAACAATTAATTGTTTCAAGAAAGCCAGTGGAGAGGGTTTTGAATGTTTCCAACACATAATCAATGTCATGATGCATGTGCTTACACCTCGATCTGATCATTACAAACTGCATCACTGTATTGATATGTCACATACCCTACAAACATGCACACTTATATGGCAATTTCAATATATTTAAAACTTTAAAAAATAAAAGTAACAGAATAGAGGGAAGGGAAAACCTTACTATCTGTCTACTAGGCTATGGAAACACCATTAGAGAGATTCACTTTAAAATGCTGGTGTTCTCTGGCCTAGAGTCTCTAACTCTGTTTTTCTTCCTGGAGAGGTTTATTAGCATCCTTAGGGCTTGTTCAAATGATAGATCATCTTTGAGATGTTTGGGACTATGGCAAGATATTCCACTCCTATATGCATCCTACTCTGGTCCTCTGTTTTGGGTCCTTTCTCTGTGCTGGGTTGTTTTCCCCTAGGGAGTGGCACTTTCCTCTGCCTGCAGATCTCAATGTTTTCCTGGTGTACAGCTGTCAAATTGTGGTGCCTCCTTCAGGGTTTGCTAGTTATTATAGTCAGCAATGTGGATCTGTTCAACGCCTTTGGACTTTACCAACCGGTGGGGTAAGGGCGTAGTTTGTCTATTGCCTCTGATGGCTCAGAGCACATTGGTGGCCAGCGAAATTGGCTGTAGAGTCTAGTAGGGCATGGAAGGGAAAGGAAAAAGTGAAGGGGCTCTGAGCATCTGAATATTAATCAATATATACTGGATTTGTCTGTCTGCTTATTGTACTTCCTGTTTGTTTCAGGGATTGGAAAACAGTAGGTGCTTAACAAATGTGTTGATGGATAGGAGATTACAAATTCTGTACCCTGCTTCCCCAGTGTTAGCCTAAGGATCATTCAGGGTCCTGCCTGAAGTGGACAGCCACCCTGCTGCCTCTCACTGTGTCAGTACCCTGATGACATGATGGATTCCTGCCTGTTTGAGCCAGTTCATGACCTGTTCCTGGTGATGAAGCACCCTTCATCACAGGCAGTGTGCTGGCTGCTCCCACTCCTTCTTGGCCTTCTTCAGGCGCCTGGCTCATGCTTCTCCACCTCCTGGACACCCATGTCCAGTCATGGGAGGAGACTGCAGTGTTTGTGTTATTAATCCATACTTTGGGTGTGCCTTTGACCTTTTCTTTAAACAAGGCTTTCTGTCCTCCAGCCTTCCTTTGGGTCACATTCCCAGAGAGTCTGCTGATGAAGGCCAAGGCTGTTTTTTTCTCAAAAAGCATGCTTTCCCCCACCCCTCCTCTGACCCTAACCCCCCCCCCCCCAACACTTGTATTTTTAACCTCATGAGAAAATATGTGAAGGGAACAGATTTTATTTTCAGAAACTATAATTTTTCCAGATTCTTTTTACTTAAAAAAATAGGTTCTGGGATAGAGTGAGAAGACTAAGAGTATGTGTTAGTTACTCTTCTTGTTGCTGGGACAAAATACCTCACAAAGCAACTTAAGGGAAGAAGGGTTTATCTTGACTTGCTGTTAAGAGCACAGTCCATCATGGTAGGAAAATCAAGAATTCAAGGCAGCTGGTCGCATTGCAACCCCACAGTCAGAAAGCAGAGGGAGATGAATGCTGGTGCTCAGTCTGCTTCCTCCTTTTAGTTAGTCTCAGACCCCAGCCTATGAAATGGTGCTCTTTGCTTTTTCTCCTTTGTCTCCTGATCTCAGCCACCCACCTTTATGAAAACCTTTCATAGACATTTCTGAGAGGCATATTTCCATAGTGATTCTAAATCTGATGAAGTTGACAGTGAATATGAACAATCACAGGGCGTTTGGTTCTTATTTTGATGTTGGGAGAGCTGTTCTGTGAGTATGTACCATGTCTTCTTTGGGCTTGGATCATGCCTTTCCCACCCATACTTGGGAATATCCTTAAGGTGCCTTCTTCAGTGTGCTTGCTGAAGATATAGAATCTCTCTTGACTCTGTCTCCCTCCCACAAATAGCTCCACCATCTTCCTCAGTCTTCCTTCTCCTTTCCAGACTCGCCATCATCCAGGATTCTCAAGATCCCTATGTTGTACATTCTTCTACTTATCCTTCAATTGACACTGAAATGTTCGCCTTATGGGGATGCCCTTTGTCATCCCAGCTATAGTGGGTTTTATAGGCTTTTGTTGAGATTTGGTCATCATTTTCTTGTTTGCTATTTGTACTGAGCCTTTCTGGAGTGGGCCACTTCCCTCTCTCTGTTCCTAGCAGTGAGAGTGAGCCTGATCCCTAAAGGTACGCAGGGTAGAAGGGAAGAAGGGAGAAGGTACCCAGTCATAGCAATCAGCTTTGCAGAAGGTTGATATTTGGGTTAGTTTTTGAAGAATGAGTAGACCTTAAGTTGATTTTAGATGGGAGCAGAGGATCAAAGTGTTGGGAACCCCTGGTCTGGCTTTGGGCATATGGGAGCTAAGCAGTTGGGCTGCAGCTAGGCCCTGCTTTGCCTCCATGAATTTTCAGTTTCTCTTTTTAATTTCTGAAAGCTGGCATTGGAAACATAGAAAGGTTCATTGGCACTTCTGCAGTATCCCCAACATAGCCAGAAGCTCAGTGAAATCTTTACCAGATTTTAATGACAGCAGGGTTATGTTCTGTTGAAACATCTGCATGGTCAGCATCTGGCACAGTCAGGAAGCAGTTGCCTAGTCAGGGCATACCCCTTTTCCTTGACCGCATCACTTCTCCTGGTGTCTTGGCTTCAAGGCTTACTCAATCTGTCATTATATTTAGGTTGGTAGCTGTTTAGGAATCTTTAGAGAAGTCTAAATAAAAAAATAAAACACTACCCTAAACCTGCTTCTTAGTCTTAGGAGAAAAGGTTTTGAGCTTGTGACTAAACTTTTGGGTTGCTATATGTTGGACAGGCTCGAGGCAAGAGTATTGTTCTCAAGTGGTCTTGGTGTTAGGGTTGACAGGCAGCTTTTGATCACCTGGCCTGGGTGTCCCTGAGTTCCTTGTTACTAGAGCTGTTAGAACCTGGTCAGAACCTGGACCCCAGAAGCCTTAAAAGACAGACCCTCCCATTTGTCCTCATAGAGGACAATTAAAGAGACAAGCCATAGTAAAAAGCAGAGAAAGGAGATTTACTCAGTTCAGCCACTCTGGGAAAAGGAACAAAGAAGTCCAGTGATTCTCCCCACCCCACCCCCAAGTCTGTCTTTGGGTTCTTGGTATGAGGTAAAGGTTTAGAGTAGAGGGCTAGAGGTCTGTCTAACTGTCCTGGTCAAGGTGTGGTCTGCTGGTCACTGCCCAATTAATATCTGGCTCTAGTTTGCCCTGCAAGATGGTCTGATAAATTGTCAGAATGGTGTGAAATCTCTTTCTGGGAGACAAGCCTCTCCCTGCAGCTGGCAGTAGGGTTCCAGGCTTTTCCTCTTCCAGAATAAGATTTTAATCTTTAGGGGCTTATTTTCATAGTCTCATAACCAAAGGGAGGGGCACAGTATCATTTTAGAATATCCTCATTTCTCTCAAGATGGTACCATTTAGGCCAGGCCCAGAGTAACACCCCTTTTCACCTACTGGAAGTCTCATAGTCAAGGGTGAGCCCATTGTGTAGTGGAAGAAATTAAGTCCTAATTTAAGAAATTAAGTTCAGTGTTCAAGATGATAGCATTGCATAGTTTCCTCTCTCAGTCTTACTTTAACCTTGTATGTCCGTTGTGCAGGGATGTAGTTTTATGTCCCATTTATCAGATGAGAAAGTAGAAGTCAGAAATAGACCCATTTTGCACCCAGGCTGCAATTTTCACTTTTGTTCTGTGTTTCATTTCCCTCTTCCCGCTTCTTTTTGTTTCCAACCCTCCCCATCTTGGACTGTAATTCAGGGCCTTGTATATGACAGGTGAGTGTTGTCTGTTACTGAGTTGTCTCCCAGCCCTAGGCTCCTGTCCTGATTTGATTAAAGGCTGTATGTACCCTGTACACTGCCTATTTCATTGACTGATATATGTGAAGCTTGCCCTGAAATAATTTTAAAACCTGGGACCTTGGAAAGTTTACATTCAACATAAGCATAGTGGTGGGTTCCTACCAGATATAACACATATTCTGTGATGTTCTTCAGCTACCCCATCTTTCTTTCATCCTCTTAGTATAATGCCCACCCAGCTGCCACCTGTGTGACCATGAGTATTGTGGGCTAGTGTCAGGTGCCAGGCACAAGGTATCAGATTAATCTGCTTCTTTCTGGATCCCACCTCCTTGTGCTAGGAGGGTTTGGTGTTGGTGTTAGGTGGAGGTGTGTGATGGCCTAGAAGCTGGGCAGTATATCTTCTATTCCAGAGGGGTGGATGTGTGTAATACTGATTAGCACTCTGCATAGTGGCACCCCAAAGAGGGGTGGCAACAATACTCAATTGTTACGTTAAACCAAAAATAGACAAGAGATGGAAGGATGCATGTGAATCTGTCATGGTCTAATTGGTGACAAGAGCACTCTGTCTTTTCAGAGGCTTGACAACCACCTGCTAATCCCCAGGGTCTGGGAGCTGATTACCCAATCTTACCTATGCAGGTAAAGCTGGGGAGCCATTGAGAATAGAGCCACTGGAAGCAGGGGATAGCTGTTCCCCTTGATCTTAGCATGGGTGGTACATTTGCTCTTGACCTTTCCTGGGAAAGGGAAAGGGCATGAGTGCCTATGTATAGTGCCACAAAAACTCTAGGTTTGAATCCTAGCTTTGCCTTTTGGTACACTTTATTTTTTTGTTTTTCCCTAAGTCTTTTTTTCTTTGTAAATTGAGCATACCTGTTTTGGTTGGATCTAGGAGATGCTCTTAGATTCAAAGCCTCCATACTCCTCCTCCCTATTGAACCAGGAATTGAAGGATGGGATGGGTTGCAAGGAGGCTCTTGAAGGTGAGGGATATAGGGATTGATCTTTTTGGCCTCACCCTTCAGGCTTTGCTCCCTTGACACTCTTATTCTTTGGAAAAGGCAGGCCAAGACTCACATGTAGAACACCAAATAGGAGAGACAGGAGATCTGGGTAGGTCCTACACCTGTTAAGGACTTAGCTGTCACTTTAGCTTTATAGGGTTAGGGTTAAGGTTAGAAGGGTAGGGAGAAGCTCAGAGAAGTTTTAGGAGTTTTGAGAATGTAGACCAGGGGTGGACCAACTGTGGCCCTCAGGCTGGATCTGGCCCATATCCCTGATTTTTATAAAGTTTTATTTTGGCATACAGCTGTTCCTGTTTGTTTATGTATTGTCTGTTGTTTTGCTCTACAGCAGAGACTGTTTGATCTATAAACAGATGCCCTTTATAGAAAATTTGCTAACCCTTGATTTGAACTGTAATCCTCATGAGGACAGAGAACTTGAGGATGGGGAAGTAGTTTAGTTGGTATAGTATTTGCCTAGCATACATGAATCCATGGGTTCAGTGCCCAACATGGCATTACACGGGCCTGGTGATATGTGCCTGTACCCAGTATCAAACAAGTAGAGGCAGGGGGATCAGAAATTCAAAATCATCCTTGACTATGTAGCAAGTTTGAGGCTAGCATGGGCTATATGAGAGTGAACTGAGGAGAAGAGGAAGAAGATATGGCAGAGAACATGTCTTTTTTTAGGGTTCTAGATTCAGCTCTAGGCTGGTCACAATGGACTCCAGAGATAACAGCTGAATGAAACAGTAGAAAACCTGTCATGGTGATTTGGATTTCAAAGAGCAGAGCTGGACTATAAGTGATTTAAATAGTAACAAATGCTAATCATCTCTTATAACAGCGTGAAGCTGGGTGATCCCAGGACCAGTTCAGCAGTACTATCTAGGACAAGGTTCTTTCCATATTTCCCCAGCAGTATCTTCACAGCATTGACTTGGTCTTTAGCTGTCTCATCCTATCTCAAAGTTGCCACCAGTTCCAGGTATTACATCTACTCCCACTTGATATCCAGGTGGAGAAGGAATACTTTCTCCTCTCTCTTCATCCCACTGGCTCTGTATGCAAGGATGAAAGGCAGATGAACCGTTCATTTTTAATGTCTACACAAGGTCCCACACCTGCCAGAGGAGATAGGTAGCTCTCTTCCCCATCATTGGTGAGTGGCATTTGTTGGAGAGAACCCAGGATGACCTGTCTCAGGCTGGGTAACCAAAGGGACCATGGAAATTACTGATTCTGTCATCTGATGCAACATCGTTCCTTTGTCTATCTGGTTCTGCTGAGTTTCCCTCACAGGCTCGACATCTCATAGTTTCTTGTTGTTTTTTGACCCAATCACTGTCCCACCCTCATCCTGTTGGTTCCTTAGAACAACTCTTTCTAGTAGACAGCTAGAGTTCCAAGAAGTGAAGTGACTATGAGTGTGGGTATAGGGTCATCCCATGATGCCTCTATCTCAGAAGAGGAAACACATCTGTATTGTGGACCATTTCCTGACCTGCATGAACTGGATTTTCTGTTGGTTTCTTGTGACCATGCTTTGAACCAAACTAGCAACAGCAACACAAATGCAAGTCACCAGGTCTCTATGTGGGCTGGGTGTAGTACAGCCTTCTAGGGGAGTCTTATAGGCAGTGCCAGGGTCCCAGAGGGACTTGGAAGAGTCTGTAGGGCTCATTCCTCTAGCATTCTTCATGGTATTTCTGTGCATCCAGCTGTAGGGTTGGAAGTAGAAGATGCCATGGGGGACCTCATTCTTCTTACGTGTCACATTTCATTTAAAAGATTTAGTTTTAAATTATGTATATATATATATGTATATTGGTGTGTGAGACTGTGCATGTGAGTGTAGGTACCTTCAATTTAGTAGAGGGTGTCAGATCCCTTGGAGCTGGAGTTACAAGCACTGGTGAGTCACCTGATATGGGTGCTGGAAATGGAACTCAGGTCCTGTGCAGAAAAGTTATATATTCTTAATACTGAACCATTGTTCCAGCTCCTTGTGTGTCAATTTAAAGACACAGCAAGAAGGTTAAATGTTTTACTTCTTTGATGTTGGCAGAGAACAGAATGTAACATGTAGAAAGTGCCTAGTTAACAATAGGGTGTTTATTCCACGTGTTATCATTGCCACTGCCATTCCAATGACACCAGGAGGAGCCTGATGGCCAACAACACCATGAGGGTTTGCAAGAGGGCAGCCATCTATCTGTTGTGATCCACAGTCTGCTCTGCTGACAGGTTCCCTGGTTGAGCCTACAGGAGCATTTCATTCTGACTGCTTGCCCTCTCCACAGCATTTGAAGGTGACAGGCTATCTACAGGAAGCATGCTTATTTCCTAGGTCCCCCTCTGAGGCACAGTCCTTTACGTCTCTAGCAGTTTTTCTTCCTCAGATGTTGGCATCCCTGGGCTTAGCTTCTCTCTCATGTAGTGTTGCAGGAGATACCCGTAGCTTACATCTGTTGAGCATGCTACTATGTGTATGTGCTATGGGAAATACTGCATCTATCTTGTTTAGCCTCTCAGTGAAGCCAAGGACAGTACTTTTGGCTCAGCCATTCACTCATTCTTTCATTCCACAAGTTCCTGGTACCTGGTACATGCCAGGCATAACTCTAGAGGGCTGGATAAGGCAAGGTGTTCTTGTCTCTGGGAGCCAGTGGCTAATGGGAATTAACCAATATAAAGGGAAACCAAGGGAGAACTGGGACTTCTTATCTAGTCCTACCTTGTAGGTAGAGAGAAGGGCCTGTCCTGCCAGTGACTATGGAGCTCTCCACCTCCAGCTTAGACATAGACCACTGTAAGAATATCCTGAGCTTTCCTGTCTCAGGCTTCCTGAATTTAGCATTGACTTTTTTGACTTTTTTTCTTTTCCCTTCCTTCCTCCCTCCCTCCCTCCCTTCCTTTTTTCCTTTCTTTCTTGAGCGTATATAGTATTTATGTATATATGTATGTGTATATATGAAAGAGACAGACACATAGATAGACACACAGAGTATGGGCATGTGTGTACTCACTTTCACATGTGGAGGCCAGAGGACAACATCATGTCTTCCTCTATTGTTCACTTCTTTATTGTTCACCTCTCTCTCTCTCTCTTTCTTTCTTAGATAAGATCTCTCACTGAACATGAAACTCTCTAGTTTGACTGGTTAGCAAACTTTCATGATTCGTTTGTCTTAGCACCCCCAGCAGTGGGGTTACAGGGGTACACTACCATGCCTGCCTTTTACATGGGTGTTGGGATCTATGTTCAGGTCTTTATGATTGCACATCAAACACTTTACTCACTGAACCATTTCCATGGCCGAAACTCGGCATTTATGATGGAGCTTGGATTTTGTTCTCTGTACATTTGCTCTTTTTCTTCATTGGGTCTTCACAAATGGCCTGGAGGGTAATCTAGACACTTTCTCCTTTAGTCTCCAAATGCTGTTGTTACTCAGATCACTTAGTCTTGCTACCTCAGGGCACCTCCGGAAATTGATTTACTACTCTACCATGGTTCCAGACCTTTGCTTTCTACACCCACATCCTTGCTACTTTTGGGGGATGGGGTGAGACAGGTCTTTCTATGTGACTCTAGCTGTCCTAGAACTTGCTATTAGACCAGACTGGCCTCAAACTCACAGAGATCCACCCACCTCTGCTTCCTGGGTGCTGGGATTAAAAGTGTATGTTACCACACCAGGATCCCACCACTTTTTGAGCTACAGTATTCAGTTATATTCTTGGTTATGGAATCCTTGCACATGCTGTTCCTTCTGCTAGGCATTCCTCTTGCTCCAGTGATTCTCTTTGCCCTGGCACACACCTTTCCTGACTCTCATGGACAGAGTGTTCTCAGAGTCTGTTCTCCTAGGTACTAGTATGGCTGTGACCAACCCCAAACCCAGAGCATAAGAACCCAGCTATGTCTCCCTTCTTATTATCAGTGCCTGGAATAGCAGGTGTTTACTGATAAAGGAATGAATGGATGAATATCAGGGCACCTTTCTGATAGAGACCAAGGAATGGTGATTATCTTTCATATGGGTTTGGCAAAAGAATCCTGTGATGTAGCTCAGTGGTAGTGCATTTGCCTAACATGCATTAGATCCTGGGTTTAATCCTCAGTATAACACAGACACACACGCCAATCCTGAGGGTCTCTTCCAGAGCCTAAAATTAATCTAATTCCACGTTACCAGACTTAACTTATATGCCCTATAAATGTCCTGAAATGTCTTGGGTCCTAAGGAGGGTCCCTGAGGACCTCTGTAGGGTCCAAAGACAAGTTTTGACAAGCACTGGCTTACTTCAAATCCTCATTGCACACCAGAGGACACTGCAACTGGAGAAGAAAAGGGATGAGGTACTTTTGACCTCTGAATGACTACCTGGCTCCTGACCCTTGAGGATTTTGACTTAAACAGCCACTGATCTCAGAGTATAGTGTCTTATGCCTTTGGTGAGCTCAGCTTTGCTGCTAATTGAGGGGGATGCTGGTGATTATGGAGATGGTAAGAATGAGGATAGCTATGATGAAGATGCAGGTGAGGTTGACGGCATATTGAGTGGCACCTATGCTGTGCCAGGTACTTTGAACTTGAGATTCTGGTTTTCAACACACCGACACGAAGTGGTAGCAGCAGTACAGGAAAAAAAAAATCACTGAGTGACTTTAACAGTGATAGGCTCAGCACAGTGGCACTGTTTATTTTTCAGTAAGAAGCTGTGGGGCAACTGATATGTGACAGCATGACTGTTATCCAAGGATGAAGCCTCTAGCACCAGGAACTTGTATATATTTTTGAGTCTCGCTAGTCATTATTCTGGATATGTAGGGCCAGGAGTAAAAACACTACAACTGTCTTTGGGTAAGAGTTTCCCGATGGCCCATCCTCAACTGTGTATCTCTTCCAAGTTGTGCCAAGATCTTTTCTCAGTCTGTGTGCTGGTGCTGAGGAGGCCTGTCTCCTTGTCCCCATGGTGACTAGTAACCAGGCCTTGTGTTGGTTTTGGTTTTTCTAATTTGAGGTTGTGAGATCCCCTGGCTGTGGCTGAGATTTTCCCCCCACTCTGGAAATAATTGTGGTGTGGCCATGAGGTAGGGCTTAGAGATGTTGGAACCTGCTACAAACCATAGACTTCACATACCCTGGCTAGTACATCATGCCACTTCATGCTCTCCTAGGGAAGTTTTGGGTTCCTCTAGCTGGAAATTGTGGCACCATGGAGTTTTCTGGGGTTAGATCTGTGTGTCTTTGCCTCACCACATCCAGTCCTGCAGAGGCAAGGACTGCTGGGAGGCCTGGGAGTACTGAGACTCCTTGTCCCACCACTGCTTCTGCCTGTTTATTGAGATCTTACAACAGAAGCCCCTGATAAAACTGCCCACAAAAGAGCACACTGTTAGATGGACCAATTGGCTTAGAAGTAGTTGGTTCTGTCTGTAGCTCCTGACTTCTCACCTCACCAGTCCTATCATCGGCTTATTGAATTTTGTCAGGCTGCTCCCTGACCTGATTCTTGATATATCAAGAGTATTAAGAATATCAATGGGGTATGAATGACCTAATCTTATGTGACCTAGGGCCCTTCCTGAGTCTCTGAGCTGGCTCTTTCAGATACCCAGGGTTGGGCCCTGCCATGTAATAAAGTTGGTGATGGGATCAGGCTTTGAAAGACATCTTGGATAGGAAGCTGCTCTGTGTGCCTAGACCTCTCTGCCTCCTTATCCTGCCTGTCTCTGGAGTTGTATGCCAAGCTGGGAAAGCTCCAGACTTTCAGATATGAAGATGGTGGTAGTTTGAATGAGAACGTCCTCCATAGGTTCATAGGTTTGCCTAGTTGGTCCACAATTGGTGGAAATGTTTGGGAAGGATTAGGAGGTGTGGGCTTTTTGGACTTGCAACATTTCCAGTGTGTTCTCTCTGCCTCATGCTTGTGGATCAAGATGTCAGTTCTTGGCTGTTCCTCCTACCATGCCTTTGATCTGCCATCATGTACTTTAACCCCCTGAAACTAAGCCCAGTTAAATGCTTTCTTTTATAAGCTTCCTTGGTCATGGTATTTTATCATAGCAATAGAAGAATAACTAAGACAAAGGCCAGGGCTCCTAAAAGTTCCTGGTAGGCCTTGCCCATGGACTTTAGTGACCCAGAGTCCATGACTTATACCCACTTAGGAGACTGTAGTATACACATGCCTTTCACAGCCCCTTTTGTGAGGGTGTCCTCTAAATAGGTTCATCTGGGGTATGAGTAGCTAAGTCCTGAGCACTCATTTGAGCAGAAAGAGCTAAGCAGTGTCTAGCCACACAACACACACTTCTCAGGCAGCACTGTAACATTGCTGTCTAGGTGTTGGCTGAGAGCAGGAAGGTCATTGGTCTTTTGTGCCTGGAAATTCAATGGAGTGACCTTTGACACAGTCATTAGGACATATCTGAACCACTCAGACCATGGTCAGAATGTCTTGAGAACATTTCTAATTTCTACAGCTTTCTTCTCTGGTATGCAGTCTGCATAATAGAAGGGCTCAGCATGATGAGACTTTATAACAAACTTGTTCCCTTATTTTGGCATAGCCTAGACCTTACCAAACAATAGGCCTTTAAATTGTGGGCAGAGCCTTGACAGGAAGTCTTGGGTCTGAGTATGCTGGATCTCTATCAGCAGTATTCCAAACAACTTTGGAGGATGATCTGCTGGCTTCTGTGTCTCTTCCATGTTACCTCTAGTCACAGCTGCCATCAGAGGTACCTTTGTTCAAATTTGCTTGTATTGTTTCTTCCCATTCAGTAATGGAACCTATCAGACTTGTTGCAGACTCCAGGCAAGACCATGGTGCTTGGCCTCAAGAGAGAAATTGAGCCAGTTAGTTAGATTTGTTCCTCAGGGACAATATAGCCAAGACAGGAAGACAGAAAGCTGGTGAAAGGTTGTGAGAACTTTGAGGATTTAATAGTGGCCACGTATCACATGATACAAGGCAGGCAATACATAGAAAAATGGAACTGTTGTCATGATAAGTCAGATCACCAAATTTTGGAACTGGAATATTTTCAGGAGACATGTTCAGACTCCAGTAAGAATTAGGCAGGGTGATGAAAAAATAGAGAATGAGAAGTTTCTAGGAAATGCAAGTGGTTATCCCATATCCCTGGTGCTGCTCAAGAACTTGCACCAGACTCAGAAGCCTCTAGCTCCTATGATTTCAGCAGTGGAAACATGAATTTCTAACCATATCTGTGGGCTGCTGCTCTAAGAGATTCTGTGATAACAAAAGAAGAAGATGAACCCTCCTTTCCACAAAGCTTTCCTCAGCTTCTCCTTTCATTTCTCAAGAGAGGAAGTAAACATAAACCTGAGTAAGTCATCTGAGCCTTTGCTGAAGTTGTGATACAAATCATCTCTGATTTGAGGGTCTTTCCTTGCCATGACTTGATTTCCCCATCTGCAAAATGGATTAAGTAACTAGGCTCTATCTCTAGAGTTTTATGAAGATTAAAAGCTGGGGTGGGTTCACTTTACCATGTTCCCTGGCCCTGAGTGTGTAAGAAACACATTTCTTTAACTTCTAAATCAAATAGCTGTGTGTGATAGCACAATCATTCAGGGAATTCAGAAGAACCCATCTCTGAAAGTTCAAGGCCAGCCCATAGAGAGTTCCAGGCCTGTGAGGACTGCATAGTGAGGCTCTGTCTAAAAGGCAAAACAACTAAAGGGTGCCTGTTGTTACTCGGCAAGTCCTGTACTATAGTCACTGCTGAGGCATGCCTTCCTATCAAGGGTTTATGCTTTTGTTGGCTCCCTCTTTCCTCCTGCCACTCAGAGGAAGAGGAGATTATTTCTTGGTAGCTAAGAAAGCAGAAGCAAGAAGGTGACATTTGATTAGCAGTGTCTTCAGAGAGTATACCTGGCAGCAGGACTTGGCAGGAAATTGAAATTCCTAGGTTCTAAGGCATACATACTTTCTTAGTGTCCTGCCTCCCAGCTTTGCCTTGTACTCCTTCCCATTCAAGGTTAAGGCCTATCCCATTGGTCCTTTAGGACCTTCCCTAGAGCCATGAACAAGCAGAGTTCAGCTGGCACCTCAGCCCTATATCTTATCCCTTTATTATTCTATGGTGGGAACTATACTGCCCATCTCTAAGGCATCCTCCTGTCTGAGGCCACTCTCTTTCATGTTCTTTCTCTGGCTCTGACCACCACTGTGACTCTCTGCTCCCTACCCCTTGGACTGTGGCCATGGGTCCCTGAGAATAAAGATAGCAGAGAGGGGTGGGTAGGGATTTGGAAGGCCCATGACCTCTGGGAACCACTTCAGTGAGATAGCTCAATTTAATTCAGGGTGAACAAAGGTTATGTGGTTCTTGGGGAGTGAAAAGGGTTCCCAGGGTAGTTGCACACCATTGGCTGGGTCTAGTTATGCCAAGAATACTTTATTTGCATTTGTCAGTATCATATGAAGGGGAACACAGTATCTAATTATCCTATGGGAAGCAGTGGGAGAGTTTTGCAGAACTGTTTCAAAGGTCATATCCAGTAGTTAGAGGCATCTGTGCCTAGAGACACTCTCCAGATGAGATCAAGCAGAGAGTAGGGGGGCTCTTCAGACAAAGGGAGTCCTCCATTAGCTCAGAAAGGGCTTTCTGGTGGACTGCAACCATAGCAGCAGGTTCCTCCAACACACCACTCTGTGGTGTTTCATTGAGCTTTAATGCTTTGAATGAGCTGTTACTGCCAGAGTGACAGAGATGGGGTTGCCTTTACAGGCTTTAAAACTACAGTTTAGCAGCCAGTAAAGACAGAGGTGTTCAAGGCTGAGTCAGTGCTTGTGGTTTTCACACTGTTAGTTTGGTGAGCTTATATCACTGAGCCCAGAATTTTCATCTCTGAGTGGGACTGAAGGTACAGCTAATGCCAAGGGCTGCATCAGAGGAGAGGTTGTTACCTGTTCCTACAAGCAATCATTTATTTTCCTGCTCAGTTGACATGAGGAAAGTTTGCAGTTATTGTGTTGACTGCATCATTGTTTTCCTTCACCCTTTTAAGGAGGCTGTAGGCCAGACAGGGAATCAGAGAAAAGGGCTGTTGGAGATATACTGAGAGTCCAGTGGGGCTTTGGTAGATAGAGAGGGGTAGGAAAGGCCATTTCTGGTAGAGACTCAAGTCTGCAAGGAACATGATGTATACAGATACCTGGGACAAAGCACACATTCACATCCGATCAGCAGACACTGAGTATTTACCATGGGATAAAGAGAGAATGGTCTCTGCTACTGTGTGCCTGCTGTCAGTGTTGTCAGCACACCAATGCATAGAACAATTTCTATACGTTGTGAGTATAGCCCTGACCATTAGTGGTCATTTCACATGCAGTGCTCAAATGAGTCAGTGGAAATGTGATGAGAGAGAATGGATGAGTGATCTTAAGCTGATGGGTATGTTTGAGAGACAGACTGAGTAACCAAACTCAGTCTGTCCAAACTCCCCAAACTCTGCCAAGCCATGTGGATAAACTGGAAAATAGATGTCCTACCTGACATGGTCAGAGAAGAACTCCAGGATGGTGGTACAAGCTGAGACTGGAAGCAGGGGTGAGAAACATTAAAAAAAAGCAGGAGGGAGGTATTCCTGGCAGAATAGTGCAAAGCCCTGAGAGCAGTGGTCCAGAGAGATAAGGCTAGGGAGAAGATGACCAGAGTTGGATGTGGCCAAGGAAAATGAAAGCCTGTGGGTTCCCAGGTGGTTAAGCCTGGGAAATAACCTGCTGGGTCCTGTCTGAGTCCTACTAAGCAAGGATGTAGGATACAGGATTCTAGATCCCTTATAGGCCTGATAACCTACTAAAGTGGGGCAGCAGGCCTGGGGCAGATGTGGCCATGATGATGGAAGAGTTTCTACAGTAACAAGACTGGGCCTACCTTGACTGTATCTCAAGATACAGAGAAGCCTCACAGTGGTGGTACACCTCCTTCCTCCCAGCACTTGGGAGGCAGAGGCAGGAGGATCTCTGTGACCAACCAAGTCTACAGAGTGAGTTCCAGGATAGCCTGGGATACACAGAGAAACTCTCGAAAAACCAAGCCAAACCAAACCAAACAGGAAACAAAAATCAAGTTCTATTGACATATTAAAGATTATTAACACTTTCAGTTATTAAATATGAAATTTATAGCAACCCAACAGCTTACTTGTACTATTTCTCTGGTAGTGGTGACCTTTTTGAGGCAGGTTTGTTTCTTAAGACTTTAGGCATTGTTGCAGTCTGCCTGAGTTATAAAAGGCTAAGTTTCTTGTGGGTCCTGTAGCAGAGCTGAAGATTGGATGTAGGTGTGGAGGTCGTTTTTCTGAGGGAGAACACCCTGACAAAGTACACAGTATCAGTTTCCTATGGTTGCTATAAAAAGTACCATAAACTAAGTGGGTTGAAGCAGCTATTTTATAAAACTAAGTGCATATTTATTATCTTACAGTTCTGTAGGCTCTGAGTCTGATCCTTGTTTCACTGAATTAAAAACAAGGTGTGAGCAAGGCTGGCTTCTTTTGGGGCCTCTAGAAGAGAATCTATTCTCTCTGGACTCCAGCTTCTACATTCCTTGGCTTAAGGTCCCTTTCATCTTCATAGGTTGCAATGGCCAGATCAGTCTTTTCTCATATTTCTTTACTCAGATCCGATGCTTCTGCCTCCCTTGGTTCCATTGGACCTTTTGTTTGTTTTGTTTTGTTTTGAGATAGGGTCTCTCTGTGTAGCCCTGACTGTCCTGAACTCGCTTTGTAGACAAGGCTGGCCTTGAACTCACCAAGATCCAGCTGCCAGTGCCTCCCTAAATGCTGGGATAACAGGTGTGCTTCACTGTGCCCGGCCCATTGGACCTTTTATTTGTTGTTTTTGGGTTGTTGAGACCAAATGCCTGCCAGAAACAACATAAGGAAGGAAAGGTTTGTTTTGGTTCAATGTTTCATAGGGTTCAGACCCTTTGAATACGTCTAGGAAGACATGGTGGAACAGAGTGTCCTGCATCACAATGAACCAGGAAGCAGAGAAAAGAGAAAACTGATACTTAACTGCCTTTATTTTTTTATTTTTTGGCTTTATTCTTTTTTATTTTTCTTTACCTTCAGCTCATGGAACAGTACCACACTTAGTGTAAGACTTTCAACTTCAGGTAATAACCTCAGAAACATTTGAAAGTGCACCTAGTCTTCTAGGTGTTTTTAAATGTAGTGAAATTGACAGTGATTAGCCCTTATAGACCCATCTGGGTGATTCAAGAAAATGTCTTTATTGTTGCTTTACTTCTGTTTTTAACCTTACCCCCTCTGTGTAATTTAACATATTCACAGATTCCCAGGATTAGAGTATCTTTGGAGACCATTATCCTGTCTTCCACAATTTGTCAGCCTTGTTTTGGAAGTTGAACCCTCATTTCTGGGACTCTGTGTATGTGTTTGCCTGTGTTAGACTCAGAGCATATACTGGATTGATCTAATGTCCAAAAGCTAGTAGAGAGGCTCATGGGGGTAGGGTGCAAGCTCTGGATCATTGGGCAGCAACATCAGTAGTATCTTTCCATCTCTGCAGGGGGTGGAGGAAAGCGCAAAGGGAAAAGCAAGAAGTGGAAGGAAATCCTGAAGTTTCCTCACATCAACCAGTGTGAAGACCTCCGAAGGACCATGGGTAAGGAGCACATTAGCTGCCAAGGCTTCTGTACAACCAGGCCAGTACAACACAACTCAGCAAATACAGGAATCCTGGCTCCATCTTACATTTTTGCTAATAGGCCTAAAGATATAATCAGCATTTGTTTGCTATTTGGTGTGTGCCCTGATGAACTTTTACTTCCCAGGTTTCCTTTGAGATAGTTGCTATTATTTAACTCCATAATACAGCATAATGTCTCTTTAACTGTCCTATAGTATCCCAGATCAAAGGAGAGCAGAGATTAGCCAAGACTAGCTGGAGTCCCTAGAGAATAGATTCCCCTCTGGAGCCCCTGGAAGAAGCCAGTCTTGCATCTTGTTTTTAATTCAGTAAGACATTCATCAGACTCCGGGGCTACATAACTATAAGATAATAAATATGCAAGGTTTTGATCCACTTAGCTCTACAAAATAGTAGTATGTGCTGTTTCAATCCACTTACTTTATGGTAATTTTTATAATAGCTGTAGGAAAATGATGCAGGGTACTTTGGACAGGATACTGGAATCCCCAGGCACAACTCCCTGTTTTTCCTGGATCCCATGCATCCTGTTCTTGTGAAGCAACTCAGTTTTAGGCTCACCATCCCTCTCACTTAGGAGGTTGGTATTCATGGTGGAGCCACTAGCCCATTGACTTGGCCTAGTTGTTTTTATCTAGCCCCCACATGGCCACCTCTAACAACAGCCAAGGCCTTGCTCCTGTGGAGACATAGCAAACATACCAAATGGGTCTGTTGAACTCAGCATATTCCTACCATCCAGATGAAAGAACTCTGCATATTTTGCTGTATTGGGTTTATGTACTTCTTAAGAGTATAAAAACATACAGGGACTTCTGGTTCCAAACAAGAGGAAGTAGATCCAGTGTTCTCTGTCTCTTCTACCAAGAGCAGTTGGAAACTCCAGGAAGCATAAAAGATTCTGGAAGGTAGAGAGAAGGCAGATGAGTTAAGGCATTAAGATGTGAGGAATGAAAGGCTTTTTCTTTTTTCTTTTATTTGCGCCTGGTAGGGTGTTGGGGGGAAAAAGCTTGATATGCTACTGCAAATGGATAAAAAAAAGGCCCTTACTTATTTCTTCACACACACACAGAAAGAAAGAAATAAGGAAAGAAAGAAAGAAAGAAAAGAAAAGAAAGTACCAATCTATTCTTTCTAAAAAGGAGCAGATAGGGCTGGAGAGATGATTCAGTGGTTAAGAGCACTGGCTGCTTTTCCGGAGGATCCAGGTTCAATTCCCAGAAACCATATGGTAGGTCACAACTCTAGTTCTAGAAAACCCAAACCCTCTGCTGGCTTCCTTGGATACCAGGCATATACATGGTATACATAAACAAATACAGGCAAAATATCCATCACATAAAATAAATAAAATAATTTAAGAGTAAATATTTAGAAAGGAGCAGACAATGCAGCTGGGAAACTGTGGGCCCAGTGCAGACATGCTTCTTTGACTCACGTTTGCAACAACAAACCCACTTCTAGACTTTATTCCCATATAGCCTCTATCTCAGTCAGTGTAGACCACTATTGCAAATGACGTGGATTGTACAGCTTGAACAATAGATGTTTACTTTTGCTTGGTTCTAAATGTCCAAATGAAGGACATTTCTGTTTTGTAGATGGTTTCCTTGTGTCCTTTAGAGTAGAAGGAAACACAATTTCTTATTCTTCTTCCTGTGAGGGCTTTAATCCCATTAATAGGGCTCTTCTCCTGATCCACTATGTTGGGTATTGGGGTTCAGCATATGTGCTTTGATTAGGATGCAGACAGTCAGTTCAGCTGTTGTTGGAGGAGGTAAAAACAACTAGGCCAAATCAATGGCCTAATGGCTCCACCATGAATAGAAGCTTCCAAGTGAGAGGGATGGTGAGCCTAAAACAGAACCTGGTCCTGGGTTCAAAGGTCAGCATCCCCTTTACTTCTGTTCTCTGAGGGATATACAACTTCTCCTTTGAAAGGAACTCTTCTTACTCAGAATCCAACTGTACACAGATTTCATCCAAGTTTAGGGGCTCAGATGCCTTCATGGCATCCTTCTTTCATTGGGTTATTCTGCTTATTCTTCACCTTGTGCCTTCTCTATTCTATTCACTTCTGATTTGGAGATCTGGGAACACAAGATTATGCTCTTGGAGTCTCTTGGATCATGGGCCCTCACCAGCCCAGTTTAAGTCCTTTCCCAGGTCTCTTGATGGAGCCTATACTTGTGGGTATGAGAACCAGGCTGCCATGTGAGGATGATTCTTTGGTTCTTTGAGAGAATATTAAAAAGCCTCTGTATGTAGATGCATCAGGGAAAAGGCTGGAAAAAACAGGAAGGCCGATGTGAGCAGAGGGGCTGTCGAACATGGGCCTGGGCCAGGAGTTGGGCCTTCTGCCTGTTTATAGTATGTCTCTGTGGTGTTTGCCCAGCTGCTGCTGGGGTCCTGCTGGAAGACTTTCTTACATAAAAATCTCATTTCTTTTCTAGACCAATACACAAACCAAACAGTAGCTAACACCAAGTTTGTTTTTCTTGTGGACATATGAGCTCATTTTCTGAAGCTCCCTGGGAAGATGTCCCAGGACAGGCGCTGAAAAGGGCCCACTGCACAGTGGTGGGGTGGTGCATTGGAAGGCCATGCATCAGAGAGAGGAGCCAAGCTGACAAAGACTTAAGATGCTGCCTCTTTAGAATCATCTAGAGAAGTGGTTGCTGAAAGTCACAGCTTTCTCCTGCCTTCAGCGTTGCCTTGGGAAGCCACAAGTCCACTTTACCCAGCCTCCCAGATGACTTTAGAAAATGACAATTATTCCTCTGTTGCACCCCCAACCCCCATTCACTTTTCTACTCTGCTTGGAATGAATCTCTAACTCTGACTTGTGAGTCATAGATCATGGATGACAAAAAGCTTTGGCTGGTGTGAAGCCTGAGTTCCCCTTTTCATAATAATACTGTTTCATATGCAAAATGAAATATACAGTTACCAAGGGAACAAATTATTTTCAAATATAGTTATTAAATACTTTAAAAATGCTGAGTATTATTTTATTGTGTAACTGTACCATAATTTCTGTATCCATTCCTCAGTTGAGGGATATCTGGGTTGTTTCTAGATTCTGGCTACAGGATAAAGCTGCTACGAACATGGTTGAGCAAATGTCTTTGTTGTATAGTTGAGCATATTTCAGATATATGCCTAGGAGTGGTATAGCTGGATCTTGAAGTAACACTATTCCTAATTTTCTGAGAAAGCACCAGAATGATTTCCAAAGAAGGGGGAGATAGAAAGACATGGAGGGGACAGGAGCTCCACAAGGAGACCAACAGAGCCAAAAAAATCTGGGCTCAGGGGTCTCTGCAGAGATTGATACTCCAACCAAGGACCATGCATGGAGAGGACCTAGAACCCCTGCTCAGATGTAGCCCATAGGCAGCTGAGTCTCCAAGTGGGGAGCAGGGGCTGTCTCTGATATGAACTCAGTGGCCAGCTCTTTGATCACCTTCCTCTAGGGGGTGCAGCCTTGCCAGGCCAGAGAGGAAGACAATGCAGCTAGTCCTGATGAGACCTGATAGGCTAGGGACACATAGAAGGGGAGGAAGACCTCTCCTAACAGTGAACTAGGAGAGGAGCATAAGGGGAAAAGAAGGAAGGAGGGTAGACTCAGAGGAGATGAGGGAGGGGGCTACAGCAGGATACAAAGTGAATAAATTATAATAAATAATAAAATAAAAATACTTGTAAAATGTAAAATATAGAAATGTATATGCTTTTTTATTAATACTTGAAATAACAAGGTCTAACAGCTGGTTAATACCTATTGTGAATTTATATCTATTAAGAGCTTAAGTGGTATTTTAGATATTTGCAGCAATTATGATATGAGTAGATTTGCAGTTTCAGTTGGTAACAAATCCCACACACTCCTCATATCACTGTGGGCATTGTATATCTTTGTGGTCAAAGGAAGTGTGAATTTTTAGATAGACCTTGGTGAAGGCTAGGTGATATCTTCTTCCACAGACCCTTGACAGCACTGTCTCTGCCTTGCTCTCTGTAGCTCTCAGTGTCCTTGGGTCCCTCCTCCATTTACAGATGCTCTGGACACTTTATTGTCCTGTGAATTCCTCAAGCTTGTTTCCAGCTATGGGGCCTTTGCTCTTGCTATTCCCTCTATCTAAAATGTTCTTTCCCACACTTTGTTTTGCCAGAGGACTTTAAAGTCCCAGACTAAATATCACTTCCAATGGGGGAGCCATCTAAGAAGAGCCTACTATAATTGTGTTCTTTCATGTAGAGCGGTTTATTGAATGGTCTCTGCTCATAACCCAATTTGAAGTCATCTTCATTTGTTCATTTACTTGTATATTTTCTGTTGTCTCTACTGGACCAACTCTTCTGGGTTAGAAGTGGCTGTGTTTTTACCTTGTACTAAGTACTGCTTGCCACATATTAGGACTTATTAAATATTGGTTGAATATAGATTGACATAAAATATTTTAAGTTAGGGCTCTTTTTAAAAAAGCTTATGACATATATTTGCTGTGACTAAATTTAACATTAGCTAATGTTTTTGACTTAAAGTAACGAAAGTTTAGATTTAGGGGTTTCAGTGTGAATGTATCTAACTTACCCACTCTTATCCTCAAAGATAAGGAATATCAGCATGTTGATAAGACCCAAGCCATGGTCTTTTTTTTTTTTTTTTTTTTTTTTTTTTTTTGCATTGTTTAGGAAGGCAAGCCTGGGCCCCTGGATCAGCACATGACCCTGTAAAGCTACAACTTGAGTTCTTAGCACAATGATGTTAGCTTTGTAGAGAGCCCCTAACTCAAGGAATTGGGAGCATATTGTCTAAAACCCCCTTTCCAGTTCATAAATTAGTGGTCAGGCTTTTAGAAATGAGTGATCCACCTAGGACAATATAATCCCTGACTTTGAACTGTAACTTATCACTACCTAGCACTATTTGAACTCAAATATTTGGGCCTTACACTCCAACCAGTATTAAATCATGGAGACTCATTTATTCCAAGGAACAGATGTTTCTGCCTCTGTCTTTATTGTATCCTGTATGTTTATTGTATATGTGTTTTATATCCTGTATATTTATTATGTGTGTCCTGTATGTTTATTGTGTGTCCTGTATATCCTGTATGTGTCCTATGTATTTATTGTGTCCTGAATGTCCTGTAAGTGCATTGCACAGTTATCTACTTAGTCAGTGATATTTATTTTGCATTTACTATGTGCCACCCACCAGGAATGCAAAACAGATTCTTGTCCCCTGGAGTTTAATCATGGCTGAGCACATGACAGTGACTAACACAAAGA
This sequence comes from Meriones unguiculatus, assembly GCF_030254825.1. Taxonomy (NCBI): domain Eukaryota; kingdom Metazoa; phylum Chordata; class Mammalia; order Rodentia; family Muridae; genus Meriones; species Meriones unguiculatus. The sequence goes on from NC_083349.1 coordinate 74,929,786, forward strand.
TGTAATACCTGACCGAGAACATTCCATGATAGTGAGGGACCAGTTATTGAGATGGAGAATAGTGGCAAAGATTTCCACCCATTAAAACTTTCTGGAAGAAGGGACATCATTCCTAGTCTCCCATAACATCTTTATGCAAGGTTTTCAAAGGCCTGAACCACACATCCTCTCCATTTGAATCTTTACCGTGGCACAGTGAAGTGGATGGAGAGAACAGATGGGTGGAAGGACAAATGGATTGATGGACAGGTGAAATGGCTGGCTGGATCTTACCCTCTTAGCCTAGACATCAGAACAATGATTGGCAGTAATAAGTATTACGACAGGGATTCTTTCCTGCTTGAATTGGCTTTTCATGTGAGCCTCAGACTTGAGGTAAGTGATTGTAGACAGAGCTGCATGAGAGAAAAGTTAATAGACCAATCTTTTATCTAAGTTTGTTAGAGGACCCAAAAGAAAAAAGTTCTCAGAATGTCCAAAGCTTAAGACTGAAAACATTATCATAAAGATAAAAAAATTAGCTGGGTGGTAGTGCTGCATGCCTGTAAATCCCAGGACTCTGGGAGGCAGAGGCAGGCAGATCTCTGTGACTTTGAGGCCAGCCAAAGCAAAGTTCAAAACAGCCAAGGCTATACAGAGAAACCCTGTCTCAAAAACAAACAACAAAAAACGAACAAACAAGATAAAATGTTGTTGAGGACTACAAATACTTTTCAAATACTTTGAAGTCAAATACTTTGCCCAACAGATGGTTCTGTTGGTCAAAAGTGTGGTATTTTTATTTATCTTGGGATCATTGCATACTTTATTCTTTTTTTTTTTTAAGTAAAAAGAGGCTTAAGTGAATGGGTTTATTATTTCACTGTTTGGTAATATTTCTGTATGAGGTATCCAAAAGCTATATAATAAATCAACGTCTTCCTTAACCCCAACAGGAGTGACAGTTGTGAGGAGGCTACTGAAAGAGGATGGCTGCTGTGCCTAGTGAGTCACCATGTACTCCAGCCCTCATGAGTAGGCTGGGAGAAATGGAGTTGCCCTATGGAGAGAGCCACCTACCAAAGTGTTAACTTTTCCCAGGAGCAACAGTGTTTAGGTGGTGACATTCCCAGGGGAAAAGATAGAGTCACTGTCAGGAAAGCCCCAGACCATACTGACTACTTTGAATTAGCCTGTTTATTGGCTATTCATTTAACATCAGTCAACAAATAATGTGATCTGGGAGTTGTAGTGATGGTTCTGGGTCCTTGGCTACCTGGTGAAGTGATGTTGCTAGGTGGGATGGTCCCATCAGTGCTGACAAGGTCAAAATTTGCTCTGCTGCTTCTAATTGTGAAGGGTATATAAGTTACTGGTTTCTTTGAGTTAAAGTTTCTTTATATTAAGATGTTTCTGTCAATTGGTAGAGGCATTAAATAGGCAACAGACTATCTCATACTTATTAATGTCATTACCATCATCATGGTGGTGCTGATTTAAGGACCTTTTGAGAGAACTTCTGCATTTTTCAGGAAAGTTGTACTACATCTAAGTAATGAATGGGGCTGTCAGCTTATAATTGACACCAGTGAGTGAATAGGTTCAGGGTCCCAGGGATTAGAATGATCTGAACCATCCTTTTCCTACCTCACCTTCCCCCATTCATAAGTCCCCAAGTACCTGCCTCCTCTTCTGACTAGGATGTTTCCTTGAAAGGATGTATATGTCTCAGAAGACTGAGCACCAAGGTAGGCACATGGGGACACAATTTTATTTGTAAGACAATTTTGTAAAAGAAGGCATGTGGTTGGTATAATCACAAACTAAATAAATATGAGCAAACTTGATAGCACGTATTACAATCTCAAGCAGAACTCAAGCGGTAGAGGCTGGAGAGGATTGCCGCAAATTTGAGACCAGCTTGAGTTATACATTGACACCCAGTTAAAACAAAACAACACAGCTTTGGTCTGGAGAGATAGCTCAGTGGTCGAAAGCACAGGCTGCTTGGGTGCAGTTACCAGCACGAGCATGGCAGCCTCAGACTGGCTGTAACTCCAGTTCAAGGAGATTTGATACCTTCTTCTGGCTTCCTTAGGTATCAGACATGCATGTGGTATACATGTAGGTAAAACATACATACACATAAATAAGTTATTTAAAAACATTTTTTAAGAAAAAGAAGAAAATAAAACAAAGCCAACAGAAAAAAAGAACAAAAGACCCATCCCCCAAACCCCCAAACAATCAGTGAATGAAGGCTGAGTTCCACAGTTGCTGTAGGGAATTGTCACTTTGCTGCTTGGTGACTATGTGCTCCTAGAGGGGACTGTAGGCCAGAATGGACAGTCATATGAGTCTTGTGTGTCCCTTTGTCCCAGTGCGTTTCAGACTGTCAGACTAGCAGTGAACTCTTGAATTTATTACCAGGGTAACCAAGAGTCTGTGGACGTCACTGCCAACCTTGGGGTGATAAGGGAGCATCACATCTACTGTTCTACCACTTAACCATGCTCTGATAAAGCACACCATCTGCTTGTCCTTGGAGGCCAAGATAAGTTTAAATGTGGTGGATCTAGAGCATCAGGTGACCTGTGTGTAGCTGCCACACTGGAAGGGTTAAGGTGGGTTAGCTCTCAGTTCCAGGTTCTTATTCTCTTCATGATAGATCTAATGCTTTTGAAGAGACAGCCTGGGCTCAGCACTCATGGGATGCCTTGTGCTATTGGCCAGTGGGTTTCTGCTTTGGCAGTTCTTGGTATGAGGTGCTGGCAGGGGTTTCTTGATGATCTGAACTTAGGGTTTTCAGAGACTACTCTGTAGGAAGTGTGTGAGATTCTTGCCAGGCATCTACCTGATCAGGCCTTTGTTAGTTTCTATACTTGGGTTTCTGTATACAACTTTATTTCAGGGCTAAAGCTGAGGACAAATTTGAAATTTCAATGTTCACATTTTCTAGAAAGGTTAACTGAACTGTAGTGAGACAAGGGACTTGGTAAGGCAACTCTGAGGGAAATTTCCCTCACTGTATCAGTTTGCCAGAGATGCTGAAACAAAGCACCACACACTGCCCAGCTTAAGAGACAACACTTACCACCTCATGGTCTGAAGGCTGGGAATTCAATTTCAAGGTATCATCAGGGCTGAGTCCTCCCTCTAAACATTCCTCTCCCAGCTTCTGGCAGTTTGCTGACTTTTGTGCTGCCTCATAGATGTATCTCCCATCTTTGCCTCTTCAACTGAATAGGTTTGTGAATGTTCAAGTGTCCCTTTTCTATGAGTGTGCCAGCTCTTTTAATTTAAGGTCTTATCCTAATGATTCCATTTAAAGCTCATTACTGCATAAGCCCTATTTCTACATAGGGACACATCTTGGGTTACTGGAGGCTAGGACTTCAACCTACCTTCTTGAGAAGGTTCAGTTGAACCCACACCATACCTTCCTTTGGGACCCATGGGATTCAAAGAAGAGGGTCTGAAAGATCTTGGTTCCTTAGGTCTGAGTGGCACCTATCTCTTACAGGCCCAGGCTGATGGGTCTTTACTGGGCCATACGAATGTCTGTGAGAGGACATTTCCCTAGCCACGTTGCATGGTGCTTTCCTAGTTCCTCATTTTGTTGTTGTTTCAGTGATAGCAACTAGTAAATTACTTTGCTCAAAAACATTAAACTCACCACTCAGCTCCAGCTATAGTTAAGACTTTTTTTTTTTTTTTTTGACTTGTTTGTTTTTGAGACAGGATTTCTCTATATAACCCTGGTTGTCCTGAAACTCACTCTATAGGCTAGGCTGATTTTTGAACTCAGATATCTGCCTGCCTCTGCCTCCTAAGTGCTGAGATTAAAAGTGTGCATAACCATTGCCTGGCTCGTAGTTAAGACTTTTAAGTAAATTCTTCTATCTTTTTTCCTTATGTGTCTCCTACATGCAGTTTTGTTTTCTTATTTCTCCATAGTGCTTGGACTGAACCAAGGGTTTCCTGAAAGAGTCCTGCCACCAAGCTATACTTACACATGTGTTCTCTGTGTGTGTCTCTTCTTTTTTCATTTCTCTCCTCACCCCACTCCTTTTTTGGGTATGTGTGTATGCATTGTGCATTGTGTGTGTGTGTGTGTGTGTGTGTGTGTGTGTGTGTGTGTGTGTAGATTAGGACATCTTGAGGAATGGGTTCTCTTCTTCCACTTTAGGATCTCAAGGATTGGACTCAATTCATCAGGCTTGGTGATGAAGTACCCTTACTGGCTGAGCTATCTTCATGTCCCCCCCCCCCCACTTCACATTTGTTTATTATATACTGTTTAGATGAAGTCTTTGCATTTCACTGTAGCCTTTTAGTCTTTTGCAGTGCTTGGGATTCAACTCAAGGCCTTGTGTATGCTAGGCAAGTACTGTAAAATTGAGCCACATCTCCTGTGTTTAGTGTTGCTTTTTTGAAGGCTAAAATATATTAAACTACATCAGAGCACTATGTACAGTATTCTCTCTGCTGCCCTCACTTCCTCTGGAATGTTCTGTGTCTACCTTCACACTTGTATTTGCAGATATTGTTAATTTGGCCTGGGATAGAGCCCAGGAGGCAGATAACATGTGAGCAGCCTCTGTCCCCTCCAACCCCTGCCCCCATCCCCTGCAGTTAGCAGGCAGGAGAAGGACCTTCTGTTTGCTTTAGGGTTCTGCACTGAAAATGGGAAAAATAAGCTGGTTTATGCATCAATGGGACCTTACACCAACACCTAAGGCCAGAAGACCTACAGTGGCTTAAGCATGTCAGCATTCTGCCCTATAAAGTGATGTTGGATCAACACTTTTAATGGTCTCTGCCCAGATTCTATTTATGGAATTTATTTCCCAGGACCATGTGTATAGCAATATCTTGGCAGCGAAGCCCAGCAAAGTACTGCTCCTGCCTTCCTTGGCTCCTGCCTCAGTGAATTAAGTACCTCTTGTTCTGAACACCCTAAGCTTGCACCCAGGAGAGAGGAGGAAAGAAAAAGGGTGGACAGACAGATATTTGGGGCGTGCAGGAACTTTTGAAATTAAAAATGAAATACAAAAACCACCAGATGATTCTCTAAAGAGCTGTAATAGGAATTGGGTGCTTATTGGCCACTAACTGTAGCCCTTTCCAGACAGTCACAGAAAGGAAATCTATAATCTAGAGAGTTTGAGTGCTGCTTCAAAATTTTTATTGTTTCTCAGTTGTGCCATCGTTATGTTCTCTTTTTAAATTACTTTTGAGTTTTAATTCTTTTTGAAAATGATTTACTTATGTATTTATTTTATGTATACGAGTGCTCTATCTGCATGTACACCTGCATGCAAGAAGAGGGCATCGGATCATATTACAGTTGTTTGTGAGCCACCATTATGACAACTGAAAATTGAACTCAGGACCTCTGGAAAAGCAGCCAGTACTCTTAGCTACTAGAGCTATCTCTCATCAATTTTATTATCATTATTATTTCCTTGATTCTGTTATCATTAATAATAAATAAATAAAACTGAGCATAGGCTCAGCAAATGTGCTAGCCTCTTAATCTTGACAACATGAGTTTCATTTCTGGAGTTTATGAAAAAATGTGGTTGTGTTGGCATGTACCTGTAATCCCTGAACTCCTAAGGGAGATGGGAATCAGAGACAATGGTCCTGAAGCTCATGGGCCACGTAGCCCTGAGTACATGCAAGTGCAGTATCAGAAACAAGAGAGACCTGGCTGTTGATGATTATTAATATTTAATATTGATTTATCTTTTAGTTAAATAAGAACAATTATTCCTAAACCAGCTGTATACCCAGATCACCACACAGACTAGGATTTATTTAACTCTCCTAGAGCACAATGCTGGGCAATAATTACTCCATCCTAAACCTCCAAGCCCATATACCTTCCTCCCATTCAGATTTCCCACATTATACTTGCTTTCAGTCGTATCTTAGGTCTGGTTCATTTCTCCTGGTGTTTCTAGGTCCTCTCAGATCTCCCTTCCCACTCTTGTCTTTCTCCTCCCTTCCGGATCAGGATGTCCCATCCTATTCTCTCCATTGCCCAGCATTGGCCGGTTGTTTTATTGGCAATACAGAGAACAAATGGTATACAAACTTGAGACAGGTGATGCTTAGGATAAACATCACAATACAATATCCGTATTGAAACCAGATAGTGGGGTAGAGAATCAGCATTTGAATGAACAAGGGTATATTGTTTATATTCCACAAGAACATTATACCAACACCCAGCCTCAATTAGAACTCCCAAAAGTTGTCATCTGAGTTCCACTGCACAGTGATACACATCATACACACACACACACACACACACACACACACACACACACACCACATGAACATTAAAACTTGTCTACGGATGAAATTTCAAAGCAGAATTTAAAAAGAAGAAATTTTAAATTGTCATAGCAACAACCACTACTAACAGATTAATTGTCCTGTGGAATAGGCAGAAACAACCAACCCCCAACTGTCATGTCTCTTGGCTCAGAAGCCAGATATTTGTTTTTATTTTGTCATGTTTTAGTTTTTTCAGTGGTGCAAATTGAACCCAGGGCCTTATTCATGCTAAGTAAATGCTCTACCACTCATCTTCCCCCCTTTTATCATGAATCAGACTTATCAAGTTGCCCAGGTTGACCTTATACTTACTCTGTTACTCAAATAGGCCTTGAATCTGTACTCTTCTTACTTCATCTTTCTGAACATCTGGGGCTATAGGGATGTTGCCATGCCTCTGATGTATGCCTCTCCCATCCTGTGCTTACATGCATGTGTGTGTGTCTGTGTGTTGAAGTGGGGGAAAAGAGGGTCAGAGGACAACTTTGTGGAATCGATTCTTTTCTTTTACCTTTACTTGGGTTCTAAAGATTGAAGTCAGGTCATCAGAAGTGTACAGCAAGCATTTTTTACCAAATGAGCCAGTTCTGTAACATAGAATTCTTTCTTTCCCAGAATTTTCTTGCTTGGACATTTTTGTTCTTCTCCATTTATCCCTCCCTAGTCTTAGACTGATTGCTGAGGGACCTTATTTTCTGCTGAGTTCTTTCAAAAGGGCTCAGAGAAACTATTGCTGTCAGCTTTGAAATAGTTGCTTTTCTTTTGTGTTTTAATGTTTTTGTTTTTGTTTGTTTGTTTTTTGGCTTTTGTCAGAAATGGCCCCAGGGAGACATGTTTAGTTGTACTGTTTGCTCAGGGCACCTACCTAGTTCTGAGCTTCAACAGGTCTCATCGGGAGGCTTGCACAAGTTGGAGGAAGGGAATGCCAGCATAGCTAGGTGCTGGAGTATTGTTGTTAAAGGTCTTTGGGGGAGCTCCTCCTTGGAGTAGCACAGAATGGCCCTACCATTGGGCTTGAAAATGCAGAACAGAGAAGATATTGCCCTGACTCATCCTTCAGGTTCTGGGAATAAAGGCAATGAGCCTGAACAATGAGGCTGGAGGGAGGCAGCAAGGAACAGAACTGTAAGTAGCAGGAGACTGAGGTTTGCAACAGGCTCTGTCTTCACAGGCAATGACTTTGAGCAAGTGATTAAACTCCCCTGAGCCTGTCTTCTTTGCTGCCAAATGGGACTATGTTAGGAGAATTAAATGGGACTGTTGGGAGAATTAAATGGCAACACCAGAGGGGAAGACTTGGCCCAGTTACGGCCAACTTCATCCTTCATTTCTTCACTATCATGGCAGTCACTGCTTTGGTAAACCATGGTGTTCATCAAAATGCAATGTTCCTTGCTCATCTTGGTTGCTGGTGGCCAAGTCCTGCTGTAAAGTTTGCTCATTCATTGATTCATTGATTCATTCATCTGTTAAACCCTTTCTTTGTTCCAGGAACCCAGGGAGTTGCCAGGTGGCAGGACCTGGCTTTTGGCAATGGCTGCTGGCAACCTGAATCACACAACATTCTTTTCCTTTGTGCAGCCTGAGTAGAACTCTTTCCCTTAGCCCATTTGTCCCCTCAGATTTGTATTCACTAACTTGGCAGATTTGGAGGGCCTTGATGGTATCGTCAAGCCCATCTTATCATCCTCTTGCCTCCAGGTGGGAGAGGCCTCATCTACTACACACATGAAGGTGATAGCCAACTCTATCCACTGGCCTGTAGTGAGCTTTTACTCTAGGCACGGTGGAGCTGCCCCAAGTTGTCCCATGGTGGAGCCTCCCAGGAAGCTGGGTGAAAACATACTTGTTACTGGGTCACAGCATAGGTAGTAGGACAACTGCCAGATGTACATTCTCAGTACCAAGAATCAGAGAAACAGCAAGGGAAAAAAGTATCAGAGACAGCCCTGTGGGTGCTGGTTGAACAGATGAAAGAACGGGAAACTGCTAGGCAAGTAGGCTCAGAATTGTCAGCATCATCTAACTGAGTGATTCTGATGGTCTTATCACTGCAAAGCCCTGTGGGCCCGAGGCCATTTCCTATTTCTGCCTTAGGGATAAGGACCTAGAGATTCAGAGAGAATAGTAAGTTTCTCAGAGTCCCAGAGCTGTGCAGAAGCAAAATCTAGATTCAAATACAGCCCTAAAGCAAAAAGTCATCTCTGTGTTGGCTGTTATTTCTCCATCCATGTGGACAGCCCTAGGCACATTTGAGAGGTCACTATCCATACTGCTTTGGTAGACATCTTGCAGAAAACCATGAAGGTTAAAGAGAGATTAAATTAGACAACAGGCATCATGTGTGTCTCCATTCTGAAAGATTAGTGCAGCTCTGGCAGCTTTTGAAGCCACCCTTGGGGTGAGCATAGATAGCAAAATGATGTCATGAGCAAAGCAGGCTTGACTTTCAGGACCATGAAAGGTATGTTCACTTCCTCTCTAGACATTTGTGATTGGCTTACTGTGTGCCTGGAAGGAAAGGACATAATTCAGTTATATAGACAAGACCATAAACATTTTCCACTTCTGATGACACTAGCCCCAAGGTTCAGGTAGTAACATAGGAGGCAGAGCAGCTGGAGCTGATTCTCACGTACATTCAGGACAGTGAAAATGACACTGGTCACAGGATGCCTTGTGGCACCACCTGCCAGAAGTCCCCAGGCTAGCAGCTGTTCCTGCTGCTCACCTGTCTCTTCCCTTTCTTTCCAGAACTGGTTTCTTGCCTCCCTGCTGTTTGTCCTCTCACCCTTTTCTCCCTGCAGAGCCTCTTGGGAGATGACAGATGGGCATGGATCTGTCTTTGCCTGCACTTTTTGCTACCCTACTCATGAGTTTGACTCAAGGCCATTAGAAGTGAGGCCTGCTTGGTGAGGTGTCCTCCTGAACCCCAGTGGGTCTGGCCAGCCACAAGATTCTCTCTCCTGGGGCTGTTGGTGTCCTTTGTCAGCATCTGATCAGGAGAGATATAGCTCTTAGCCTTGCTTACCTATATGAACTTCCCACCTTCCTCTTACCTGGACCCCCTCTTAGATTCCTGTCTCTCATAGTGATTGGGTCTCTACCCTCTTTTTCACTTCATTGTTTTCATACTTTCCACCTGCCCAGACTGGTACAGTATCCTCTCCAATGACCTTCTGTTTCTAGCTATTTTTTCTCCTTCCTCTCTTTCTCCCCTCCTCTCCCTCCTTCCTTTTTCCTTCCCTCCTTCCCTCCCTCCCTCTCTTTTCTTGTCGCTTCCATTTTTCCTCTCTTTTTTTTGTGCGTGTGCGCATAGCATTGTGCATGTGTATATGCATGTTTTTGACTGTGTATGGGTATACATATGAATGGGTGTAGGTACAAATGTATATATGCATACATGTGGAGGTCCAAGGTTAATGTTGAGAATTAACCTTCATCACTCTTCTCCCTTATTCACTAAGGCAGGGTCACTAAATCAAACCCAGAGCTTCTCAATATGGCTAGTCTTGCTAGCCAGCTGGCCTTGGGGATCCCCTGTCTACCTCTTTTAAGACTTGAATCATGTGGGCTGGAGAGTCAAGATGGGACATCTCTTGTTAGCTGCTGATGATTTGAATGCCAATCAGAGAGGGTTAGCCCATTTTTGTGCCCTGCTGGAGGATCTTATGAGGGATATGGGTTTTCCCATTCCCTTCACCCTGAAGTGGGCTACCACACCCATCAGGCATTTACATGGGCTAATCTCCAGTTCTTATAATTTCACATTAAGCTCTTAACTGTTGAGCTATGTCCCCAGACCATACCTGCCTTTTTTCTTTCTCCCCTTCTTTCTTTTCTTCTGGCACATTTTTCTTTATATTCAGAAAGTTTTTGACTTCTCAGACGATGTTAAAGCAGAGACTCTTAGCATAACTAAGTCCAATGCCTGTGGTTCCTGTCCCATGTATTTTATATGCACTGTGCCATAAATATTCAGGCTTTCTATGCCTATGAGTAAACCCACTAACCTGGTGAGTAACAACATGGCTTCCAAATGACATTATCACATTATTGTTTCTCTATTTAAGAGCTGTCAAGTATTGGACAATTTGCTTAAACTCTCTGAACTACAGAAACAGAATAAAAATGATTGTCATCGCTACCACTGATTAAGGGCTTATTATATTCTAGACATTGTAATTCTCTGTGCCCTTTTCCTAACCTAGGGAAGATGTCTTATTTTGTGAAGGAACTTAGGGTTTGTTACTATGAAGTTTCTTGACTAAAGTCACACAGTATCAAGAGGCCCAGCCATCTGTCTTTCCCAGTCTGTACCTTCTTTATCTTTGGGTGCCCAAAGCCTGCACCCTGAGGAAACTGTGAACAAGCATACAACAGCAGCAAGCCAGTAGAGGTATCCCCAAGGAAGGGAGGAGAGAGGGAAGATGATAGAGACTGTGAGCAAGGTACCTGAGTGTGGGGAAGGCCTCAGGTTGGTCCTTTAGCTCTGGTGGAGCTACTCTGCCTAGCATGGGGCCCTCACACTTTCACTGGGTGTAGTGTTGACACTCTTCAGCCCTCTGTGACTGTTCTTTCCCAGGGCCACATTTACCTTTAATGGAATGGGAAGCAAAGATGCCTCCAAGCTAGTTTTGGGAGGATGAGCATATCCTGCTGAAGGTGGCTTCTGCCTGTAACAGTGTTGGCTTTGCTCCTGGATGCCTTGAGCTCTCTCTGGAATCATGTGGGCTGGGGAGTCAAGTTGAGGTGTTGTCTCTTACCCCCTATTGACCACTTGAATGTCAAATGAGAGGATTGGCCCATCTCTGAGCCCCCGCTGGAAGATCTTATGGGGCCTATGTATTCTACTAGTCTCCTTACCCTCAGGCCTTGGTGGAAGCTGTAGGAGAAGCCAGCCTAGAGAATGAGTTAACTAGGCTTTCCTGATATATGTCCTGGTAGTGATCTCTTTGAAGGTATAACAGATCAGGCTTCCTGTAGGTCTGGGGAGGGGCCACTGATCTCTTAAGAATAGAAGGAAAACAATCTTTTGGATTAATTTCCTGTCAGTTTGGATTATTCTTCCGCCTAGTGAGCCAGTTTGGTTGACTACTTTGCACTGGGTACTGAGGAGCAAAGTGGCACCTGGCTAGGGGAAGACTAGTTTGTGCTATGTGTTACTCCTGCCCTTCTAAAAGAGTCTGCAGATGTTCTCCACTGAGTATTGTATGGGCCTGAGTAGTATGCCAGTATGGCATACCTATGCTTGTGTGGGTTTATAAGTAAATGTATAAGTATGCCTGCACACACATGCTTGCAAGCACATGCCTATCACTAGACTACATGTCCAGAAGGCAAAGTTGCTGGCTGTTTTGGGACTCTTTCACCAGCACAGATTTGAGGAGAAATGACTCAGACTCCAAAAGGTCCAAAAGAGAAGGCATTGAGGCATTGTGGAGGTGGGGGTGCTGGGAAAGCCAACTTTATAAACTTTATTTTTTTGTTGTTGTTGTTGGTTTTTTTGTTTTGTTTTTGTTTTTTTTTTTTTTTTTGGAGACAGAGTTTCCCTGTATAGCCCTGGCTGTACTGTAATTAGCTCTGTAGACTAGGCTGTCCTCAAACTCACAAAGATCCACCTGCCTCTATCTCTTGTGCTGGCATTAAAGTCATGTGCCCATAACCACCTGGACTTCCTTTTGAACTTTTAAAAATGATATTATCTTCTATTGATTCCACAGGCCACAAGTTGGGCATGCTTGGAGATTCTCCAAATATCTACAGTCTCTGCTTCCTGATGGCTCTGGCTCTTTGTCTTTAACCAGACCACTCTTGGCCTCTTTACATCCTGTCTTGCAGGCAACTCCTTTCTGGCAAGGAGTCCCAGCAGTCTTCACTAAGAAAGGTCTTTCCTCATAGGACCTAAACTTTACCTGGGAGAGAGACTGCTCAGCAGAAAAAGACAAGGAATGCTACTTGTTTCTTTGTTTGCCTGACTAGGATACATGGCCATTTCTTCCTTAGTCCCTGCTCCTTGTTTTCTCTATGAGGGAGGGGTAGAATGAGGTTCCATGGGTGAGCATAGTAGCCCTTTCTGTCTGTCTCCTCTTAATGACAGGGTTGGGTCTCAGTGATCTTTGCCTAGCTTTTGCACAGTACCTGCACACATAGAGGTGTTTAAGGAGCCATCTTGGAGCTAAGATCTTGAGTTTGTGCTCCACCAGTGGTTAACTACCTGTTCCCTCTTTGTTTACATTTCCAGAAGCCTATCTCTTCTCTGTTGTACTGGGGAAACTCATTTGACTTTACCCTCCCTCCTCAACACTTATTTCCTGTTTTTTTTGTTGTTGTTGTTTTTTGTTTTTTTGTCTTTCTGAAACAATTGACCATGTTTTATCAATTGACAAACAAAAAAAAAATTGACAGGATTTTGTGTGAAGATGCTGTAGATCCCTTTGGGAAGTAAATACCAATTTATACATGTGTACATGAGGAATGAAAATAACCAAAGCTCTCTTCAGGGCTGAAGAGCAGTTGCCTGATCTGGGCTTCCTCCCAGAAGAGTATGTTCATGAGAATCTATCCTTTTGCTATGGAGTGGGAGAATGGGTTCTAACAAGTCAGCATGTTAGACACTGCCAGGCTGGTTCATCAGATAGGGAACCCTGAAGGGAGCCAGTGCTACAGGGATTGACTGTAGTTGGCTAGATTCCCCATTATAGAGAAACTGGTGAAGGCTTGGCTGTCCAGGTATTAATAAAGTGCCCTGGAAGGAAAGTAGGTGTTACAGTAGAAACCTTAGTGATAGATGCATGGCCCTGATGCTTTGCATCTCCATCCCTGGTAGACACTGAGGATTCTCAGTCCTCCAACATGATTACATTGACCAAAGGATCCTGAGAGAGGCACAAATACACTGAGGGTTGGACAGACTCTGGCCTTGGCTACTTTTACCACCACTGGAAGGCTGATCTTGAAGTCCTGGCCACCAGCAGGAGACATTATTTAAGACTTTGGTGAGTAATGGGGGTTGAATGAAAACCTCACTACTACTCATCTGCCTATGCATTCCACCATCATAAAACTGAATTGGGGAGCAGGATAATGTTCAGTGTAGGTCACTCCCATGTTTAGGCAGATTGTGGCTTAGCCAGAGAGAGAAGAGTCAGTGGGAAGAAGGCTCCATGGTTAATAAGGATGGAGACAAGGAATTATTGCTGTACCTGGTTAACAGCCCTTGACTTATAGATTAACTGTTACAAAGGTGCAGGGAACACAGCAGGCAAACATCATGAGTTCAGGAAAGGACCACAAGGATAAAATGATGTGTCAGACTTTGCTATAGAGCTCTGGAAGGAAGACAATGGCTTCTAAGCAAGTCCTGGGTACAGTGCTGGGCTGACCTTTGTCATTAGTTCTTCAATTGTACCATGGGGCAAATATTCCTACCTCTCAGGGGTTTTCATGAACATCAGCCAAGTTGCAGTGAGGAGGGTCCTTATACATGGAACCTGGAGAGATCATGTACAGGAAGGACAGAAGAGGTTGGCTTTATGCTTGTATCTGTGCAGTCCTGTGAACAGCCTTTTCTGGGGTTCCTTTCAGCCAGGCCTTTGTCTCTGAAAGCATGCTCTACCTGCTAGGACTGATTCAGGTCTTCACTGATTCAGGTTTCCTGGGATTTCTGTGACCCTGAGACTGGCACCAGCCTTTGGTGGGTCTTAGTACCCATACCCCATGCAAGAACTATTGTTCTGTTAGGGTCCAGATTACACTGAATGACCCCAAGACTTGAGTAGCATGCAAACAACAAAGGGCGTTTATCCTGCAGAAGTCCAGCATGCTGGGGTCACCACCTTTGCAACATGGTAGCTACAACAAGGGGAGCACTCAGGCTCCTTTTAAAACCAGAAAGGGGAATTCCTACTGTGGCTACTTAACCTCGATTGGGATTGGCTGGTGCCATGGAGGCTATGTGACTCTGGTCAGGACTTAGGTGCTTTTCAAACCAACAGTTAAGCAACCTTATCTTCCCAGGCCAGATGTCTTGGCTGTTTTTGATTGGTTGTCCTTTTTCTATTTTTTTTTTTAATCTGGTAATTCTTAGGCCTGTTTTGTCTAGTGAGAAAAATGAAGCCTGTCATGGAGTTAGTCAGGCTTATTCAGACAGGCTCTCTCAGTTCCAAGTGTTTTGCTCCTTGTGGAGACTGGCTGCCCCTCTGGGCTCATGTAGGTCCTCTTGTGGTCCTGCCAGTAAAGTGTTTGTTTGTTTGTTTGTTTCTCTCTCTTTCTCTTTTTGGTAGCTCCAGGATTGAAACCTAGGGCCTTGTGAGATACCTGCTGTGCAAGCACTTAACCACTGAGTCACACTCAATTGTTGAGACCAGTTGGTAGCCTTTTCATTCCTGTTTTACAAATGAGGTTCTGAAAATTTGCCTCAGTTACCCACTTACTGGCCAAAATGCCTGGTTCCCCCCAGTTCCTAGTTGCTTCTCGGATCACTGTCAGTTTTAACCTGAGTTTTGCGAGATTCAGCCCTTTCCTTCCTGTTAGTAGATCTTCTGCTTAGCTCAGGCTCTATTTGCATATAGGTCTCCAGTCTCTGGTCCCAAGCAGTTACCACCTACACACCTGCCTCATTTTTTTTTTCATCCCTACGTTTGGGAAGAGGATGATGAGATAGTGGGAGAAGTGAGCTGGTTTGAATTTGCCAAACCAAACATCTAATCAATGCCAAAAACCATTTCACATGGTTGGTTCTTAATGGGCCAAGCCCATATTTTTCCACTGAAATGGTTCTGTTGCTCAAAATGGCTCTTGACACAGGAACTAGCCATAGCATTAATGTCACAGATTACATTTTATTTGGGCTTTGCCACTTTCAGAGTGTTACCACTACTCTGTGTAAGGAGCATCTACATGATGGAAATATGGCTGAAGACCATTTTTAGTGGCCAATGTAGTGTAAAGTGCTTTTTGAAGGTTTTCTTTGTTTGACTGAGAAAAGAAGCCATGTTTTGTGAAGTCCTTGCTAGATTTCACTGGTTTTGCCAGGAATCCATAAAATGAATTAAATCTCATCACAGCAAAGCAATTTGGGTTTCACAGATGCATTATAGAAGCAATTGCAGATTTCCTTTGTAGGCAACTCACTTCTAGCAAGTGATTTTCTATGTCTACATGTGTTTGCATATTAACGTATGTACATGGTTGGTAGATTTGGAGGCTAGAAAACATGCTTAGGAACCTCAAGCGTTCTTTCTTAGGAGCTCTCTGTCTTTTTTTTTCTTTTTTTTATTTATCTAAAAATTTATTATTTATTAAAATTTATTCACTTTGTATCCCGGCTGTAGGCCCCTCCCTCATCTTCTCCCATTCCTTCCCCCCCCTCTTGTCACCCCCCCCCCGCCCTTTGTGCCTCTCCTAGTAGGAGAGGGGACTAGGACAGGGAAGATCCTCCTCCCCTATTATCTGACCCTACCCAATCAGGTCTCATCAAGATTGTCTGGATTGTTTTTCTCTGTGGCCTAGTAAGTCCACCTTGCCAGGGGGAGTTGATCAAAGAGCAGACAACCAAGTTCATGCCACTGACTGCCCCTGCTCCCCTTATTTGGGAAACCCCATGGAGACTGAGCTGCTCATGGGGTATATCTGAGCAGGAGGTCTAGGTCCTTTACATGCATGGTCCTTGGTTGATTCATCAGTCTCTTCAGGCCACCCTGGGCCCAAATATTTTGTCTCTGTTGGTCTCCTTGTGGAACTCCTGTCCCCTCCAGGTCTTTCTATCTCCATAAGATTCCCTGTGCTTTGCCCAGTTTGACTGTGAGTCTCAGCATCTGCTTCGATTCCCTGTGCTTTGCCCAGTTTGACTGTGAGTCTCAGCATCTGCTTCGATACCTCTGAAAGACTACCTCTGAGTAGTCTTTCAGAGGATTCCTGTGGAAGGCTCTTGTCCTGTTCCCTGTTTTCTCCTACTTCCGATGTCTATCCTGTTTGCCCTTTGAATGAAGATTAAGCCTCTTCCCCAGGGTCCTCCTTGTTGTTTAGCTTCTTTGGACTATAGATTTTAGTATGTTTATCCTATTTTATAGGTCTAGTACCCACTTATAAGTGAGTATATACAATGTTTGTCTTTCTGCTTCTGGGTTACCTCACTCAGGATGATCTTTTCTAGTTCCATCCATTTGCCTGCAAATTTCATGATTTCCTTGTTTTTAATTGCTGAGTAGTATTCCATTGTGTAAAGTACCACAATTTCTGTATCCATTCCTTGGTTGAGGAACATCTGGGTTGTTTCTAGATTCTGGCTATTACAAATAAATCTTCTAAGAACATACTTGAGCAAATGTTTTTGTTGAATGTTGGAGCATCTTTCGGGTATATGCCTATGAGTGGTATAGCTGGATCTTGAGGTAGCACTACTCCTAATTTTCTGAGAAAGCACCAGATTGATTTCCAAATTGGTTGTACAAGTTTACATTCCCACCAGGAATGGAGGAGGGTTCCCCTTTCCAGCATGTATTGTCACTTGAGTTTTTTATCTTAGCCATTCTGATGGGTGTAAGGTGGAATCTCAGGGTTGTTTTGATTTGTATCTCCCTGATACTAAGGATGTTGAGCATTTCTTTTAATTGTTTCTCCGCCATTCGATATTCTTCTGTTGAGAATTCTCTGTTTGGCTCTGTACCCATTTTTTAATTGGATTACTTGGTTTCTTGATGCTTAACGTCTTGAGTTCTTTATATATTCTGGATATTAGCCGTCTATCAGATGTTGGGTTGATGAGGATCTTTTGCCATTCTGTGGGCTGTTGTTTTGTTCTGTTAACAGTGGCTTTTGCTTTACAGAAGCTTTTCAGTTTCAGGAGGTCCCAGTTGTTGATTGTTGGTCTTAGAGCCTATGCTGTTGGTGTTCTGTTCAGGAAGTTGTCTTCTGTGCCAGTGAGTTCAAGGCTCTTCCCCACTTTTTCTTCTAACAGATTTAGAGTGTCTGGATTTATGTTGAGACCTTTGATCCAGTGGGACTTTACTTTTGTGCAAGGTGATAAATATGGATTTATTTGCATTTTTCTACATGTAGACATCCAGTTAGACCAGCATCATTTGTTGAAAATGGTATCTTTTTTCCATTGTATGGTTTTGGCTTTGTCAAACATCAAGTATCTGTAGGTTTGTGGGTTTATTTCTTACTCTTCAATTCAATTCCATTGATCCACCAGTCTGTTTCTATGCATGTACCATGCAGTTTTTATTACCGTTGCTTTATAACACACCTTGAGATCAGGGATGGAGATACCTCCAGAAGATCTTTTATTGTACAGGGTTATTTTAACTATTCTGGGTTTTTTTATTCTTTTATATGAAATTGAGAATTGTTCTTTTAAGGTCTGTAAAGAATTGTGTTGGTATTTTGATGGGAATTGCATTGAATCTGTAGGCTTGCTTTTGGTAGGACGACCATTTTCTCTATATTAATCCTACCGATCCATGAGCATGGAAGATCTTTCTATCTTCTGATTTCTTCAATTCTTTTCTTCAGAGACTTGAAGGTTTTTTTCGTATGGGTCTTTCACTTGCTTGGTTAGAGTCACACCAATGTTTTTTTGTTTTGTGTGTGTGTGTGTGTGTGGCTATTGTTGTTTCCCTAATTTCTTTCTCAGCCCTCTTGTCTTTTGTATACTGGAGGGCTTCTGATTTTTTGGAGTTAATTTTGTATCTAGCCACTTTGCTGAAGGTGTTTATCTGCTGAAGGAATTCTCTGATTGAATTTTTGGGGTCACTAATGTATACTGTCATATACCTGGAAATAGTGATACTTTGACTCCTTTTTTTCTGATTTGTACCCTCTTGATATCCTTTAGTTGTCTTATTGCTATAGCTGGGACTTCAAGTACTATGTTGAAGAGATAGGAAGAGAGTGGGCAGTCTTGCCTTCTCCCTGATTTCAGTGGGATTGCTTTAAGTTTCTCTGCATTTAATTTGATGTTGTCTATACGCTTGCTATGTATTACCTTTATTATGTTTAGGTATGGGCCTTGTATCTCTGATGTCTCCAATACTTTAAACATGAATGGATGTTGGATTTTTCAAATGCTTTTTCAGCATCTAAGGAGATTATCATGTGTTTTTTTTTTTTCTTTTCAGTTTGTTTATATGGTAGATTACATTGATGGATTTCCATATATTGAACCACCCCTGCATGCCTGGTATGAAGCCTCATTGATCGTTGGATGATATTTTTGATGTGTTCTTGGATTTGGATTGCGAGTGTTTTATTGAGTATTTTTGTGTTAATGTTCATAAGCGAGATTGGTCTGAAGTTCTCTTTCTTTGTTGGGTCTTTGTGCAGTTTAGGTATCAAGGTGACTGTGGTGTCATAGAATGAGGTTGGTGATGTTTCTTATGTTTCTATTTTGTGGAATAGTTTAAAGAGTATCCGTATTAACTCTTCTTTGAAGGTCTGGTAGCATTCTTCACTGAAACTGTCTGGCCCTCGGCTTTTTTTTTGATAGGAGACTTTTGATGACACCTCTATTTCCTTAGGGGATATAGGACTATTTAATTTATTTACCTAATCTTGATTCAGCTTTGGTAGATGGAATCTATCAAGAAAATTGTCCATTTCATTTAGATTTTCAGATTTTGTTGTATATAGGCTTTTGAAGTAGGACCTAATGATTCTTTGGATTTCCGCAGTGTCTACCATTATGTCCCTCTTTTCATTTCTGATTTTGTTGAACATTCAAGCACTAACTAGGCAGATGTTTAGTGTGTGCCTTGTGTTTTTGACTCTGGGATATTCACAGAGACAACTGATGGAACTTGTAGTTTCCTCCTCTGTGCTGTGTCAGAACCATAGGGATGGAGGCCGTACCTCTTGGGGTGTGAAATAATTTTGGTTTGGGTAAAGGTGGCTCATATGTGGCTGACGTTTAGAAAAGAGGTACATGTCATTCTGGAGGAGATCTTCACTTATGTTGTCATCGAATCCTCAGCTCATCCTACTATGAGCTGAGCTGAGGAAACTGGGCTTATGGATATGACATGTTTTTTCTAATGTAATGTGATTATTAACTGAGAGAACTTGGATTGAAGCCTAGGCCTGCCAAACTCCTGATGCCCATATGGCATCAATCAAAGAAATGATTTTTTTTTCCATTCTAGGGTGTACTCCTAGGAAGCTTCTTGGGCAAAGTGACTGTGGGTGAATGGTAGGATGTAGTAAGGGATGTTTGAGGGTAACATAGAATGTTCTTTGGATCCTGATGTGATTATGCCTATTGGCTGAATAGTTTGGATGTGAGTACCTTGAAAATTTTCTTATATGTATGATATCTCCAGTTATCGCCTCTTTCTATGTCAGCAGGGACCCAGACTCTGCTCTGCAGTATGTGTTCTGGTCTGACTTGGCTGTTGCAGTTCCAGCCACCACATAGTTTCAAGGATGTAGAAAAAAGGAAAAAGAAAAAATTCTTTCACAGTTCTTTCAACAATCAGCCACAATAAGAGTTTTTCTGGAAGTTGATTACCCATCTCTTCAGTTCACTGGCCACCTGGTTGTTAGGAATTCTGTCTACACAGGAACGTGGGTGTGGGCAACAAAAGTCCTGTCCTTAAAATCCTTTTTGTAGTGTGGCTACTGAAGGACCCAGCAGTTAAGTGGAGAGGAAAAGTCTCCTGGGTATCAGGGCTAGAGCTCGTGTGTCTATTTTTATTTGTTCAGGTGGTTATTTATGTTTAACTAGAGCATATAGTCATAGTCCACCATGTCATCAGCCCTCTGAAAAGACCAGAGACACTCTTGGATCTAAATCCAATTTCAGATGCTGTTCTCTAGAGAAACACTAGCAGAGCTCAGAGCCAGCCTCTTACCTGTGCCCTGGGCCAGCTGGCACCTAGTTTTGTTCAGCCCTGTCTTTAGTGGGAGGATATTCCTGTGCAGCCCATGACAAGTATGGGGCCTTGGTAGTTCATCCCCTCTGGTCCCTTTCCTCATGCACTAAGGCATGAATTTACTCTGGGCTTCTCATCTCTTAGTTCATGCTGCTTGATTCTCAGAGCTGCCAGTCTTGTTCTACAGACTGACTAGTCCACACATGAAAGCTTGCTCCCAGAAAGCCTCTTTTTCTAGACTGTTTTCACATGGGTCTGAAATGAGCCCTTTCCACTTGGAAGGGAGTCAGAATGCTGGTCTGTGGGAAGAAAGCTAAGAGAAGCTTGTGTGAGAAGCAGCTCCTGAAGTGGGTCTGGGGCACATGGAGTCTCCTGCATTTTTTGTTCTGTGATTACCTCAGAGCCTTGTGGTAAAGAGGTTGGAAATGTATTTCTCGGGGCGTTAGAAATCAAATGCTATTAATATGCTAATTACAGCAGATTCATTTGCCATTAAGGCAGGTCCTGCAGAGCCTCCCTGTTGATGGCAACTGTTGATGTTCTTCTCTTGAAATAGAAAGTCTGTCTTGACTTTCTTATGGTCAGCCCTTGGAAGTTAGCAGGTGCAGCCTGGCTTCTGGAAGTCAAGGCTAGATGCTGATGGGGGAGGGGGTGTGATGCACTTCAGAAAGCTGCTAGTAAGAACTGGGGAGATTGCACAGTTTGTAAAAGTATTGCTGTAAAAGCACAAGGACCTGGGTCCCATCCCAGAATACATGTGCTGGGTGTGATTGCACACTTGTAATTCCAGCACCAGAAAGGCAGACAAAGGCATATCTCTGGGGATCACTGGCCAGCCAGCCCAGTCTCCTTGGCCAGTTCCAGGCCACTGAGAGGTCCCGTTTCTCAAAAACACATAAGCAAGCGAGCAAACAAACCAACCAAGTAGGGGAGTGGTGCTTGGAGGTTGTTCTTTGGCGCGCGCGCGCACACACACACACACACACACACACGGAGGTGGGGAGGAGCCTCAGAGATATATGGATGCTGTGTTGGATGCTGTGTTACCTGTTCCTTTCAGTGGACATCTAAGCATTATTTTTAGCAGTGTCATCTGTGTTTGGCTTTAGCTTTAGGTTAATGATGCAGGTGCTCTTTCCTCCACATCACTTTTGTCCAAGAGCAGTAGTTCTCAGCCTTCTTAATGCTGCAACCCCTTAATATAGTCCCTCAAGTTGTAGTGACCCCAACCATAAAATTATTTTCATTGCTACTTCATAACTGTAATTTTTCTAGTTATGAATTATAATTCAAATATCTGATATGAAGACGGTCCTAGAGTCATTCAACCCTCAAAGGGATTGTGACCCACAGGTTGAGAAACACTGTCTTGGAAGTACCTGGCTTGTAAGAAAAAGAAAATGGTAGCTACTGAGCCAAGAATGGTATTTGTTTGGAAAATTGAGAGAAGAGTGACTGTTTTCATTGAGGATAAGAAGCAGGGTTGATCAATCCCTTAGCTTTCTGAAGTACTAGGATAGCAGAAGTCTGCCCTCTCTGGACTGGTGGGGATTATCACTCACTGTTAAGGGAAATCCATTAACTATGGACTGAGGTGGTATGGCAATGGTCATGGGCCTTTTTTGAAGAGCCAGCTATACATTATAGTTGAATAATATGTTACTAATATACTTCATAAAGCCAACAGTATTTATTAAACAGTTGCTATCTGCCAGACCCAAGTTGGTTACTATAAATGTACTATGGAGCATTCCAGTTACTACACCTGAATGATGAGGAGGTATAAAGCAACCCTTTGTATTTACAGAATCTCTGGATTGGAATTCAAACATAGTAGAGTCCAAATCTTTAATTTCTCCTACATAGTGTTTGAAATCTCAGTTTTAAGATTTTAAAGCTGAGAACTGAAAGTTTAATTCACTTGCATGTCTGGCTGTTGGTGGGTCTTCTGTACTTTGATGAGGCCTTACCATGTGTCCTAGGCTTCCCCTGCAACATGGTGGTTGATTACAAAGAAGCATTTCAAGAGACACAAGCTGTACCTGTTTTGTGGAATCACATTTACCATGTTCTGTTAATTGGAATAGTGATGAGCTCTTAGGTCCAAAGAGAGGGGAACACCCTATCATATACAGCATATATCAGAAAGTGTAAGAGAGGGCTAAGGAGATGGCACAGCAGTTAAAAGTGAATACTTTTTTCCCCCAAAGGATCCAAGTATGATTCCCTGCACCTATGTCAGGTAGTTTAGAATGTCTTTTAGCTCTAGTTCCAAAATTTTCTTCTGGCATTCAAGGGCATTGTACTCATGTGCACACGTCTATTCACTCGTAAACACACACACACACACACACACACACACACACACACAGAATTAAAAATAAAGAATAATTTAAAAGAAATGTTAGACTTGAAAATCTGAATGGGAAAGAAGGTCTAAAAAAGAACAAAGTAGATTTTTAGAAGAAGAACTCAAATTTTTCAAAATGAAAATTTAACAAGTTGAAGTAAAAACATGTTAAATAGCAGATTCATATTGGTATATGAAAAATACTAGAAACGTTTAAATTGTATTCCAAAAAGCAAACTAGTGTGTGTTAGGATGCATCCAGAAATGTTTGGAGGTGGAAATAAGGAATGATATATGAGCACTAGTAGGGGAACCCTGCAAGTTGTCCTGTAATTTCCATATACACGATATGTCACCTGCACCCCTCTCCCTCTCAAAATATGAATGATGAATGAGTGAGTGAATGAATAAATAAATAATGGCACTTTCAGTCGGGTCTTCAGCAGAATCTGCAGGGAGAGTTACCTTCTCATTTGGGAACTCTTCTGAAAGTTTACAAAAGGAAGAAGGTTACTTTACCAAAATTTGCTATGCTAACCTTCTTTTTAGCCTCCTACAAATAGTAAGCTATCTTGTGGGTACCTCACTGTAAGAGAGGATGGAAAATAACCATGCTCACCCAAGAACATCATTCTCAAGAACCTGCCATGTGCAGGAACTTGCTTTTAATACCGAAGAAGGCAGCAATGAGAGGACAGGCCAATACTCTATTCTAGAGCTGAGCTGAAGATGGTAGGCAATTAACAAGCAACCAGTCATGGAGATTTCCCAAAGCCCTTAGGTTTAGTGCCTCTGAAGAGAAGTGAAGGAGCACTGGCTAGGGAAGAAGTCAAATGTGGCACTGCCCTGAGGAAGTGTGGGTACTGGCCACCACCTGTTCTTGCTTGCTACTCTGTGCTCGTTGGAGGCCATTATGCTATAAGAAAGAACAGTCAATATTTAAAATAAATAGGAATTCTTAGGAAGCCTTTAGTTGTCCTATAACAATTATGAGTTTAAGTGTATATATTATTTATAATGCTGTAGTCTGGAGTCAGATGCTGTGCAGTCATCTGTGCCCTTGTGTATACCTACACCACCAAGTTTCCTGTCCCTTGTAGTAAAGTCAATCCAGAATGACCAGCTCAGCATTGCCTTTTGTGCCCTTGAGAACATGACCAGTACAAGACAATCTTGCACAATTCTGTCATCTTGGAAAACAAAATGTATCTCTGATCTTTTGCCTTAAGTTCCTGGAACCAGGATGTTTGTTTTATGTTCTGTACCCTAAAAGTAGTTCTGTTGACATCAGAACCGCAATGAAATGTTCTTCTAATGAAGATGGTTCAGGATACCTCCAGGAAGGAAAACTAAATAGAGTTCTGTAGGAAAGAAAATGTCTAGTACTTCTGTCATCTTGAGGTGAACACATGCTTTTAGATTTGAGGACCTTAATTCCTCAGTCTTCTATTTGCATGATAAGAGAAATGGGACCTTGGTACACTATCAGCGTCTTAGGTCAAGATGAAAGAAGTCAGTGGGTGAACACATTTAAAGCAACACCTGGGGCTCATATTGCCTCATAAAGCAGCATCTGAAATTGTTTAGATTTAGTAGATATAAGCAAATGAACCCTCTGTTTCAGTTAACCCTCATGGGAAGTTGTTGTTCTCTCGATCTCCTGGGCAGTAAGTGAAAGTGGTAAATAAAAGAAATATGGCAAGAATGTCTATGGTATGATTCTTTTATAATCATAACAGATAAATGGTATTGATAGAGGATCTGCCATATGCCAGGCACTATGGTGAATATGTTGATCCATACTTATGAGATCCATTTAAGACCTGTAAAATAAATCTCTATGGTTGTTATACATTTGTTTTACATTTGTATGGTATATATACATTATACACACTATGTCCTACATAATGTGTCAGGAAATATAAGTTCAGTTGCTATAACAAAGATGCCCCCTCCCCATCCACTAACATTGAGAAACTAACTATTCAATAAGAAAATACACCTCTCTTAAAGAGCAATGTAGTGTAAGGTTTAGGGTTGTTATGGAAACTCTTATCTCTGATCATTTAGTTTTCAGCCTCTATCTGCCCGTAGGGTGTTGTCCTTATTGGTATGGTTCAAGATGACCCTACCTTTGTCCTCATTCTGGACTGTAGGTGGGGGAGAAGGAAGGAAAGGGCCCACATATAAATCTACATGATCTACCAGTGGCTTCTTGCTCCTGCTTCCCTACTCATTCCTGGGAAGTTCTAGGTCAGCATTAGAGAAAAGATTAAAGCTCTTTGGCTCTTTGGTCAGAGGTTGTTTTTGCTTAGATCACATGATTTGTTATGCCTAATACCATGTATGGAACAAAGTAAATTTTTTTTTAAAGACAGATTTCTCTGTTTAATCTTGGCTATCCTGGATTCTCTTTGTAGACTACGGTGGCCTTGGATTCACAGAGATCCACCTGCTTATGCCTCCTAAGTACTATTATTAAAGGCATGTGCCACCACGTAAATTGGTTTTAAAAGGACCAATCATGAAGACCTGAGTTTGATTCCCAGCCCTCTCTATCAAGTTGGATGAGATGGCATGTGGTTGTAATCCTAGAACTGGAGAGATGGAGACAGGTGGACATCTGGGACTTGCTGGCAAGACCCTGGTTCCCATAACAAATGCTGTCTCAAAAAATAACTGTTTTAAAACAAGTTGTTCTCTGACCTCCACATACACACCGTGCCAGTGTGCAGTCACTCTGTCAATAAGTAATGTCATAAACATTTTAAAAACCAAGAAAGGGGTCAAATCCTGGAGAATACTTAAAGTTGAGTGCTGCTCTCCGCATGCTTGCACTCATACATGCATGTCCATACATATAATTATGCATATATACATTTGCACCCCCCCACACACACAGGGATGAAGTCACTCCCAACCAAATGAGCTGAGCAAACTGGGATGCCAATATGATGGGCTAGAAACTGAGTAAATTAACAACCAGGATACAGTGAATCAGGATTGAGCCTAGACATCAGGATAACCTTTTGGTTCTTCTGCCCTAGCCCCAGCTTTGAGCATTTGAGTATGTGAATTGTGTTTTAAAGGTGGAGAGTCAGGTTAAAACTGTTTTGGGAGGAAGTGGATGCCCAGATAATTTTCTCTTTAGAGGCAATGACTTAGACTGTGCTGATGAGCACCAGTCACCTATCATAGTGGGTCCTGGCCTAGTACAAAGCATAGGCTCAGCCCAGCCTTTCAGAGCACAGGCTTGTAAGGGCTTGCATGGGGAGCTTTCCAAGCGACAAAGTGATTTTGAGAAGCTCTGAATTCACCCTTGTTATTACATTTTCCTGAGCAAATCCCCTCTTCAGTTAATTGCTTAGAAGGAAAATCAAGAAACATGGACAGTTCCAGTATGGAATTTTTCAATGACAAATAGCCATGATGGGTTACACTTTGAAACCAGTTAGAAATGCAGGGTTCACCACAATTGTATTTTATTATCCCAGTTACTTTTTTCTTTTTCCCAGTTATCACTCATATTTCACCCAGGAGGGTTTCTTTTAGGTTGCCCATCAGTCAAATACCTGTTTCCAAGGATGACTGTCAAAGGGAAGAAAGGAGCAAGCAGTGCTCCAGCTGTGAGGAAGCTTATGGGGTCTAGACAGTTATGAGACATGTAGGATTCTTAAAACAGAAAGAGGCAAAGAGAAGCATGTGTTTGGGGTTCTGCCTCTGTTTATTCAGTGTTTGTATAGCTAAGAAAGCTTCAATCTAAAATAAGTGCTATTTGGCAAGAAGTGCTACTGCATGCTGACAAATTGATTGTACTCTTTTACTGAGATAAAAATGAAAATGCATGAGGCATTTTGTTTTCTTTGCCCCTGATGATTAAAGTGTCTACTTGGCTTCATGCAGAGAAGGCCCTTGAAGATTTATATGAGACACCTGTGTGACATCTATCACAGGCTTCTGGGCTAACAGAGCAACTCTGCCTTGTGGTGTTCAAAGTATCAGGTTACGCGGAGGAGGCTAGAATTGCTAGAGACCAGTAGGGTCTCTGTACTAGGCTTGGGTGGGGGTCTTTAAATGAGGATTTTGGAATTTTAAAGAAAGATTTATTTATTTTGGGGGTGGAGAGATGGCTCAGCTCTTAAGAGCTCTGGCTGCTCTTCCAGAGGACTCAGGTTCAATTCCTAGCATAAACGTAAAAAAAAAAAAAAAAAAAAAAAAAGCACCAAAAAAAAAACAAACTTATTTTCTTAAAAAAGATTTATTTATTTTTATTTTATGAGTATGAGTTTTTTTTTCCAGTGTTCATGTAAGTGCACTATATATATTCCTGTATATATATATACATATACATATATGTATATATATATACATCCAAAGGCCAGATGAAGGAGCACGTATCCCTTGGAACTGGGGTGGTTGTAAACCTCCATTTGTATGCTGGGAACCAAACCTAGGTTCTCTTCAAGAGCAAAAAGTGCCCTTTAACTGCTGGGGAATCTCTCCATCCCCTTGGATGTTTTTCAAGTTTTAAAACTAGATTTTATGTATGGGTTGGGTTTGCATATGACACTACAAGTGTGAGATCAGAGGACCATTTGCAGGAGTCAGTTCTGTGTGTATCCTAGGGATCAGATTCAGCTTGTAAGAGTTGGTGGCAAGTATCTTTACACTCTGAGCCATCTGGGCAGCCTAGGGTCTGAAGTTTTAATAAAGGACTTGCCTTTACTCACCTGCTGCTCACATGGAAGGGACTTTGTTTTCTGTAAGGCTGAACATAGTCTGGTCTAGCATAGGGAGAAATTTGGAATTATATGAATTAGAATACACCCATTTACCAGCTACTGTTGCATTGGTTTTCATGTAGCCCAGGCTGGCCTCAAAAGCCTAGGCATATAGAGCCAAAGATGGTTTTTAACTTTTGACTTCCTATTTCTACTCCTCAAGTGTTGGAATTACACGTTTGTACCAGTATGCCTGGTTCATGTGGTATTGTGGATCAAACCCAGGGCCCGTGTGTGCTAGACAAGCACCAACTCAGCTAGAACTTTAGCTTCCCCATCCTTTTAAATTACAGGATTTTATATTGTACCTGAAACTTACTTTGTAACCCAGGCTGGCCTTGAACTCAGTGTCAATCTCCTGCCTCAGCCACATGGCCTGTATTATTAGGTCTTAATCTGTTCATCTACTGGATCAGCAAAAGTTATTGTTCATAGCTCTGTGTATGGCTCTGTGCTAGGTGCCTGGATGTTTGAGAAGTCAGGCAGCCTACTTCCCTGCTGGCTCTAAGGCAGGCTAACCCTGTTTATATTTCTGTCCTTTTAGCTTAAAGATTCTCCTCCATGTTGGTACCAGCATAGGAATGTGCTGTAAAATGCAATTCCAATATCCTGTTAAAGCTAAGCATTGACTTTGGGACACTGGAGACTTGAAGGCTTCCTCCTTAAAGGAATACCAGATTTGTTTGGACAAGAGAAGTATAAACAGTATCCTAGTGGACAACTGTTCTCAGAGCTGCTACTTCTTTAATCATCAGTATATTTATTGGTGATCTCATAAGAATGTAGTCTTCCCAAACATGATAGGGGAAAGATAGTAAGACAGAGAGGACTTATGACTTATGAGGAGGCAAGGCTGCTGCTTAGTACAGTAGCCAAAGGCATGAGACAAACTGTTAAGTTACACAATCTTGTGTGGTGCAGGCTGCAGAGCTGAAGGTTCAAGAAGGTGAAGTCAGATCCAACTTTCTGTAGCAAGACTGGTGAGGGACATCTTGAGTCATTCTCTTAGCTAGCCTTGTCAGTCCATGAAGGGTGACAGCCAGTTCTAGGCAGTCATCTCTTAGAGTCATTTCCTAGATCATATCTCCTGTAGTCATTTCCTAGATCATATCTCCTGTTAGGGATTCTCTGGACTGAGAGGGCAGGGGCAGCCTAGACCTAAATGGACCAAAAGACATCTGGATTACTTAATGTCTTTAGTTACTTTTCCTGTTGCTATGATAATAATAATATCCTGACAAAAGCAACTTAAAGGAGAAAGGGTTTATCTTGGACCATATTTTGAGGGTACAACCTGTGATAGCAGGGAAGGCAGGTCAGTAAGAGCTTGAGGCAGCTGGTTACATTGCACCTACAAAAAGGAAATAGGGAAATGAATATTCCTGCTCACTCACTTTCTCCTTTTAATTTGGTCCTGAACCACAACCCATGGAATAGTGCTGCCCACAGTGAGCAGGTCCTTTCATCTCAGTACAGACAGTCCCTCACAAACATGCTAAGAGGCTTACCTAATCCAAACACTCTCTTACAGGCATACTCAGAGCTTTGTCTTCTAGGTGATTCTAGCTCCTGTCAAGTTGATATATTAACTGTCACACTTGGGTACTTCTTGTTCCATTTAGGTTGCTAGCTGGTGGCATTGATATAACATCAACTACTTCTTAGACTCCCTGGTCCTTGTCTATTGTTACTGTGGATTTCAAGAAGCTAAGAAATGTAGGCTAGTTCTATAGTCAGCAGGAATTGTGGTCAACCACAGCACTGTCTCTTGCTGGCTCCTTGAGCTCATGCTACCTCTGATTAGGGCTTCTGCCAGATTGATCATGGAGGGGTGTTGAGGGAATGGCCTGAGATTTGGAAGTAGGATTGTTGCTCTCATTGGTTGCTGCTCCATTGCTCAATCATTTTATGTACATACCTATTCTTCTACTTGAGCCAAGTGCTGTTGCAGGTGCAGTGAGCCAGACCTTATAGGGAATGTAGTGTTGGAACCACCCAGTAAACTTTCACAAAACATTCATGCTGCCCTAGAGTTGATATAGTCTGTCTGGGTGTGTACTGGGTATTGCCACTTCTAAAGCTGTACAGGTTTGAGAGAAAACAACAACAAACCAAATAAACAAACAAATGAAAGAATGCCCTCTAAAGTGGATGGTATCCCTAGGATTTTTGCAGGAGAGCACCAGGGTAGAGAGCAGCAATTACCCTAAGCCAGGCTGTCCTGGTTATTCTGTGGCAGGTCTGATCCCAAATTGCTGGGAGGTTCTGCCTCAGGCTTACAAAATAAAACAGAGTTCAGAGCACTACATCATGTTTCTTGCCCCTGCACAAAATTGGATGGCTAATAGTCACAGATTTTTGCTTTCCAGGCTCTTCATTGATTTTTCAGCCCGGCCTTTAGAAGTGTTGGGTTTTTTTTTTATCTGAAAATTTCAACATTTATAAAAATAGAAGTGAGCACAGGTTGTGAATTTGTGTTTCCCACTTGCCCCAACATTCAAAAGAACCAGCACTGACATACCAGGTGACTTTTCTGTCACATGGTATTTTGTCCTCTGAGTATTTTGCAGAAGTGAGGTTTTTGGGTAGAGGAAAGCAGTTCAAGTTCAGTGTTTCCAACCTCTCCTTTTGGAATTGGCAAGCGTCAGACCTGAATCTGACCCAGATCCTGAATCTGTCTCTAGTTCTTCCTAGGATTCTGAGCCCATCACCCCTAGCTGTTTTTCCCATTTCCCTCAATCCCACCGTTTAATTTACCAGTCCTTCATCCCATTGTCACTGTGAGAAGATATCCAAGTTCTTTGCTTTTTTTGTACTTTAATAATGAGGAGGAGGTAATGGCCTAACTCTGAGGTTATAGTATTTTTTTAATTTTTATTTTTTAATATTAGTTACAGTTTGTTAACTTTGTATCCCTGCTGTATCTCTCTCCCTTTTTCCCTCCCAATCCCATCCTCCCTCCCTCATCTCCTCCCTGCCCCTATATCTAAAAGATGCTCAAGTACACAACAAGGACATTTGCTCAACCATGTTTGTAGCAGCTTTATTCGTAATAGCCAGAACCTGGAAACAACCCAGAAGTCCCTCAGTTGAGGAATGGATACAGAAATTGTGGTACTTTTACACAATGGAATACTACTCAGCAATTTAAAATGAGGAAATCAGGAAATTTACAGGCAAATGGAGGTTATGGTGTTTTAAAGAGGTACCAATATGAATGCAATATCTCCACACCATGTGAATCTCAGCCTTACCCCTTCCTAGACTTCCAGGTACCTTTCTGATGTGCTTGAGGGGGACAAGCCAGAAACCTGCCCCTGCAACCCCTGACACCCAGATCTTCAAAGCCACAAGCCAACACTTTTTTTTTCTTCCTACTGGCAGCCTGGGCTCCAGAAATTGTTGGTTTTAGCGTGCAGCTTGTATAAGTGCCACTGACCATGTAAAACCTAGGCTTTCTATTTATGATATTTCGAAGATATGTGACAATCACAAGGAATTAGTAAAACTACAGGTCAGGATGAGGGGATAAGAAGCACAGCAAGATGATGTTTGTTGAGGGTGTGTTTGTGTAGTGTGCCATGGCATTTTCATTCATATGAAACATCATTCTTGAAGTAATCAGAACCTGCTCAACTATTACTAACCTAATGCCAAATGTTTCCCTTTTTCTACTCTTTCCAAGGGACAGACTGTGAGGAACTGCCCTTACTCAGGATGCTATCACCCCACTCCAATATCACAGACCATTTTTCTTCAGAGCAAAAGCCAGACTGCTTTTTCCAGTATTGGCAGGAATTTTTGATAGAAAGCTTATTCCACATCACTTTTTCTGTTTATTGTATCAGACCTGGAATATGGTAAAATGGAGGTTTGTGGACTTTAATCCAGTCTCCATATGTGTTTCCTACACTGTCTTAGGGACCACGAGGAACTTAACTCCTTGCCAATAACCTGGTACTTCAGGGAAGCGAAATTAAATCAAGTATAATAACATGGGTATCTAGCTGGTGGAGAGATGGCCGCAGGAAACCTTTTTGAAGCTCCCCCCCCCCCCCCCACTGCCCAGTTTACCATAACATGTGGTTTCATTTCAGAGGGCTCCGGTGTTAACATTTCCATTTCCTCAGGAAGCCACATTTCATTCTTGCCCTTACTCCTGAAATGGAATCTACATTTTCTTTGGCCCAAGTTCAAGGAATGCCTGGGGCAACAATGAAAACAGTCCTAAGCAGGATTCACTCATGGTGACCCCTCCCTATGTCGCCACCCATGGGTGTTCCCTGCTTGCTCCAGAAGGATTGCAGCCAACTCTCTCAAGATCCCAGGAGGGTGTTGGGTGGCCACTGTGTTGCACTCGGGTCTTGTGGCCATCAGAAGGGAGCCCTGCTGTCTTCTGTGTCTGTGTTCTACCCTTTTGTTGAAAGATCTGGTTGCCCTCTAAGTGCCCACATACCAGAGTCTTAATTAAGAAAGTATGTTCCCATTTCATGTAACTAGAAAAGAATGAAAACAATGACAACATTTATTTGTCTTCACTATCAATATCATTCCTGTTCCTGAGCCTTAAAGGAATTATCTGGGTTGTAAGATTTTAACCTCAGGCATGAGCTATAGAGAGATGCACAGCTTCTTTTGGAGAGAGGGTCTCCATGCAAGGCAAAGCTGGTAACAGAGCCAAGAGCTTGGATACAGTGGCTCAGGACAGAGAAGCAACTCAGCCAGAGAGCCTGTTTTCATGTTGTCAGGGAGTCAAGCCTCTTTTCATATGTTCCATTTACTTACCTTTCTGAACCTTCAAAGCAGTAAAAGCCATCCATCATTTCAATCACCTGTCTTCCTGGATGCTGGTCACATAGGTCAGACCATGTTCTGGGACTGGGTGGGGTGCTCCCATGTGTTGCTGGTAGCCCTGGTGGCAGCAAGCGAATTGAATAAATGTTCCATGGGGCAACCAAGCCTCAGGAAAGGGATTTATCCAGGGCCACTTGCTGACTGTCAGCATTATATTCTGTATTTGGGTAATCCTGTTATAGAGGTGCTGTCTCAAGCACTGTCGTCTCTAAACACTAATATCAATTGCAACTAACTGTTGTGAAAGACAGCCATGATATAGACATGGCTAAATCCCTACCCAACTGAGGACTTCTGAGCCAAAGGATAGAGGAAGGACTTAGATCCCAACATATCACTAGCTCCATAGGAGTTCTCACCCAGTCAAGCAGCAGGTCTGCCTCTGGGATACAAGAAGGATGGGATGCTTGGATATTTCTGAGCTGCTAGACTAATCAGCAGTGAAAACATAGTTTCTGGAATCTCTGTGCAGATCCTGCTTTGTGGTGGAAGTGGAAGCAATACTGCTTGTAAATGGTGCAGGAGCTTGCTGTACAGAGCACTTAAGAACAGGCAAAGATTTTGTACATAGGCTTTCATTTTGAGTCATCCAAATACTGTTCAGGGCTGAAAGGCTTATTAAATATCCCATTTTTGTTATAATAAACTGAAATCTAAAATAAATTAGCTTAAGGGTAAAAGGGAATCTGTTGGTTTATGAAACTAAAAAGCTCAGAAATAGAACCCATGGCTTCAGGCATGGCTGGATCTAGACCTTGGATCTAGGTCCAGATCTGGGACACTTCTCAACTTGGTGTAGCTCCAGTTTCATTCTTCAGTTTTTTTCCCCCTAATAACCACAAAGTAGGCACCAGCAGCTCCAGCTGTGTGTGTGCCTTTACGATTTCAGGAAAAAAAGTTCTAATGTGGTGATGAACACCTTTAGTTCCAGTACTTGGAAGGCAGAGACAGGTGGATCTCTAAGTAGGATGCTAGCCTGATTTACAGAGCAAGTTCCAGGACAGCCAGGGCTACACAGAGAAACCCTGTCTCAAAAAACCAAAACCAAAACCAACAAAAAAAATGTAGGAAAAGAAAAGACCAAACAGTTTCTTTTTTTAATTTTAATTCTGCTGCCTCTAATCTGTGTTAACTATAGACATACTTTGACTCTCATACCAGTTCATGTGGTATGTGGATCCAGGTGCATGCTCAGGAGACTTCACATTCCATGGGTTCTAGGCAGTCAGGTATTATTAGACTTGGTAATGGTATAGTAGTTTACACATGTGTCTTTATCTATAATAGGCTAGAAATTTAAGAGTGTTCCCTCTGTTAGGAAGGAGGAACTGTTATAAGCTGGGGCAGTGTGTTAAAACACAGATCTGGATCCCACATGGAGAATTTAGATCCGGTTAGTGATCTCCCGTTCCTAGAGGATGAAGACATGTCTCTACTTGGAGCAACACTGCTGTTGAGTGAGGCCATAGTTAGGATCTTTTTATTTGATGGCTGAAGAAACAAACTTAGATAACTCAGGTTGTATGACTTAATTCTTTTCTTTCCTTTGGTTATCTTTATTGAAATGTAACTGCTTACCTGCAGTGCAGTCACCAATTTCAAGTATAATGAAATGACTTTTTATAAGTACTTACAGCCATGCAATCACCAGAGTCATGAAACGTAACATTTTCATCTTACTCAAAGCTCCTTCATGCACCTCTGTCATGAACTCCCTGCTTTCCCACTATTGTTCTGATTTTAGTCACTGTGAATTTGCCTCTTTTAAGTTTTAGACTTATAGAATCAACTGTGCATGTCTATCTTTGGCTTCCAGGTCTTAGACCCACACAGTGCTGCTTGGGTTCATCCATGCTGTGTTTGCTCCTGATGTCTGTCTGTGTGGGTTGAATGATAAGTGGTATTTGATTGCAGAAATGTGGCATCTCATGGTGTGTGTGTGTGTGTGTGTGTGTGTGTGTGTGTGTGTTTATTGATGTATGTTCTTTCCAGCAGTCAGTGGGCTCTGGAAAGGGTTTGGGTTTCACTTGGAATGGACTTGGCTTTTCTGACTTCAGACCTGCTTTCCCTTATGGTTATATGCTCAGGTGACAAGCATAGTACTTAGTAGCTCCTCCTTAGATTTTTTTAAGACAGCAGATATTCCATGGCCTTAGGAAGGAGACAGCTGGGGCTGGAGAGTTGGCTCAGAGATTAAGAACACTTGCTGCTCTTCCAAAGGTCCTGAGTTCAATTCCGAGCAACTGCATGTTGTCTCATAATCATCTACAGTAAGATGTGGTATACAAATAAAAAAATAAATCTTTTTAAAAAAGAAAGAAACTAGGAAGGAGACAGCCGAATATAAGGAATCAGATCAGCATCACATTCATTACATTGTAAAGGGGTGCGATCAAATTGTGGCTTTCCACTTACTTTTGTAAATAAAGTTTTATTAGACACATCATACCCATGGACAATTCATACAGTGCCAGGGGACATTTCATTACAATTCCATTGTTGAGTAATTATGACCAAACCATATAGCCTTCAAAAGCTAAAATACTTACTATGAGTCTTACAAAATGTTTCCAACCGTTGCCTTAGATTCAGGGAGGGGAGACACCAGACCAGCTGTTGCCACCAGGAGAGGACAAAAGCAGAGCTTTGGAATACTGGGTAAAAATTAGCTTTAGTCTTTGAGCTTGGAGTCTATCTTGAGACCTACTTGGGAAACTGGCCAACAAGGAGGGCTCCAATCTGTGAAGGGACTCAGCAGCTGAGCATTCTGATGCCTTCATTTTCTAGATGAGAAACTCAGGCCCATGTGCTGCAGCATGATCTGGTACTTTATCTTTGAGTGTTGATTACTTTTCTTCCCTGAGGTCTGCTTGCTGGCTTTTATGAGCAGACTATCACATACCCCAAATGTTGCTATGTAACCTTGCTCCAAATTATTTCTGATTGGCTAAATAAATACCTACACCTGGGCAGGGCAGAAGAGAAATAGGCAGAGCTAAAGTTTGAAGGCTTGAGAAAGGATCACAGGAAGGGAGACAGGAGAGAGACCCACAGGAGATAGGAGGAAAGGAAGTAGAAAAACTGGCATGGGTTTGCATAAGGAAGAACCATGTGACGGGGAGGAATTACTCTGAGGATCATCATGGCTAGAGAGAAGCAGCCCAAATGGAAAGCATGTGCAAGTATTTATATTATTTTGGATGGGAAGTAGCCCAATAGGAATGATTAGAGCAGATGGCATGGGATGTGGGACTGGGAGATATCTAGGTAGTTTAGGGGGTTAATATCTGCCCAGCCACAAGTGAAATAAGGCTTATGAAAAATCTATCAGGTGTTCTTATCTTTTTTGATATGGTAGAGGGTTAAATAATAACCGATGTAATAATTATATCTATGAATTGATAGTAAATATTAATAGTCCTTTATTTTCTACAACACCCATGATTATATGGAGTGACAACTGAGACCGCTTCTGGTCAGTACCTTTCCTCTATGGTGTTCTTGGGTTGTAAGAGGCCCAAGAACCTCTTAGCACCCAAATTTTCGGAACAGAGCCTTTGGTCTTGTTGTGCCTTCTGTTGGGTGACATCTTGGCAAATGTCAGCCTGACCTGAGAAGAGAGAGAGTGAAGAGGCTTGCTGGACTGTGTGTTTGAACATAGGTATTGAGACAGTTACACTTATCATCAGGTAAATTCATCCTCCTGCTTAACATGACTTGTCATTATGGCTGGAAGACAGATGACTGATTGGCTGTTGAGTCACTAACCATCTTCAGAAATTAGGAGGCACCAGCATCCCAGAACCAGAAGGGATTTGTTCAGAGTTGGAGAGAGGATGTTCCCTAGAAGAAAAGATGGACTAGACTACAAAAACTAATAATTATATCCAGGTCCTCCTTTGCTAGTGGACGGTTGTCCCTGCTCCATAACTGCTGAGCACTAAGATTTTCTTTTCCACCAAGCTGATTCCAAGCTCTATTAGTTTGAGGGACAGCTGCAGATTGGAAAGACCAGAATGCCCAGTGCTGGGGAGCATCTGAGACAGCATGCCTCAGTCATTGCCTCAAGCATCCTCTGACCAGGGAAAGCTCAGAGAAGCTGTAGTGTCATTGTAGGGAAAGAATCCTGGTCCCAGCCCCAAATATGCACTTTGTTTTTCATAGGAGGCAAAAACAAAGAGGGTCAAAGAGAGGATAGGCTGAGCCTATTGAAGTAACAAACCAGTGCTAGATGCCTTGGGCTAGATGGCTCACCTTGTTTCTTTTTGAGAACCTTATTAGTAACTTAGTGGCTGAAGCTTAATCTTGTTTCTATGCTTGTTCATCTGGGAATATTCATCAGTTTTCATTAGAAACATCCAAAGAGTGGACATGAGTTTCCTTAAATAGTTTTTTCGGGTGTGGGGTGGCTACAGGCGTGTTTGATCCAGAGATCTGGATATTACTAGGGACCAGCTCTGCTTCTTGTCATATTCTTAGTTCTGAGCTCCTGGTTCAGCCTCATTCTCACAACAGCTTTTCACAAAAGGTCAAGGACACTATCGTAGGCCCTGGCCCCAAAGCAAGAGAGAGTATGCCAGTTGGGTTGGTTTAGTCCATAGTCCTGATACCTTCACCGACCAGAATTAAGCTTTGTTTCATGTTGTTTGGCCAAACAGGGAATAGAGCCATTATCACCAGAACCACTGATGTCTCCTTATAGAAGGAGACTGTACTGCAGTCTGTACTGCAGAACAGAGCCAGTTGTGGCCTGGCACCATTCTCTGTTCTAGACTTCTCTTTCTGAGTGTGCAAACCCTACAAGACAATGGCCTCCATTTACCATTATCTTGTTTCATCTAACTAGGACTCTGAACCCAATCGTAGAGTAACATATGGCCCTTCCTGGTGCTCCCCTGGTCTCATCACATACTTTTTTTTTTTTTTTTTGTCTTGTCTCCAGACAGAGATTACTACAGTCTATGTGACAAGCAACCAATTGGGAGACTGCTTTTTCGACAGTTCTGTGAAACCAGGCCTGGACTGGAGTGCTACATTCAGTTCCTGGACTTAGTGGTAAGTCCCTGCCAAGTGGTCCTTGGGTCTTTTGTGATCAGCAATTAGTTTTGTCAGGAGGAAATAAACATAGTCCGATGGTTTTGAAACATGAAGAATCTAGACTATTGTTCCTTGAGAAACTGAGAAGGTTCTTTCTGAATGTGCACCTACATGTCAGAAGCGGGCAGTAGAGGGTATGGATGGTTGTGAGCCACCATGTGGTTGCTGGGAATTGAACTCAGGACCTCTGGAAGAGCAGACAGTGCTCTTAACCACTGAGTCATCTCTCCAACCCCTAGGAAGGTTCTTTTTTTTTTTTGCATTCTAAAAACATTACTATTTATTGAGTTATAAGATAAACAGAACAAGAGTAAAAAGAGGGAGTAGAGAATATAGAATATTTTTTTTTAATTTTTATTAATTACACTTTATTCACTGTAGCTCTCTTCCTCCTCCCCTCCCAACCCCTCCCTTCCTCTTCCTTCTCCACACATGCCCCTCCCCAAGTCCACTTGGGGAGGTATTCCTTTCCTTCCTTCTGATCCTAGTCTATTAGGTCTCATCAGGAGTGGCTGCATTGTCTTCCTCTGTGGCCTGGTACAGCTGTTCCCCCCTCAGGGGTTGGTGATCAAAGAGCAGGCCAATCAGTTCATGTCAGAGACAGTCCCTGTTCCTATTACTATGGGACCCACTTGGACACTGAACTGCCATGGGCTACATCTGTGCAGGGGTTCTAGGTTATCTCCATGAATGGCCCTTGGTTGGTGTATCAGTCTCAGAAAAGACCCCTGTGCCCAGATTTTTTTGGTTCTGTTGCTCTCCTTGTGGAGCTCCTGTCCTCTCCAGGTCTTACTATTTCCCCTTTCTTTCATAAGATTCCCTGCACTCTGCCCAAAGGTTGGCCATAAGTCTCAGCATCTGCTTTGATACCCTGCAGGGTAGAGCCTTTCAGAGGCTGTCTGTGGTAGGCTCCTGACTTGTTCCCTGTTTTCTCCTTCTTCTGATGTCCAGCCTCTTTGCCTTTCTGAATGGAGATTGAGCATCTTAACCAGTGTCCTCCTTCTTGATTAGCTTCTTTAGGTGTACAGATTTTAGTAGGTTTATCCTATATTATATGTCTAATATCCACTTATGAGTGAGTAAATACCCTGTGTGTCTTTCTGCTTCTGGGACACCTCACTCAGAATGATCTTTTCCAATTCCCACCGTTTACCTGCAAATTTCATGATTTCCTTGTTTTTTATTGCTGAGTAATATTCCATTGTGTAGATGTACCACAATTTCTGTATCCATTCCTCAGTTTAGGGGCATCTGGGTTGTTTCCAGCTTCTGGCTATTACAAATAAAGCTGCTACAAACATGATTGAGCAAATGTCCTCATTGTGTGGAAGCTGTAGTCTTTGCAGTTCCCTTAACTCTTCCCTGTTCCTCCTTCTTCCCCCATGCTTTGGGACCATAGTCTTAGCTCCTTGACATCTTGATCCCTTATCATCATCTGTGGACTCTGCCTCAGTCCTGGTTCTGACATAGGCACTGCCTTCTTTTACTTGAATGATCAAACTAGTTCTGAACCATGACTGAGGATTAAAAACACCTGAGAATCTTAAAACTACCAGCGCCCTAGCCAAAACCCAGACTAATGAATTTGGATCTCTGAGAGTGGGCCCTGGTGTTTTTTATAACTTATTGTTATGAAAAGTTTCAAACTATTAAAAAAGTAAAAGTCAGCTGAAAAATGTAATGAGGGCCATGTGCCTTTCACCTTACTTCAGCAGTGTTCAGCTCCTGACTTCTACCCTCCCTCATCAGCAAATATTGGCTATCAAAATTGTTTCATTTAAGAAATTTTCAGTATGTATCTCTAAAGAGTAAGGGCTCTTTAAAACAAACAAACAAACAAACAAACAAAAAACCCAAATGACTAAGGGTTTATGTCTTAGTCAGTGTTCTGTTGCTATAAAGAGACTTCATGACCAGATATTTGGCTGGAAGCTTGCTTACAGTTTCAGAGGCTTAGTCCATTATCATCAAGGTGAGACGGGAAGGGTGGCAGCTTGCAGGCAGGTGCTGGAGCAGTAGCTGAGAGCTATATTTTGATCTACAGGCAGTCAGAGAGAAATATTGGGCTTCTCATGGGCTTTTGAAACCCCAAAGCCCATCTCCAGTGACATATTTCCTTCAACTAGGCCATACTTACTAAACCTCTGCAAGTAGTGCCATTCCCTGATGGTCAAGCATTCAAAGATATGAGCCCGTGGGGCCTATTCTTATTCAAACCACAACAGCTTAGGGTGTGCTTCAATGGTAGAGCTCTGGCCTAGTACACATAAAAGACCCGGGCTCCATACCTAGCAATGCATAAAAATAACATGTAGAAGAAGGAGAAGGAAAGACAAGAGGAACATTACAATACTGTTAATTACAACTAAGTATTTCTTTTTCTTTTCTTTTCTTTTTTTTTCTTTTTCTTTTTTTTTCTTCAAGACAGGGTTTCTCTGTGTAGCCTTGGCTCTCCTGGAACTCACAATGTTGGCCAGGCTGGGTATCTGAATTATCTCTTCCCAAGGTGCCTCTCCATGATCTCATTTCCCTGACAGATGCCTGCTTTGTTTTCCTAGTCCTGTTCACAAAGCCTTCCCCACCTCACTTTCCCTGTCTCCTATGTCCTTGTTACCTGTGTATATTTGCATTATTATTACAGTGTACTGACAGTGTATTGATGGAATATATAGCTATTGAAGGAAATTGTTGGGTCCAGATATGGCTGCCAGAATGGTAGCTCTTGTGAGACTGTGGGGAGGTGTTAATTTCAGTGTATGAGGGACTCCTCTTTTTCAGGATCTTTGGTTATGCCCATCAAACCCAAGGACTAATGGTCAAGCGTATACTAAAGCTCTCTGTGCATACCTACCTATTGAACCACATGGACTGTATTTTAGAGAGCTCTCAGTTTCCTTTCTTCAGAGACCCAGAACACTGTGATCCATAGCAAAGCTTTCACTTGAGCCTGGATGAGAAGCCCCAGTATCAAGCTCCTCATTATTCTTTAGCCTTTCATTTGTATAACACAAGTACTCTTTGCTAGTTAGAATTCTAGACATTTGGGATAAAGTGATGCAATAAACTAAGATCTTTGAACTTAGCCAGGAAAGGGTTGCCATATTCCATAAGCAATGAGGCCAGTGTTTCTAAACCCTAAAATGTGGCAAATAGAGTACAAAAAAAAAAAAATAACCAGAGCAGATTATAGTGTTGGTAGTAAGGAAAAGAAAGCCGGATTATAGTGTTGAGAATGGTCAGCATAGGTATTCTTGCAAAGGTGACATGTGACTGAAGACTAGATGGAGTGGGATTTAATAGGTAATGAAAGGGGTTTACAGATAGGGAGCCTGTAGTGAGAAGGCCTTTTGGCAAGAGTGTCCATGGCTGGAGAGGAAATCGAGCACAGGGTTAGAAGTATTGATTACACAAGACCATATACCTCAAGAACTTTGGCTTTTATGTTGCATGAAGTGAAGGAAACAGTGGGGAATTTTAGCAGAGAACTGGATGGCATCTGGTGTCAGCTGGCATAGGTGAAATATGAGAGCTCTGTGAAGAAGCCGTTTATACCAATCCAGATGAGAGCCACAGTGTTTGGGCCAACAGGGAAACTATAGGGACAGATGGTTGGATTGGGATTGGGGGTATGTCTTGAAGGCAGAATTCCCAGTGTTCCCTGATGAATGAGATGAGATAGAATTGTTGAGGATGTTTTCTCTATTAGTTGCTTTGGGTCAACAGAATAATTGACGAGCAGCTTAAGGAAGCAGATTTATTTTGGTTCATTATGGTGGGGAAGTCTTTGTGTCAGGAGCTTGAGGCAAGTGGTCATTTGCATCCATAGTCAAAAAGTGGAGAGTGATGGATACAGGTTGTCCTTGCCTCTGCCTCTCCCTCCTCCTATGCTCCTTCTTCCTTCTTCTTTAAAAAAAAATTTCATTCATAAGGTTGTGTGTGTGTGTGTGTGTGTGTGTGTGTGTGTGTGTGTGTGTGTGTTGGTGTTTTGGCTCTATGAATATCTGTGTATCATGTACATGCCTGGTACTCTTGGAGGCTGGAAGAGGATGTTGGATCTCCTGAGACTGGAGTTACAGACAGTTGTAAACAGCCATATGGGTGGTAAGAATTAAACTAGGGTCCCCTGGAATAGCAGCCAGTGTTCCTAACCTAAGCTGTCTCTCTAGCCCCATTTTCTTCTTTTTATATAGTTGGAGGACATGACTGGTGACATTCATATTTAGAGTACGTCTTCTTACTTCAATTAACCTCATCTAGATTGCTCCTCATGGGCATGCTTGTCTCTTCCATGATTATAAATCATGTCAAATTGACAATATTGGTCACCACAGTTTCCAAGTTCTGACCTAAGCAACGGGAAAATGAAGCAAGGCAAAGGCTGTGGGGAGGTTATGCTGAGGGAAGATCAAGAGTTTCATTTCATAGTTGGAGCCACTTCAGCATTCATTGGAGACGTTTAATAGACATGCATGTGAAAATATTCCAGGACAGATAGGCATCCAGATCTGGAGCTCATGAAGAAGGCTTGGCCTGGGAATGGAAAATGAGAAATTGTCACCATACTGCTAAGACAGAAAGCCTTGGGCTTTGAGGGCTCCTTTACCTAGCAGGTAGAGGGAGCTGGAGCAGCAATGAGAACCAATGTCTGCGAGAGCAGGACCTGGGTTGTTCCTCATCTGGCAACAGCCTTGAGACCTGTCTGGAGAGTTGATGAGACAGAGCAGGGTCAGGCTGAGATAAGGAGCTGGTGGAATTTTCCAGCCATGTTTTCTCTTAGGTGCATCTAGTCCACAAGAAGGTGAAAACAACAAAACAAAACCAAAAAAATCCTTAATAGATGACTGTTTTCATTCTGGTTGTACAGTCCTTCCCTTCTTACTGGGCCAGTACCAAGAGCTGTTTATTTGAAAGGAAGTGGGAGCCTGGTTCTTGCATTGAGTCAAATTCTCTCCATACACCTTGACAGAGTCTCCACTTAGAGGCTACCCTGTTCCCCTTAGTACTTTCAGCTGGGAATTAGTAAGTTCCTTTCATTGCCACTTGTTGTCATAATCAGTTTCTGAATCCCTCTTTTACATTTGAAGACTTTGCTGAGTTTTCTAGTACCAGTAGAACTTCTCATAAAAAAAAAATTGTTTTTCATCCTGACTGGATGAAAGAGGTAGGAGGTACCAGTATCCTTGGCATTGTAGTTAATTATCACCCCTAATACTTAGGGGCTTAGCCAGTGCCATTCTCAGCATTCTTGCTTCTCTGTTATATTTTCCATCAAGTAGAGCTTATTAAAAATAAGTTGTCCCTACAGGGCTGTGACAAAGTCCAGGAAGTGTTCTTTTCTATAGTTTCATCATCTGTGCTTCTCAGGTCAAGTACAAACTGTGGCTGTTTTCAAATGGGCCAGATAGTTTGACGTGAGTAGGTATAGAACCCTTGTGTGTTGCTCATCAGACAATGTAGCTAACTTACCACTGTCTGGGTTCTCAAGGAGCTTCCACAGTCCTCTCATCGAGAGGCAGAGTCAGCAATCTAAGTCTGACCTCTGGAAGGCAAAGAAGGGTTTGGTTATCTGTCCAGGGACTGGATGGTAGCTCAGGCTAGTGTCCACCCCACAAGCCAAGAGGATCTTGCCATGAGCATCTTCAAGATGGATGGGCTGGTCCCTAAACCTTCTCTCTGGAGAACTTAACCATTAGCTGGCCACTCATGTAAAACCCACATTTGGATAAGTCCTAAAGTTTGCTAGTCACTTCTTTGTGGGTGAGGGAAGGTTGGTGGATATTGAGCCAGATTTGATTGTTATGTGTTTATCAGATGTCTCAGGCAAGGCTGTCTTTTGTAATTGGGGGCTGCACAGTAAATGGAAAAGGCAAATTCTTTACCACATGGGAGCTTGCATTTTGGGGTCAAGAAAAGGTTTTTAAAAACCAGCAAATAAGAAAATCAACAAAGAGAAGCAAGCAGCACCAGCTGTAAGTTTAGAGAGCTGTTAAGAGTAGGAATCAACATTTTGCCGTGAGTCTGATTCTTGTATCCGCTCTTGAAGCTCTTTTTCTTCTGTTGCATTGTCTTGTCGAGCCTTGATGTGATGGATTTTTCTTTATCTCATTATATTTTATTTTGCATGTTTGATTGTTATCTCTTACAAGCCTTCTCTTTTCTAATGAGAGACAGAAAGGGAATGGATCCAGAAGGAGGCGAAGAGGGGAGACTCTGGGAATAGTAGAGGGAGGGGAAACTGTAGTTAGGATATATTGTATGAGAAAAGACTCTATTTTCAATAAAAGGAAAAAAAATATGAAAAGAACAAAAAAAAGGAGTAAGAATCAACCTATTAGCTCCTAGTCTGGTTGGTCAGGAACTCTGGGATAGTATAGCAGGTGTTCTTGGCTGAGGACTCTGGAAAGGTCACATCAGGATGTTGGCTGGATCTGCTCCTCAGTTATTCACATGGCTGACAAGTTGGTGCTGGGTGTTGGCAAGGAGCTTCAGTTATTCTCCTGGCAGCTCTTTCCATGGGATGGCTTGAGCATCTCCACACTATTGTTGGCTCTTTCTAGAGTAAGAAATAAAGTAGTATAGCAGTCTCAGAGCATCCATGCTGCTGTCAACAGTTACATGTGTTAACATGAGTCAGTATGAGAAGAAACTTATCCAGAACGGGAAATAAGGGTTATAAAGCCAGTTTTGTTTGTTGATAGTTACAAAGCTGATGTTATAACAAATGAAGCTTCTAATCAGGAAGTGCTAAAAAGTCAAGCCAAGGCTTTCATTGGCCTAAAATTACAGACGAGCACACGTAGTGGCTTTAAGCCTGTTTGTTTGAAGTGTTGTTGTAAAATGATCATTCCTACCTCATCAGAATACTAAGTATTCTACTTCTTTTTGTCTTTCTGCTACTGTTCTGATTTTCCTTGAGGGTCTTATATTTTCTCTTTTTGGGGGTTGGGGCGGGCAGGATATATGTGACCCAGGCTATTCTCAAACATTATATGTAGCTGAGGATGATTTTGAACTTCTGATCATCTTGCCTCTAGCTTCCAAGTGCTGTGATTAGAGTTGTACACCACCAAGCCTGGTTTTATGTGATGCTGGCAATTGAATCCAGGGCTTTATGCAGGCCAACCAAGTGCTCTGCCTGACCTGAGCTGCATCCCAGCCTAGGGGTCATACTTCTTTATATACAAAGAGAGACCTGTGGGATAATTGGCAAAGCCAGATATACTCAAGGTCATTTGAAAAGAGTGCTTCTTCTAAAATGGGGTCATCCAGTAGACAC
Organism: Meriones unguiculatus; assembly: GCF_030254825.1. Taxonomy (NCBI): domain Eukaryota; kingdom Metazoa; phylum Chordata; class Mammalia; order Rodentia; family Muridae; genus Meriones; species Meriones unguiculatus. The sequence continues at coordinate 74,974,345 of NC_083349.1, forward strand.
TTTTAAGCTTTCCCAGTCTCCTAAATTTCCCACTTACATATTCTAATTATATGGATGTCCTAGGATATGTATGTTCTAAATGATGCCAGCCAAAACTACAGTTGATTATTAGAGCAGAGCTGAGCCTATGAACTGAGCCATATGAGAGAAGCCTTTCTGTGGAGTCAGTGGACTGAGGGAAGTACTTCTATCATAGGAAAAAGCTTAAAGTAGGGAGCTGTTGGAGCTGGAGGGATGGCTCAGAGGTTCAGAGCACTGGCTGCTTTTCCATAGGACCCCAGTTCAATTCCCAGCAGTCACGTGGCAGCTTACAACCATCTATAACTGCAGTTCCAGGCGATCCAACACCCTCACACAGACATACATACAGGCAAGCATCAGTGCACATAATAGAATAAAATAAATCATTTTTTTTAAAGTAGGGAGCTTTTGAGTTGCATCAGAGGGTAAAAATCCTTGCTGCCAAGCCTGATGACCTGAGTTTCATCCCCAGTTGCCATCATGGAAGAAGAGAATCAATTCCTGAAAGCTGTTCTATGACTTATTCATGCATACCATGATATGCGTGGGACTGTGCGTGTGTGTGCATGTGCATGTGCACATAAATAAAAATAATAATTATATATTTTAACTTTAAAAAGGCTTAGAACTGGGTACTTGGCAAATGTATAACTGCCACATTCTCTACCATGACTTGTATAAGTGGGCCAGCCAGTCAGTACTGAGGCTGACTGTGAAATCTATACATATGTACACATGTGTGCACTCTTGCATAGGAGAAGAGGGGGTTTTAGGGAGACATGTTCCTGTTTCTTGGGTGTAGCTGTATTCTACTCAGTCTATAATTTGACTGTCTACTGGTCCTTGGTCCCAGAAGCCAAGAAAGCAAAAGTTTTACCTGAGTTAGTTTAGTCTGAGGTTCCTTTCATTCAGAACTAAGAATGACAGGCACAGCTTTTCTGTGGAGGTCTGATGAGCTTGGTTGTGGGGAACTCATTCTAGGGAGAGAAGGAAAAGCAGCCAGCAGGGAGAGGATAGAGGGCCATCTGAGGATGAGTCTCAGAAGAGGAATGTAGGACAGACAAAAGGTGATGTACCAAAGCTCCTCTGTCATGAGAGTCTATGATACTGGGACTACTCACCTCTATCTTGGGAGATCCAGTGTCTCTTTTCTCCTTGCTTCTGTTCAGTACCTGTTCTAACCTTGTCATTACTTATAGGCTAAGGTCCAAAAGTTATTCCTGGTAGTTTTAGTCTATACCCTAGCATAGATAGGAGTCTGTTCTTCCCTTCCTTCCACTGATCCTATCCCATGTATTGTGCCAAGATGACACAATGAATCTCTGATCTGGCCTGAGTGGGGTATTTGAATGAGGAACATTTGACAGCTTTTGAAATAGGCCAGATGCATCTGCTCTTGGACCTATGAGGGTGTTACCCATGTGGTAGCTCAATATTGTAGCTGTAAAGCAGAAAGGAGGCCAGATTGGGACCCACCCCACTGCATCATGGTGCAAACTATCACATGGGACTCCACAGGAAATGGATACTCACTTGAAGTGTGAATGTGGTTCAGAGCAGGGAAGTTTACAAAGTACACACAAGGTGAGAAGATTAGCTGATGTGCTCCGCTGGTACTAGCACCATGTTCTGACTTGCTAGGATGAGGAAAGGGATTGACACCGGAGCCTGGCCCATGAGAACTGGGTCTTCAAAAGGTCTGGGAATGAGATGCAAAGGTGGAAGGGAGTTGGGAAAACTACTTCACACTGTCAGTTCCCCTCTACTGGGTGGGAAGGACTTGGAGGAGCAGCACCTTTAGTTAGCACATGCAAATAACCAGGGCCAGTGTGGGTGGACCTTGGTGTTTTTTTCCAGAAAGGGCTGCTAGGACCAGCACTGTTGACCAGGTGTGTTACAGGCTTCTGCATTTCATGCTCTTGACCACATCAATAATTACAGAAGCTAGAGATAGCAAAGTTTCATGGTATGTCTGATTTCATCTTTCTGCCAGTGCTGAGAAGGTGACACTAAGTCAGCTGAAGTGAAACAGAAACTAGTATAGACTCTGCCTTTTTTTTCTCCCTAAAGACAAGATCACACTATAAAGCCTTGGCTGGTTTAGAGCTCAATATGTAGACCAGAATGGCCTCAAACTCAGAGATCCACTTGCCTCTGTTTCTCAAATGCTAGAATTGAAGGTGCATGCCACAACATCTAGCTTAGATGCTACTTTTGATCCAGACTTGCTCTTTTAAATATGGTTCTAAAAAAAAGTCATCTGAGAGAGAGGGCCTTTCTCTGCTAGGATCTGTTTTTCCTGGAAGTTTCTAAAATTGATGATGCAATTTGAGCAGGCCCAGAGCATGAAATGACAGGTTTATAAGCTGGGATGTCCAGTGATGTTGGTACTCTCTGGCAGTACAGAGATGACTAATCCTTTGTTGGCTGAATGCAATAGATCATTTCGCTCCTTGTGTTAGAGTGGTACCTGATCCCTTAGGCTATCCTTTATTTGTTATAAGTCATAGAGAAGCTGGTGAAATATTGCCTGCCATTTTTGTACCTAGAGTGAGTCTACGAGGAGAAATAGCCTCAAAGGGCACTGAGCTCTGGAATAGGAAAGATTCAAGTGGATAGGAAAGAGGATGTTTGGTATTTCTTCTGCTGAAGTAGTGGACATGGCCTGCTACCCACTATGGTGGGAGGGACCATCTTCAGATGGAGTTCAAAGGATACTCGTTGCATTAGTTTTTTTGTTTGTGTTTTTTCCCCTTGTCTTTTAGAAATAATGAGACCGGATCTTTTTTTTTTTTAATATAATTTTTTATTTATTACAGTTTATTCACTTTGTAACCCAGCTGTAGCCCCACCCTCGTCCCCTCCCAAGCTCACCCTAATTTCTTCCCTCCCTCCCTTCCTCCCTCCCTTCCTCCCTCCCTCCCTTCCTCCCTCCCTCTCTCCCTCTCTCCCTTTCTCCCTCCCTCCCTCATCTCCTCCCATGCATCTTCCCCAGTCCACTGATAGTGGAGGACCTCCTTTCCTTCCATCTGACCTTAGTCTATCAGGTCTCATCAGGACTGTCTTTCATAGTCTTCCTGTGGCCTGGTAAGGCTGCTTTCACCCCTCAGGGGAAGGTGATCAAAGAGCCAGCTACTGAGTTCATGTCAGAGACAGCTCCTGTTGCCCTTACTAGGGTACCCGTTTGGAGACTGAGGTGCCAGTGGCTACCTCTGTGCAGGGGGTCTAGGTTATTTCCATGAATGATCCTTGGTTATAGTATCAGTCTCAGAAAAGACCACTGTGTCCAGATTTTTTGGTTCTGTTCTCCTTGTGGAGCTGCAGACCCTTCCAGGTCTTTTTGTCCCCCCCCCACCTTCTTTCATAAGATTCCCCCCACTCTGCCCGAAGTTTAGCCATGAGTTTCAGCATCTGCTTTAATACCCTGCTGGATAGTCTTTCAGAGGCCTTCTGAGGTAGGCCCCTTCTTGTTCCTTATTTTCACCTTCTTCTGATGTCTATCTCATTTGCCTTTCTGAATGAAGATTGAGCATCTTACCCAAGGTCCTCCTTCTTACTTAGCTTCTTTAGGTGTACAGATTTTAGCATGATTATATACAGGGTCTTACTATGGAGAATTGGCTGACTAGAGATTCTCTTGCTTCAACCTCTAATGCTAGAATTATAGATTTATTCTATAGCACATAGCTATCTCTCTTTTCTGAAGTCATCGTCTGCCTGCCAATTTTGGAGCCAGATCTGATTGGAAAATTCTAGGCTTTTGGCACAGACTTCTCTGTGCTGCTTTTATTTGCTAGTATGAGCTGGTGTAAGCTGATTGAAGCTTTTCCCCATCGCTGGGTAGAGATATTGGCAGAGAGGTGGTTTATGAGCTGCTGCCAGCCCTGTGTCATATGATCTGCCTCGAGCCCATCCGTCACAGCACCTTTTTTCTCTCTCTAAGTGGCCTCTCAACACTGGTCCTCACAAGCTCCAGCCTACATGGGGATCATTCTGGAGACAGGGCCTGTCACTCGAGGTGACTTAATCAGTGTGGAAAAAACAGCTGGCATCTTTTTCTTGGTTTTCTGCCTCCCCAAACTAATGCTTCTCAAGTGATGGTGGCCTGCCATAGTCTCGTCAAAGAAAGGCCTTTTGATCCAGGAGTGGGAAGGCCTGTCCCCAAGTGCTCCTAGCTGCCTTTCTGTGGAGCTTTGCACCCATCTGGCCTCTGCTGGGAGACAGCTGACCTGAATGTGATGTTATTTTCTTTTTAACATGGCTTTTAGAACACAGAGCAATAATATTTTCAGCTGGTTACTGAGCCTGATTGGTGAGTCCTAAGACCTCCATCTGGTTAAATAGAACTGCCTTCATAGTTGTATTTTGGGACAGTGCAAATTCAGTGTTCATAGTGGGATTGAGTTACCACAAATGGTAGGCAGCCATTTGCTCAGGGACCTACCCCTATAAAGCAGTCTGGATATGTCATGTGCCAGACCACAGGGTGAGGCTTCCAGGAACACAGGATACTAGGCACTTCTCTGCTCTCTCTGGAAAAGGGGGTTTGATCCTAGTGTTGAAACTCTGTTGCTTACCAGCTCTGCTATATTTGAAGCTGGGAACCTCAGTGTTTTCCTCTGTATATTGGGAATAGTCATGTTATACCTGCCATGTTGGGCAAGTCTGTCATCAGTTTCCATGTGGGATATCTGTGTGTGTGTGTGTGTGTATGTGTGTGTGTGTACCTATTTGAACTTTGTGGGGATTGTTGTGAATATAGGAGAAGAAAGTAGAAGGAAGAAGTTAAGAAGAAAGAGCTACCTCCTCTCATTTAAGCACCTGAAAAAGTCATCAGTCAAACAATTCACCGTGAAGGTTTCAGTAGTTCAAGCCTCCTTTTGTTGGTGAGGAGGAATTAGCTGTAGGAGTGATATGCTGTGACCTGGTGCCAGAGTGGGAATCAGGGCCTAGTGGGCCAGTCCTCCCTCCTGCTGCTACTGACTGTGTGGACTTGAGCAAGTTCTTTGCCTCTCTTTTCATAGCCTGTAAAATAAATGGTTGAATTTTTGCTAGAGCCACCACACCATAGCTCAGATGTCCATAGGGTTCATGTTTCTATATTGGAGAGTTGTGGCTCTTGGCTCCTTCATTAGAAGAGGGGCAGCAAGGCAAGGGAACTTGCTTACCTTGGATAGAAAAGTGCTGCTCCCTCTTGGGCCTTTCACATGCTTCCTGGCTGTGTGTGCGTGTGTGTGTGTGTGTGTGTGTGTGTTTATCCAGGAGGGTCTTTTGGAAGGCATAGGGGGACCAGAACTCAGCTACTGAGCTATGAGCTGCCTTCAATTTGGCAAGGAGGGCCTAGTATCTACTATACCACTGAATGCCTAGAAGAGTGCAGACCTGTTTGTATTGGTTATCTCCCATATCTTTTTGGGATGTACTTCGATGTTGGGGCTGGCAAATTCTCAGGTGATAGATTTTTGAAGTAGCTAGAAAGCATATTCAATTAGTTGTTTTGACTAAATGAAAAGGCAAACTCACTCAGGCTTCTTGTTACAAGAACTTGCATCCATTTAGCAAGTGCATTGGATGAGTAAAAGAGACTGTCTTGGCTCAAGGAAAATGTAAAACCTTGCCCTTTTTTTATTATTTTCTGAAGGCCTACAAACCACATAGTTAGGGCTATCACAGTAATGATCCCTTTTCTCAATACTAATTTTTTTGTTGTTGTTGTTTAGTTACTTTCTTTGTTGCCATAACAAAATTTGTAGGCCTTTGGATTGATCAGTGACCTGGAGTTCTAAGTTTCTTAATGGTGCCAAGAAAGAGTTCTGGGTGTGGAGGTCAGAGTCCAGCCATGCCACCTCTGCTTCATGACTCTGGGCATACTGCTTTCCACTCCTGGAAAGTGTAAAATGTACCCTCTGACACTCTGGTTCCTGATCTGTTAAGATTTGATGGATTCAGGTTCATGTTCCTACTACCATGAACTTCACCATGCCTTTTCTACCATGATGAAATGTATTTTTTTTTAAACTCCAAGGTAGAATACATTCTTCCTTTATTAATTTGCTTCTTAATTTTATTATAGCAACAGAGTAACTAAAGACACAGGAAAGGTGTCTTGAGGGTAAGACCTCACTCATAGAAGGCTCCAGGACATAAAAATGCAAATTAATTTGAAAGTAGAGTGTGGGGTTTGTGGAGGGGGTACCTGACATTATAAGGCTTCCAAGATATTCTACTATACTTTCCCAGATTCTCTGAGCAGACATTCAGAGACCCAATGCAGTTATACTAAGAGGGTCCTGGATACATTTTGAGTTAGTAGCAGAACTTGACAGCATCCTCACATGTTGTTAACTTTGCAAGTGTCCTGAATGCAAGAGTTACAGTGTCATGGACACTTGTACCAAGGTTCCAGGAAAAAGCCAATGAGCCCAGGAAATGTCCCAGCAGGAAATTTGCAGTTTACAGCACTGTAGAGGTGGTATTGACTCTTGGAGCTTAAACTCTTGGAGCTTAAACATTGTCATCACAAGCCCTAGAGGCTGGGCATGGAGCTACAGGGTTTGGTGTTTGCAGTGGTACATTTCATTCTTGCTTTGGTTTATTCAGTTTTGCTTTTCTCTTGTTCCTCCCTTTTTGGAAGGGGGATGCTTACTCTGCCACTATATATTAGAAGAATGTAACTTGTTTTTTTATTTTTATAGGGATCACACAACTAACCCCAGGGGCTCCAGGGATCTTGAATATTATTGGAACCATAGAAACTAAGGACACTCTTAAAGTTGGGTTGGATAGATTTTGCCTATGGGGGCCAAAGATAGAATGTTTTCATTTGGGTGTTAAAAGTTTCCACAGTCTTATGTGTTTGAATGTTTGAACATTTAGTCCCTAGTATAGTGATTCTGTTTGTGGAGGTTATAGAACCTTTGGTATAGAGGGATTAGGCTCTGTGACTGACATGATGCTCTAGAGGGAAGACTTGCAGGTTACAGCCCAATTCTACTTTCAGCCTGAGTGTTTTTCTTCCTGATCTAACAAAATGGGACTACCTGGGTACCCATTTCTCCTACCAGTGGTTCTCAGCCTTTCTGTTGTTTTGATACAATTCCTTTGATACAGTTCCTCATGTCATGGTGACTACAACCATAAAATAATTTTGCTGCTACTTTATAACTGTAATTTTACTACTGTTAAAATTGTAATGTAAATATGATACACAGAATAGCTGACATGTGAAACCCAAAGGAGTGACCCACAGGTTGAGAAACACTGGATTATACTATTTAAAACCATAAACCCATTTTTCTTTAGATAGATAGATAGATAGATAGATAGATTTATTTTTAAAAAACAGTTCCTGTTCCTTTGTCATACTATGTGATTCCTTTAAGGTTCTGATAAGACCATCTAGAAAAATCATCATACTAATTTTTGTCAAATTTTAATTTATGTTAAATAACAGAAAAGTCATATTTGTAGCAAAAATCTATTGGGTTTCAGTCCATGGTTGGGTGGATCCACTCCTTTAGAGGGTAGAATTTTTTTTTTTTTTTTTTTTTTTTTTTTTTTTTTTTTTTTTTTTTTACTTTGGGCTCTGGCCAGGTCTTCCTTTTTCTGTGCCACAGTTTCCTATTCTCATGAAGGAGGGGATTGGTCAATTGGTCCCAAAGAGGTTCCAAAGCTCCATAGTTATTCCAACTTCAGTAGCAAAACTGTTATTTTTTTTCCCTTCTGTTTTAGGCAGAATATGAAGTTACTCCAGATGAAAAACTTGGAGAGAAGGGGAAAGAAATAATGACCAAGTACCTTACTCCAAAGGTAAGAATCCTTGCAAACGTCTCATTGGGAGGAATGGGAAGCCTGCCTAGGAATGTAGACAGCCCTGACATACAGGTCTTGTGGGCCTGTGGTTTCCAGAGTGCTACAGTTTCTATCTTCACTCAGATCATATCTCAACCTCACAGCCAGAAGTGGGTGGTCCAGGATAGGACTCACATAGATTAGAAAACCAGGTGCCTTTTAAGGATCCTCTTACTTCCCACTGCACATATTTAGACAGGAAGATGAGTGTCTCACCAAAATTGGGGTTGGAAGTGCCCAGAAGAAAGGACTCAGCAAGAGGCAGTTCTAGTGAGATGATGATGGGGGGCATGGCCAGAAATGACCAGGAGGGAGAAGTAGATCAGACAACTTAGAGTGGGCAATCAGTGGAAAACTTGAGATAATATGGGGTTATTTTGAAGCATGTTCTAGAGAATACTGAAGGATCAGACTCTATCCTGACCTTAATACCTATGTAGTTGTTAAAGGAACCAGAATGGCACTGCCCCCATAGGCGAGAGAATCTGAATTTTGTAGTATCTGCTGCCTTTTTAACTTATTTTTTTAATTCACTTTACAGCTTCATCATAGCCCCCCTCCTTCTCTTCCCAGTACCACACTCACACTCTCCCCCCATCCCCCTATCCCTTATTCTCAGAGAAGGGGGTGGCTCCCCGTGCCTACTAACCCACCCTAGTACATCAAGTTGCAGCAGGACTAGGTGCGTCCTCTCTAACTGAGGCCAGACAAGACAGCCCAGCTATGTGAAAGGGATCCAAAGGCGGGCAACAGAGTCAAAGACAACTCCAACTCTAATTATTAGGGGACCCACATGAAGAACAAGCTGCTCATCTTCTACACATGTATAGGGGGGATCTTGGTCCAACCCATGCATGCCCTTTGGTTGGTGGTTCAGTCTCTGTGAGCCCCCATGGCCACAGATTAGTTGATTCTGTAGGTGGTCTTCTGCTGCCCTTGGCCTCTCTCTCTAGCTTCCTCAATTCTTCCCCCAACTCTTCTACAAGATTCCCTGAGCTCTGCCTATTATTTGGCTGTGGGTATCTGCATCTGTTTTTATTAGCCGCTGGATGAAGCCTCTCAGAAGACAGTTAAGCTATGCTCCTGTCTGCAAGCAGAGCAGGGTATCATTAATAGTGTCAGGGGTTGGCTTGAGACCTACCATGGGTAGGTCTCAAGTTGGGCCAGTCATTGTTTTGCCATTCCCTCAATCTCTGCTTGATTTTTATCCCTGCCCTACTTGTAGGCAGGACAAATTTTGGGTCAAAGGTTTTGTAGGTGGGTTGGTTTCCCCCTCCTTCCACTGGAAGTCTCACCTAACTACTGGAGGCCACCTCTTCATGCTCTGTATTCCTCACTGATAGAAGTCTCAGCTAGGGCCACCCCTCCCCTCATAGACTCCTGGAAGCCTCCCCCATCCCAGAGATGTCCCCCACCAATTTCAGTTCTCTCTCCCAGCCTTCTCTCTTCAATACTGATCCCCATCCCTGTTTCCTTCCCTATCCCTCTTCTACCCAGTTCTCTCCTTCCATCTACTATAGATGTCTATTTTATTTTCCCTTCTGAGTGAGATGCAAGCATCCTCCCTTGGGCTCTCCTTGTGACTTAATATCTTTGGGTCTGTGGATTGTAGTCTGTTTATCCTGTATTTTATGGCTAATAACTACTTATAAGTGAGTATATACCATCTGTGTCTTTCTGAGTTCCTCACTTAGGATGATATTTTCTAGCTGCCTTTGACAACATTATAGAGAAACGTACTCTTGAGACTCATAATTGATTGGTGTTGAGAATAAGTGATGGTTGGGGTCCACTCATCTGTAGAGTTCTGTTCAAGGCTCGGGCACATTGTGGAAGAAAGAGTGAAAAGAATGTACTATCCAAGGGTAGGGATAGAGTGTTGTAGAGTACTGTCTTTTGGCATGACATGGTTGACACAGTTGTTAGACTCTTTGGTTGGTTGTTTGGTTGGTTTATTTTTTGAGACAGGATTTCTCTGTATAGTCCTGGCTTTCCTAGAACTCACTCTGTAGACCAGATTGGCCTGGAACTTAAAGAGATCTGTGTGCCTCTGCCTCCTAAGTGCTGGAGTTAAAGGTGTCCATTGCCCAGCACTTGTTAGATTCTTGAACTCATAGTCACACTGTAGTTAACTGTGTAAGATCTATAATAATATTGAGCTTGTCATGGATGAGGAAGGGCTCATAAAGCCTTACCCACTCTTCCTTGAGCATCTATAGTGAGTTAATAGTTGCTAGGTGAGTGAGAGACACCCTCACCCAAGCTCCTGTAAGCAACCCTAATGAAACTCTTTTGGTGAGTTCAGAGGGAGAAAGGGGCAGACTGACTTGACCCATTTATTAGTCTGGTCCTAGCTGTTCTATTTGGTCAAGCTGCTTTAGCTGAGTGGGTTTAGAAATACCTCCTCTCCTACCTCCATGCCTCTAGTACTTGTGTGTGTGTGTGTGTGTGTGTGTGTGTGTGTGTGTGTGACAAAATCTCACTATTCCAGGCTGGTCAGGAATTCACTGTGTAGCTTAAACACAGATAGTTAAAATGTTTTTATTTTGTGTGTGTGTATGTGTGCATGCACTTATGTACGTATGCATTCACATGTGCCATGATATGTATAGAAGTTAGAGGAGAACTTTAATGAATCATTTCTCTATTTCCACCATGTGGGACCTGGGGTTCAAACTCAGGTCATCAGACTTGGTGGCAAGTAACTTTCACACTGAGCCATCTCATCAACCCTGAAATATTTAATCCTCCTCAGCATCTGACTTGGTAGGATTATAGACATGTACAACTATAACCAGTTTTAGTTTCCTACTTTTTTGCAAAGTAGCTTCCCCACTGGACTCACTTGGTATAGGCTATCAACCCTAGATACGAGAGCTATCTTTTGAGCGGTTCCTTATTCCCTGGGGCCAATGACCATTCTGTTCAGGCCCCTAGATATTGGGCACAATTCCTGGATGGATGTCCTAGATTACTGATGAACCAAGTCACCACACTTGCAGGGCAAAATCCTAGCCTATTCTCGCCTAACACTTAGCGCCTGTTCTCAAGTGGCTGTGTTCATCCATGGCTGACTGCAGTTGTCATGGCCATGTCCTTTCCATTCTAAGCTCAGTGTCATAGCCAAATGTGTGACCTTTATAATTCTGCTGCTCCAGATGCCTCCTGAGTGGCCACTTCTGACATAACAAAATCTCATTTTCTTGCTTCTGCCCTGGCTCTTCCTTCCCTCTGTTTCCATCCTAACCATACACTTCTGTTTATGAGACCTGCAGACATCATTTTTCAAAACTGGCAGAATTAATTCTGGGAAAATACCTCAAAGCAAAACCTGCTTGGCGAAGTTGGGGATTTAGCTCAGTGGTAGAGTGCTTGTGTAGCAAGCACAAGACCCTGGGTTCGGTCCTCAGCTTTGGAAAAACAAACAAACAAACAAACAAACAAAAACCTGCTTGGCTTGCTCTGACTAATGTGTAATCTGACAGTATGGCTACTCTCTCTATCTTTGAGCCATTGAGTAGCACTTCCTTGTCTCATTTTATACTTGCTACCCCTGTCATCATGCAAGTGGTTTGTCTGTTAACCCACAGTCATGGTTTATGAAGCAGCTGAAGGTGGCTGCTTTTCTGGTCTAACCACCATGTAAAAACACAGCAAACACTCAAAGTGTGTGAACAGATGTCTCAAGTCTAGAGGCAGTGCTGCTAAGGGGAGGAAGTATCCTGTGGGATGACTGTGGCAACAGCTCCCTGGCTAAGCTCCTAGTGTGCCAGGCTTCCAGGTTGCTCACAGACAGGGCCTGCAGAGCTCAGAACTCATGCTGCCAGCCCGTGGAGTCTTTACCACCATCTACCAAGGCATCTTCTACTGCAAGGGTACTAGCCTGATCCTACTCTCCATTTGTACCACCAACTAGGCTACCACTGACATGTGTCTGGTCCAAAATAATGGAAGCTGAGAAGTATTACTTACTTGCTGTGTCAAGCACTAGTTCAAAGTCCTTGTTATTTCTATAGAAGCTCCATCTCATTGCTGAGGAAGGGGAGTCTTGCCAGATGCCACCTCCCAGGCTATATAGCTAGAAAGTAGCAAGACCAGGACTTGAGTCCAGTCTGGTTAATCTAGGAGTTCTAGATCTTTCTCTTGGAGCACCATTACTCCTCCCAGTCAGTATGCCCTTCTCCTGATCATCTGGTGAAGATAGCTTTCTTTGTCCCAAAGGGAATAATAGGCTCTGTGGCTTATCGCAGTATAGGGTGTCAGAAAGCACTGGGACTGCCCCTCTCTCTCACCTTGTTGCCTCTCTCTTCCCTCAGTCCAAAAGCCTCTGTCAGAAGGCCCTTATCTGAGCCCTCCAGGCTCCTGCCTCTGTTTGTGCTTCTTGTCTCCTAGAATTATGAGGCCTAGATTCCCTCATCAGCTCAGATGGTTTTATATGTATCTTGATGCCTGCCAGCATATTTTTTTCCCTTAAGTACTCCTCAATTTCTGAAATTTAAACTACACCATCTGCTGTAGTCCAGGGGCCTAGAGGAGACCATCTCCTGGATTGAGTGTTTTCCTGCAATTAATTTTGAACTGCCTTTTCAGCCTTTCCTGGAGGAGCTTTCTCAAAAAGCCTGCTTCACTTTTCAGTGGTTCAGAGGACCAGGTGCAGGGGAAGCAGAGGGCTGGGTGAGGGCCTAAGCTAGTGGCTGATGGTGTCATTGAAGCCCCAGAGCCAGTATACCCCCCCCAAACTAAATCATCCTTACCCTTTGCTCAAGATGCAACTCAGGTGCTATCCACAATCTTTCCAGGCCCATCTCAATATGCAGATCCCACTGGTCTTTATCCCTGCTGCTTTAAGAATACTGCTCTCTGCTCTATTTCTGTCATTATGTCTACATTTGTTCTCATGTCTTCCACTGTCTAAGGCCTCCCTTGCACTGACCAGTCCATTACTCTGATCTGAGTAACTTACTCTTTTGTTTGGCTTCTGTGCCTTAATGTGGGATTCTTAGGAGCCCAGCTGGATGATCAATACAAGCCAATACTCCGTAGAAAGTTCTTGAGCCCAGTTGAAAATCAATTGAATGTTTATGATGGCAGTAGTGTTAGAGCCCATGAAGGGAAGTGAGTCTCAAAATGCTGCCAGCCCAGCCAGTGAACCAGGGGAGCTTCTAGGAGGCCAAGATGCCAAAACAAATCTAAAAGGAGGAGGAGGAGGAAACCTGGTACCAAAGAAGGAAAAGGAGGAGAACATTTCATGGGCTCTGTGAGCACCAGAAACACAAGTGGTACACAGACATACACATAAAATGAAAATGAAATAAATCATATTAGCTCATGTAACCATCACCTGAAGGTTCTAATTTGTCTATATCTTCATCAGTACTTTTCTCTCTCCCTCTCCCTTTTTTCCCCTCCTACTCTTCTCTCTCTCTTTCTCTCTGTCTCTCTCTCTCTCTCTCTGTTCCCCTCTCTCTGTCTCTGTGTATGTGAGAGAGAGAGGGAGAGAGGGAGAGGTGGAGGTGGTAGGGAGACTGAACAAATACACAGAAAGAACTAATGAGACATGTTTGTGTGGGTGCATTTACCTGTGTATACATGTGTAGAATCTAGAGGTTGATTTTAGGTGTCTTCCAATATTGCTTTCCACCTTATTTTTTGAGACAGAGTTTCTTATTGAACCTGGAGTTCACCATTTCAGCTAGATTGGCTGGCCAACAAGCCCCAAGATCTTCCTGTTTCTGCTTCCTCAGTGCTGGAGTTACCATCACATCCAGATTTTATGTGGGTCCCGGGGATCTGAACTCAGGTCCTGATGCTTATGCAGATGCAGTAAGTACTTTACCCACCGATCTATCTCCTCAGCCTTCAGTTTTCTGTCTTTAATTTTATCAACCTTTGTGGATAATAGGTGGTTTCTTGGTATGATTTTGGTTTACCTTTTCCTGATCACTGATAGTGTCTCATCCTTTCCTGTGCTTATTGGCCATCCGTGTATTTCTTTGAAAAAGGTCTATTCATATCCTCTGCCCATTTTAAAAGCTAGTTGTTTGTTTTTGATGTTGACTTTCAGGAGTTCTTTGTATGTTCTAGATACAAGTCTATTCTCAAATATATGAATTGCAATGATTTTCTCCTTTGTGGGCTTCATCTTTTCACTTAATGGTATCATTTGAGACATTTATAATTTTTTGATGAAATTCATACTTCATTCCTGTTACTTAATTTCAAATGACTTGTGCTTGCCTTGTCCTATATATGTCTTTCTAAGAAGTCCTTTGTTCCTCTGGGAACAGGGTGTGTATAGAAAGAAAGTGAGCAAATTGTGGTGTACATGATGTCTCAGGAACCAGTATTCTGGAGAACCAAAGCTCTGATGTCTGTCAGAAGGCCTGGCTCTTCATATCCATCACACACCAACTTCCTTCTGTTGTTATGACAAACTTCTACAGCCTTTAGATCTGTTGGAATATGACACTGTACTGTGCTGACTTCTTACAGAAGTGTGGGTCTTACCAGCAACTATCAAAGAGGGCATTTGTGCATCCACTTTACAGATCTGGCAGCTGAGGTCTGAGAAGAGAAGCTGGTTCAGAGTGGAGGCCCGAGTAACTTGCTTCAGCAGTGTTATCTGGAGGACATTTTGCTGTGGTTCATTTTAATTAGATTCACAAACCACTGTGCTGTGCCTCCATTATTGAAATCTTAATGACTAAGTCTTGGCATGTGGTTCCCACTTTAGTTACAATTTTGCTAGAAAGTATCAGTGGATCTATATGACCCTCAGTTCTGGGGCATAGATGCTTCCTACCCCGAAAGTCCTAGCACACAACCACACAATCACTGACCACAGCAACTTTTAGAAAAGTGTTTGTTTGATTTATACTTTAGGTCCATCACTGAGGGTAGTTTTAGAGCAGGAACTCAAGGCCTATATGGGGTTCTTCCTAGACAGGAAGGGTACACAGCTGGGATGGACAGACTTGAGATGAACCACTATAGTGTTCCTGTGTGGGATGCTGGGAATGCTCAGCCCAGGTGGTATTTGTAGTTTATTTTTGGCCAGAGGTTCTGAGGCAGGATGTTGTTCTTGGTGCCCTCTGCAGACATTTGGCTGCCTCTTTGTTTCTATAAACAATGACAGGGTAAAACAGGGAAGTTTGTTCCTGTTATGGGGGAAGCAACCTATCAGCTGACTTTTTCACAAAAGCAGTCTATCCCTAATGCTTGTCTCTCTTTGAAAATAGCCACTCCTGAAAAAAGAAAAAGGGTTGTATGAAAGAAGTAATGAATCCAAGTTTTTTCTTCATTTCCCAAGTCCCACCCTACTCATTGCACCACCTCAGGAGTACCTTTTTTTCTGCCCAGACATCACACCAGGATGTTGAGCAATGCTCATCAGGTTCTCAGCTCTGGTCTCAGGATATTCAGCTGACTTCATTCCTTGTCGTCAGGACTGCATAGAAGACCAGTCCTGCTAACTTCCAAGCCCTGCATACATCCTTGGAGCCTGTATTAGTAACTTTTGTGTCACTGTTGTCAAATGCCTGACAGGAACAACCTAAGAGAGGAAAGGTTTATTTTGTCTCATGGTTTTAGGGAGTTTTAGAGTTCAAATTAGTGAAAGCATGGCAGAACCCTGAGGTGTGATCTTGTTTCTTTTCTGTTTCTGTCATAGAACACTCTAAACAAAAGCAACTTAGGAAAAGAAAGTATATTTTTGTTTTTGTTTTGTTTTTTGGCTTATACTTTGAGGTCATGGTGTCCATCATTGAAGAAAGTTGGGGTAGGAACTTGAGCAGAACTTTGAAACAGAAACCATGGAGGGATGCTACTTGTTGGCTTTCTCTGGTTTACTTGAGCTCATGCTCAGATAGCTTCCTTATACAAACCAGGATCACTTGCCTAGGGAATGATACTGCCCATAGCGGACAGACCCTCCTTCATCAATTAACAGTCAAGACAGCACCTCATAGACATGGTCATGGAGCAACCTGATAAAGACAATTGTTCAAATGAAACTTTTTTCTTAGGTATTTCTAAGCTGTGTCATTAATTAGGACAGGGTAGAAATTCTTCACATGGTGGAAGACCAAGAAGCATGGAGCACAGGCTGGTCGCAGGGCATGGCTATAATCTTCAAAGGTCTTTATGACCTGCTGTCGTCTTCCAGGCTCTACCCTCTAAAGCTTCCACAGCCTTCAAAATACTTTACAGTCTACAAAACCTTAAACCTGTGGAGGACATTTCAGATTCAAACCATAACAGCACCTTGGTTTAGTCATCTGAGTATAGAATGAAGGGAGTGAGTGTAGCTCTGGACTCATTATCATGAGTTTTCATAGATCTCATCATATTTGCAGACCATGATACAGTGACAAGCATTTTTCTTGTGTTTTAACTGAATGAGCTATATGTATATGTCATAGAGAGAACTAGAAAGTAAAGCTCTGGACTTGATGAACCCTTCTCACTGTGTGGAAATCTTGTGTCAGTAGTGAGCTAATGACATACTAGCATACTGCTGAGACTTTCTTGATGAGGCTTGAAGGATAATCAAACAGTGCTTCATTTGTCACCATGGTTCCCCTAAGACCATTAATTATCTCTGGAAATGTTCTCTGCTCCCTAGCTAGTGATGTATTATGGGATGCCGGCTTGATGCTGATGAAGATAGTATGGCCTGGAGCAATGATTCTTGGACCAGGTGACAGAACCCTAGTGAAGGTAGTATAGAATCTACTGATCCATTTGTATTAGATAATTTTCCTGTTGCTGTGACCAGTTCCTGGTAGAAACAACTTAATGAAGGAAAGGGTTATTTTGGCTCACTGTTTGAGAGGGCTTGGTCCATGGTTGCTTAGCTACATGTGTTTGGGCAAGAGCATCATGGTGGTGGGAGTATGTGGCTCTTCTCCTCACTTCATAGTGGACAGGAAGCAACAGGAAGGGACCAAGGTAGGTTATAGCCTTTAGAAAGGTACTCCTAGTATCCAGCTTCATCTAGCCAGGCCCTCCCTCCTGCAGTTACCCACTTCCTGGTAGTTTGTTAAATATTGAATCCATCAACTCATGAATATTTAGGTCACAGAGCCCTCATGATCCATTTGTTTATGGGGGGAAAAAACCCTCACAAAACACCCAGAGGTATGCTTTACTGATTTTTCTATGCATTTCTCAATCTTGTCAAGTCAGTCTTCAAAACTAGCTATCACACTATCTAATCAACCTGTGTTCTGCAGAGCAACCAAGGGCTGAAAATTACTCCCACAGAAGTACCCTCTCCATCCTCCTTTGTAGACCCTGAACTCTAAACACTAGCCTAAACCTGGCTTTTCTCCTGTACTGAGATTATTGGTTCTTGTCTCCCAGCAATAAAAATGGATCTTCACCCTGTTGTCAATGAATGTAATGAGTTCAGAGTCCACCTTTGCCTGAATAAAGGGTCTGTCCAGGTTATTGGCTAGGGTGGAAAGCCTATGGGGAGCCATATGCCAAACTTTTCACCTTCTTGCCACAATACTAGGAGACTTGAGGTCAAAAAAGGATTGGAAAGAAAACTTGAGGGTGGAACTTTTGAAGTCACTTTCTATTCAAGTGCCAAGCAGGCTAGGTTCTGCTTAGCTTCCAGGATCAGATGGGATTGGGCATTTTATGGGTTATGAGACCCAGACAATTGGAGTCATTCAAGAAGCTCCAGTGTGGGTAGGCCTCTTTCTCCTCCATTTTTGGGGCAACAGAGAGCAAATTAGAAGGCAACAAGCCATATTTGTGTTCACTATTTACCCTGGGGCAAAAGAAAGGGGCTAATATTAATAAGGTATCTACTGTGTGTCCAGAGCCTCACATTCCAAATTTCTCTAATACTTCATGAAAACTGTTTGAAATGAAGAGAAATAGGTCACCCAGGATGGGTCATACTATACTTTAAGTATTCATCGGAGTCACGGCAATATTCCATCTCCTGAGTTGTATGCAAACAGACAAAGAAGATCTTCCCTTTTCCATCTCTGTCCTGCTTCCCAGGCTCTGGCTGAAAGAATAGTTAGGGTTCCATGGAACCCAGTTTGAAAATACTGAGCTAAGCTGGAGAAGGACTGGATTTCCTTGGTCACATAGCTTGAAAAGGGAGACTAGAATGACCTTTGCAGAACTTTGCAAGACTATGGACTAGAAACATGAATAAATAACATCAAAAGGTGCACCTCTTGACTTTGTTTTCATCATCCACCATTGCTGGCCTAAAATTGGGTCCAGATTCTTCCCAGGCTGCTCTGTCTGGGCCAGTAAGTGTCTAAATGTTTTGCCATGTGCAGTGTCTGAGCTCACTAGAGAAGACAACTGGTGGCAAACCACCCACACTCACGAGTTAAATTATTGTCTTCCATACTTCCTACCAAAAGTGGGCTTCCTTAGGGGCGGGGGGAGGGAGAAGCATTAATTACTGTACACTACATGGGTTTATGTGCCTAGTTCATTCCAGCTTCCTTATGATTCTAAGTGAAAAAAAAAAAAAAAAAACCAAACAAAAAAAGCAGTTGTGTCCATTTGACCCTGGACCACATTGTTTAGTAATAATGAAAAGGGGAAACTGTAAACAGGAATTCAAATAGATATGTGTTTGCAAATGTTCAAATAGCATTATTTATAATTGGACTAGAAACCAAGTGTCATCAACATATGAATGAATAGGCAAAACACTGAATACACATCCAGTGGCATATTTTATTTCACCAAGTTCTGATAAATGCTACAGTACGCATGCCACAGTATACATGTGCAAGTCAGAGGACAACCCATGGGAGTCAGTTCACTGCTTTTACCATGTAGGTTCCCAGGGATTGAATTTAACGTTTAGGTGTGATGGCAGGTGCCCTTAGCTGCTAAGCCATCTGGCCACCTCAGAATAGGAAAACTTACAGAAAGTAGACTGAGGTTTTCCAGGGCCTGGTAGAAAGAATGTGGAGTAAAGTAACGAGTGCTTGATACTGAATGGTTATAGCTTCTGCTTAGGGTGATAAATTTTTAGGAAAAGATGATTGAGAGGGTGAACTCAGCACCACTGAATTGTACACTTAAAATGATTAAGGTGTCATGTTTATGTTTTGCCATGTAAAAGAGTGAAAAAAGTAAGATTCAGGTTGGTATGTAACCTTATTCTGCCCAAGTGTAGAGTCTGTGATCTCTCCACTCTCTAGTCATCTCAGAATTTAACCTAGAACAAAACTGTCCCCTGAATCAGTTCCCTGGGTGTAACTAAAGTGATGAAGCAAGAAGAATGATCAAGTCTCAGAGTGGGAGGGGCTGGTGTCTGCAACATTTTCATGCTAGTTGGAATCCCCTGGCTCTAAGTGGTGTGTCATTATAGTGCTCATGTCACAGGCTTCCTGCATAGCCATTTAGAATGACTGTGCAGGTTATCACCCAGATATACCTCTGACTCCTTAACAGTTTTTCCTGGAAACAGAATTGTCTTTGTCTATAGCCTGATTTCATTTCAGCTTCTCACAGAAGATGAAGAAGGTTCTTTTGCTTTTTGTGGCCTTTCAGGTCAGAAAATTGGACATTCCTTTGATGTCCATAGAGCCAGCCCTGCCTCTGAGCTCCTTTCTTCTCTGTGTGTTTCCTGTCCAGAATTCCATTTTGGGTATTTGCAGACTCTCCACAGGCTTCCTGGGCATTCTGCCCCAGCTATCATGAGTAGGCAGTACACTGGTCCCAGTAGTACTTGTGCCTGGCTGACTCCCTGTATATCCCACCTTCCCATCCCTATCTGTAGGCTTTGGACACAGAAATGACATCTAATAGACATAGGAATTTCCATCCCACCTTCATCTCTAATATCCATAGATTAAAATCTTTAGTAGAGAAAAATCTACCATACTTTCAAATGGAGACTAGATTGGGAGCTGTGGAGCAGGAGGGCAGTGAATGTTCTAGAAGACAGAAAACCAGATGGCTATATCCTCATCTCTCACATATAAAGCCTAAGGGACTGTCCTGTAGGAACATTCTGCACTTTAGCCTCTTGGGACCAGAGTACCAATTGCCAAGAACCTGCATGTGGTGGTGTTGACTCATGCAAAACAAAGTTGGCTGGATGCAAACTACAAGGAAGAACCCCTTCTGCCCCAGCAACATCTCTGGGGCTGTGAGCCCCATGTGCAAAGCTTGTGTAAACATCTCTGGTTGCACACTTGGGTTCACAGGTCACAACTGGGGATTATCAAATTGACAGAGCTCAGCTGGCCTCTCATTCCATGTCTGGGCACACTGCATTTTGCTAATTATCTTCTTTTGCTTCTGACGTAAAGGGTCAAGAGGTCTGGGTCAGAGTCACTGTGGTTTTCTTTTCGTCTCATTAGAGCTATCCAGCTCTCAGTGCCCTGGTTAAATTCCAATGCTGTTTAAAATGTTCTCTGTCTCTCTTCCCATTGCTCAAGACTCTTTCATCATCCTCTGTCTGAATCCACTTGAAAAGCCAAGAAAATGTATGTCTACATCTCTTTAGCCCAGTGAGTGTGTCCTCCTTGTGAGAGCCATGGCTATTTCTCAGGGGTGCTGTGATTCTACTTTGCTGATCCAAAGTCCTGTGACCAAGTCATTAGGGATTGCTCCAGGCTTTCTTGCCTTCACTTTATCACCTGTTGTCAGTCAGGGTTCTTGTAGCCTATCTTATTCTTTGAAAGTTGTCCAGAAATATATCAGTTTTGTCCTAAGGAAAAATTGAATTCTTCCAGAACTTCGGTTTTCTTTGAAGACTTCCTAGAGCACATACATGAGAAATGGAAAGATGGAGGGACTTCTTTACTGCCTAGACAATCCCTTCTCCTTTAGGCATGGCCATGCCTTGCCTCAGTCGTAGAGTCACATGTGTCTGATGAGACCATCTCTGTAGTTCTCCCTGAGGACCAAAAGGCTGCCTAAGTTGGCCACCCACTGTGGCCAAACTATATCCTCATTGGTTTGTAACTACTGCTGCTGGCTAGTTGAGTTGACCTTTAAGTTACTGTGATGAGTACTGTGATATGGACACAGGATGGGCAATCAGGGAGCCTATGACTGATGGACATACTTGGCTCAGACCCCACCTGGAAAAGTGTCTGAATGGATCACACAGTGTTCTTTACCTCTGCTTACTCTTGGTCTAACAGAATCTTTACATGTTCTTAGGTCTACCACCCAGAAGGCACAAGAGATCACCATCCAGAGAGTTAGTTACTAGAGTGGTGGCCATGTGCCTGCATTGTGATGGAATTGTAGGCCTCATATTTGGAAGGATGTTGTTCCTTTCAAACCAGAGTCTGAGTATTTTCTATATGCCACACCCACCTGTGGGGCTTGGGCACAGGTATGATATCTGATGGGGGTGGGAGTTCTGGATGCATTCTTTTCATCTTATAAGATTGCTACCCCTCATTTATCACTAACACTCAAAGATTAAAATCTTCACCTGGTGGCACATGCTAGTATAGAGGCAGGTGGATGTCTGTTAAGGCCAGCTGGATCTACAGAGCAAGTTCAAGGGCAGCTAGGGCTACACAGAAAAACCCTGTCTCAAAAAACACAAAACAAAACAAAAAATCTTCACTGGAGAAAAATGTAGCCCAGTTTCAGATGGAAAGTAGCAAGGTGCTACCTTCCAATTGCTCAAACACCCAACCACATGATACCCCACAGAGCTCAGACTCTGGGTCTTTGAGATCTTTGCGAAGTAGAGACAAAGAAGGCAGGCTGGGCACATCTTCCTAGAGGATTGGAGGCTGCTGAGGCATGAGATAGGTTCTGGACAGATCTCTGGAGAAGAACCCATGGGACTGAGCATGAGCACTCTGTAGTGGAGGCAAGAGAAAGCCCAAGCTTTGTTGGGGCTGAAGTTTCAAGAATGTGGGAAATACCCTCCTTAAGAAAATGAATAGCAGTTGGGCATGATGGTGTACAGCTTAGCACTTTGGAGGCTGAGGCAGCAAGAGCATCATTAGTTTGAGGCCAGCCTGAGCTATAAGCAAGATCCTGCCTCATAGAGCTCGAGGGATGATTAAGCTGTTATGAGCACTTGCTGCTCATTCAGAGGACCTGAGCTTGATTCCCAGCATTCACATTTGGCTCATTCCATCCAAACTCTACTTCCAAGGAGTCTGAATGACTTCTGACTAGGGCACTAGGCATGCACGTGGTGCACATACATACAAAACATTCACGTACATAAAATTAATCTTAAGGAAAAGATCCTGTCTCAGAGAGGAGGAAGGAAGGAAGGAAAGGAGCACCATGTACAGTCTAGAAAGATGGCTCAGAGTTTAAGAGCACTTGTTGCCCTTGCAGAGGACCTGGGTTGGGTTTCCAATACCTACATGGCAGCTTAAAGTCATCTGTAACTCCAGTTCCAGGGCATCCAGCACTCTCCTCTGCTCCAAAGGTACCAGGCATGCACATGGTACACATGCATACTGTAGGTAAAACATTCATAAAATAAAAATAAATTATCTTTTTTAATAAAAGAGCACATTGGGCTGGAGAGATGGCTCAGCACTGTCTGCTCTTCCAAAGGTCTTGACCTCATTTCCCAGCAACCACATGGTAACTTATAAACATCTATAATGAAATCTGGTGTCCTCTCCTGGTGTATAAGGATACATGTAAGCAGAGTACTGTATAAATAATAAATAAACAAACCTTTAAAAATAAATTAAAAGAGCACATTATGTACAAAAGTGAATACTAAAATGAAACAAAAAAAACTGTCAAATTCCTGGAGCCATCTCTATTTACTGGAAGTGGTTTTGTTTGTATGGTTGGTTGTTTTGCTTTGTTTTATTTAGAAGTCTTGTTCACTGAAAGTGGCTTCCCCTCCCCACCTGGAATATTCTGTATTATTGCTGCATATCCTATATATTCTGCATATCTTCTGTAATATTGCTGCCCCAGAGCAGCAAGTGAGAGCCCCAAGCTTAAACTTTCTCTACTGCAGGTGCTTCTGCTCCTGAATGGAGACTCTTCTTTGGCAAGCAGTGAGTACTGCTTCCCAGAGAACTTCAGAGATGTGACCAGCCTACCTGATGGAGGAAACTTACGTTTCTGGGTTTCCTCTGCATGGCTGGTAGCCACTAAGACACCATGGCAGTTCTCAGGACTTGTAACTGACATGCTGGGTTGACCTTTGGGTACTTGAGTGAAGAAAGGGATGTTCCTGTCATGAACTACCTTAGACCCAGCGTGGAGGGTGCCTTGCCCATGAGCTGTACTGATTTCTTTCTCTGCAGTGACCCAGGAAACAAAACCTTTAATTCTCCTTTGATCTGTTCTTGTTTGGAGCTTGAGATTGTATATCATGCCTGACCATAGACAGAGAGGAACTGCCCCAAACAGACTTCAGGGCAGGTAGCAGCAGCTCTAACACCTGGCCCTGAGGTTTTGATTAAAAAGGTGAAAGAATGTCATATTTTCTTCCTGTCAGCCAGGCCTTAAGTCAGCCCCCAAGCAAGGAAATGTTCTCCGTGAGCTGTAGTCTACAGACTTTTCCTTTTGTCTTCTGGTTGTGGTTGGACAGCATGTGCAGTTTTGAGTCAGGAGTCTAGGTTGGAACAAGTCTTCATCATATGCTGCTTCCACTCCCTGCTTTCCCCACCTCATCTCCAGTTCTAGCAACTGACAAGATGGTATCTTCCAACTGCTTAAAGGGGAAATTATTAGAAAGTTGGAGGCAGGGAATTCTGTATCATCAGATACACCCATAAGAGACATGGTGGTACTTGGACTGGGTTGGAGAGTACCTGGACCCAAGAAATGCCTGTCAAAACAGATCAGTAATTCCTTGCCTTCAATCCCAAGTATCTGCCAGAAATTCACCAAGACCCTTCATTTAGTTCTGACTGAGGAAAAATGTCCCAGCTTGTCACCAAAGCAGAGGTAGACTAGATGACCCCATAAGGTGTCCAAACATGGAATTCTTTTTTTCCGAAAATGTGGTGTCAGACTTGGAACCTAGGACCTTGCAGTTCCCAGGCAAGCACTCTTTCACTGAGTGACTCCTAGCCCAAACATGTATGTGCGCATACCATTATTTAACAAGCATGTTTAGAACCTCATCCATTTGTTTCTTGAGTGAAGAGATTTCACATTTGGAATTGAGGTAGACCTGAATCAAGTGTGAAGTCCACCATTTCCTGAATATTTGGTCTCTTATGAAACTTATGGAATACTCCATTTTGGGGGTCTGGAGTAAAACACCAACCTGCTTTTCCCCAGCTCTCTAAGTCTTAACACACATACCTATTACCCTGAGGCCATGGATTCTGGTTTATACAACATCCTTTCCAAGAGCAGCAGAAATATAAATGGGTAGGAAACTCAGAAGCAGGGCCCAGCATATACTGGCCTCTGCTTAGGACCAGCTGCTGTCAAGCTAGCCCTTCCCCCTGGGGCCCATAGTCAACTGCCTTTAACTGTGGCACCTGCTTGGGTGCCGGATTCCCACTCCTGCAGCCAGTCCTCCTGTAGCTAATCCAAATCTTCTCATGTCTAGGGCATTCTGGATACAGTTGTGGGAGTGTCTGTTCCTTATTCTCCTCCTTGAGGGTAAATGAGCATCCCCAAAACAAGGGCTTTCATCCTTGTCCTGCAGGACAAACCAGTCTTTTTGTTTAGAAAGAAGGGAATGTGTGGGGACCCTTTGTTTCAGAGTCTTGCTTCTTTGCTGCTCTACTTTTCCTGAGAAAGCTGGGAGATTGCAAATAGTTTACATGGGGAATGTCAGCTGCCCACATATGAAAATATACACATCATTAAAATATAAGTACTTGCATCTGGAGATAGAGTAGACAGTCTCCTCAGCTGACCTTTTGTCCACTGGCAGAACCACTGCTAATGAGCACTAAGCTCCTCAGGGGCATGTTTCCTTATGTTGAAGCAAAGCATATGTTGGCTCTTAGCTTGGGTGTCTGCATGTATGTCTGTTCTTATGCTTCTGCACACACTACATGTGACAATACCATACAAGCAGCATTGATCAAAATATGCATAATCTGCTATGCCTCTTTTTCCAATGACCATGGGCCTCTTAACAGGACTTTTTCTTCAAGGCCACAGTCACATTCTTACATACTATTAGGAAGGAGCTTGGAATCTATCACATCATGCTGCTGTTTAGGGATGGGGCTCTCTGGCCAAATTGCCAGGTTTTAAAACTTTCCACATACATTCAGTGTCCAAGCCAACCCCAACCAAGCATGTACTCATTCCAGATCCATTGCTTTACCTACACAGCTTCAAGATCCTCCAACTCTTCCGTTCTATCATACCACTACCTTAGCCATCTATTCTTTACATTCCAAGAACTATTGTCCCTGCATCATGCATGACTGGCCACCAGTGCCACACTTGAGCATTGCAGTGGCTGTGTTCCTAGTTGGCATGTTGAAGCTTAGGGTCACAGAGTGGATGTCAGAGGAAGTAAGGATACAAGGGTGGGAGAGACCTAGACAGAAATGAAAGGACAAGGCCACCCATTGTCAGGGGCCTCCCCTGGTTCAGAATGAAATGGAAAGTTTTTCTCTGTGTGGTAGTGCCTAGAAAAGCTTTTACATGAATTTTTTCTGTCTCTCTGCCTGCAAAGGTATGTTCTGGTAAACTTCAGCTTTGGGAACTGCTATGATTTCAAAGAATAAGTAGAGGACGCCTCAGGAAGAGTAATGGGCAAGCAGAAAAGACAATGAGGAACATAGCAAGAAGGTTCCCAGGAGAGTAGTTCACTAACTTGGCATCTTCTGTCTGAGTCTTCTGATAGGCTTAGGTCTCTAGTCTACATCTGTCTCTTCTTGTTGGCAAAACTCATTCCTTGGAGTCACTGGAAAGAGGATTTGGTTTGAATCACCTAATCTCTTCATGTTGAACCAGAAGCTGAATTTAAAGCCATAGTTACTAAGCCAAGACATTATTATCTGTCTATTCTTTGGCTTCCCCGCCAGGGCTCTTTGCCTGTGGGTTCCAAACCCAAGTGTGAGGCTTGCCTGATATCATGTGCACAAATGGGTCACTTCACTGGACTTCACTTGTCCCTTTTATCCCTGTTTGTTGCCCTCATTTACAGGCAGAGGCTGAAGAGGGGTAAAGAAGCTTCAGGCTAGGTACTGTTTTGTCTCTGACTTCATCTTCCCAAACGTCTTTTCCAGATGAACTTAGAGGCTGACCATACAGCATCTTGCTTTTGACACTGGCAGAGCCTCAAGGGCCAAGGTCTTACTGTGAGATGGAGGAGGGGACAGGATGATCTTTAATTCCAGTCAGATCTCAACTGAAAGTAATCCAACCTGGGTTAAATCCCTTCTCTGCTACTTCTTGGCTGAGTGATCTTGGGAAAATTACTTAACCTTTCTGCATCCATCTTCTGCAAGGTGGATGGCATAGTAGTTCCTACCTCACAGAGACATTATAATTAGGTAATGCATGTCAGAGCTTCCATTCATTATTGATCAGGGTTGTGTTTTAGTGCATGTAAAACATTGTTATAGGGTTTTTTGTTGTTGTTGTTTAAATTTCTTTTCAATGTTAGATCTATAAGTAAATTTCATTTGTAAATAAAGAATAGTCAGAAGCTAAGAAAACTTAAAGTTCTGGTTTTAGTTCATTTTGTATATCACTATATATAACCAAGGGACACTGGAACTTTTTTGGCAGGGTGTCATCTTATGGTACAGCATTCATATGTCTAACTGGAGAATAACACTTGAGATCAAGACCACACTGGTTTATTTACCTTTTTCTCTTACCCTTCCCATGCCAGCTATCAGTTGGGCTGATAAGGAATAATCTGGGTTTTGTGTAGGTAAAAAACAAATGGACCCTGACAGAATATGTACCTCATCCAGACAATTTGGCACTTGGGCCCCTCCTCTGTGAAGCGAAAAAATGTCTTCCTTCTTCCCTGCAGCTCCCAGAGTCAGCATCTCTATGTTGTCTTTGCTGACCAACACTAGAGCAAGATCATACTATGACATAAGGCATTCTGTCACCTCAATAACTGACACTTATTCAGTAGAGCAGCCATCTGCCAGGCACAACCCCCCTGCCCCCAAGTTCAAGTGCCCTACCAGCCAGCTGTCTTTTTCCTGAGAGATTTGTGTACAACTAATGGCTTGTCCTCCTGGTTTATTGCCTGCAGTTATTGGCTATGAAGAAACTAAACTGACAGAATCCCCCAACCAAATTTATATGCTTCTTAGGGAGGCAACTTAAAACTTCATCAATTTTCAAGGTTCAAAGGAGACTTCAACATCTCTGGCGCACCTCCCTACTTCCATAGAAAGAGATGGAGCCACAGGTTGGCGAGGTCAGAGGTGAAAAGTAGCATAAGTCCCTAGTTGTGGTATAGGTTCCAGCAGGACACAGCTGTAGGTTCTTAGAACAGAGAATAGGAAGAGGATAGGAATGGAACTAGGCAATGTGCAAAAAAGGCAGAGAGAGCTGCCACCACTTAAGAAAATTCATGATAGAAAATGTACTCCAGCTGAAGCTTGGTGAAATGGCTTTGTAGCCACACCATAGTCCATCTACACCAGGTTGGGGCCTCTACATTCAGCTGAGGAGAGAGTCTTCAAGGGGGATGAGCCCACACAAAGGGCAGGGCTAGGAAAGAAGGAATGGATTGCAACATTTGAAACCATGAGTAATAGAGAGTGAAACACTGCCTTTATTCAATAGGGATGTATCAGCTACTCCCCACTGACCCTCCCCACTATCCTCAGGATTGCCTCCCAGTAGGCACTGTCTAATGGACCTTAGCAAGTCTCCCAGCCCTATAGCTACATCTCTATAGCTGGGAGAGAAAGAAAGCCTTTCATAATTCACATTGCATTTTTTGGAGTCTAATTCTTCTTGTCTTCTCAAAATTTCCCTGTAATTTATTAAAATTCTACCTTGATATCCAGCTGATGAGTCAAGTCCTGGGAGCAGTTGTCAAGGGTGAATGGCAGAGAGGAGATGGGTTAAGCTGAGGAAACAAGGCTTTAAAATGTTGAGTGACCTAAATGAAGTCACACAACCACACTAAGTCTGGGTTCATTCACTGCTATCCAGTCTAATAACCTCCCCGCCACACTAAATACTTTCTATACATCCTACACCAGTTGTGGGGAGGGGTGGAGTAGGGGGAGGCAGACAGAGGGCAGGTGGTCACATATCGGGACAGGTAGCTGCATCTTTCCACCATCACCTGGCATCTGGCTTGTCTTTGATCCTGCATCTGTGAGGAAGCTTCAGCCACCTTGTTCCTTCCTCCTCATTGACAACAGTCCTTTCCTTCTTCTAGTCCCCAGTCTTCATTGCCCAAGTTGGCCAGGACCTGGTCTCCCAGACAGAGATGAAGCTCCTGCAGAGGCCCTGCAAAGAACTCTTCTCTGCTTGTGCTCAGTAAGTGTTCTGCACTCCAGCTCTGCCCAGCTAGGCAAGAGCCCTGACTACCTGGGCAGATCATGCCTATTTGGGCAGCCTTCTTTCTACCTGGGCTGACCTTTACCTACCTGAACAGACCACCAACTACGTAGGCAAACCATGCCTATCTGGACAGATTCCTATCTTCAGTGATTTTCCTGGTTCCAGACCAAACCCGAAGCCTAGGTTCTTGGGGACTGTATCTCACTCTGTTCTTTCCCACCTTTGAATCCTAGCCTGTCCTCTAACTCAGCAAGTCTGCATGCATGTAATCCCACTTCACCTCATGGTCTCTTTAGAGAGTTGTTCCTGAGTTCTAATGTAGTATAGCTCACCTCTGGGATTGTTAACTTAATCTTTGTGTTTTACTGTTTATGTCCCTATTTGGTATTCACCCCCATACTCTCTGCTCTACCACAGGACCAGAAACAAATGCTAGCCCATGGCAGGGACATTATGAATACTTACAAGGTCAATGCAGTTTAAGCAACCATTGGCAGAACAAACAGGCCTCTGGCCAGATGTGGAGTCTCTGTTGCAGGCCTGGCTCGTTTGCAGTCTGAAGACAGTAACCTACTAGACTCTGTCTAGCTCCTTCAAGATGGGAATTATAACATGTTCATCTTTCTGTCACTCTGGACTAGGTCTGTACATGACTTCTTGAAGGGAGACCCCTTTCATGAGTACCTGGATAGCATGTATTTCGACCGTTTTCTGCAGTGGAAATGGTTAGAAAGGTGAGTACCATGTACTCTTTACATGAGAGTTTGCAAGTTTGAGAGGTAGGGTCCAGAGTTCATATGTGTTTATACAGATCAAATACCTTCCATGGACCCCTTGAAACAATAAATCAACCATCCTCCTTTCACTATGTGAGCAAGTTCTGGGTTGTGCCAACATACATATCATTTTATTCATGCTTCTTTGGTTCTCTGACTTTCTCTGTTAGATACTGTTCTCTCTCTCTCTCTTTCTCTCTCTCTATCTCTTTCTCTGTCTGTCTCTTTCTCTCTGTCTCTCTCCCCATGCCCCTGTTCTGAGATCAGATGCCACACTTGCTAAATACATGTTGACTGCACCCCCGGCCCCTAGTCCTAAGTTTTTCTGCAATCTTCCCTAAAGAATGAATAGCTTTGTACATAAAACTCTGTGTACTTCTGGCAATACACTCTCAAAAGGCACCTGATTATAACCTGTGAAGGACTAGTTAATTGCCCTTCAAAATAGCTACCTTCAGTTTCCAACTGTGCTGGTGCCTGAGCCCCCTTGCTCATTGTGCTCTATATTGTTCTCATGTTTTCCTTCCCACTAGTGAGCAGTGGGGTATCCTTACTTGTTATTTCCCATGAGTGAGACTGGGCATTTATCAGTGGTTTATTTGCTGCTTCCATCTCTTCAAAGTGCTCTTATGGGTAGGTCTCACTTGGGCAGATGTAGCCTCTCTGTGACTGATGAGAAAGCAAGTCATGAAAGGGATATGACTCGTCTTGTCTTTGACTGGACCACTCAATGCTGAGGGGTTAGGGGAGACAGTCCAGGACCATTTCATGATTGATAGAGCTTATACCTGGCTTAAAGCATGCTGGTCTGAGCATACTCAGCTCAGAGATCCCTATCCTTAGAATTTTGGTACCCAGTGGTATGCTCCATGCTCAGAGCAGGAAGCCATTTTATTCTGTAACCTGCACATATATAGCACTCGTGGGTCAAGTCCCTTGCAGATACATAAAGGCTTTGGGCCAGAGCCATCTCAAGACCCCAGGTGCATTCTGTTCTGCACACATCAGGATGCTCTGTAGGAAAGCAACCTGCTTATAGCCATTGTCTTTCTATACTGACCAGTGGGAATGACCTGATCAGAGGCCCATCTTTGATCATGGCAGCACTGGGATTCAAGCCTTCAACATACAAACTTGGTGCCATAGTTTTGCAGTCAAACCATGACAGAGCCTATGAGCAAGGCATATCAGCAGTAGGTATTGTCAGCTTGAAGATCTGCAGAGCAGCCATGTTCTTTATTACAAATAATTACATCTATTACAAAAGCAACTTATGAGAAGCTTTGGCATGGTTGCATTTGCCTTCTCATTATATCTATTTTACTGAAGATGGAAGGCCAAGAGAGGTTGATAGGCTAGCCCTAGGCTACACAGCAAAGACCTGGCAAAGGCCAGGCAAAGGTCAGAATCTAAATCCAACATCTTTCACTCAAGTCCTTGGTCCTCAGTCTATCCAGCAGTTTAATTTTAGTTGACTCTTGGCTGTGGCCACTGGCTTTCTTTTTATTTATCTGCATAGCTTCATGAAATGGACATTTTGACTACTTCAAATTAAGAATAAAATCTTTGGAAGGTACTAAGTTATTAGAGCTAGTAAGATAATCTCCTACTTTAGGAATTCCCTACCTCTCCAGCTTTCTCCCCCACAATCATGACCTATTCACACTATACTATTGAAATATTTATGGGACTTTCCCCTCCCAGGGTTAACCAAGAATGATTGCAGGACAATAATTTTTCTAGCTGCAGATCTCTGCAGTAGTACTGACTACTGTAGTATATTGTAAATGGTTATGGCAGCATAACCTTTTCTGCCTTCATGTGATAATTGTAGGAAAAGCTTTTAGCCCTATATTAGACACTAGCTCTTGGCAGGCTTCTCTGAGACACCTCTGCTGCCTTAGTGCTAAGTAGGAAGCCAGGTACTAAAGGGTACTGTGGCAGGGTGCCCTGTGCACCTGATGGGGACCAGCAAAAAGAAAAGTATGTCACACACATGAAGACCTGGGACCTTAGAGTTCCCTGGGTTTTCATGGTTGTCCCAATAGCAATTGTATGAAGTATGTAGTATGAAGAGGCGATATTAAAGAAATCCAGGCCTATCAACACGGAAGATCTTTAGAGGATGTGAATGTTCAAGACTTGCTGGAGGCTTGTGGGTCCTCCTCAAACTGATTAATTCTGTCTTTTAGCCCCTGTCCTGATCAGAATGTTATAGGGTGTGTGTGTGTGTGTGTGTGTGTGTGTGTGTTCTCAGAAGTAATCCCTGTGATCCAAAAGGTAGCTTTCCCATGTTATATTGCTTACTTTTTGCCAACCAGACCAGGGATAAAAACAAGCTCTTCAGCCTAGAGTTCTTGGCAAGAGCTAGATGACTTTATTTGTTGACTCCTGGTAATACCATCCATGCCTTCTGATGAGAAAGTCTGTCAGGTCAGACATGCTCCTTGGCTCTTGCTCATTAAATTGGGAAGCTGGAGACAGAAAATGGTGGGTATTTTTATCACCAACTCTTTGGTGATACCATATCCTGAATGGATGGAAATACAACAAAGCAGTCCTTGTGAAGAAAAGGCTAAGAGCTGATGATCACAGAGTACCTGGAGCAGACCTGTAGCCACCGTTTGCTCTAAGCAAGGTGCACTCCCTCTTGGGTGCATAGAAGAGCAAGTGTGGTCACCTGCTGGCAGACTGAGCCCTACAGGGGTCAGGAGGGCTCACAGCCCCCACCCTGCACCCTAAGCAGAATTTCCTCCTGGGTCTAGCCATAGGCTATGCATTTGTGAGAGAGCAGAGGTGTATTGTTAGGGAAAGGGTAGCTTCCATGAGCCTTTAATTGCCTAGATTGGGCTGAGCTCCTACAGAAGGAAGAAGGAAGTCCTGATTCAGCATGGTTAAGCACTGTGGGCTTATTCTTCTAAAACTTTTTCCTGAGCTTCCCGAGAAAGCCAGAATGTCTTATCACCTAGCTCCCCAGTCCTCAGAGCCAGAGGTCTGGGTCTCTAGCTCAGTCTCAGAGGAAGACATTACATGCCCTGGGCTCTCCTTGCCAACCACTCCTGTCTGTTTCTTATGGATCTTAAATCTTATTTCAGGAGACAAATATCAGGTTCTTGATATTTTTCAGACAACCAGTGACCAAAAATACTTTCCGGCAGTATCGAGTGCTGGGCAAAGGGGGCTTTGGAGAGGTGAGTGAACATCTCCATTGAAGGGGCTGGGCCTCTGCTCCCCTTCTTCACTTCTTTTAGAACAGTAGTGATTTCAGAAGGATCCTCTTGTGCTGTCATGGCCAGGATGTCAGGCCTTGGAGTTGGGTAGACCACTGTAATATACTATGACCTGAGTGTCTGCCTTCTACTGCAGGTCTGTGCCTGCCAGGTTCGGGCCACTGGTAAAATGTATGCTTGCAAACGCTTAGAGAAGAAGAGGATCAAAAAAAGGAAAGGAGAGTCAATGGCACTCAATGAAAAGCAGATTCTTGAGAAGGTCAACAGCCAGTTTGTGGTGA
Source organism: Meriones unguiculatus (assembly GCF_030254825.1). Lineage (NCBI taxonomy): Eukaryota > Metazoa > Chordata > Mammalia > Rodentia > Muridae > Meriones > Meriones unguiculatus. Next base: position 75,006,925 of record NC_083349.1, read on the forward strand.
GTATCCAGGGCCACAGGCCCATTCTTCTGGTGACTGGGACTTTCTTCCTTGCAAGTAGTGATGGCCCTCCAATATAGCTAGTCCTTTTCTGGGATCCCTGTTCTCTATGGCCACCTTAAAAACTCAGTGAGCAAAACAAGGTCACTCTAGGCCCAGACAAGGATCTCTGGGTTCCACAGATGCTCCTGGCTGGTTCGTTCTGATGGAGGCCATCATGGTGGAGTTTCATCAAGAGGTGCTATTTTGTTTGTGTGCTTCCTGATCAGTCTAGACTACGCTCTGCCCAAATAATAAATTAGCCCTAACTTTATAGATCTGCACACAATGAAAGCTATATCAAGTCTAGTCAGATTGAGCTCCTCTTCACTTACTGGCTAACCCAATTAAAGCCAGGAAAGAATGTGGGGGGAGTCTCCACAGGGACTTCTCACTGCCTCACTTGACCTGGCATTCCATACTTCCACCCATAGTCCACTGGTCACAGCTAATCATCTCAGGGACAAGCTTCCTGAAGAGGAGGCTAAATATCCATGGAGAAGCATGTATATTTGGTAAGCTCTAAATGTTTCTTCCACATATTATTACAGAAACTAATATTTTTAATTTATGTGTTTGAATGTTTTGCCTTCATGTACTACATGTACCACATACATGTAGAGGCAAGAACAGGGTGTTTGATCCCCTAGAGCTAGAGTTATAGACAGTTGTGAACTTCTGTGTGGATGCTAGAAATTGAACCCACGTCCTCTGAAAGAGCAGCCAATGCCCTTAACTACGAAGCCATCTCTGTAGTCTTATAAAAACTAATATATGTGAGAGGTAAAATTCAAACAACAGAAAGATATGCAATAGAAACCAAATACCTCCTTTGAGTAGAGTAGTCATTCTAGTCATGTTTTATTCATGTATTTGCTTTATTATTTGTAGCAAACAGGACCATTCTGTGCATCTTATGCTATGATGATTTTACCCTGAAGTTGTTTTTCCCCCCTCTGTCTAGACCTATAGCCTAGCTCTTCCCTTCAAAAAAAAATTATAGATCACTGCTCTGTATAGCCCATACCCACAGATTGAAATTGTTTCTCATTTGTGAACCTTTACCAACCGTGCTGTGATATCTACTTTCAAACATTCCCTGGTATGCATCTGTGAATGTAGCCAGGGTCTAGATTCATAGCAGAGGAATAAGGATTATGCACACTATCTTACAGTTGTTTGTCAACTGGCTTGCCCTAATTAAATTCCTGGCAACTGTGTGACAAAGGGGGATACCATCATCAAGGTTTATGAAGTGATGCTCAAACAGGTCAGAAGTTTTGGTCTCTGGGTCTCATTCTAGGTTGTCCCAGCTGCCATGTTTGTTCTTAGGGAGGAGTAGAGAATTCAGTGGTACCTTGAATGAGGACTTGGACAAAGCTAACATCAGCCTGGTTTGATCTGGGCTGTTTTGACTTTGGGTTGTCACCTTGATGCTGCCTAGTGGAGCCTTCGTCTGTGAGGGAGGTGCTGTTGAGTCCTACTCAGAAAAGCATGGTGTGTCTGACAAGCCTGAGCTGGCACATCTTCAAGGTCCCAGACCTTCCTTAAGTGGGTTCTGTCCACTACCCTTGGTAGAGAGTCTCCACAGTAACACCTGGTGTCAGCTTTTGTCACTATAAGAAAATACCTGAGACATTTATCTAATAAAAAGAACAGATTTATTTTAGTTCCCAATTCTGGAGGTTCCCATTCAACATTGAACAGCCTTGATGTTGCAGGATTTGCACCACAAACAAGCAAACAAACAAAGCAGAATAAAGAGACAAGAGATGGCTAGGTCTCACAATCTCCTTCTAGGATACCTCCAATGACTCGAAGGTCCTCTCATAGGCCTGTTCTCCTATGGTCTTCTCTCCTCCCAGTAGCACCACCCTGGAAACCAGTCCTTTAACATGTAGATCTTTAGAGGACACTCACACAAACCATGACACACCTCCTGGACCCTTCTTGGGGCTCACCTGGGCAGGTGTGGAAAGAAGAGGGTCAGCTCCAGTAGTTGGCAATGGAAGCCAGTACCTGTAAGCTCATACCACCTCTGCTACCAGTCTCTCTTTTCCTCAGAAATAACTCCTATTCTTGATGTTTCCACCCAAGTTTTTATACCAGCCTATTCCAAGCCTGGCTGCCAGTAGCTAGATTTCATTTGTGCAAACTCCCAACGTGGAGACTACAGCACAATGTAGTCAGCCACCTGCCTCATCCACTGCACCTTGGGTATCAGGGATCCACCAGAATCATACCTGTTGACATGTCCCGCGTAGAGTTTTTCTTCCAGGCTATGGTCTGTTCCCCAAATCCTCACTGCCCCTCCTGAAGTATGAAGGGCCATTGTGTCTTGCTTTTCTGATTAGCCAACTAGACAACATTTAGTTTTAAAAAGTAATGCATGCACATGCCTTTGTAGTATGGCAACTGTCAGCACCTTGGTAGACTTGCTGGAAGGTCAGGATTCTACCTGCCCATGTCCCCTTTAGCCCTTTACTTTGAACCACTTGTCAAAAGATCTGAGCATGAGTTCTTCACTGAGCATGAAAGAAAACAGGCAAGATCATTGAGAGGAGGTCTAGGCATAGGGTATGAATTACTTTGTACTGTTCAATCCTCCTGCTTCCAGCTTTAATGATCCCAGGGCAAGGAGTATTAGTGACAGTGGCCATGACCTTATCATAGTGCTGCTCTTGTGTTCCCAGGTCAACCTGGCTTATGCCTATGAGACCAAAGATGCGCTGTGCCTGGTTCTGACCATCATGAATGGGGGTGATCTGAAGTTTCATATCTACAACATGGGGAACCCTGGCTTTGAGGAAGAGCGAGCCTTGTTTTATGCAGCTGAGATCCTCTGTGGCCTGGAAGACTTACACCGTGAGAATACTGTCTATAGGTGAGCAGTTCTCCCAGAGTTTGGCAGAGCCCCTGTAACCCTCCATTTATAAATACATGGTTCCCAGGAACCCAGCTAGTGAAATGGACCACTCTTCTTATGGTGTCTCTGGCCTCTAATGATTAGAGAAGCCAAGCTTGTAAAATGATATTCTCTAAAGTCCTCCTCCAAGGAGAGACTGATCACTGCCACCCTGTCACCTGTACCCAGGTATAGTCAGTGGATCCTAGTGGCTACTATCTGGAATCAGTCCTAGTGGGATGTAGGGAGAGTCACTGTCCAAGGCAATTGGCTCCCCTGTAGCTGGGGCTACAGGTGGTTGTGAGCTACCTTGATATGGGTGCCAGGAACCAAACTCTAGTCCTCTGTAAGAGTATTAAGTGTTCACAACCACTGAGCTATCTCTCCTGCCTCCCTTTCTGCATTTTGAATGAATTTTTAATTATTCCCTTATGTGTGCAGAAAGATGATGTTTTGATATCGGACAGTTACATAATTTCTCAAGGGACCTCTTGGAATCTAATTTGTTGTAGCAAATTGATTTCTGCCATCATCTATTTAAAAAAAATTTGTGCTAAGTGCCTGAAAGGTAAGGACTGATATTAGGAACTCTACACTGGAAATTGCCAGAATATGGGACCCTATCAGTCCTTATAGACCCCTAGGCACCTACACAGTCAGTTGATGACTTTCCATGGATTTCTGGATAAAGATTATCTTGGGACTGCAAGAGTTTTTTAGAAATGAAAGAATGTTCTCAATAGCTCCTACCTCAAACACTAGCCCTTGCCTGTGTTTCTGTTTGTTTGTATTTTGTTTTGTTTTATTTGGGTTTTGTTGTTGTTGTTTTGTAATTGAAGTAAGAAGTCAGATTTCCCTTAAAGGCTCAAAACTAAGAACCTCCTTGATTGCCTTTCATTTTAAAAAGAGTGTGTTGGAATAGGGGTAGGGAACCCTGAAGTTCCAAATTCCCTTCCTCTAGGGCAGCAAAGACTGAAAGGCAGTGTTTTTTAACCTTCCTAATGCTGTGACCCTTTTATACAGTTCTTTATGTAGTGACCTCCAATCACAAAATTATTGCTACTTCATAACTTTTTTTCATTTTGCTACTGTTATGAATTGTAATATAAATATCTATTTTCCTATGGTCTTAGGCAGCCCCTGTGAAAAGGTCATTTGACACCTCCTCTCCAAAGGAGTCAAACCCACAGGTTAAGCACTGCTAGCCTCAGGTTTTCCTCCTTGTCCTGACTACCTGCCCTAGATGGTTTGTGAATTTGATCCTGTCCGGTGGTCTCTGTCAACCTGTTGTTTTCAACCCATGGCCACTGGTTTCTTGAGTTGAGAGTTCTTGTCTTATTTGGGATTGCTAGCACATCAAAAGAAACCCATGTAAATAATAAAAATCAGCAAAGATGGTTTGTAATAAAGAAGAGTACACAAATACCCATCTCATTGGTGAGATTGCCCAGGATTTGGATACGTGAACCACTCCCTACAAGGACAGCTGCCATCAGTTAAATAAGCAAAGCTGGCTGGTGCAGAACTGGAGCCTCTGTTCAGATGCCAGTATTGCCATACCTGTGATGTAACAACATGGTACACATCCTAAGCTAAACCTTTTCCTTTACCCAGATTTCACTGGGAAATCCAGAGTCTTCTGCCTGTTCCCTCTCTGCTCCCCTTCATGAGTAAGATCCTGTCACTGACGAGAGGAGAACCTGGGGATAAGGTGAAGCAGCTCCACTGGTAGCTATGCCTTCTGCCTGGCTTCTTCCCAGGCTTTGACACAGCAGGACTTAGATGTACCAGCCTCCTGGGACTCCATTCATAGGAGTCTTCCCTCTGACCCATCTCACAGCTTTCTTCCCAATGGTAGAGCTAATACTCTGGGCTTGGTGACTTCTCTTTGTTTCCAGGACTTGCTCTGCCTACAGGGTGTTCTGTGATGTCAGGTCTACCAAGCCTTCCAGGGAGTCTCTGACCATACTAGCCTTTGCCCTCTGCCCCATGAGCCATGCGTGTGAGGACAAGTACAAGAACTGGCCTTTCCTAACATGCTAATCATTCTGTAGGAAAGAGAAGAAGCCAATGGCATTTGTGTTAAATTACGTGGAAGAGAGAAATGAGCTCACAATGGCCTTGACTCAGAAAGACCAGACTACTTCAGCCCAGAGATAGGAGACAGACATCTTGTGGTGCCTAGGCATGACTGGCACCAGAGGGTCAACCCAAAAGCACTGTTTCTTTGCTGCCTGGAATGGCCATTGTTAGATGCCTGTTGTTTTCACTTTGCAGAGATCTGAAACCCGAAAACATCCTGCTAGATGATTATGGTAAGTCAGGGGCTGGAAGATGGGACATTTTCTGTTGCAGTATCTGAGGTTAGTGTTCCAAGTTACCCAGAGGAAGGGCCTCCAGAGACTCTCAGGAATGGATGGGGTTAGGCCAGGATTATGGGAAGGGATGGAGACCCATAGGGCAGAGGACCCCACTCCTGTTCCTTACTCCTGGACCTGAGGGAGGCCTCTACTTTGTAAAGCAGTGTAGCTCAGCTGACTCTGACATCAGAGTCAGTGTCAGTGACAAAGAATGCCAATCAAAGGCAAAGGTACTGACATTTAAAGCTTCTTAGTAGCACTGAATCTCCATGCCACTTGTCCTACTCCTTGTTTTGTTTGTGAAGCAGAGACCTCAGGCCCGTCCTGGCCACTATGGGGAGGACTGTGTAGTGAGGGTACTACATGATGGCCCATGGAAAATAGCCTGTTGATTCCAGCTAGCTGTGAACATGTCATTATCTGTGTACTATCATTGTCATTTGCTTTGGGTGTGAGCATGTAGGTAGCAGCCCCTCACACAGTTTAGTCTGTCACACCTACAGAGTAGTTTTCTTATGTACCTGAGTAGATTTTTCCCATCTCCACAGAAGGGCAGGAGCATCCAAGTGCCCATCTTACATATGATAAGCCTGAGGCTCAGAGGAACCAACCTGACCTTCTGCATGTTCCTGGGACACAGAGTACCCCTCCCCAACACATTTGTTGACCTGGAAAGAGCTGTGTGCAGAGGAGTCGAGAGCACAGGGTCCTCCAAGAGGTTCAGGCCACAGTGTAGTCACTGCAGTCACAGGAGTAGTCCACTGCTGGTCCTCATATGCTCTTTTACCCCTTTCTGCCAGATACCACAGAGCTGGAAGCTATCTAAGCCACTCAGGCCTGACAGGCATTTATGGACAAGGGCATGTGTTCCTTCCTGAATGTGAAATGTATCTATAACCCTGCTAGTAGGGTGACAGGTAGAAGTATAGAACCCTTGGGGTGTTGCTGCCTGGGTCTTAGGGGCAGTTTGGACTGTGAGCTCAGATTCCAGGCCAGGCTCTGCCCTTCTTATTTCTCCATCTTTCTGAAGGGGGAAAAAAAAAACACCTACAAAGATCAATCAGGAAGGCAGGGAGTGGCTTCCTAAGTTGCTTTACAACTTTTTCCCTTAAGCACATTGTTGCAAAATGTCAAGAACCTCATATTTTTCTTGTGAAGCAATCCTAGAATCAGCCAAGACATTTTAAACTCTGTGACCTCAGCCTTCCAGGAAGCTCCTTGGGGCATTAAATGTGGCAGGTCGGCCAGTGGCCAGCCCTGTCCAAGCATCCTTTCGCATCTTTATTAATGGTCCTCTCATTAATGTGCAGTTTCTGCACATCTCACTTACACTCTCCCACGGTCACATGGTTACCCTGAGAGAACAGACTGAGGTTATATCTTCATCGGACAGAAGCCTCACAAGTCTATGGACCACAGGAATCCATTGACTCTGCTGTCCCCAATAGGCCACATCAGGATCTCAGACCTGGGACTGGCTGTGAAGATCCCTGAGGGAGACCTTATCCGTGGCCGGGTAGGCACTGTTGGCTACATGGGTGAGTAATACCTTGTGCCCATCACACACTGCACCACCCTAAGGCCTCCACTCTTAAGTTCCACAGTCTCTTTGTGTTTTGCTGATCTTCCCCAGAGTGCCTGGAGGCTTCAGTCAGGTAGGGTACACTGGGACCCAAGGTGTGACCTAAACTAAGTTTTCTATAGTTCCCAACCAAGAGGTCCCCAAAACAAGCCATCCTGGGGGTTTGGTGACCAGAGCCTGGTACCAGCATTTCTAAGGGGGGGGCTCTTGTTGAAGTAGGACCTACTTGAATGAGCTCTTTGTGGATACCTCCGAGAAGAAGGAGGTCATTAAGAAGGGCTCTAAAATTAAAGGAACCTGCCATGTTTCCAAACATGGTTCTAATTAGGGACCACCCTTCCTCCTCTCGGCCTGCTCCAAGAGTAACATGCTGGGAAGAGACCTAAACTCTTAGAATCTTCTACCAATTAGGACCATCTCTTGCTTCCTTATACATTTCCCATGCATATGTCCTCTGTTCCATCCCCAGGAGATACAGGGGACCCCTGAAAGTTCTAGGCTCAGTCCCTGTTGCCCTCTGCCCAATGTAACATTCAGTACATTGTCTCTGGTTCTTGAGAGTCCAGACTACAACCTACGGGATATGTGGCTGTAAATATGTGAAAATGAGAATTCTGATAGTTAGATCTGATAGATACATAGAGAATAGGTGGATGGGTGTTGGGAGCATAGCACAAAGGTCCTTGTACCCACAGATCTCCAGAGAAACCAGGGTTAGAAACACAGGATTGTCCTTTCAATGGGAAAAATGAAAATCTTGTTCTTCCATCCTGAAAGCTTACAATTGGGAGTGATTAACAGCCTTTATTATCTGTTGGGCCAGGCTATTTCAAGCTCCTACAACCAGGACCAGAGGTGGCTAGTAATCTAAATGACTCTTATAGCCAGAGGTTCACCAAGCTCCCACAACCAGGATCAGAGGCAGCTAATAGCCGAAATGGCCTCTACAATACTGAGACCAGGCCAAAACCTTAGCCCCTTAAGCTAGTTCACATAGCCTGTCTCTAGAACCCATTTTCTTGGAAGAAATGACACTACCCTTAGTTGAGTTTCAATGTAATTATGCTTTCTTGTGCATAAAGAATTATGCTTTCTTTATATTAAACCAGGAAACTTTTTTTTCATTGGGAATAAGTTGCCTATTCTTATACTCCCCAAAGTCTGATCCAGGTTGATGCAGTCAATCTGCACCAGATTTTCATTCTTATCTCTTTGCATGGTTCACTTCCCTGTATGACCCTCTCATATTGCGGCTGGGTGGATGATGGATAAATGGGTGATGGATATCTGGATGATGGGTGGACAGATAGGCAGATGTATAGATATAGATATACCTGTCCATGTACCTGCATGGAAATCTGCTTACACATTTGCATTGCTCTCCTTTTGAACTCCGCTGAATGTTTTGTCTACACACAGACTCTCATGTGTCCACTGGTGCATATCATGCATTCTCATTTTGAATGACCTCAAGACATGTATATGTCTTTTATATGTCTATGGTGAATCTATGAGTTATTTTGTCAAAGTGGTAGGGAAGATACAGTAAGAGATTTTAAAAGGTGATGATGATATTATTGTATGTGTATGGGTCTTTTGTCTGCATGTATATCTGTGTACCCTATGTGTACTTAGTGCCTGCAGAGGCCAGAAAAGGGTGATATATTCCCTGAAACTGGAGTTCCTGCCATGTGGGTGCTGGGAATCAAAGCCAGGTCCTTTAGAATAGAAGACAGTTTGTGTTGTTAACCACTGAGCCGTGCCTTCAGCCCTGCCCCCCAAAAGATTATTGAAAGTCCAGGTAGATTGAATATAATCTTTAGTTTAGGTGGGCATCCTTCTTCATTGAAATAAAGATATATGCAGTGTGTCTTGTGTGGGGGAGCCATGCCTGTCACTAGGGACAAAGCAGTGAAAACTGTATTGTGTGTTCTATCTGAGGAGACATTTCCATACACAGTAATTAGGGTCCTGAAGCCATTGTCAGAACTAGGCTCAGCGAAGCACCATCAGGGGAGGCTTTCTGGACAAAGTGGTGTTTACACACCTGCTGGATTAAAGTTGAAGGTTGGAAGGAAGGTAGCTCCAGCCTAAAACTTCAGTCATTCTGTGAGAATGCTGTCACCCTTGGGTACTAATGGGATGAGGAGCATTAGTGGCCTGTGTGCTTAGGCTGCATTCTGCTGCCAGTTGTTCCTCACTCCCTCCCCTCCTGTGCTCAGCCCCAGAAGTCCTGAACAACCAGCGATATGGGCTGAGCCCTGACTACTGGGGCCTGGGCTGCCTCATCTATGAGATGATTGAGGGCCAGTCACCATTTCGAGGCCGCAAGGAGAAAGTTAAGCGGGAAGAGGTGGATCGCCGGGTGCTGGAAACTGAGGAGGTGTACTCCCTCAAGTTCTCCGAAGAGGCCAAGTCCATCTGCAGCATGGTAAGCTCCTGTTGAGCCAGATGCCGCCCATAGGTTGCTGCCCAGCAGTAGCTCCAGCCTGTGCCTAGAACACCAGAAAGGCTGAAAGGACAGGAACAGTACATACAAACCTGTGAATAGTACACCCCTCCACACCAGAATGGCTGGTGGTCTTGATGTGGATCAGATGGCCAGAAAGGACTTAGGGGAAGCCTGCCATAACAGGTTGGATATTCCATGAATCAAGGAATGGGGTGAGGTAAACATCCCTGAAACTATGTAACTTTGTAGAGAAGTCAGCAAAGAACAGCAAGTTGGTTCACAAGCAAGTTTCTGCCCTTGAACTTGGGTCTCCTGTTCCCTCAGCTCTGGATTCTAGACACTGGTTTGAGGGCAAGGACTGCAAGAGGGGTGTTGATGTCCTTGAAGTCTTTGAACATATTCTCATGGTTTCTATCCATTATGTGGAAAGGTGGTCACAGCTCAAGTTCTGAGTAGCAGCATCTGTGGATGAGCAGTATATACACATGAGGAGGGTTAGACTGGCTGGAATATGTTGGGACCAGATACAGATACTGAACAACTAGAAAGAAGAAAAAGTTGCAGGAGCCATAAAGCCCTTCCCTAGCTAGTCTTTAGGCCCTTCTTTTGACAGTGTGTAGTCAGCTACTTCCTGCTCCTGCCTGGCTCTCGGGCTCCCAAGTCTCACCACGGAAAGATGCTCTCTGATGCCAGCCATATGAGAACAGGAAGGACCTGAGTGCCTAGCTTCACACACTTGCAAGCCCATAGACTACCTTCCCCTGGAGCTACACTGTACCTGGATCAGCAGAGAAGCCCAGTCTGAAAGGGGCCTCTCCTCCCATTCCTGAGTCCCCAAGTGGCCCTGGCCCAGGGTGGAGCTTAGGGAGGGCCAGAACTAGAAACTTGAAGGTAAGTAGCTAAGCTTCTATATGCAGAAGGCCAGGGAACCCCAGGGGCTTAGCTACCCCACTCCCAGGACAGTCAGGATGAAACTGGAGAAACAGGCAGCAGAGGTCAGGTATCTATGTGGTGTGACAAGACTAAGGACTTCCAAGAAGCAGATCTCAAGAGACCTCAACAGGAACATAAACATACTGAGAGGATGAGGCAAACATGACCCCTACTTCTAAAATAATAACCACCATCACCACCACCCAACTTCCCTACAAACCTCCAATTCAACCACATGCTTTGAGCAGAAGCTCTTGCTATAACCAGGGCCACTGCTGTCACTCTCCTGCCCCCTTGTGGCCGCTGAGTTACTGTGTTAGCTAAGCCTTCCACTGTTCTGTGGCTGAAAAGTCCCAAATAATTGAGCCCTCATCTTTGCTACAAGGAAGAAACCTCAAACCTTGCTTTGTCTTCTCTTGGGGCTTGGATTCTTGTCTGGACCTCATGCTCTTTATAATACACAGTATCTCAGTCTGGCCACTCTGCTCTTATTCCTCTAACAGGTACTGACTCAGGCTACTGCAATGCCTGACCTGTAAACCATGGAGGCAGCTACACAAACAGCAAGGAAATTGCTCTCCATTCCATCTTGACAGCCATGACCCTTGAAGTTCATAGTCTAGAAGCTCATAGTCCAACTTCCTTGATTCTTAGATCTAATCCTAAAGCTGAGGCCCCTGCTGAGGCCCATTTCTCTTTCTTTTCCACCCTCCCCTGAGTCCTCCAGCCATTCGGATCTCTCAGTCATTCCAGATCACATGAATCTTCCACATTCAAGGACCTTACTCTGCCTTCTTCCACCCCACCTACACTTTCTCTCGTGCTAATGTATACCTTATAGCATGCTTGCAAAGGGGTGATACCGTAGGTGGATGTTTTGTTCCCCTTCTATGGAGTATTTTAGAAATAGTCAAATTTTAACTTAATAGTCAAGCTTTTCATACTAAAAGCCTGATTTTCTAGCACTTCTTTGGAAAGCACAGTCTTTCTTAGCTGTCGTTCCTACCTGGTAGTAGTTGATAAGCAACCCAGCCCTACCTGTCATCTATCGTTTTATCATCTTATCTTTGGCTCTGGGGGCTAAATTAACAGGCTTAGCCACTGCACAGCTTTGCTTCTTTGGTGTTTCTTGGAGTAAATAGAGCATAGCCCAGGTACTTGTATCTGGAAAAGAGGAACTCAGAGTCAGAGAGATGGCTCAGCAGGTAAAGCATTTTTTATGCAAGCCTGGCAACCTGGGTTCAAATCCTGGAACCCATGTAACAGGTAAAGGGATAAAACTGACTTCAAAAAGTTGTTCTCTAATCTACATACACATGTTATGGTACATACACCTACACACAATAATAATAAGAAAACATCATAAAACAAAATAAAATTGAAAAGAGAAGCCCAGATGTGGGCAAATCTGAGCCACCAGCCTTATAGTGTACCATAGGGCAACTGAGAGCATGACTTAGTTTTTACAAAGATATGATCTGGTCCTCTCTCTGCTGTCACTCCAGTTCTTCTAATTGGGAAGACATCCCCCTCATACTGTGAGTTCCAGGAAGTGGCACTGGGAGGCTAAAGGAGGAACACTTGGGATAGCTACAGCCACAGATGTTTCTTTGCCCTGTGGCCTCCGGGCAGATGGAAAGGCCCAATCACATGGCTTCATGGGACTCTCTTGTCACAGCTGCTCATCAAAGACTCGAAGCAGAGGCTGGGCTGCCAGGAGGAGGGGGCTGCCGAAGTCAAGAGGCACCCCTTCTTCAGGAACATGAATTTTAAGCGCCTGGAGGCTGGGATGTTGGACCCTCCCTTCGTTCCAGATGTGAGTATCCACCACTGCTCCCAGGAGCTCTAAAGTCATCTCTCCCAGCCATGCTTTCTAGCAGACCCAGAGTTGTGTCTCAAACAATGCTTCAAGTCAATCAATCCAACTGTCTTCTAGAGTGTCAAAGATTGCTCCCTGCCCCTTCCTACACCCTGGCTACTTTGTGGCAGTGCTACAGATCTCGATGTCAGAATGTACAGATGGGAGTATGAACCCTGGATCCCCACACTGGTTGTCCAGACACCTAGATACATTCTCCAGTATAAGGGACCTAGACAGCCTTCAGGTCCTCTTCTGTCCAAGATACCTCCCCTCCCTGACCCTGCTAGAGATTTTGAAGGCTGAAATGAGACCAAAACAGAAAATGCTGTCATGGGGATCACCACATTCAGTTCAGTTTAACTGAGCATCTACTGTTTGGTTAAATTAGAATTCTCCTTGGAGATGCTCCACTGGACCTGGATAGCCCAGCTTCACACTCACAAAAGGGCCCCCATCCAGCAAGGTCTTTTTGTGCCTCTGTTCTTTCAAAGTCCCAGCAGATTAAGGATACTTGTTGGGACCTGGGGGATGAGCCAAGAACTGTGAAAGGTACAGGAACACTGGGGAACTGCCTTGTTTCAGCTCATGAAAGTTGACAGATGTAGTACACATTTCTTCCCAGGGCCCTGCTCAGTCACAAGGCTGGGGCCAGGCTGGGACTATGGACACCATTAAGAATTGGCAAATAATACAAATCAGAGCTTTCCAAAACCCCTCTCATAGAACCAGTTGCTAACCATTTGTTAGTACAGCACTAAAGAAGTGAGGAACAGTTCTTGGATCTTTGTCATCTTCCTGTAGCAAAGGTTCCCTAATCATCTTGGTAGAAGGTCAGCAGCAGATGTGGGAAGCCAGGGCTAGCTGCTGGATGCTGAACAGTGTTCACAGTCATCCACTGGAGACTTCTGTAGCCAGATGTGGCATGCACATCATAGGTCTGACCAGGGAATGTTTTTTTACCTTAGGAAGATTAAGTCAGCAAGTGCTGCAAACTCCACATGAGAGGAAATTCAGCAGTTGTTGCAGGAGATTCCAGTCGTAGTAGTGACTCTCAAAATTGGTTTTCTTTCACCTAGAGAGAAATAAGAGTAATGATCCTGGCCCAGGGGTATAGCTCAATTGGTAGAATGCTTCCCTAGCGTGAATGGAGTACTGAGTCTGATCCCTAGCATCATACTAACCAGGTATGATGATGCATACCTTTAATCCTAGCATTTAGGAAGCAGAAGCAGAAGGCTCAGAAATTCAAAATAATCTTTAGCTATATAGCATGTTTGGGAGGCCAGCTTGTGGAGATCCTGTCTCAAAAATGGGAGAGAACAGCTAAGAGCTAGCCCATCAGTAAAGTGATTGCATTGCTAGCATGAGGACTTGATTTCAATCTTCAATATCCACATGAATTTGGATGTATTAATATGTGATTATAATCCCATCACTGAGAAGGCAAACACAGAAGGATCTCTGAGGCTCACTTGCCAGCCAGTCTTGCCAAATTGGGAGTTCCAAACCAATGAGAGGCTCTGTTTCAAAGGAAGTATATGGTGTTCCTAAGGATGGCACCCAAAATTGTCCCCTAGTATTCCACCCCACAAGAAATACTAATTTTGTACCCAGGTCCCAAATGGTCTTGGGCCAAGCCTAACCCAGTTTTTCAAATTTTGTTTGTTTGTTGGTAGATATTTTTAAGTTTGTTGAGAAATATGATGCAGCCACTGCTCAGCATCCCTAGAGAATGTCTAGAGTAACAGCAAGGATACAACAGTTGTAGGCTTAGACTTGCAAAAGAACCACAACCATCCTCCTGGCCTACCTATTGATGTGGTGAGATTACTCATGACACAGGATGTATTTCTGAACCTCTCCACATGCTCCAGGCTCCAGGGGATGCACAACAAATAGTATCCTGGGTTATTTCTACCATGGAAATCTCAGTCTGAAAAGTGAAATGTCAGCAAACACCCCATAAATAAAATTGGGGAGGGGAAGTATGAGTGGTACTCTTTAGTTGTTAGCGTGCTCAGAGGTAGCGTGCTCACAGGTAGGGCAGGGCTGAAAAAAAAGTTTTCCAGGTCATAGAATGTTTGTTGTATGGGAGGCAGCATCTCCAGTCATCAATGCAACTAGCCATCTAGAAGTGTTCTTGATTTAGCCTTGAAAGTGTTATGTCTTGAAAAAATGGGGATAGTTGGTCATCCTGGGTATGACAAAACCCTCACTTAGCTTGAGGATTTCTCAATGTCTTGTATAGAGGTCAGCATTCCCTACCCCTGTTCCATAGTACCCTGTGGTTCACATGGCATATGACCTCTCCTCTAGGCAGCCAAGGCCCTCAGCATGTCATTGGGGTAGATGGTGAGTGAAGATTGTAGGCCCCAGAAAGTGAAGACCCTTATAAATGCCTAAAGATGACCTGCCCCTATCTTGTCTGCCCTCTGGCCCAACCACTCATTCATAGTTCTTCTCATATCACCTTCAGGTCATAGCCACATTCATAATTCATAGGCACTATTACTGGCTTAATCTTTTTCACTTCACTTGACTTTTTTCAAAACCAAAATAAATATTTCTTCTTTTCTTTTGTAAAGATTTATCTATTTTATAAGTGTTCTATCTGCATGTACACCTGTGTGCCAGAAGACGGCATCAGATTCCACTATAGATGATGTGGTTGCTGGAAATTGAACTCAGGAAATCTGGAAGAGCAGACAGTGCTCTTAACTACTGAGCCATCTCTCCAGCCCATAAATGTATTTCAAAAGGAAACTTCTCTAAGAAAATAATAACCATAAGATGATAGGTTTTGGCTTGTTAAGTTAAATTTTTATCAGTACAGAAATTTTTATCAGTTCAAAAAAAATATTTATCTGTATATTTCTGAGGGCCATCACACATCCCAAGGCCTGAACACATCCCATGGCCAGCTACACGGGCTTGGCATGTATAATCATCCTTGCCTTGTTTGGCTCAATGTCGCATTAATTGTTATCTTAAAATTGTAATACTTTCTGCGTAGGGGACCCTGCATTTTTATTTTATCTTGGCCTTGTAAATAATGGAAATGATCCTGATGCCACCTGACTCCTTCCCCCAAGCCATGAAGACTGAGAAGGAGAGGTACAGCTATATTGTGAGGTCCCCAACCCTACTTCTGCCACTTCTCACCCACCCTTTAGCCCAGCGGTTTGTTCTCCTAGCTGTGTGGCTTCAAACCACATACAGAGGCCTTGAGCAATAGGCCTCTGTAGAAAGAATGATAAACCTTAGAAAATGTTGAGGCTTAAGCCCTAGTCTGGAGCTTCCTAAGGGATCACAGTCTCCGCCAAGCTTATGAGCCAACCCATGACCCTTGAGTAAGCTGGTATCTGTGCTGGGCCCTGGGCCAGGCCTGGGAAGGCTGCATAGAAACAGTCTCTATCTCCAGATAGACACACTTTGCTCAGCCTGGAGTTACCCCTAAAGTTCACATCTCCTTGGCATTGTACATTCCACAACCTGCCCTCCTGTAGGGCAGAACCCGGCCAGGTTGGCTTCTGTGTGTATGTAGAGTAGGCATTCAACTGCTGCTAGATGGACAGTTGAGGACGGGCAGGACTTCCATTGTCACAGCAGCTCATACTCAGAACAGCAACAGTCAGCAGCACTATGGCCCATGTGTTTCCATTATCCCCATTTGCAGGAAGAAAACTAAGACTCTGAGGACACATGTGGTTTTTTCCCAGGCTCCTAAGCTTCATAGTGGGGAATACCTGCTACAGAATCTGAATTAAAACATATGGTTTATTGGGCTACATGAGAAGGAGATGGAACATATTCCTACCAGGGCCATGCCATGTAAACCCTAGCTGTCGTCTCTCTATGGCACTATGCTCTGAGCAGAATTCCTCTTGTGCTTTTGTCTGGTACTGGGTACACAGCTTCCATTCTCTCTGTAGAGGAATGGACCACAGATCCCAAACTGTGATCATGCAACCCCTCATCCAAAAGAGAAGATATTTGAAACAGTGCTACCTTCCTGATGCTGTGGGCTTCCTGGCAGCCAAGACAGCTGATGGGTGAGGTGTCCAAAGATTCCAGAGAGCATGAACTTAGACACAGAAGTCACCTCTCAATCACTTGGACCTACCTAGAAAGAAACCACAGGTCTGTGGTCTGTGTGTTTAAGCTGTGGAAAGAAGGAGCATTAGAGTAGACAGCTGGGCACCCCCAGCTCTCATTTCACTAGAACCAGTTTCCCTTGGTGGATCAAGAGAGAGGGAAACTGAGGTCTGAGGATCCAGACATTAGAAAGATGTTCCCAATGTTCCACATCAAAACCTTCAGGGCTGGGTATAGGGACCTGCCAGCCACCGGGAGGCCCTGTGTGATGGAACTCTCTGTCTTGTAGCCACGGGCTGTGTACTGCAAGGATGTGCTAGACATTGAGCAGTTCTCCACTGTGAAAGGCGTCAACCTGGACCACACAGATGACGACTTCTACTCCAAGTTCTCCACAGGCTCTGTGCCAATCCCATGGCAAAATGAGGTGGGCAGGGCATGTCCCAGCTTCTCTCCAGAGAAAATGGAAGTGCAAGAGTGATAGAAGGGCCACTGGCTATGGTGGCAGAGATGGACCTGGGGTGGGTATAGAAGCCAACAAAGTGCCTGAGAGAGAACAGGTGGTGAAAGCAGCAAGATGCCTCCCCATGAGGCTCCTTAAAACAAACGGGAAAATGGTACATTTTCTGGAGCTACAAGCATCAAATTGAGGAAAATCAGCTGATCAGAATGCTATAGGGCTCATACTCAAGGAAGCTATAGAAGATAGTTTGGAGGGGAAAGAGTGTGTGTCTGGTGGATTCTGCTCTTGGTGGAGTTCCCCAGCAAGTTACAGAAGAGCCTTGTTGTGGGAGGGGCCAGAACCTGCAGGGCAGGCATGATATGTCTCAGGGGAAGGCCCCACAGGTTAACAGTGGTGTTTTTATTTTGCCTCTCCAGATGATAGAAACAGAATGCTTTAAGGAGCTGAATGTGTTTGGACCCAACGGTACCCTCTCACCGGACCTGAACAGAAGTCAGCTTCCAGAACCACCAAAGAAAGGGCTGTTCCACAGACTCTTCAGGCGTCAGGTAAGAGTCAGCCTGGCTAGCCTGGCCTTAGCTCTGGGACTCCAGCCCACTTCCATACACCAGAGCTTCAGAACGTTCCCTGCCTGTATGGCCTGGTAGCTTGGAATTTTTAGTGAGTTTGTCCAAAGCCCCAACAGCCCTGTTGGTGCCTCCCCTGCAGGCAAAAGGGACAGGGTCCCATGTCAACATTATTAACACAGGGAAGCTGGTTTTTGCCACGTCTGTACTACATACTGAAGGATGCTGAACAACATTATCAGCCTCTTCCCACTAGATAGAGAGGTAAACACAGCTCAGGACCTCTTCTCCCAGGGGTCACCACTGAATGTCCCTTACAAAGAAAAACCACCTCAGCCTGGGAAACACTGTCCCATTGTTCAGTACCCATCCCCTCCTTGACACTAGCTGGCAGCCTAAGGAGTTTTCTCCTTGGGAGTAGACTTTCTTCCCTCAAAGCTTATCTCTGAAGGAGGGATTGGTATGGACCAAATGGAAAAACAGCCCTTGGGAAGATCTGATAAGCCAGAATATGAAAACCCATTAGCCCCACTCCACAGCTACAAAGGCAGCTGCAGTTGTACCCCACTTAGCCTGCCCCTTCAAGAAGCTGAAGCCCCACAATTCCCACCCTTGAGCTTGGGAGCCTCTTTCTACTTGTCTCTGACCCCAGGTGCACCTGTGGTCCTTGACCTGAATCTTAACTTTCTCCCTCAGGTAGCAGGGATGAAGGTGGTTATTTACAAAGATGTATTATGTATGAGACATACATGTCTACACACCCCAGCTTCTATCCAACAATTCATTTATTCTACCACTGTATCTTAGGCACCTTCCATGTACCAGGAGAGGGTATGACTCACTACTGTGGTATATCCTTATGAAGTATCCTTGTGAAGTGTGAACACATGTGTATGGGTTTCCATTGCCCTATTTTGGTTAAGGAAACTGAGGCTGAGAGAAGTCAAAGAACTTAACCCTAGGTCACACGTCTGGTGACCCCACAGGATATCTGTTATCTGTGACTCAGGGCAGGAAGCATCTTCAGGCTCATGGGAAGTGCAGACTGAGCTCCACCCCCTGCCAAGTTTGTGTGTTTTCTATAAGAACTTCATGTAAGTTTCACATCCTACTCTGTAATATGTTCGTGTGTTTATAATACAATGAAATGTTTAAACATTTCTATCAAGTAAAACTATAAGTTCTAGAAAGAAATTACCCTTTCCCTCTGCTCGCAGATTTAGGCTTTCTTAATTCCATGGACCTTCCCAGGCACCAGACAAAACCCTCTGCTCAGGGAGCAGGCTGTAGACTCAGGTCTGCTGGGAAGAATGCAAAAAAGCAAAGAGAAGCAGGTTGGAACATTCTGGATTCTACTTCCTCTACCTCCATAGCTACCATTAATGTGTCATCTGTGGGATTTGAGTTTACCAAGAACTGACTCTCCCCTTTCCTCCCCCCAGCATCAGAACAATTCCAAGAGTTCACCCACTCCTAAGACCAGTTGTAACCACCGTATTAATTCAAACCACATCAATTCAAACTCCACTGGAAGCAGCTAGTTTCAGCTCTGGTCTAGAAGTAAAAAATGTAACCAGCTCAGACCCTTCTACTTGGAAGCAGAACTTGTAGCCAATGGAGCTTCCACTGTGGCTGGGTGGCCAGGAGAGTGCCCCCAGGAACCGGGATAGGATATTGTTCACCCCAACAACAAGCCTCCAAGTTTCTCAAAGAAATTTTCACTCAGGTCTGTTTTCCAAGATGGCCCCAAGCCGGGGTGGACTGGAATTGTCCTTGTTGAACATTGCAATAGAAACCTAATGGCATATGACAGCTTGCACGGATTTTAATAGTATCCTAACTAGAACTGAATTTTGTGTTTATTATTTTTAAAGGAAAGTTTTGTAAATTTCTCTATCGTCTCCGTTTACATTTTGTATATTTGTATTTAAATGAAAGTCAGACCTTGAGGGTGTATATTTTCTGTGCAGCCACTGTTAAGCCATGTGTTTTAATACATTTTAGATGTGGGGGGGGCTGACAAAAATGTGACTCTAGACTTCCTCAAAAGAGAAAATGTTTTTATTAAATGTAGAAAATGTTTCACCTTTTACCTTTAAAGACCTGATTATATCTATCTTCATCCATCTTTCTAGCCTTTTTCCTCAGTGTATCTGTCACTCTCCTGTTGACTTGTAACAATCTGAATGAAATGCCAAAATACACTTGGTACATCATCTCCCTCCACTCCTGACCCAAACACTCTGGGAGCTCTGACATCATTGGTAAGAGTACTTCAATGGGCAGGCATTTGACATTGCAGTTTCACTTGGCCTCCTGCTTTAGGGCATGTAGCATGCAGGGCAAGGAATCTTATATCATTGAGATAGAGATCTTGGCTGCTAAAGCCAGTGGTTTTCAAGAGGTTTCTGTTGGGTTCAGGGATGTCTGTTGTATATTACTTTTAGGAGTTTGTACTGATGGTAATGACCAGTCATGAAAACCCAAGTGTTCCCAACCATGGAACTACGGAGAAGTTGAATTGGGGTCCATCCTGAGTGACTGCCTCCAAGCCTGTTTAGACCTTGGCTGGTCAATAAAGTGATCACAGATCATGACACCTTCATATGGCCCCACATACTTGTTGGCTCATGTGACGTGAAGAAAGTCATCTCTCCAGGAAAATGGGATGCCTGAGAGGAATCCCACGTACTAGTGAAGTGCAAGACAATCTCATTGTCACTTCCCCAGGAGAGCTGGGCCAGAGGCTTGTTCTAATGGGCATCTCAAAGACAGGCACAAGTCATTCCTATAAGACTTGGTGGACTCACCTTTACAACTCTAGGAAGTTGCTGCTCAGCCCCTGAAGTCCCAGGAGGTGACAAGGTACAGATTTGCCCTCACCTTCCCTCCAGGACAGGGTAAGCAGCTAATCTCACTACTTCCTGGGAGGCTGAGGCTCTGAATATGATGACTCTGCCTCAAAACTGGTTTCAGCCACCACCAATTACTAGGATTTCTTGCAAGGTGAACCAGGTGCTACCTGAATCAGCTCCTGTTAAAATGCAAACTCCTGGGCCACACTCCAAGCCTACTACTTGGTGATCTTATTTTATAGTACAGGATAGTATCAAACTCAAAACCCTCCTGCCTCAACCTCTGGAGTTCTAGGATTGAAAATGCATACTACCATGGAGTCTGTGTCTTTACTAAGCTACCCACACCCTTCTGGTACCCTGTTGTGTGAGAACCATCCCCCTATGGGTATGGCCTAAATGCCATGTTTTTCTGAGGGACATGACAACTTTGGGACTTAAGCCTGTCAGCAGGAAAATCCCAAGTATGTCAGTCTCATATCTTTGATCCCAAACTCTTCCAGAGTTCACTGCTGGAAAAGAACCTGGACTTTGGGGCTGATCATCCTGAAGTCATTTAATCATGAGAAAGAAAACAGCCAGGCTGTTTTCCATGGAGCAGGATTAACTTCAAGCCTGGCCCCGAGGCTGCCTCTGAACTTTTCTTGGGGTGAACATGAAGCAAATACAAACAACCATATCTAGGTTCTATTGGGGAGCAGGACACTCAGTACTTCCGGGTCATCAAGCTCTTGCTGACTCTTCTTCCTTGAGGAAAAGAAGAATTGTCATCCTCCTGGGCTGGTCTTCAGCCCCAGCACAGACAACCCCTGCCTCCTTCTCACAGGTTTGTTTCTGTTTCACCACCCACAGCCATTAACCCTTGTCTAGTGGGTAACTCTTAGGAAGAAGTTTCTCCTTAGGCCTTGATGTCAAGGCAATGTGCATTTGTAGCAGAGAATCCCTAGAAAGCTAAAAAGAGAATGGAAGTCTGGCCACCATGTGTTCCCATCACGAGGTCCTGAAAGGCCTGTGCACTGAAATGTACCTGAGTGCCTGTGGGGAGTTAGGGTAGCCACATGATTCAGTCTTTTAGTTTGTTTTGGCCCACTCATGGTTTTATAACAAGAGACCAACCAGTGGCTGAAAACTGGTTCTCCTCCCTGACTGACTCTTCCTCCTGCCTTTGTTTCTATAGCTGCATTTTAGATGTTTTGTTTGTTTGTTTTGCTTTTTGTTTGTTTGTTTTGTCTAATGACAACAAGCCCTCTGTCCATTCACCTCTCTGGGAGTAAGTGTATGTGGACAGCGAACAGATGATACTCTATTGTGCATTTGAGCTCTTTGTAGAAGACACTTTCTTCAAGTGTTGTATTTTTCTCATCAAATGTTCACTGACTGGAAGTGAGAAGTTTCTCTCCTTTTGTTGTTTGGGAGATAGGCCTCTGTCTGAAGTGAACAGTGTGCTCTCTGCTATTATCACCCTTTGTGTGTGTGAGACTCTGAATATCACTCCAGAATATCAAGAAGGCCTGACCCCACCTTCCAGGAAGATGGTGTCTAGCCTCTGCCCTTTCTTGAACCTGAACCACAAGGCCCCAGGTTCACTCACCTGCCTAGGGCCTGAGTCTGGCTGAAACCACAGGGCTGGTCTCTGGATAAATTCTGTTATCCAAAGTTGTTCTTTTGGAGGGGCAGCAAGAGGTTTGCCATACAAACACAGCCAGGTAGCCTCAATGGCAAGCATGCCTCAAAGTTACTGCCCCGTGATGTTTCTGATGAGTTCACGTGAATGGGGACATGTGCGTGATGCATCTTTGCATTAGGAGCACAAGATTGGAGCCTACCCCTGAGAAAACTAAGGTCAGGAAATTTTCATACTTTTCCAAGGAACTTAGACCCACTATTGAAATCCATCATGAACTTTCTTGAAAGGCTGGCTCTGTTTTCCAGAAAATTCACTGAGCTATTAACCTCAACATAGAGCAGTAATGCAGCCTCCTGGACCTTGGCATTCTAAGACTTCACAGAGGGAATGGTGGCAGCTTCTTGGACAACTTGAGGTCCCAAGAGAGGAAGAGAAAAGGCTGATCCAAACAACACTGGGCTCTTCTCTTGGGATACTGTGTGCTTGCTTTTCTGGCTGTATCCTTATCCCCTTCCAAGTGTCTCCCATCTTCATAACCCAATATCCTGAGATAAGACCTTCTAACTTCTTGGATTTTGCTATGGAAAGGTGGTATAAAGTATCTTCTTCCACCTTCTGTACCTGTTTATACAACCAGCCACTCAGCTATTGAAGCTGACAGGTATGTAGGCCAGATCCCATATAGGCACATGAGTTGCCTTCTCTGATCCAAACTGAAGTCTTGACTCAGGACAATGATTTAACATGTGACAAGCTAGCTCACCCTCGGAAAGAAATATCCTTCACCCCAAAATAAGATGCTGGACATTTTTCCAGTTTATTGATACATCATTCCATAATAGATTGCAAGTAAATATTCTCCATTGGAAAGGCATTGTGGTTACTGGCATTATTATAATTCTGTTATCCAAAGTTTCCTTTTTTTTTTTTTCAGGGAGATTTTAGCAGTAATGAATGAACATGGTTCCATCTTGGAGGTTATTGTCAATGATAACAGCTTCTGTTGTGCTGCTCTGAACCTCTTGTGTTCTGTTCACTGTGTCACAGTGCCACTATATCTAGCCACAACCACTGCTGTTTCATAAAGAGAAATAAATTCCTTAATGAACATACATTGCAATTCTTTCCTTCTGTGGAGGCACTGGCCTCTATGTCTGTGTGACAACTGCCTGAAAAAGGCCCTGACTGCTGTGACCTCTCAGTTAACCTTTTCTCAAGCCAGTTCCACCCCACCCAGTATATAAGGAGGCCAGAATAACTCCTAACAGGCCATCTGGTTTTTACCCCAAGCCCAGCAGGTTCTAGCCATGGGGACAAAGTTGACAAGGGCCAGAATGCCAGGAGACACCTGTGCCTGCTGCCTGATGAGCCTCTTATATAAGAGGCAGACTCTGTGGAGAGCACTGTTCAGCTTTCATGTATGGTTTAGACCCCAGTACTATGTGATCTTGAGCGGGCTGCTGTGGGCCTTTATCTGTCAGAGCTACACCAAGTGGCTCCTGAAGCATTCTAAGGACATGGGATTCCCAGCATGCAAACCTGTGCCCTGGAGGACCTGGTCTTCTGGCTATCTCTGGATCCTTTTTGAAATGGAGTGAGAATGGTGGCAGACCTCACATTTGTTCACATACCCTGTGTCAGAACTAGGGATTTTCCCAGTAAGCATTTGGTAGAAGAGAAGTGCACAGAAGGGAGTGGATATTTGAGGTTCCTGTCTCCCAGCGTGAGCTCTAGGGTCCATATCACCCATGGAAGACTTTAGTTCCCTGGCTCTGTAAACAGACACCTTTCTAACGGAAAAAAGAATTAAGATTAAAAACTCTGTGTAGCTGCTGCTGAGCAGTGTGATGGGATGGGAAGTTCATCTATAACTAAAAAAGGGGTTTTCCTGGAACAAGAGAAAAATTGCCGAGTGTGGGACCAGAAAGCCATGCGTCCAGGTTCAGAGCCACCAAGGGAGTTGATCCAAAGTAAAAGTGAGGTTGAGACATGTCCAAACCCTAAAAATCTCATCCTGAGACTGGCAGGATTAGGACTACTTCCTCTCTGATCTGGGCCTGCATATATCCTTGTGACCTAAACCTCTGCAACCCTTGAGGTGGTCACATAGTCTGGTGGCCAGGTTTCAGGTTAAACTTTTTCTGTCTCTAAAAGGACATGTCCAGCAAACACCTGGAATTCCTCTTCATGCAAATGAAGCATTTTCAGAACCTTGGCCCCAACCAATGATGTACAGTCACCCTGGAAAACCCTTACCCAGTCCCTAAGGTTTATATAGCCTTTGTTCCTGCCCTTACAAAAAAGAGCTGTTTCACTGAAAACTGTCTCCAGAGAAAGTTGTTTCTCCTGCACTCATGCAAACTGAGATCCTGACTTCCACCAACCCACCCACGTACCCTTGCTTAAGCTTCTCTCCTTTCAGTCCAGCCCAGTGCCTGGATACCCTGAGGAGTGGCAGCTGAGCTGCAATGCTGAGGAACCAATCAACAGGAACATGTTGCTGATCATGTGTGAAGACTTATGAGAGAATGTGGAGGAACCAAGGAGAGGAAACCCTCCAACCTAGAGACATGAACTTCATCAGAGATAGTGGGAATCTTCCCTAACTTTGTGGAGACTATGGTACTATTTTGGGGACTTTTATCAATCTAAAAAGCCCACTACCCTAGCCAGCCTCCCAGACCAACAAGCTGCAGGAGAGTCTGGAGATGCTCCTCCACCTCTCCTGGGACATCAAACTCTGGCCAAGATCTGCCTAGATCTCTGGAGATGGTGACAAGCAAGAAAGTTTGAGCACTGGGAACCTCAAGCCACAACAAGTGGGGCTCTTGTACCACTATGCAAAGGAATTCCTTGAGCTAAATAGTGGTCAGGCCTGGTTTCAGGTGTCTTGGTGGTGCAGCGGTAAAGAGGTTTGCTCATCTTTCTAGAGACAAGCTTTGTTAGTGTAGATGCCTGGCCCACTTTGGCATCTTGGGCTCAGTCTCAGTGGCTGGGGTAAGGGTAGGGTCTGCTTTTCTAACAAGCTCCCAAGCAGAGCAGCTGGCCCACAGACTACATGTTGAGAAAGAGACTGAGATCTTGAGTCACATCAGGACTTAAGCTCCAGGGCTCTCTTCATGCCCTGCACATTGAGGCACAGATTTTATTAGTTTATGCTTCGCTATGGCAGCTGCGGCAAATGAAAATATCTATTCAACTATAACTCATTGTAAAGAAAGAAAATCTCAAATCATTTGATTTCACAATGAAGACTCAGGAGCCAGGTGCTGGGATGAAAATTTGCTAGCTCAGAGAGGCACCCAGCTGACCTTCCTACTCAGTTCACATCCCGGAAGGAAAAAGCCAAAAACTTTTTTCTTCTCCATGCTGTCTTAAATACCCTTCAACTCAAAGTTCCTCCTTTCTGTTTAATCCCTGTCAGCTGATTTCTTGCTCCACCTTTTGACCAGGGTTAACATTATTAAATTCTGTGTACAGAAACCTCTTGGATTAAAGTTGTTTGCTAAGGCTTGAGCCACACCATAATCACCTGTTTACAATAAAAAGAAAGTTCTTGGATTAAAGGCGTGTCTTAGGGCTGAACCACACCAAACAAGAAACAGGTTTTTACAGTTCAGAATCTCGGGATTCACAATGGGATCATATATCCTGCAAAGATAACCTGCTACTTTGATGTTGCAAACACCTAGAGATATTCAGACTCCATAGTTGGTGGTATAGGATGGAGTTACAGGGCTTGGGCTTGCTATATCTGAGAGACCAGAATTTCATCCAGACTCTACTGCTTGCTTCATCTATAAAATGGCATTGAAAGAGTGTTATTCCAAAAGGTGTTAGGTGAGTGAACTATGATTCTGGGTGTTCAGTAGATAGCATCTGCTGGGCTAAGAAGGTGGCTCAGCGAATAGTATTTGCCATGTAAGCATGAGGACCTGAGTTCAGTCACCCATAACCCAGGTTTAAAAAGGAAAGGCATGGTGGCACTATGTGTCCATAGTCCCAGCACTGGGGAGACAGAGACAGGAATATCCCTGGTGTTCATTAACCATCCTCAATGAATCTTCAAGCTCCAGGTTTACTGAGAGATCTTGTCTTAAAAATTAGAGGAGAGCAACTGAGGAATAGCCTGCTATCAGCCTCTGGCTTTTACATGCACTCACACATGTGCATCAACACATACAATTTAAAAATGTTTTAAAAGTAGCTGCTAATATTATTATTGCCCTCCACATCACATTTCTTCTAGATGATTTTACTATATACACAAAGTAGATGTGGGTAAAGGGTTTGTGCTTAGGGATTGCTCTGGATAAGTCTGAGACAAACTCTTCCAGGCTACCCCACCCCATCGGTCCCCAAGGAAGCCCAAGGGATGTGCATCTAACACTGGGTTATATTATCTCAGAGGGCACAGGACAGGAGAGAAAGCAACAAAATTCCAGAATCAGGCCACTCTCATCTTGTATTTCATCAGTACCAGAGCCAAACATGCGGTATACTTGCACTCTGGTAACTGGCAGCTTGTATATTCAGATGAGGTTCTGCAGAAACCACTGACATGTTTTTTCATGTTAGCAGAAACTTTGACAGCAGAGCCAAGAAGAACTTCACTCTAAAGAGCTCAACTCTTTAATGAAGGTTTTTGGATTGGCTTGATCACTGCTGCTGCTATTTCACAGGGATAAAAGTAGAAAGAGAAACTATTCACTTTTAGAATTGTCTCCCATAAGCCAGTACACTAGGTAGTAAGTCCAGTCTCATATTTGAAGTGGCTTCTGGATTTTCTATCAAATGGCATTATTTGACTAAATCTACAAGCAAAGCCTTGGTGAACTTTGTGGTCTGATACTTCCTCCACAAGCCTTCCATTTTTCTGAAGTCTTTTTGTCTTTGGTTGACAAGCAAACACTTACTTTGTTTTGGCCTTATTCTGCTCTCTGATTAGGTCAGCATGCAAATTCCATAGCTCAAAGGACTAAACTTAAATCCCACTTCCTCAGTTTGTGCCTCTTGGACAGCTCAGCCAAATTGCCTACTTGCTCTACATCTCAATTTCCTAATTTGTACAAGGGTATAGGAACCATTCTTGCTAGAAATAGAGGGACTTCAATAATTCACACAAGCTGCTGTCCATTAAAGGCCAGGGAGATAACTCAGTTGGTAAAGTGCTTTCTGTGCAAACATGATGACCTGAGTTCAATTTTCAGAACCCACAAAGAAAAACTGTTCAGGCTGTGACATCTATTTAAATCCCAGTAGTAAGGAGTCAAAGACAGATGAGCATCCTTGAGGTTCACTGGCCAGCCAGTGTAGCCTGCTTGGTTATCCAGGTGAGTAAGCGACCCTGTCTCATAAAACAAGGTGGGCGGCACCTGAAAAATGACATGTTTGTACATACACACATATTCACAACACACAACGATGACACAATAATTTGTTTTGTCAGTGTTGTCAGTTGGGAAGCATTCCTAATGAGTTCCTAACTGCCATACATTAATGTTAGGGTGGGTTAAATAACAGAAATTTACTAAGTCACCATTCTGGAGGCCAAATCTGGGAGTAAATGTTGTAGGTGACTATTAATATTTACTATTGATATATCTTCTAGTAAAGCTGTTGTTAATCCTAAACAGCTGTATAACCATATCACCACACAGAGACTATGATTTATTTACTTAATTTAGAACACAATGCTGGGCAATAGTTACTCCATCCTAAACCTCTAAGCCCTCATAGTTTCCTAACATTTAGATTTCCCACATTATACTTGCTTTTGGTGATATATTAGGTCCAGTGCATCTGATCTTTTCTCCTGCCTCTGTTCTCCCAGATCTCTTGCCCTTTTCCTCCCACTCTTTCCTCTCCTCTGGCTCCTCCCTTCTCCTGCCTACCCCTTCCTCTCTGTTGCTCAACATTGTGGCTGGTTGTTTTATTTTGTCATGTTTACACAAAGCTGAGACAGGTGGTGCTTAGAAAAAGTATTACAATGCAATGTCGGGATTGAAACCAGAGAGTGGGGGGAGAGAAATCAGCATTTGAATGAACAAGGGTAAGGTGTATACATTTCAAAAGAACATTATACCAACAGGTAAATAAGGGAATCCCAGTACTAAGGATTCTGCAGTACAAAGCAGAATTCCCAGTACTAAGCAGTTCTGCAGCCTCTGAGAATTAGGAAGTTCCAGAACAGAGTAGAGGCCTGGGCTGATGGTATGCAGAATCTGGGAAGGGATCTCCATCTCTTAAAAGTAAATGCCTGCCCAAGTGGAGCTCCAGAAAGTGAACAGGCCATGCCAGTCCACTTATAAGGGTTCCCATTATGGGACTGGAGGAGGTGCCAGGTCTTCCATTGTCTAGACTACCTTTTGGGAATTTAGATTTAAAAAGGCTCAGAGAGAGAGAGAGAGAGAGAGAGAGAGTTTCTGCTTTAGTTGAAGCTTTCTGTTCTTGTGAACTTGTGGAAGAAAGCAATCCTCAAACAATTCTTCCATCTAACTCTCCTTAGGTTCTCTAGCGAAGGTTCTGTGACTTAGATTAAGAGAGATTAATAGAAAATCATGCAAAAGTATAGGTACATCACTTTACACACAGGAGTACTCAAAAGTATAACTTAGAACTTAGCTTCACCTTCACAAAGCATTGACAAGAAACATTTAAAGAATTAACAATTAAAAAATAATAATAAGATAAAAAAAAGAATTAACAAGAGCAAGAACTGGGAAAGCAAATAAATGGGCAAACTAATGGAGGTAAAGGGTGGTTGACAATGCTAACCTACGTGGGTCCCTCTGGCAATGCTCTTTGGTGTATAAAGATGTCTGTTGCAGAAGGGAGAGAGTGTACTTTTTACAAACCCATAGAAACGCTTAAAATTCTAGTCCTGCCTTTAGTGGTAAAGCATCAAGCTGTGCTTAGACTTGCTGCTTCTCCATTGCCATGAGCTCCAAATAACCCTCACACTAAAGGGACACGTTCTGTAATCCTTCATGCCACTGTGAAATGAGCAAGTAGCTTTTCCTCCTTCACCTCAAGAGTTTGCCCAGAAGGCAGGCTAATCATCCCTTCACATGGTCTGCATTAAGAGGTGGGGGCCAAAGAGACAGAGGATACCATGGACTGATTCTCCAACCCAACATAGAGGAGCGCTTCCATTTCCAGTTCTTGCCAGAGTGTGTAACAACAGGTGCCGTAGGTGTCAGCAGTGCTGTCATTTGCCCACCTCTCCCATTGGCTTGAGCTGTGTTCCTGCTCTTCCTGCCTGTTGCTTGTGGAGCTTGTGGTGACATATGCTTATCATTGTTATATAAATACTAGTTCTGAGAAGATGATCTTGGCAAATGACACTCAACATTTTTTGAGATAGAAACCCTAAGGTACCTCTGTTCCTTATTTCAAGTAGCATAGAACTTGTATGTCATTTACATATGTTTTCCTTATAGTTCTTAAATCCTTTTTGCCTTTCTTGCCATATACATTACAGTGTCTGTGTATAGTTGTTAAACTATGTTGCTTAAGAAACATGACAAGAAAAAAATTCTGTACTATTTAGAACAAACACAATTTTTATTGTCATATTTTCTAATCAGAAGTATAGATGGCTTGCTGTCTTGCTGTATTTAAAAAGGTTCCTTAGTCAGGCTATGGTGGCACATGCCTTTAATTTCAGCACTGGGGAGGCAGAGGCAGGCGGATCTCTGAGTTGCAGGCCAGCCTGGTCTACAGAGTGAGCTCCAGGACAGCCAGGGCTATACAGAGAAATCCTGTCTCAAAAAGCAAAAACAAAATCAATCAAACAAAAAGATTCCCTTGTAGTCCTGGCCCTTGGGAAGCTGAGGTCAGCCTGGACTGACTCTCTCTCAAAGAAAACAAAAGTGTTCTTCTTGAGTATGATTTCTGGCCCTTGGCATTCGTCTTGATTTTTGAGAGATATGGGGATGGGAAGCTATTGATTACTCATCTGATGCCTAGAGAGATATCTGAAAGAGGTATTTGGGGGAGTCAACTTGGTGAGGATCATCTATGGAATCTATATATCTATATATCTATATATATAAAATCTTCTAGGTGAACACACTGATCCCTCGGGGGAAAATGTTCTAACAAACTCAGACCTTCTCTGGGTGCCATGTTCTTGGATTGCATTGGGGTGTGAAAGCAACTTAATGGAAAAGCAGCATCTAGCTGCTATTACAGCTAAGTGCTTGAAACATGGTCCTGAGAAAGTCCTTTGGCCCTAGAGCTACTCCCAGAGGAAGGCCAGCCTTAGGTGAGGAGGCAAGGTTTGGGACTAAGGCCTGTATTTCCCTCAGCCATCTCCTCAGCATCCAGGGGGATCAAACATATTTCACAAGCTTACAGTATATAACCCATTCCTTCCTCATACTGAGTGGTATTCTATGATATATTCATTTCTTTTCCTGTCCCTGTGTCTAAATACCTGACAAGAAGCAACTTAATGGAGGAAAGATTTATTTTGGTTCACTATTTGGAGGAAAACAGTTTATCACAGTAGTTAAGGCATGATAGCAGACATGACAATCAGAGAGTGAAGCAACTTGCTCACATCTTAATGGGCAAGGAAACAAGGAGCTACATCTTCAGCTCTCATTTTAATTTTGATACAAAGCCTCACTAAGTTGCCTTAGTCTGGCACTTAGTGGCCTCTAAGTCTGGCCTTGACCTCACACTGTAGTCCAGGCCTTGAACTTAGCATCTCAAGTATATTTTGCTGGGATTATAGCCCTGTACCGCCGGGCTCAGCTAACATGTTCCCTTAACTGGTGTGGCACTTTTGTTAGAACTGACCAATGAAAATCAATAAATCATTATTCATTGAACTCCATGATGTGTATCAGGGCTTATGCTTTGAGGTATGCAGTTCTGTGGGGTTGGAAAAGTGTGTAGTGTATACCCTCTATGACAAACTGAAGTCATACTAAAGTTTTGGTGTCCTAAAAATCTTGCATTCCATACAGTCATCTTTCCCTGTGACATTTTTTAAAGGATTATTTACATCTAATATTATTCTTTGAACCAGTTTGTTGTCCTTCTAGTTCCCTCATTATTGAATATTATAAATATTTAGCAAGTTGACTTTATATTTGCATGAAGCCACTGACTTGACTTTTTGAAGATGATCCCTTTAACATGAAGATCTCAGGAAAAAGGACGATATGTACTTCCTAGAGATGCCTGCATAGATCTTACTGTTTCTTTTTCTAGTCAACTACTGTGCTGGGACAGAAGAAAAGTGGGGGTGGGAGGGAAGGAGGAAAGGAGGGAAGGCTTCTAAATGAACTTCTTTCCTTGACATCCCCCATTCCCTTCCCTCTCTCTTCTTTCTTTTGCATAGTCATGTAGCCTATACTGGCCTCAAACTCAGTACATTGTTAAGAATGACTTTGAATTTCTGATTCTTCTGCTTACATCTCCCAAGTGCTGTGATTATAGGTAAGAGTCAGCATTGTGGGTTTATGTGGAGCAGAGAATTGAAATCATAGTTTCCTGCATGTTAGCATTCTACCAACTGAGCTACATCCCCAGTTGAAGAGGCATGTTAGTGCCTAGTCACAGGACAGGGACTTATTGGAACCTTCACATAGCCCTGACTTGGCCCACCTGAGAAGCCCCGTGACCAGTCCCCAGTTCCTACTTCTTCCACCATCTGCAGGCTTTCTTTCCCAGTGCTGACTCAGCACTGGATTGCCTTAAATCCCACTCTCTTAGGGCCATTCCTAAGTGGCAATACCTATTTATATGCCCCTCTAAGGTCACTACAGCAGCACATAATTGAGGCTCTTGTATATCCTCTGTGTCATACTTTATGCAGAGTCCCTCCAGGTCTCATGAGTCTCCACTTGGGATGCTGCAGAAAGCTAAGAATAATATAAATGTTAGAAACTTCCTTCAGGGTTAGGAATGTAGTTCAGTTGATAGAATGCTTGCCTAGTGAAGCCCTGGGTTCATCTCCAGCATCAAGTAAACTGGCCATGAGGGCACATGTCTTGTAATTCCAGAACCTTGGAGATATAGACAGAAGGAGCAGAAATTTAAAGTCATCCTCAGATACATAGGAACTTCCAAGGCATATACTATCTCAAAAAACAAAACAATCTTCCCTTAAAAATGCTTTCCTTTTAGCCAAACTTGGTAGCTCGTCCCTGTAACCCTAGCAGTTGAAGCAAAAGGATCATGAATTAGAGGCTAGCCTGAGATACATATTAATGCCAGGCTAGCTTGAGCTTTATAGTGAGAGTTAGTATTTAAAAAAAAAAAATCTTTCCTTTCCTTTTAGAGGTATGGAATTCAACCCTGGATGAGGGGATAAGCATGGGTTAGCGTCTTTAGCCATATGTTGCAGTGCAGGCCACCATAGCAGCTTTGCCAAGAAACTAATAACCCTGGTGTCTTCATAACAGCCAGAAGTAGCCTCTCATGATTCTGAGCTGCTGTTTGCAGATGCAGTCCACCCTCAGTCTTACCTGAAGAATAAGCAGGTCACCCACATCTACACCCATCCTTCCTTGCACACCTGGCCAATGTGTGGCTCTGCTGGCAGTGCTGGCATCTCTTCGATGTGCAAGTGACTCATAGCCCTATTACACAGCAAAGAGCCTCCAGAGGCATAGCCAGGGTGCAGGCTAGGTGTGGCTGGAGTGTTCTTTTTTGTAGTTAGCAAATAAGACAGTCCATTTATGTTTACCATACACTGCTTTGTTACTTCCCCCCCCCCAAAATGCTCTACTTACTGAGGCTCTGAAGGTCTAACTGCCTTGTCTAAACTCACTAAGCAATATGTCTTAGTTTGGGTTTATTGCTGTGAAAAGACATCATGACCATAACTCATATAAAGAAAAATACTTAATTGGGGCTAACAGTTTCAGAAGTTTTGGGTTGTTTGTTTGTTTGTTTGTTTGTTTTCGAGACAGAGTTTATCTGTGTAGCCTTGACTGTCCTGGAACTTATTTTGTAGACTAGGCTGGCCTTGAACTCACAGAGCTCTACCTGCCTCTTCTTCCTGAGTTCTGGGATTGAAGGCATACGCTGCCATGCCTAGCTACAATTTCAGAAGTTTAGTCCATTATCTTCATGGTGGGGAGCATGGCAGTGTCCAGGCAGACATGGTGTTGGAGATGAGCTCAGAGTTCGGCATCTTGATCCAAAGGCAGCACAGTACCACACTGTGTGTAGCTTGAGCATAGGAGACCTCAAAGCCTGTCCCCATAGCGACATACTTTCTCCAACAGTGCTACACCTACTCCAACAAACCTCCTAATAATGCAACATTCAAACGAGTCTCTGTGGGCCATACTTGTTCAAACCACCACATGATATAAGGCAAAGCTGGCTCTAAAGTTTGTACTCAGTCTATTCCATGCTCTCCCAACTAGTAGAATGTAAAAGAAACTTTTATTTACCTGTTTCAATTGTTGTCTTAGATGCTTATTTCCTCTGTCTGCCAACCTAGGCCTAATTCTGGAAGTTTCTAGCCTATGTACAATCTAACCTGGGCCTAAAATGTTTTCAGCCTTTAAGACTTATTGCTTAATAGGCTCATCCTTTCTTGTCCTTATGGAGCTATGGCCTAGCTGGTTCAATTAAACTGTTCTGCCTCCAACTCCTCTCCCAACTAACTTAATTCAATCTGGCTTCTCTCCCAGCCCCTGAATTGCTCTGCTCAGCCTCAAATTAACTCCAGCAACCTTTTCTAATCTTCTGGTTTCTTCTCACCCTCTGGATTGTTCTGTCTTCACCTGTGTCTAGTGCAAAACTGTCTCTCCTGTCTCTCCTTTCTCTCTCTCTCTGCATTGCCCCTTAAGTAGCTTTCCTTTCTTCTCTCTTCTCCTGAGATCCTGTCCACTCTTTCTCTGCCACTCAATTAAACATCACTTGCAAACATGGGTGCTTCCTTCTACCTAACTTCACCTTTATTTCTTGGTATTAAAGGCATGTACCACCACATGACCTAAGCTTCCCCCCTGCCCCCGAAACTTGCTCTATACCAGGCTGGCCTTGAACTCAGATCTGCTTGCCTCTGTCTCTTGTATTAAAGGAGTGTTTGTATTGTAGCCAGATTACATGGACCTAGAAGTTCTTCAGATGTGATTTCTTGCCAGAAAAGCGATGGTCTGAATTAAAATTCCTCTACAGTAGAATATCCATCAATCCATGTTGCATCTGAGCTCTCTAGCTGTACAGAGGACAAAAAGTTCCTTTTGTAAAGTGGGGACTAAGTGGCAGGATGGCCAGACCTTGGCTGTTCTTTTCTAGAGTAGATAAGAATCCCAGCTACTTCATGTGCCCTTGAAACCAGCAGTTTCCCCTGGGATTGAGAGAGGTGAATCTTAAGGTCTCAAATAAGTGTTCCAACTAACAATGGCTTTGCTGAAATGTCCCTTTTGGATAGATCCCATTCCTTTTGGAAAGCCCAGGGTTGGAGGAGAAAGACCAGTTGTGAGCTGTTGGTGCTAGGAGTTTAAGGAAGGAACTTTACTTTTTCACTGGGGGAAAGGGGTACTTTAATGGACTACATGTCTCATGTTTCTCAGATGTTGTTTGGAATTCTTGATCAACCTTTCTTCCACTGAGAAATCTGTTAATCGTGGTTTTTGTCTGCTCTGCAATCAGTTCTAGAACATTCTATCTTAGGTAAGGTTCTTCATTCCAAAAAATGCAAATGATATTAAGAGGAAAAGAAATAGATTGGAAAAAGCCAGGGACATCTCACAGAACTCAAAGTTAAGTGCATAATAGACCTCTTAAATTGTTCAAAAATGACCCAGTCCATTATTCTTTTGGGTCTCTTGGGTCTCCATGGTGACAATATATTTCATGTCTCTTTTTTCCTTCATGTGGGCCTGTGATTTCCCTGCTTCTTTGTCACACTTCTCACCTCAGCTCCCACGTTACATCTTTTGTCCCCTACAAGGATGTCCTCCTGATACAGACAGGCAGCCATTGTCAGAACAGGGTAAGTGACAAAGAACTGCTGGTATTCACCCGACCCTTAAGGCACAGATTGGGAACCACTAAGTGTCTGGAAAATCAAGCACATACTCACATCTTTCTCTGCCACCAGGGAGAGAGCAATTAAAGGAACTACAGAGGTAAACTCAAGCTGTCTCCATATGCTTAGTGCCTCACAAACACCTATACTTCCCTATAGGAAAGCAACTCATTTTGGAGCTAAGGAAAATGAGTTGCTGAACAAGGGTCCAGAACCAGTAGCTTGTGCATTATGGATGTCTATGCTGATACCCCTACACTTACTACCTCATAGAGACTGAAAAGGAGAGAAATTGGGAGGGGTACATGAGATTACTTCACTTACTGTGGCCTCCATATCTTAGCTGTCTACTCTTCATAGTTACCTGAAAAACTTTCAAAATTGTGGTGGTGGCTACACTACAGATCTACTAAACAGAACATACAAAGAGGATCTTTGATCTCAGTGTCCTGGTCTCAGCAATTCTGTAAAATGGACAGTCTTCACTCACTCAGGTCATCATGAAGCTTAAGTGAAATGATCTGACAAAAGTCTTTCACTTATGACCCGAAACTTATAAGCCCCCATGAAATGATGTCTGTCATCCTTAGGGTTTCAAGGGTTCGTTACAGATAGCAAGCCAAGCATGTGGTATCACTCCATTATATCACTCCATCAACTGTAATTTCATTGTTTAAGGAACTCACCCAAATTCCTACTCATAGAAGTAGGAATTGACAGGGATGGGATTTGAACCCCATACCATCTGTCTATGGAGGATAAGCAGCACTGACATTATGCTGTTGTCTTCTGTATGCAAACCGAATGAATTCTACATATTCTCCTTCTATCACTTTACTGTTCTGTTGCTGTCTGTCCTGGATATCAGCTTCTCCTTGACTGTACAACTTGCCTTGGGCCTCACAAGAATGTCTCAGCTCTGAGCTATAGATCCTGAGCTATTGCTGCTTTTTGCTTTAACAGCTCCTGATCTCACATGGCCTCCTTTGTCTTTTAGCTGCCAATCACAGGGCTCCAAATCCCAAGGGGGAGCAGGAGCTGTGAAGCACTTGCCTAGCACATACAAGGTGGGTTTCATCTGAGAGTGAGAGTTTTGAAGTTAATGAATGCTGATGATCCACAATGGTTATGCTTGAGTAGACATTTGCCCCATGGCCATCTCAGGGGGCTGTCAGCTCATAGATGCTATACTAGCTTCTCTTTGCTGTGACAAAATATCTGCCATAAGTCAAGATAGGGAAGATTTATTTTGGCTCACAGTTTCAGAAGAGGTTCAAGTCCATGGCTGGCTGGATTACTTTGGGTCTGACAGGGCATCTTGGGTGTGTGTTGGGGAAGCTGTCGTATACACAACTGCTAACAACATAGCAAACAGGAAGCAGATGGAGGTAGCAAGGGAGGGGAAAAGATGCAACTTTCAGAGGCACACTCCCCGTGACTGACTTTCTTCAACCTATTTCCACCTCTCAAAGTTCCTGCCTTCCAGCTGAGAACCAAGCACCCAACACATGAACTTGTAAGTGGTTCTCTGGTTTACTTTTCCATTTATGACCAAAGCAACTCAAGGCAGCAGGAGCAAGGAAGCTGCCTGGCCACATTGTCACATGCAGGAAGTAGAGGGAGAGAGCAGGAGGCAAGGATGCAAACCTTCAAAGCCTGCCCCTAGTGACATACTTCCTCCAGTAAGGCTACACCTCTTAAAGTGTACACCTTCCCAATCTGTACCACCAGCTGGGGACTAAGTCTCCAACTACATAAGCCTATAGGGGACATTTCTCATTTAAACCACCACACGTTTGAAGTTTAATTTTCAAACCAAGAGAGGGGTCTGCGGAAGTCAGTGCCTGATATTCTATAGTTCTCTTTTCATCAGGAGCCTGGAACATGGCTTCTAGACAGAGAACGGGGACTCTGTTTCTCTCAGGAGCAGCTAGAGCACTTTATGGTGAAGCCCATTCACTAGGCCAGGGTATGAAAAGAGTTTTCCACCAAGTGTTACAGTTAGCTCTTTTAGAATAAGATCTCTGGTGGCAGTGGAAACTCAGGCCAAAGCCTATGGCGATTACAGCTCTTGGTTTAGCTGCTGTGCTGAGCATGGCAACAATGTGGGTCAAAGCCCATGTCTGTTGGCCTTCCAGCTTAGAAACAGGCCTGTTGAAGCCCAGACCTTGTGAAATGAGGCCTGGGTGGCGGGGATAAATAATGGATCTCAGGCCGCCATGGTGGAAGGCTGATGGTATCATGCAAAAAGAAGCCAGCCAGTTAATTTATTTGAAAGCAGGGCTTTATAAACCCTGAGCAGTGGAAGTGATTTCAAGGTTGAATGTGTTTGATTTGATGTGGTCAGGGAGTCAGGGAGACTTGATTTATATGTAGTAGTACAGTGCCTCATCTTCATTGCAGTAACATGGTCCTATCATAAAAAGAAGAGCACAGTATTTAATTATCCTATAGGTGGGGGAATCTCCAAGTACAATTAAAGATCATTGCTGAAAACTTAGATCCTTATCAGTGTAGAGCATTTCTAGGAATTCCCAGAAGCTTGCTGGACCAGTTTTCTTATCAGGAAAGGGCCCAGACTGTAATCTGCCCTGAGACCTATGTGATGCTCCTTACGAAATCTGGGGTCACGAGCTGAGTGGGGGATGGGGAGAGACTTTTAGAACCCCACTAAAAAAAGGGAGTCTACCATCATAGACTGAGTACAAACAAATGGCTATCCGGAGATGTCAGACTTTAACCCTAACCAGCAGATCCCCACAATACTCTACAACACTAAGAAGCAGAGGGGTTTGGTAGCACATGGTACCTATGATATACTTAGTATTGCATGGTGTTCATGTTGTTTCTCAGGGCTGTAGCATCGAGCATAACAGTGGGCTAGTTCTCAACACTGGCCTGTGGATGCTTTTTTCATACCTTCTTTTCCCACATTCCTTCCCTCTTTCTTCAAGCCAGAAAGGTTGATGTGTAGGATCTGAGAGAAAGTACTATGCCCAGTGAGGGTCTTCTAAAATTAAGCTTATCTTCATTCTTATTTGTAAGTGTTTTATCAATATAATACATTACAAGGAAAAAACTACTGTAGTTCACAAATGACCTCTCCTCTCTGTTCTATTCTCCAGCCCCACTAATACCTTGATTTTAGGCATCTGACTTCCAGAACAAGAGAATGAATCTGTGTTTTTCCAAGCTGCTAAATTTGTGGTAATTGCTAGAGCAGCCATAGGAAGCTAATGCAATAGTCCTTTAAAAGAAAAAAACAAAACACTATACTTTATAAGCTCAATACTTTATTACATAAGTCATCCTATTTCCCCTGTTTATTTCCTTTTGGTCTTTGTGGGTTGTCAGTAAAGTTCCATTTGAAAACCCCAGTCAGTGTCCTACAAGCCAAGGCAAACAAGCACAGTAGCAGGAGCCTGCTTGGCCCACTCTTGGCCAGAGAAAAGAAACATCAGGGGCTTTGTATGGTGTTGAAGGTGGGGCTTTGAGCCAAGCAGCTGGTATAACCAGGTCTACAAACCACTAGCTGCATGGACTGAGGCAAGTTGCTAATGTTCCTGTTGTTTTAGATGTTTTGTTGTTGTTTAGATGTTTGAGCTGAAGGCTTGCTCCCCAGTGTAATGAATGGCATCGAGAGGTGGTGGAACCTTTAAGAAGTTGGAACTAGTAAATGGGTATTAGATACCTAGGCATCATGCTTGGAAGGAACTAATGCTACTTTCTGGTGTGGGTTAGGGGCTGGGGAAATGGCTCAGCTTGTAAAATATTCAGGAAAATCATCCATATGCCAATAATAATAATAACAACAACAATAATAGTAATAATAATAGCAACAAAATAAGTAGAAGAGTGGGTTAGGTCTCCCTGACTGGGTCAGCTATCTCCAGAACAGCTACTGCAAATAGAATGAGATTTCTTTGTTCATTATTGTGCTTCATCTTTTTTCATGTGATCTTTTTTTCTACATGTGCCACTTTCTACTTCAAACACACTTCAGCCATTTATGTGCTATATTATTAGTTATTTTATGAAATAGCACAAGGATGTCCCCAGACGTGGCTGCCTCAGCTTGGACTTTCTTACCTTCAAAACCATTAGTCACAACAAACTTTTCTTTATAGTTTACCCAGCTTTAGGCATTTTTGTTACAGCAACACAAAAAGCAGACCAAGATCATTCCCTAAAATCTAAATCTTTCTATCTATGACATTTCATAATTTACTCACAGTTAAGCTCTGAGCATGACTTCCTCACTTACCATTTGTGTAACTTTGGGCAAGTTTCTTAATTTCTCAGAGTCTAGGTCCTCATCTGTCCAGATGCTCTCACTTACAGCAGTTGTCCCTTTTCTGGCTTGACAAACATCAAGTCTTGTGTGTGGCAAGGACTCCCACCCCATATGGAAATACCATTGGTGCAGATGTGGGGTCCTTTAGCTAACTAAGAAAGGCTCCTAGGCTACATTGCTCTGAGTCCAAACAACTCTTGCTGTGAACCTAGGTATTCTAAGAGACTCAGAAACAGCTAGGCCCTGAAGTCTAACACCTGTCCTTGTCAGGTTTGCTTCCTCCTAGGATGCACCATAGTGAGTGGTGCAGATGGGCAGACCAGGATAACTGACTTCCTGCGCCCCTGAATCCATTTACTGCTATCAGCCTCTGGGGAAGACGTAGGTCGGCAGGGAGTCTGTTTCTTTTTCCTGATGTGGACAGAAGGTCATTCTCCAAACTAACCCCAGGGGACATCCCAGGGTCAGCTAACTCCAGATACCTCACTTCCCTGGCCCTACCCCTGCCTCCTTATACTGGTTTAGGGCAGGGGCTTAGCCCAGATGCTCCTCAACATTTTCCTGGCTACTCCTTCCTTAGCTCACTTGCACTCTTTTCCTCCTCATCACTGACAATGTATCATCTCTTTACCACAGAGTAAACGGAGTCAGGGTATAGATTGACAGCTGACTGACTGATCACCTAACAGACTTTCTCTGAGGGTAATTTTCCAGGCGGGAACTGATTGTTACCGTAAGCTAAGGGGTCAAAAAACTGATTGTTATTAGTGGCAGGCCAGAGCTCGTAGCTTCTGGAGGGGGCTTCCACTGGTGGTAGCAAGCATCTAAAAAGGAAAGGAAAAAAGGGAGAGAAAAAGGACACACATACACTTGCACTTGGTGAAGTAAGACAGACTCCAGCAGATAGTTCCAACAAGCTTCTTTATGGATGGAAAAGAATTCCAACAACTAAATTTTCCCCCCCACAGCTTATATATCCCAGCAAGATCTTTCAAGCAGTATAAAAATCACAGTGTGTTTACATTCTGTTTTTCTTTAAATGAACAATTACAATGAGTATATGTAAGAAAAACATATTCCCCAATTACCTTCACATAATCAAATGTT
Organism: Meriones unguiculatus; assembly: GCF_030254825.1. NCBI lineage: Eukaryota > Metazoa > Chordata > Mammalia > Rodentia > Muridae > Meriones > Meriones unguiculatus. The sequence goes on from NC_083349.1 coordinate 75,047,070, forward strand.
TCAAGGATTATGGGTGAGAAACAAATATGAACAACACTCTGTATGCCAGCTGTATCCTCCTCCCTCATTCCCTCCCAATCCCACCCTCCTTCCCTCATCTCCTCCCATGCCCCTTTCCAAGTCCATTGATAAGGGAAATCCTCCTCCCCTTCCATCTGACCCTAGTTTATCAGGTCTCATCAGGACTGGCTGCATTGTTCTCTTCTGTGGCCTGGCAAGGCTGCTCCCCACCCCCCTCAGGGGGAGGTGATCAAAGAGCCAGCCACTGAGTTCATGTTAGAGACAGTCCCTGTTCCCCTTACTAGGATACTCACTTGTATACTGAGCTGCCATGGGCTACTTCTGAGAGGGGTTCTAGATTATATCTATGAATGGTCCTTGGTTGGAATATCATTCTCAGAAAAGACCCCTGTGCCCAGATACTTTGGTTCTGTTGCTCTCCTTGTGGAGCTCCTGTCCTCTCCAGGTCTATCTCCCGCTTCTTTCATAAGAGTCCCTGCACTCTGCCCAAAGTTTGGCTATGAGTCTCAGCATTTGCTTTGTTATACTGCTGGGTGGAGCCTTTCAGAGGCCCTCTGTGGTAGGCTCCTGTCGTGTTTCCTGTTTTCTCCTTCTTCCAATGTCCCTCCCATTTGTCTTTCTGAGTGAGGATTGAGCATCTTACCCAGGATTCTCCTTCTTGCTTAGCTTCTTTAAGTGTACAGATTTTAGTCTGTTTATCCTATATTATATGTCTAATATCCATTTGTAAGTGAGTATATACTGTGTGTGTCTTTCTGCTTCTGGGATACCTCACTCATGATGATCTTTTCTAGATCATACCATTTGCTTGCAAATTTCATGATTTTTAATCGCTGAGTAGTATTCCATTGTGCCCTATCTACCTGCCCAACACCTGAGAAACCTCCACAGCTCAGGAACTCCTTTTGTCCCCTTGAAATGAACTTCACTAAATCACTATTGTGGCTGGTGGTAGCAGAAAGTTAAAAAAAAAATCCAATCATGTATTGCTGAAGAATGATCCCCATCACCTTTTTTTTTTTTTTTTTTTTTTTTTACCAGTTTCTAGTCTGTTTGTAGCATTTATAACACAAACCTGAAAGTGGAATGCAACATTCAGAACTTCTAGAAAACAGACCTTTGTTTGGTTTTCCAGTCTCTCCTCCCACTGCACAACAAAAGCAATGCCTGTGTGTGCACACTGGACAGTGATATTACAAGCATCACAGCCTCCCATAAACAGGGCTTTACAGCCTCCCGCTCCCCAGGGAATCCACACACTCAGGAAGGTGCATAGGCCAAGAGACACTGCCCAGAACACTACATAGATCAACATAACCACAGTCTGGTTCATAGTCCAGAAGCTCTGACAGTCAACAGAACTGTTCCTCCTTGTCTGAAGACGGTGACCCATATTCACCATGGCATGGCTTGCATTCTCCTTCACAGCTGCCTAAAGCAGAACCAATGAAGAACCCTAGAAAGAATCTGCACTCTACCTTTCAATGGTGCTCATAATTGCTAAGACTTCCCAGGATCCCTCTTTAGCTAGAGCCACTCAGCTGGGCCTAAGGACATTACCAGCTTCCCTACTGGGTGAGCAGAGATCTAAGGACTCAGCAATGCAGGCCTTTCCTCTCTGACCTTCCATCCAGAGGTGGGGGGGTGGGTGGGTGGGGGGAAACAGATTCCTTCTTCACTATCCTTTATATGTGTAGGCTGCCACAAGAAGCTGTGGCCCATTTTAAAGGTGGATCTTATCTTAAAAGATCCAGTGTAATGAAGAGGCTTCCCACTTCAGAAGCCCAGCAGTGGAGGACAGTTTGTAAAAGCCAAATAGCCTCTTGCAAGACCAAGATTTTTCTTTCAAGGGCAGCAGCTCTAGAGAGAGCTAAAGAGCTAAGGGGGTGGGGGTCCTCCCCACCCAAGGTGTGGCTGTTCACTGAACAGACTAAGCCCTGGGGAAGGCTGCACCTCAGCCCAGAGTTTGGACATATCCCTGCCCACTCGTAGGACTGCGGAGGACCCCTGCGGTACACAAAGGCAGGCAGGCCCGGGCTAGCTAAAACTACACTAGCTAAATCACCAGCCTAGAGCCAGGCAGACAGCCAGTTTGACCCAGCTCAGGAGCCGTGGCTGCTAAGAGAGATTAAGTGGCCTTTAAAACTATTGCAAGGCGGAAACAGACGCTGCTTAAAAGAGGCCAACTGCAGCGCCCAGGATGGCATTGTACCCAAGGGCTGCACAGTTCCAAGGTTCAAAACACGCTAAGTTTGGCACACTCATTTTCGTGGGCCAAGTTAGATACAGCTAAGCCGGCAGCCGGGAACAGGGACACCCCCCCACCCCCCCCCAACCAAAAAAAAAAAAAAAAAAAGGACCATACAAAGCCCACAGAAAGCAGCAAACTGCCGCGGGGTTGAGAAGTCGGATTGTGCCCTCCCGGGCAAAAGAACTGCAGCTATAGTTCAGTATAGTACATCACTGTACTGCAGTGCCCTGTACTGAACAGCAGAGGGAGACTGAACACAACAAAACTTCAGAAAAGGTGCAATCCCTAGGGAGAGAGTTGGAGGTTTAAAAATAATTTTTTTGTTTGTTTGTTTTTGTTTCAAATTAGGCAACCGAGTTCACGTCAGAGACAGCCCCTGCTCCCCTTACTAGGACACCCATATGGAGACTGAGCTGCCTATGGGCTACATCTGAGCAGGGGGTCTAGGTCCTCTTCCTTTACGGTGCATCAGTCTCTGCAGGGACCCCTGGGCTCATATTTATTGGCTTTGTTGGTCTCCTGTGGAGCTCCTGTCCCCTCTGGGTCCTTCTATTTCCCCCATCCCTGGCTTGCTTCTTCCATAATATTCCCAGGACTCTGTTGACTGTGAGTCTCTGCATCTGCTTCGATCCCCTGCTGGGTGGAGTCTTTCAGAAGACATATGGTAGGCTCTTCTCTGTTCTCTCTCTTCCACCAAGAATTAAGCATTCTTCCTAGGGTCCTCCTTGTTGTTTAGCTTCTTTAGGTCTGTAGATTATAGTATGTTTATCCTATATCATATGGCTAATATCCGCTTATAAGTGAGTATATACCATGGATGTTTTCCCGATTCTGGGTTACCTCACTTAGGATGATTTTTTTTTTCTCTAGCTCCAACCATTTGCCTGCAAATTTCATGATTTACTTGTTTTTAATTGCTGAATAGTATTCCACTGTGTAAATGTACCACAATTTCTGTATCCATTCTTCAGTTGAGGGACATCTAGGTTGTTTTCTAGATTCTGGCTATTACAGGTAAAATTGCTATGAACATAGCTGAGCAAACGTCCTTGTTATATGGTGGAGCATCTTTCAGGTGTATGCCCAGAAGCAGTATAGCTGGTTCTTAAGGTGGGGTTGCCTGCTCTTTGATCACTTCCCCCTGGCAGGGCAACCTTGCCAGCCCACAGAGGAAGAGGATACAGGGAGGCCAGATGAGACTTGATAGACCAGGGTCAGATAGTAGGGGAGGAGGACTCCCCATTTCAGTGGACTAGGGAAGGGGGATGGGGAGTAAGAGGGAGGGAGGGTGGGACCATGAGGAGATAAGGGAGGAGGCTACAATAGTGATATAAAGTGAATAAATTGTAAAAAATAAAAACAAAAAGAAAATAAAATATAAGAATATATTATATATAATTTATATATGTTTTCCATATTAAAAGATGGAAGACACTATAAAAGAGGACATTTCGACCCAATTTGTTTTGACTGTCAACATACAAATAATAATATGTTCAGTAACAATTATAGTTCTACATATCCTTTTTAAAAGAAAGAGCAAACTAAAACAGACTTAGAGAAGGAGACTGAGAAATGGATTGCTGCATTGGAGACCACAGAACAGAGATTAGAAAAAAATAATTCCCTATGAACAATCCATTGAGTTATTGGATAAAAATGCCTATACGCCAACATGGTCAGACTAGATATTATATGTGTATTGACAAGATTCAATTACTGGAGGTAAGTCTACATGCTAACTTAAAAATGCAGATCCTGTTTGGTGTTGCCTTGGAGCAAGGTCATACAATGACTGTGTGCTTCATGTTACAGAGTTTAGAGAGCCAAGGTATATGCATCATGTCATAGGTTGATATTCAGAATTCAAACACATTCCTGCCTTGAATTCTAAAAAGGATAATTCTAAGATTGCACATTTATTAGAGATACTGACTGTTTTGGAGGCGCCTTTGCAGATTAGGGCTGATCATGCTTGAGCATATGAATTCATTGAAATATAACAGTTTTTTGGACATTATGGCAAGAAACCTATTACAAATATAATTCCCATGGTCAAACAATTATTAAGCCTGGCATGGTGGTGCAAACCTGTAATCCTAGCATTCAGGGAGGCAGAGGCAGGCAGATCTCTGTAAGTTCAAGGCCAACCTGGTTTATAAAGTGAGTCCAGGACATCCAAGGCTACACAGAGAAACCCTGTCTTGAAAAACCAAAACCAAACAAAAATCCCAAACAAAACAATTATGATAAGATCTAACAATAATTTAAAGAATATGCTCACAGAACAGAAGGGGTATAAAAACTATCCCAGTAATAGATTAAATGGTACTTTGTTGACTTAATTTTTTTGTTTGTTTTTGGTTTTGATTTTGATTTTTTATATTAATTACAGTTTATTCACTTTGCATCCCAGCTCTAGTCCCCACCCTCCTCCCTTCCCAATCTCACTCTTGACTTTAAATATTTTAAAAGTCAATGAGACAAGTAGCACAACTGTTAAAAAGTACTGGATTTTAGAAAGGACTACTAAATTTGATCAGCATATAAAGGCCTTAATTCCAAAATGGAAGAAAAGAGATATGTGTTGAGAAGATCTTACATTTGTTCCAACAGGAAAAGAAAAGCTGTGTATTCCATCCAAACTGTTGTAAATCAGATTTTACAGAGAGAGACCCCCTGAAGATCTTGGCCACACACAAGAAGAACTAAATCAAGACCAAAGCAGATAATTTATTGCTGGTCCTTCTATGGGGAATAGCTCTTAAAATGGTTGAAACATAAATGCCTATGTTTAACCAACAAATCTTGTTGGCTACAAATTCCAGAAGACTTATCATGCCATTCTTATTTATGGCATAAATTAAAATTATATTGTAGTTTGGTTATATAGTCCAAACTATCTTTAAAGAAAGCCAGATGTCTTTCACTTGCTCAAAGAACAAAGAATCATCTTTAATTGATCTGTGTGCCTTACACATTCTATACATATGATATTATAGAACAGTATATTACTTGTGAAAGGATCAGACACAAATAAAATGGAGGTAGCCTTGACAAGATAAGCAGTCCAAGTAATCTAGCCTCAGACTGCTTCAGTTGCTATTTCATCAAACTTGCTTCCAGGACAACTTCAAAGCAGCTAGCTGAAATTATCCAGTATCACAGTCTGTTCCAAACAGGGCTCCATTTAAGCATTTTCTCAGCACTTAGAGGCTGGACAACAAATGTTATTGCTAGCTTGCTTAACCATTTTTCCCAGTTTCCTTTGGGCCCCCCAAAAGGAATCCTATACCCCAAATCAGCAGGAAGCAATACAAAAAGAGCGATGTCTCATTCCCAAAAGGCGGAGTGAGTAGGTTTTAGCTGTTCTATTGGGTGATGAATGCTTGTCATTATAAAGGGGTTTGTCACAAGTTATTTATTTATTTATTTATTTATTTATTTATTTATTTATTTGAGACAAGGTTTCTCTGCATAGCCTTGGCTGTCCTAGACTCACTTTATAGACCTCAAACTCACAGAGATCAGCCTGTCTCTGCCTCCCAGACTGCTTGGATTACAGGCAGGCACCACCACACCTGGCTTTGTTACAAGTTATTAACGGTCTATTAAGGGAAAAAAAAAACAAAAAACAAAATATGCAAGTCCTTCATAGTTCTTGCTTCACAAATATGTCTGCAAGATATATTGGGCCAGTAGGCTGAAGGTTGACGCTCCATTATAGTTGAATTTTGGGTGACTGTCCAGGCAGCCAGCTGTCTGTCAATTCTAAGTATTGGAAGCTGCTTGCTTGCACTTTCTACATACTTAGGTAATACTTATTTCCTTCTCAAGTCTCTGATGGGGTTGAATACTAGATAGTTATAGTCTTACAATTAAGCATAAGTTGTTTAGGATTAAAAAGATATTTTTAGGTCTAAGTAAAAATTTTAGGTTGCTAACTACCAGCTGTAACAAAAATGACTTGGGTCCAATACTTTAAACTTGTCAAGATAGAATAGATAATAGATTACTTTGTCCTAAGTTTCCAAATACAAATAGACTGGACATTATAAATGTAATTGTTACATGATAGTTTTCAAAATTGTTTCACATTTGTTCTTGTTGGGATCAGTAAGCAGGCATCTCTATGGCCAGCCCCAAGGGACCTGACATCTGTGAGACCACCTGTGGACCACCTGAAACCACCTGCGCATGCTCTGGGTCACCTTATAAGAGAACTCGAAGCCTCTCCTCTCTCTCTTTCTCTTCTGCCCTGTCCAGAGAGTCTCTGCAACCCCTTCCCCTAATAAACCTCCCATGCTGTGTAGCTCTTTTGCACAATCTTATCATTGGTGCATTGGGCCGGGAATAGGTACCTTCAGCAGCCACACCGAGTGGTGGTTTCCGGCACCCCTCAGGAGCTGCTTGAAACCTATTTCATCACAAATCACACCACACAACTGGCTCCACGTGGGAAGTTTATTAGGGGAGGGGGTCGCAGAGACCGTCTCTGGACAGGGCAGGAGAGAAAGAGAGAGAGAGGAGGGGCTTCGAGTTCCCTTATAAGGTGACCCAGAGCATGCGCAGGTAATTTCAGGTGGTCTGCAGGTGGCCTCACAAATGCCGGATAACCAGTTCGCCAGGTCCCTTGGTGATGGCCATAGAGATGCCTGCTCATGGATCCTAACATTCCTCCCTTTTTATTTTGTTAAAAAATGAGGAGCTAGGAAGGGGTGATGGTGGGGGGAGGGCATAGGGGCGACCTTTGCTCTTCAAACTACTTCCTGCTGATTAGGGGCATTGTCATTCTCAGGGTATAGCTGGTCCCCACCATCAGAGTCGATTGGAGGGTCATTGTCATCTGGTTCTATGGGCAGAGATTGATAATCCTGTAAGAGTAACTGATGAATGCTTTGGTTAGAGAATTTTTGTATTTGTTGTTGGAGGAATTTAGAGAGGAAGTTAACTAAGCAGGGTGCAAAAAGCAAAAACAGAAAGACAGCAGAAGAGGTGTGAGGAAGGGCAGAATCCATTTCCATATGGGGTTCTCAAAGGCCCAAGAGCTAGAGGCCTCAACCTGTTCCCTTCATTTTTTGTAAATCTGGCTGGAGTTGATGGATTTTGTCTTTTACTATACCCAACTGGTTGACATAAAAACAGCATTCCTCCTGGAGGAAGATGCAAAGCCCACCTTCTTTAGCTGTGAGGAGATCCAATCCGTATTGGTTTTGAAGTATTACTGCTGCCAGCGAGTCAATCTGTCCTTGGAGGGTGAGTATTGTCTGAGCCACTTGCTGAAGGTCCTGGATGAACTGGGAAGAAAGCTGATAATACAAAGTTAGTGACGTGGCTAGTCCTGCTGTCCTGGTCTGGAGAGCTGACGTGATTCCTGCAACAGCCAAGAGGGGCAAGATTTGAATTGACCTCTTGTCCTGCTGGGCAGCTATTGAGTCCACAACCGGGATTGGTAGGGACTCCTTTTCATTTATCACCCCCAGCTCAGGGAAGAGGAGCACCAGCGTGCAAAGTCCTGACCAACCAGAAGGCAGAAGATGGTAGACCTGAGTGCCACAAAGAATGGAGGTATTATTAGCAGTAGGGCATTGGGGTTGAGATGAGGTATCAAGGATTATAGTTTCATTACATTCTAAGGAACTTAGCATTCCTACAGTGTGTCTCGGATGCCTTGAAACAGCTTGCCATGCCAAAGAGGGTGATATGAAAAAGATAAGGGGTTGTGGCAACATCAGAGTCAGGGCAGTTAGTAACCCTTGATACCTCTTGTTTGGGGCTCAAAATATGAGCTCTCAGCTCTTCCTGCTGCCATGTGTTTATGCCGCCATCATTCCCTCTAAGCCTTTGTAATTGTAATCACAATTTGATGTCTTCAATCATAATTTGCTTTAGCCCTGGTATGTTTTATAACAGCACTAAAAAGTAACTTTACAGGAATGTTTTATGGAAGATCAGAACACGGAAAATCTCTCCTTTCAATTACAGAAACCAACTATAGAATTTTTTTTTTCTAACTTTAGCTCCAGGGCAGTTAGCATCAGTCCCATGCCTTTGAGATTAGGAGTGATCCCAAGATTGACAAGTCTAGACTTCCATGAAGAAGGCAACCCTGTTCAGAACATTCTCTTATTTCTAACCATATCAATATCAAACAACTTCTCAGATCCCTCTTCTATAGAAGACTGTCATGATAGGAATGATGGTCCAAAGGCACAGGATTAAATATATACTGGTATTTATTACAGACTCAATATATATTATACATTATAGTGTATTTAGTGAATCAAGGTCAGCTGGGGTTCTGAATGAGACCCTGTCTCAAACAAAGAAAACAAATCAAAATTATACTTGTTAAGGCCAGCTGACTCCATTTTTTTCTTCCTTTTTCTTTTTTCTTTTATTTTTAAAATATTAGTTACAGTTTATCAACTTTGTATCCCAGCTGTAGCCTGCTCCCTCATTCCCTCCCAATCCCACACTCCCTCCCTCATCTCCTTTCTGCCCCTTTCCAAGTCCACAGATAGGGGAGGTCTCCTCCCCTTCCATTTTCTTCCTATTTCTAATTAAACCTAATGTTAATTTTTTATTTATTTTTATGATGTTCCTTATGATGTTTTTTTCTGATCACGTCCCAGTTTAAAGGTCAACTTGTTTCTTTGACTTGTTTTTCCTCTCTAATCTTGAGATTCACACATCATAAACTGATTCCATTGTTCATGGTATGTTCTGAGAACTGTTTAATAATTCCATTTTTGTAATCACTTGCCATATTCCTCAGCCTTGAGCTTGACTATAAAAAGGCTGCCCTGCTTTTAATCAGGGTCGCTTTTCACTCCTGTTTCAGAGGAGACTACTAGTTTGGCCACAAAATAAACTTTTACCTTACAACATCTTGGTGGTTGGTCCCTGGTTCTTGGCACCACAATAATATTAACCTTTAAAAGTATTTTAGGTCTATTTGAGATAGGTTATACTGTGGAAATGACTATATACACCAGCGAGGTCTCAAATTCATGGATATGAATTTGCCTCCAAAGTGCTGGGATTCATATCATATGCTGCCATGCTTGGCAATATTCATTTTTTAAAATTGTATGGGCAATGTAGCTTCATCTGAGATGACTTTAAGAGGTATTGTCTTGTTCCAATTCTTCAATACTCCTTTTTATCTGTTATTTAATTGTGTGTGTGTCTGTCTGTCTGGAGAGGAATTTTATTTAAATCAGAACACAGATAGTCTGGCAAGAGATCACATCCAAAAACATCTGAGATCTATGTGACCCAGATGGAATATAGACGTCTTTAATCCCAGGAAACAGAGTTCAAGGCCAGCCTGGTATAGAGCATGTTTCCTGTAAAGAAAAGCTTAGGTCTGTGTGTGGTGGTATATGCCCAGCACTCAGGTAGAGGTATGCAGAGCTATGAGTTCTAGTAAGTGCTGTTTAGTCAGGTGAATCAGTGAACTGAGAAGCTGTGCAGTGGAGTTGAGCTCATGGCAGTTCAGTTAGTAGAATTCAGAGGCAGTTTCACAGGGAGAGTTTTAGAGAGAGGTTGAAGAGAGAACAAGCTAGGCACAGGTAAAGACAGAATGAGCCAGAGAAAGAGAAGGAGCCAGAAGATTAAGATGGTTTGCTAGGGTTAGTTTGAGGCCAAGCAGAGCAATTGAGTCAGAGGCCCTAGATTGAATCAATCAGCTTATAGAGCAGTTTGGGACAGAACAGATGAGTTGAACCACCCAGCAGAGTCAGAAAGAACTAGAAAGGGTGAGCTTTATTCAGCAGTAAGTCTCGGAAGCTAAAAACATTCCAGGCCTAGATTAGATTGTATGGAGGTGAGAAGCTTCCAGCAGTAGGCCTAGGTTAGCATACTGAAGCAGTAAGCCTCTAAGAGAACAATTACTTAAGGTGAATAAAAGTTACTTGTGTGTGTGTGTGCTGACTATGTAGCACAGGCTTTCCTCAAAATCACAGTGATTTTCTTGCCTCTGTGTTCTGAATTTTGGAACTGAAGAACTGAAGAAATGCACTACTGTGCCTAGCTTCAACAATAAGTTTTATGGTGCAAGTTTTCTCTCTCTCTCTCTCACAAATAATTGTAGTTGTTATTTTATAAGTACTTTGTCTGTATGTATGTCTTTGTACTTCATTCATGCCTGTTGGTCTGGGAGACCAGGACATGGTATCATGACCCTTGGAACTTGAGTGACAGATAGTAGTGAGCTGCCTTATGTACTGGGAATGAAACCTGGGTGCTCTGGAAGAAACTTCAGTGTCTTAGCTTTTGTGGTAATTTCCACCCCAAGTTTTCTACTCCTGATAATTTTCCTGACCAAGGCATTCTAGGTCAGTTGGGGGTCAGGTTTCTGTTGAGGGTGTCCCTGCAAGTATCAGACAGGGACCATGCTAAGAGATGAGAATGCAGTTTGACTTTGTCAGACTTGGGGGAGTCAAATACTAGGCAGTTCATTGCCAGCATATTTAAAACAGAGTACAATTTGGGGAAATATTTCCAGGCAACAATCATTTCAATTCCAGGTTCACAATAAAACTTAAGATATGCCTACATTGTACATGTGACCACGGGGGCAGGTTCTATAACTAAAAGACCTAGAATTTAATGTGGACTCTGACCAATAGCATAGAGGTCAGCTGTGCATAAAGTATATGTAACATTTCCTCCAAGGGTGGTAATGGTCTAGGGGAAGAAAGAGTCTATGATAGTCATTCTGGAGAATTTGGGTAAGGTCTGCTTCTATAACAAAAGGTAGGTGAGGTGGGCCTCCACAGATAGCAAAGAGGTCACCAATTCATTAACAAAATCCACTCCCAGCCTTTTGGATTGAATGAAGGTATTTTATTTCCATCACTGAAAAGCCTCTGTGTGTTTAACATTCCTGGTTTCCTTAGTGAGCTGAGGGTGCAAGGACCTTTGTGCCCTGACCAAGTGTGCTCAGTTGGTCAATGGAGATCATAACTAAGGGAGTGAGAATTAAAAGAAGTCAAGAATGAAATAAGCACACTCAGGACTTCATGAGATAAAGCCATTTTTTTTCCCTCCAAGCTCCTTATATACTAAAGAACAGCTTACACAAGCACATCATGCCGTGTATGAAGACAAAGAATAAAAATTAGCTCTAAGTTCCTCATTTTGCTCTGCCAATTTCCTTATGACTCATGTCTCAAGTTCATGAAACAGTCCCTCTGAACAGTTTCTTTGCAGAAACATCCTGATGGTAGAAAAACAAGTTTAACTTGGCCAAAGAATTAGAAGCAGCATTCTAAGCTGCACCATGTCTCCTGACAGGGCCCCCAGCATCCTTTTGCTCATTAAAGAGTAAAAATCTCCTGCAAGTGGGAGAATTAGTTTCAGGCAAGGATGAGCTCCTTAACTGATTATATAATGCAATGTGGTCAGTCCTGAAACCAACAGAAACAGATTCAGCAAGCTTTATTTATATATTTGAGGTTTTTGAGCATACTTATTCATGAATACTTAACAAGGAAGAAATTGGTTGGGAAGAATTTGGGAAGGGATGAAGAGAGGACAAGGAGGGGGGAAGTGATAAATATATTTTAATTAAAATGTATAAAAATAAAATTTAAATTAAAAAGCAGCTAAAGGGATAGCTTAGTAGTTAAGAGCAATAGGTGTTGTTACAGATGACATAGGTTTCATCCTCAAAACCATGTGGAACTCTAGTCCTAGGCATGTTCTGGCTTCTTCTGGCCCCTGTTGGTATTGTACACAGACACATGCAGCCAATATATATATAATTTATTTTAATATGTATTTAAAATAAAGCTTAAAAAATAAAATTCTATTCAGTGATGCCACAGACAGACACATGCAGCCAATATATATATAATTTATTTTAATATGTATTTAAAATAAAGCTTAAAAAATAAAATTCTATTCAGTGATGCCACAGTCCTGAGACAGACAGCAGTCAGGGCTAATTAACTGAACTCCTTCTGGTCCTGCATGGAAGCAGCTGTGATCTTCCTCTGGGCCAGTTTTCTCAGAGGCAAAAGCAGCCTTATTGTGGGGTTAGAATAGATCAGCAAAGCTGATCCTCTAAGAACAATATCCACAGTGCTGATAAGTGACTTTTCCTTGATGTTTTATGAATTCCTGATTTCTTCCTGTTGTATATGTGAGAATTGTGGCATTGATACATCTATCTGTGAGATCACACATCATGATTAACAGGTGCCATTGACTCCTGAGAAATCTACTTTCACACTGTCATTTACTTGATTTTTCAACTAAGACCTTGTGTTACAAGATGAACATTCCAGAGACATTTCTGTCCATTATTTTTATAATTTACATATGTTTCTGCATGGCTCTGAGCTAAGGATGCCCCTAAATGACTTTGCTTTTACATTGTGACCACATTCAGAGGAGGATTTAACTTAGCATGCTTAGGAGTAGGCAAATTTATATGTGAATCTATCCAGACTCTAAGTAAAATCTCAATGCTTTCTTTGTTGAAGAAAACCTTTGCTTTGGAAACTATTCTTGTGCTCTTCTTGCCTGCTACAGAGGGGAAAAAATCTTTCTCAGCTCTTCTATTTTGGCTGTTGTGATCACTATTCTTAGTAGTCAAACTGACTACATCTGGAATTAACTAAAACCCAAAGATTTGGGTATGTGGGAGATCTTTTCTTTTTTCTCTTTTCCCTTTCCTTTCCTTTCTTTCTTTCTCATGAAAAAAATTAATGTTTTGAATTTATTTTGGGGGAGATTTTTCTTAATTGCAGCTTTTGAAGTAAGAAAACCCTTCTTTAATCTGGATCTTTTGAGGTGATAAGATCCAGCTTTAATCTAGGCCACAGCTTCTGGTGCCAGCCTACATACATAAAAGACATTGAAGATGGTGTCTCTTTCTTAGTTGCTTTCCCAAACGCTGGCTAGTCACAGAGATTTCCCCCCAGAGTTGTCCCATCCCTACTAGATAAAAAGCAGCTAAAATTTACTTGTATTCAGCATGAAGCCACAAAACAAAAATCTTGTCTCCTAAAATCTGTCTTTCACTGGTAATATTCTGGGTATCCTTCCACTTGTGGGACAGATTGGTAACTCCACTGCAGTTTGGATAATGAGCTCTGCAAACTATCCACCTTGATTCCAGGAAGTAGGGGAAGTGCTACTGAGTGCTGTGAGGGAAGCTCAAGCAATGTCTAAGTGGGTGCATGGTGAGCACAAGGTGTCACTGCTC